>NC_139762.1:57378288-58578288 GCF_965231275.1 Zosterops lateralis | reverse complement strand
TAGTTTTCAGATAACTGGCAAACCCAGTAAGAATCCTCTATGAAGCATGCTGACTAAGAACATAAGACTTCAACTTGAGAAGGAGGACCCATGTGCTAGCATGAAGTAACAGGTGCTCCACAGCACTTGTACACTACTTAAACCAGAAAGAAGAATTAAGACAGGAGCTCTTGGCATTTCTTGGACTCTAAAAAATGCTGTGGGTTTTTCTGGATATAAACCTCATTTCATCACCTCACCTTTCTCCAAGAGGCAACTCAAGCATCTGTGTTTAGGTAACATAGGCCTGTGATAGCAGGCACCTTATCAAACATGCCTGAGATTCCTGCCGTGTTCTGGAGATAACAAATCACAGCACAGCCTGCCCGTGCTGGTTCACACATTCATCAAGTGATCACAGCAAGTGTAAGCAGCATGCTCAGGAGGAAGAAGCAGGAACGTCTGAAATTATGGATTTTGTCCTCACCATGTCCCCATGATTTCTACTTTCCTAGAAATGTCTGAAAATTTGCCGATGGGAAGCAGAGAGTTAAATCCTTATTTTGCTTTTCCTGTATGCACAGCTTTTGCTTCACCTATTAAAGCATTTTTACCTCAACCCAGGAGTTTTCTCACTTCTAACCCTCTGTCACTTCCCTCCCACCCACTGCAGGGGAGTGAGTGGGTGGCTCTGCTGGGAAGAGCTCCCTGACGGGGTGAACCCACAACACAGGATTATTCCCTTCAGCTTATCTACAACTACTGATAAGTCTGCAGTTCATGAATGAAACAATACACCCGAGATCCGTTGGAAGACTTGGAACCTATTGCCTCATACTTTACAGATCACACTGCAGGTGATGTCAGTCCCTCCCACTTCTATTGTCCAGTTCATCCATGCATCCCAAGAAAAGAAATACCCTTAGGTTTTCTAAAGGTGACCACCTTAACTCTCATGCAAAGCCATACCCGTCTCTCAGGCCTAAATCCACTACTTGCCATGCATTACAAAAGTGACTTGTCCACCTGGATCCCTCACCACTTCATCTCTAAATCTGTGGATTTACTGCAATTCTCCCTCCTCCCTTGCTCATCCCTCTAGAGAGCCACGTGGGCCAGTTGCCTCTAGGGCAAGGAAATGGGAAAATAAAAGAAAATGCATTCCTATCAGGTCAGGAATGTGCTTTCACAGCACTGAGGCAGGCAGGAAACAAACATGCCTCCACCTCACTGCAGAGGGTGTGTGTATTTCTGATCTCTCACCTTAGGGAAACTGCAAACTGCCAGAGGCAGGGATCATAGCTGGTCAGAGGCCTCAACAATCATTCTTTGGGTTTCTCCCTTCCCAGCTGTCTTTTCTGAAAGGAAAAGGTCTCTCTGGAATACAGAATTTAAACTTATCTTTCCCTTTTATACCTTCTGAATAACACCAGATAAGCCTGCAAAAAGGTATGCCCTCCTACTGAACCACTTCCAACAGGACAGAAAAGGCCACAGAACTTTTATTTTGAGGCCCATTAGAGCCTGAGGGGCTGGAGAAAGATTTACACTGAATGGAACTTCAAAGCTTGAAAGAGAGTATCTACTGGGAAACATAAAACTGGTCCCAGAAAACAGACTGATCCAAAGCCATTTTTCTCATGTTTTCTGAAAGAAAATTATTTTAGTGTTGAAATTGCAATGGTTCAGGACAAATTCCCTATGAAAATAAAGGAACAACTTTTAAAATTAAACAATTCCCTCTCTGTGTCTCTAGTTGGGGGGCGGGGGGAGGTTATCTGTTCAATCTGTTCAGTATGCCAACAATTTCTAAGCTCCTTTAAAAAAAACTAATAATGTTCTGTTTGGACTGAATTATTCTGGAATGCTTGAATAGCAAGCAACTTAGACCTCCAGCACAGACTCATATCTATAAAGACAAATTATTTTCCAGACTTATGTTGGTCTCATTTGCAACATCAACTAAAAAGAAACCAAAATTATGTATTAAAATGACACTAAGGTTTACCACTTAAGTATTTACTTAAAACAAATTTAAAATTGCCCCTACATCCTTATAATCTCCATTTCTTACTCTCTTTTGTCTCTTGAAAGGTCTAAAAATTGATGCTGAGAAAGACATAAGGAAATAACTGTTCCCATCATACAGAGAATTACAACAAAAGCATCAATGCAGACAGGTGCCATCTTCTCAGACAAAGTAGACCTGAATTCTTCAACAACTAGAACTCCATCAATAATTTTTTTAATCCTTTAATCCTTTTATAAATTAAAAAAAAGCAACAAACAAACCACAAGACAAACAAGCAAAAAATATATCCTTTTGGCATCCTATTTTCTTACACACATCCTATTAAAATCCCTTCTCCCAGAGGTCCTCTCTGAAATACTAAGAAAAGCACTCTGAAATTACTCTAATGAGGATATATACGATCCTGGGAGGAGGGATCGAAACCCTTCCAAGAGCACTTCCATGGTCAGTTATGCACAGACAGAGCTGGTGACAGCCCAGGAATAACTCTGCTCTCGTTGTTCCAGCTGTACAGGGAATTCAACTACTGGGCAGCACAGTGCAGAAATCAAGCACTGTCAATGAAACCCAGGTGCTGCCCACAACCAGCAAGGAAAGCTGTGCCTCTGCCGTGTCCCCAGATTTGCTCAGGATATCAGGGCTGGACAGAGAAGCACACAGTTCATGTTACTTACAGAGTACCCTTGGAAAAACACAGTGCTCCCCCACAAGCTGTGCAGGATCCTCCCCTGAACCCAAACACACCTAACACTGAACAGAAGAAATCAGAGAGCTGATTAAATAAAGTTTACATCCTTCATGGCACATGTAATGCAGTAGTGCTGTTCTAGAATATGTCAACACTGTGGTGGTGGTGTTGAACAACACCAGCCAGCAGATGCCCTGAGGTAGCTGAAGAGCATGGAGAAAAGGACAGGTGGAAGTGTGAGTTATTTACCAGGCTGTCACACTGCCAGTGGAAACCATGCAGCAGATGGCTGCACCTGCTAAATTCACATTACTATTTTCTCCTCATTACTATGCAGATATAAGTCTGCAAAGTCAACTATACACACATTTTACATTTTCTCCCCCCTAAAAATGTTTAGTAGTTTAAAATAATTTGCACCAGGTGTTCGATGAATCTAAGTTTTTGTTGTTTCATTATCACTTTTGGTAATTGTTTTTATTACTTGTGATTCAAAATTTCATGTTATTTGATGAGTTTCAAAGGTTCAGGATTCAGTAATACTGAAGATTGCTTTAAAACTTGCTGAGAAGGAAGGAAATCCCAGAAATGTCTTTCAAAATGTTTAACTGTCTACTCAGAAGGAAAAAAAATATTCAGCAAGTCGCATCCACTTTGAGGCTCACCTGCCACACATTGAAACCACTCAGAATAACTTTAAACAATAGAGGCTCTTTGGAGCAATGACAGTGTTTTGTTACTCCTTTAGTGATTTTGTTACCCCAACAGTCTCCAACACTCAGAGGGCTCAAAATATATCTATAGAATTTGTATTTTAGGAAAACAGATTAATATACTTGTTCACATTTGTTGCAAATCATGCAAAAAGAAGCAAATAAATATCCAAATTTCAACTCAACTGCAGCTTGTTCAGCCTCAGCAGTTGCCATGCTACCAGGCACTAGGTAGAACTACACACCTGAAGTAGAAAACAAAGGAAATAAAGCAATAATCCTTCAGAACTGGAGCTACTTCTTTTTAATCTTTCCTTCACCAAGAAGAAAAAGGGAAATCATTTTATTTCTGTATGGAATCAGAAAACCCTACACCCTGGGGCCAACCTTACTGTAAATTTTTTAGGTCACTCTAACTGCAGTAACCTTCCCCCACACCCCCAACTTTCTCTCAGTACTGACTGATAGAAAGGCACTATTCAAAGTCATATGACAGAGATAAAGGCTTTTTCAGATAACATGTGGTATTAAGTGGTTTCTTGAACTACTGACAACAAAACAAACCTAAAAGCAATCTCCCAGAGCTCAGCAGAAGTTCAGTTCCTATTCAAGGAGAGGCACCAAGCAAAAGCCCTCTGTATTAATCTCACAAGTTCACCCAAAATTCATTGGTAGTCCAGTACATTTGCAGATTAATTGTTCAACAGCTCAATAACAAAAGAACTTTCATAGATTATCTTCAATTACAAACATAATTTACTACATGACCAGAAAAAAAAAGTAAAATAATAATTTCTGAAGCCTAAAAATATACTGAAAAAAATTTTACACCACTCAAATATTCAAAGGAAATTCAAACAACAAATCGTTTTTCTTGAGCAGAAGTTTTAATTAAACCTCATGAACAGAGAGCTGAACTCCTGCTGAGCTCCCCGAGACTGCTTTTAAATCTTATTTAATCTAAGCAGGGATGGCCTTATGGCTTCAAGAAAGCACTCAGGTTAACACCACTCTGGGGCAGTTTCTCAGAGCTAACTCCAGCTTGGCTAACTGCATGTTGAGAAATACAGACACTCTCCTTTTGCTGCAGTAATGCTCTTCTGTGCCCTCAGTTGATCCCTCACTAACTCAGAAACTGCAGCAGAACACAACTGGTACCAGTCGAAGATTCTGAATTGGTTCAGTTAAAATCAGTGTAAAAGTTGGCTTTGAGGAACTTCTGTGTCAGTGTAACTTCTTTGATGCAATATCCCAAGTAATTTAAAACAAAATTACAATGACTTGATTAAAATTGTCAGTCTAAACTATTAAGAGTGGAAAAAATACTGCAAGGCTGGTTTTCACCCAATATTTCCTGTTCCTTAGGTAAATTAAACAACATAGATTGCAACTCTGAAACGGAAGATTGGAAGCTGTCATCTTGGGCATTACTAATACCCAAACAGCAATTTTGAGGCTGCTCTATAATGAAAAAGAGAAATATTCACAAGGATGCAGGCACTTTGCTCGAATATCAAGTGCTGTGTGAAATTTCTTATCTTGCATTCTGCACACTGCTGAAAGATACTTCTGTATATTTCATCGTTTCCTCCAGTGCTAGAGCTGAAAGAGGACAACCTGTGTCTAAAGAGGTGGATTTCTGTATCATGTAATATTTGTTTTTTTGCCCAGCTTGAGGAAGGAGTAAGGAAGATATCCTTGAGAGACACAATGTGGTCAATCCAACTGCCTTCAAAGAACTGGTTTCTGAAATAGAGCTGAAAGCATCTCTTCCTCTTTTCCATGAAAGTTAAAAGTGGGCAGATGAAAAATTAAAGAAAAAAAAAATCAGACACCATATTTTAGTATGTCAAGAAAAGGTAATGTAAACATTCTCTATAGAAATGATCATGCAATCATTTCCAAAAATGATCACAAATATGATATGATATATGTAGTTAAAGGGACAACTTCATGCAGAATGGGTTTGTACAGTACATACCCAGATAGGATCTCTTGGGAGGTGCTTTGATTTCTTCATCCTTACTATCTGCAGCTACATAAAAAAAAGAGTTGAAGGGGAAAAAAAAAAAGAAAGGAAAGACAGACTTTTATGATTAAATGCAACAGTGGTTATTTCAGTTACAGTTTAGTCAGTTAGTACATTTTATTCATTAAAAAATAATTGCCAGACCAGAACATGCCAGAAATTTTAGTCCCCATGCTTTCTATAAGGCTCCCACCCCACAATGTTAAGATAAGACTGAGCAGTAGGAAGTCCCAGAACAGTCTCAGTGCACAACCCAACAGCAGTGTACCTATGAGGGGAAAATAAAGATTTAAAACCCAATTAAATAGACAGCTTGAGTCTTACTTTAGACTACATAAACTCGAACTTTTCATGCTCAGATAAAACGAGCTGTTACCCCATCAATATTGGGCGTGTGGATATGTATGTACAGACAGCTGAGACAGTAGTTGCCTTGCCTCTGGTGGAAAATGCTGTTCAAAAATACTGTCACAAATCCCAACATCAAAAAGGAGAGAACAGACCTCATCTGTAACCATGCTGCATTTTTCACTCTAACCTTCCTCTGCCAGTTGAAAACCACATACACAAGAGGGTTTTCCAGTGCCAAAACCAAAGCTCTTTAAAGGATTAGAGTACTATAATAAGATACAAGATATAAAGTAGATTAAGTCAACCAGCAAAACTAGATTAATGACAGGAAGAAATCATCTTCATGTAAAAACACAGGAGCCCATGTTCTACTTTTGGAGTCTGGGCTGCACAGGCAAGGAGAGATGTCCAACCGTTTCCGTTCAACAAATTCTGTCACTGGTTTTCACTATAGTTCACACTCAGGGAACGTGAACAAGAATCTGTCACAATGTCTTGGGCATAATTAGAATCTTTGTTGGAGAGAGGTGAGAGGCTAATTTGGGGAAAGACAAAGCAGGTTCTTCATAGGACCTTCATTCACCCAAGAATATGAAGAAACTGCTCTGGCTCACCAACATTCCCAAAAGTAACCAGATGTTTTCAGGTGTCTGTATCTATGCCCACCTTGCTTCAGGCATCTCTTGGCTCTCAAGTCAAGACATAGCACATGCACCTTTTTGTATTTCAATATTCAGCTCTTTAGCATGGCAGCACCATCATGCCCCAAAATACTACAATACTTTGGAGACAAACAACAACAACAAAATAAACAAGAACTCTGGCCCTTTCTGTACTGTGCCAACAATGCAGCATACATATGGCTACACAGATCCAACATTAAATCTTCAGAACAAATATGGAAAACTATTGCTACAACAACAATGGCACCAGAAAATCTTCATTAGAGCAGCTAAAATGCAGTGAGATTAAATACAGGATAAAAGATGAGAACCTATTGTTTGTGCCTGCTGACTTCACCTGAAGAGACTCCTTCATGTAGCTTTCAAAGTATTCATATACAGGGGAGAGAAGTATCCTATCACTGGAAGTTTTAAAATCAAATTGGAGTATTTGTTTGTTTTGTATTTTGCCTGGTTTGGGTGCTGGCTTCTCCTAATCTGAATTGTTAAAAACAGGCTACACAGTCCAAGTTTAAGAAAAAAGTAATAGAACAGTTGGATATATGAAGAGCACTTGCTCTGTTTTCATCACTATGTACTGAAGGATGAAGTCTATGTATCCCAAACAAGAAATCAAAGAAGGCAGCAACAGCACAAAGATGGGTTGCACCACTTTCAATTTAATTTCATTTTGCAATACTAAAAGGGAGCAGGGGAAAATCCTGTAATTGAGGAGTAACTATGAGAAGCGACAAAATTTAAGAAAATTCACATAATCTTTTAAGGCTCTCTATATATAGAGTCTAAAAAAAAAAATAAATCAAACATTACTAGAAAATCCAGGGAGACTGCATTTCTCATGCTATGATGGCTAACCCACAAATCAAAGTACAAGCAAATTGACTGAATGGCTTTATATGTTCTGAATAGTTATTGACATTTTGGGTATTTTAAGCCACTAACACCACAAAACAGGCTAAAATATACAGAACAAGCTTGTCAGGATTTGAAGAGATTGCTTCTTAATGCATCAAGATAGGAAGCAGATTCCTTCTCAACTAGTTATTACCTAAGGGACCCAATTTATGAGAAAAATAAAAACAAAAGGAAAAACAGCAATCCCTACATAACTGAAAACACACTGGAAAGCATATACTTATGCCACTTGGAAGAAATACCACATTTAACAATAATCTAAGAAGACCCTTCCACTGAAATATTCTATTGTTTCTAAATATTTTGGATTATTTTGCCTAAACATTCAAAGGGAGGATAGAAAAGAAAAATGTTTAAAATGAAGACCAGCCATGTGAGAAATAATAATTATATGACCATACAGAAATGGTGCACCTTCCCTCAGGATTCTGCAAGGTTAACCAAAAACAGTGACTTCAAACTTAGCTCTTCACTGCCCCAGTAAGTTATAAGGAAAGAAAGTAAGTACACAGATTTATCAGCTTGCCTAGATAACCATAAAACTTCAGAGATTAGATTAGGTGTACGATTAGAAACACAGTTCTCACTCCTACTCATATCATACTTGAAACCTATCATTCTGTCCACCTTGAAAGGAGCTTTGTATGTTTATTCTGAGCCATCATACAGCTGTCCTTACTAAAAATCAATCCCATGTAAGAAAAAAATTCCAACTATTCTCAGTGGTTTTGGGAGGATGCAAGCCTTTCAATGAAAACAAATAATTAAGGACCACAAGTAGGCAAAAACCAGTCTCTCAAATTCCACATGACAAACTGAGTTTTAGAAAAAAGGATTAAATAACACAATGAAACCTTAAAGAATTTCTGTCATCTGTCAAGGGAAGGACTGATTATCCCTCAGGAGACTGTATGTCTTTCAGGGAAAGTTGCTTAAAAGAGCACTATATATTAAACTGAACCTTCCTTTTCTGTCCAAAGGTTACTGAAGGAGCCTGCAAGTGTGTGTATAAATGCGCACAAGAACAATTTCCTCTCAGAAAGGGCAAACAGAGAAACCTCTCCATCACTCCACAAAATGCTAGCGCAAACAGCAGAGGAGGAAGAAAGCAGACATGCCCCTCCCAAATGCTTCCTGGATTTTATCTGCTGCTAAATCTGGCTGAAAGTAGTTTTTAAGTCATTCATCCTGCCAGACTGAAAACCCCAGTGAACAGAGCAGCCTGTGTTTAGAAGCTGGAGTGTAGCTCCTCTTCTACACAAATTCACTTACCAGAATAGTTTCTCACTACACCCCACAATGAGCAGGAATGGAAGTAGCTTCCTTAACTATTAGATAAATTACCCTACTGCACAGCCAGGAGCTGCTGCCTTCTAATGACTGCTGTGGATATCTGGAATTGGATCAGACCCTCAATTATTAGAGAGTATGGAAGAGAACAGATGGAGAGAATAAATTATACATCCTTAATAGCAAAACAACTGACAGAAAGCTGACAGTGTTAATTCTGTTCTTGTTGGTAATAAGCTGTTACATAAAATGTTGCAAGTCAAAGTCAACACAGAGAAACAAAAACCTACCCGTCTCACATTTTTTATCTGCAGGGAAAAAAGCAAGGATTTAGCACAAAGACTGAACATTTTATTAAATAGAGAATAATAGTCTGGCCCAACTGAAAGTATCAAAATTAACCAAAATAAAAAATGTGGGAAAATTCCCATAAATCTCAACTAATCCCGCACTAAAGTCAAAGGAAATGGTACACAAAAAGAGATAGTTTTGCAACTATGATAAGAAGCACCTGGTTTTTTGACAGTCAGTAACTCAAGTAAATAGAAAGTTATTGGCTACAAAAGCAAAGGTTTGCAATTACAACATTTAGATAATAGTGTAAGATCATAACTGAAAACTTGGTTAAAAGTACAGCTGAAGAAAATAACTTCTTACTCCAGGCAAGATGTTTTAAAAAAATCCAGGCTAGCAAAACAGTTTAACAACCAGCTCTATATTCAGAATCTGGTGTGAAACATTAGAGAGAACTCCAATTTCTACACTGAACCAAGACCTGTCTGAAATAAAATTTCAGCTGTATATTTTTATCTGGAAAATTGCCAGTTTCAAAAAAAAGTTCAGAAAGTGCTACAGTGGGGAGACTGAACTGCAAGACAGAACTTTTTTACTAAGTAGAGCACACCATATTTTCAGAAATATTTATCAAAAAAAAGCCAATTCCCGTCACTGACCTGCAAAAGAGCGGCGTTTCACATTCAGCTCATTGGACACACGAACTTCAGTGCACAGCTTCAGCATCAGTAACATTGTAATGATCATGATAATGCTCTGCCACAAAAGCGGGGATTCAAAACGCCTTCCAAACCTGAATGAGGAAAAGAAAGTATGTAAAACAACCTCTAAGCACTGGAAAAGGAAATGCTAACAGTAACAGGTATGGAAGGCTGAGGAAGTCAGAATCACCAGACAGACCTAGTTGCACATACAGTAGCTCAGAGAAGTATCTGAGAACCTTATTTCAACATCCCAGTGGACTGATCCTAGAGATGCTGAAGAGAGAAGTTTAAGTCTTTGCTTCAAAAGCCAGCAGCAAACCTATTGTTTTGAAAGGAGAATCATTAAGCAGTAAGTCCGTACAGAGAGATCAGAGAGTTATGCCACATTAACACCAGTTACATGTGCTCTCCATACACACAGTCCAAAGATTTCACATGGACTTCTGTGCAAAACTTCCCTTGATCAATTTTTTTTTTTTTTAATTAAGTCATAAAAACAATAGCACTTGCCCTATGAAGAAATAAATACCCACAGCCGTGTCTAGACAACTGAGTGGAAAAGTCAGGTCTTCAGAACACACCAACTATTCAATAAACTTTTGTCTTATTTGGACCAAGACTGGGGGAAGTAAGGAAGTACAGACGACATCTCATGGGAGCTTCTGAGCACTTCCTTGACACAACAGAGAAGGTGTACTTGGATTGTGGCCAGCCTTGACTGAAGAGCTTACTCTTAAGTGATTACACAAGATTCTGCTGTAGGAAAAGGAGAACCCTTCAGTGGAGATCATTAATGCTCCAAGATCCTCTTCCTACACTACTTGGTGAAAACTCAGCAACCCTCAACACACACTCAGTAAGTGCCTAAGGGGTAAAGGGTGGAAGCTTATCATGTGCAGCCCTCAAAGTACATTGCATTTACAACACGAAGGTGACACACACATCACAGTGAGCTGCTTCTCTGTGCTCAGTTCTGCCAGGTTTTATGCCTTGAAGACAGACATACTAAGGAAATTATTTGGTCAGAACACATTGCTGTGCTCCCCAGCTCCCTCACCTGCACCGTGAGGCACACAGTCTCTTTCTAAATTCCCTAACAGCACAGTTACCCAGGCCAATCTTTGACCACATCAGCATAGTGCCTCACAGGCACAGCAATTATTGTCCTCTTCTTGACAGTTCGTTTTGCAGCGCCCTGGCAAAACGTAATTTGTTAATGCTTGGGCTACTTTCACAGCCCAGCTCCATGCTAGTAAAAACCAGCTAGGTTCACCATCATGCTGTCACACACTACTGTGTTTCCACCACAGCCATTTCACCAGGGAGATATTTTTTGCTACAAGTCAACTAACAAGGAACAGGAAAGAGACTGGACAGTCCTTGACTCAGCTTCCTTGGAAATCCTGCGCAGAAGAGCCAAGCAGCCACATCAGTGAAAACAGCCAAGTATTTCCTGTCTGATGGCAGGAATACAGCTGAGGAAAAGTACAACTCCTTGAGCCTCCACACCACTGCCAGAGGGCCCACCAGTAACTACTGCAGGAACAGCTGTTCTGTGACTTTTAATCCCCTACTTCTTTCTACCCCCGATGGAGCCATTACTGTAACAAACTGGAGGACACTATGAGGAAGGAAATAAAGAACACCACTGATAATATAATCATAGGCAGTGTGTGCTCTGGGTAAGGCTTTCACTGCACTAATTCAAAATGCAGGGGAAAAGAACAGAAGTTTAGCCAGCCTATGCCTCAGGCTCATGATTCCAGAGCTCATTCAAGCTGTGTTCCTGACTTTGGCCAAGTTCCCCTCATCTACTGGAATTCATTACTATTACATTTGTCTCTTACCCAGGGATGAGAAAAAATATGGGAAAGACTTACTGAGAATTATGGAGCAGTTAACTATAAACCAGTTTACATCGGGTTTAGAAAAATCATCTCCAATTACAAATGTATTTGCATATAAAAATACAGTAATGCATTTAAAAGGGGCTGAGCTAGCAGCACAAGTTAAAAGCTATTATGACAGTAAATCCAGCCACAGGTCACTACAAGGTTAGTTTCTGCCTGCTGATGAGATTATTGGTCATTCCCTAATGGGTGCCCCACATAAATACTGCTTGCAGTATAAATACCCACTCGCTACAAACACAAATAAGCACAGCTGCCTGCTTGTCTGATCACAACAATTTGTCATGAGATTCAAGTACTGCTCCCGACCCCCTCCCCCTAAACACCAGGTGGGAAGAAAAGTAAAACAAAACTCACAACACATAAGAGAGTTAAAATGGAAATTTAAAAATTCTTATGGGAACTTCAAACAATGCAAACCACCTGAAGTGTTTTTCACAACCATCCAGTCAAAGACAACAAAGGTTATACTACAAAACATGTGAAACATATCTCACAAAATCCCAGATTGAGTCTTGCAGGCAACACAACCCTCTAAACTAGATCACATATACAGGAAAACAAACAGCTGCCATGGAGACCAACAGGCAGAGCAAACTACACCACATGGATTACACACTACCTGGGCAGCAAAACTGAAGGGAATACCACTGTCAAGGACCACTCTTGAGTTCCTGAAGCTGTGAAAGGAAAGCCCGAAGATTCATTTTGCTCAGGATCAGGGACACAAACACCACTCCGACCTGCTTACCCTACTCTGCATTGATATCAGGGCCTGCCGAGGCAACACTAATCCAGTTTAAGACTCCTCAGGCAGCTTGAGGCAGGAGCACCATGGGATGTATGCCCTGCAGGGAGAGCATGCCATTCCATGTTCTGGTTCCTTTCTGTCTCTGCGTAAGCAGTAGCCAGGAGAGGAGGAACATTAAGGTAATTAAAGCACCTTATGAGAGAAAGATGAAGAGCCTTAGGATACTAGAACAGGCTTCCAGAAAAGATCAGCTCTGAAGTCCTGGGGCTGAGGGCTCAACACCATTACTCTGCATTTTCATCCCGTAACTACAAAATTGTGTAACAAAGTGAACAGTGACACTTTGCAGTATTTAAGGAACTCAGACTTCATATGTCAGACTGTAAAGAGGCAAAGAGCTTTTAGACTGGTTACTTCATTTGTAAAAAACAAAAGTACCATTTACTTCTTGTACTAGTCAAATATGCAAATAAAGGGGAAGAATGGCTTTACATGTGTTAGTGCTTACATGTTTCCACAGCCTTCAAATGGCTAATGAATGTTCAGGATGATGAAGACAAGAGAAGTGCATGCTCAAGCCAGAGCAGACACTAAATGAGTTATTGAGTGATTCCATTGGTACAATTCAATTCTGCAATATTCCTGCTCTTCCAGTCCTGGCCCTATTGAAGCAGCAAATGCCAATTGTGAAAAAGAAGCCTACGCAAGACCAAACATAAAAGGTTTGCTTACCACTTTTTCTAAGGTATCTGTGAAAAGAAACTGACTGCTTTTGGAGCAGCCAGATCACCATCACCCTGACCACTCTGTTTCCTCCTACACTCCTGGATGCTGTTCCAGTTTTCATCTGCTGTCATCTCAGCTCTTTTTAGATTCTAGGCAACACAGAAAGCACACAGGATACCACACACAGTACCAGAACAATGACAGATAGCCCAGGCAGCAGCATGGCAGCTGTCCTGACAGTCATCCCCTACAATTACAGAATTTAACCTGTAGGATTTAAGCAGGAGGAAGAAACAAACTAGTTCTGCAACAGGATCTTTTGATACAAAGTTCCTCTTGACATGTAAACCTCCAAGACTTTATGCATCATCCCAAACCAAGCTCCTCACTTTGGCATACAAAATTCTACTTTACTTTCTGCATGAAAAAATAGTACATCTTATCCCTGCTCTCTGGCACTTATACAAAGGAGGAGGAATTGCATAACACTTTTGCTCTCAAATATCTGAGCAAGATTCCACCAGCAGGCCATACATAAGGCAATCTTTCAAAGTTGTAGTCATTCTGTCAGCTTGATTCATAGCATCATGCCACATTCCACACATGGCAAAAGCTGGCAGGATCCATTTTAGTAACAGAAGCCTTAAAAACACCAGTTTCTCTTCCTCACAAAAAGCCCTTCAGGCATCACTGCTTCACTTTCTGAAGCCAGAGCAACACTGCACAGAAGGGATCTGGTCCACAAGTGGCACTGTAGGAATTACAGCATAATAAATACCTAGGAATCTACCCCTGACAAGACCAAGTTCAGCATTTCTCTATAAATTATCTCCAGCTCCATACTTGAGTCTCTAAACTTTTGTTCTTAAACAGAGAGCTTATTCCATTGACTCCAGCACAGAGAGTTCCCAGGTCTATTGATATCCATGTTTTAAGAAGACTTTTTGTTTCAGGTCAACTGATGTGGAATGGGTAGAGGGTTACCTTTGCTCAAAAATAGCACAATCCATGGTCTCCATCCTACCCCTGGCTGTCAGAACTTGTTCCCATGGTTTGCCTTATGGCAACTATTTTGTGAGAACAACTCCAAAACTGGATGGTTTTATTATCTGGTTTTGGATTTCTGCGGCACTGCTGTGTGAGCTTTAGAACAGTGTCCCACAGAATTGCAGCTCAAAACCTTTGGAAAGAACATTGTCTTCTTGGAAAATATACAAATCCTATTTTATAATGACATCTATTTTACAAACCATAAAACTGAAAAACATCTCAAAAAACTTCTGGGGATAGCTGGCAACATAAGTACTTTTGGCTGCACTTACTCAAGACACATATAAAAATGTCTACGCTGATTTCTAAGAAATCTATAATTCTTTTTCTTCTAGCTATTTATTCTCATTTTAGAAGAATAGAAGAAACTGTAATTTATCTCTTCATAAGCTCTGGTTTAAAGAAGAAATGGCAAAGAGAGGGAGGGGGAAGAGACAGAACTCACAGGTTTTTCTGCATCCTCCACCCCCAATTGATTACACAACTCTCACCCGCCTTCTCATTCCTGTTTTCCATCATGACAATGCAAAGCTTCTCAGCTGGCAGCCTGCAGGCCTCACCAACCCAGGAGATGTGTCACCTCAGTCTAGTGCCACAGGGAGCTCTGGATCCATCCCACAACTTCCAAACAGCCTGGGACAGCTTAAAAAGATAATTAATCACCTCAAAGCTCAGGGTATCCCTTGAGCAAGAACACAGAGCTAACTCAAGAAAGTATAGTAAGACATAAGGCACAAGCTATCAAAAATGGTAATGAAGTGTTTAATTAAAAATGCAGAGGGAAGAAAATTGCTATCAGGGCTTTTTTTTGGAGCAGATCATACACTTTCATATGCACCAGAATTAGAAAGGCCTGGAGTTCTGCACTGCCTCTTGATGCCTGTCCACAGTGCAGACTCTTCCCAGGCTGTGGGGCTGGAGAAGACAGACAGGAGAAGCAGCACTGATAAGGCAGGACTAAACAAAGGGGCAGCTGATGCAGTCATAAATCATATCCAGCAGCTGTACTGGCACCCCAAAATAAATATTGCTTTGATATCTTAGGTAAAATTGTAACAATAGATTACTACTAAAAATAAAGTTAAATTAGTGTCAAATTTACTACAGTACAAAATCTGCTCTTCACACTGGTAAACAAGAGACTCCCTTGTGTGATGTTATAAGCACAAACTGCCTACTTTTCAAATTCTTTTTAAGAACAGTCTTTAAAACAGCAAAAGACTTAAACAGGGCCAAACTTCTAGCTTCTTTTTTCCTAAACAAAAGCCATGCATAAAGTGAAGTAGAATCAGGCCCATTGCTTTCCATACCCTGTCTTCATTCTTCCAGACCAACTCTTTCCCAATGTTTCTACACTAAGTTCTGGCACATTGCTGGAACAAAGCAAGGCCAAATACACATAACTGAAAGCAGAAACATCTCTTTAGGGATGACATTTTGGGACACTGTGTGAAAGAGAAGCGTGAGAAATGGATACTGTGCCATTGTCATCACCAGCAAACTAGAAGTCCTTTGGGCACATCATGAAACTAAGTGATTAGATGTAAGAAAGACAAGGAGGAGAGGCATTGCACTGAGTCCTGTTGACTTCAAAAGATGGCTTACCACTGAAGACAATCTAATCAGAAAAACAGAATTTATAAGAACAGGTAACTGGAAACTGGATTGTTATCCTTGATCTCAGTAGTCCTTTGTTCATTAACTACTATCACAGTGCACTCCACCAGCTGTGTCTATTGACACATAAAACATGCCAAGAAGATTAGGAAGCAAATACTCTGTTTGGAGAGGAGATGAAAGGTCAAACTTAACCCACTGCAAAATCAGACATTAAACCAAAAAAAGGATAACCTCTGAAATAACCAAGTACATTCAGAGGAACCTGTCGAATTCGTCATTCCACAAAGAGGATGTAAGGGAATTGCCCCCATAGTTGAGAAGGAAGCACAATAAAGCCATAAGAGAAAGGTAGGGGGACTGGATCTGTTTTGGGTAACACAAATACAGAAACACCAGCACTACCCAAGAGCAAAAATACAGAGGCATAAAAGGCATTACAGGCAGGAACAGACTGTCCTTGTGAGCCGCAAATTCAATACATGAAATTTCAGGGAAAACTTGGAAGTAACAACAGAAACAAATTACAGAAATGCCTCTGAAGTTAAAAACAAAACAAACAAGCAAAAAGCAAAAACATCAGCCATCCTAGGAAATAATTAATTAAGTCCTGAAAAGCAACACTATTAGAACTTTAAAGTTTTTAAGGCCTAACAGCTTAAGATCAGGATGGAGGGGGAGCCTGTAAAAATGACTCTGGCTCAAATCATGTGCTGAGTAATCAGAGGCAATGAAGAGAAACCAAATGAAACCAGGAGCTATATGGTAGTAAAGTTTTCAGAGGAGAGACTTGGATTAAAACTGGGTTTGCTAAAGGGAAGGAGATATCTGGTACTTGGGGAAAAAAAATTATATACAGAACAAAATTACTTATAGGAATAGTTCTCACCAAGCACCAGAATGAATTAAATTATTTAATAAATTAAAAATAAATAAATAAAAACCTTCTAATTTCTTCCAAAGAATATTACATGTACAATTAAAATAATTCTGCTGTTTATGTCATCATCGAGAGCACTGTGTCCCAGATAATGCATCAGCCATAGGTGACATTAACCAAATAATGCAAAAATTGAATTGCCAAGATGCTCTATGGGTGCATTTTAACCATGCTCACAGAAATCACAGCCTCTTGCTCTACGATCTTCCTTTAATCACCCAGATGCCCAAGGATAAGATCTACCCTCAATGCTGTTTTCATTACTTACTTGTGCTTGTAACTACCAGGGATGCCAAGTTTTTTAGGCAGACAAGCAAAATATTCTCTCCCAGGAACACTGAATTATCATTATACAAGTACTCTTTTGTCTTTTAGCTCAGCAGAACTAGAAAGAGACAATTCATTGCCAGTACAGACAGAAAGGTTTCTGCAGGCTCCTGCATGAAGCCATTCCATGCCAAACTCCAAGGTGAGCAGAACTTACAGTGCTATTCCATGTCAGGGAGTGATACTATTATGTGGCTTAACCACCCACAGTAAAACAATTACATGCTCCTACCAACATAACTGCATTCTCTCTGTCTTTGGAGGTATTGACAAACCTTTCAACAATGACATAAATTATAACTTTTCATTACTTGCAGCATTTTTACTTTCACATATCTCTTAACTAGATGTACTTAAAATCAATTAAAATTAAAGATCTTTCAGTTCTTCCATAGTTTGAGTCTCACTTAACAGATGCATTCACCTGAGTTACCTAGAAATTGCCAGCATCTCCATTCAGGTGCAAGTAATTTCTGTATTTTGACTACCTCCAGTAAAACCAAAAATTAGACTATTTCTCTTTCTAAAACTGTCAGCTCAGGCTTTTAACATCTCCTCCTCTACTTCCCTCTTGCTCTCTGCTTTTCTCTGCTTTCTCAATACACTTCTCTGCAGGAAAACACAGTTGCAATGCAACAAGTAGCTCTGATCTAGTGATGACTCCTCTGTTTGACTGCCAGCCAGCGGTGCCAAGAAAGGGTCTCCTGTTTTCCACTCCAGCACAGCACTTACATGTTGCATTTTGCTGTAGCAGAACCCAGGAAGCCATCATGCAGCCAGAGGAGGTTTCTTTAAAAAGAAACTGGAAACCAACAAACGGATGCAGCCTGTTACCTATCAGTTCTTTATGGATTAAAAAGCATTATTATGTAGTCAAAACAGAATCACAGAATAACTGTCCTTAGTTGGAGTAATTGCCCAGACCATTTCAACGTTGGTATCCCAAGTACATTCTCAGAGGTGTAGCATCAATATAATTAGAAGTAACGACCAAGACGTTAATAACATTGATTCACAGAACATTTTCTTTGTCCAGCAGCACAAGACCTAAAGATGGAAACAAACTTGCTCTTAAGTATTGAAAGTGGCGTTGAGAGCAAAATAAAATTGCTTTTGAAAGGCAACACATCTTTTCCTTGCTTATCCAAGAATGAAAATTTTCATCTGTAGTTGTGCATGAAGATCTACAAGTGAACCCCTCTGAAGCCAGCTGGCATCCTGGGAAAATGCAAGAATACATGGCAAGTGTTCCAGTGACGTTAATGCCAGCTACACACCAGAATAAGTGTGTAGTACTGAAGCTTTCACTCTGAAAATGGGCACAGAGGAGCATGAGAAATGTAAAATACAGTCAGGAAGAAAAAAGACCTGACTTCGCATAAAGCTCTTTACCACAAAGTTAAAAAGTTTCATTTAGGAAATCAGAGTGCTGATAATCAGCTCTGGCAAGGGGAATAGACTGTGCTCCCCAGCCCAGTTCGTTCTATTTAACAGACTCACTGATGGAAAAACAGCATTTAGATCTTCAAGAGAAAGGGAAACGTACATAAAACATTATTTCCTCAAATATTCCAATCAAAGCTTTACAGCTGGCAAGCAAGCACGAACCTTCAGAACAGAGCAGAAACACAACCAACTCACCAGAAAAGTATCCGCAGAATGTTTGCGACCAGCAGCACCAGGCAGACGTATGTGGAGAATCCCTCGGCGTTCTGTGTGCGCCGAATGTGGCGGTACTGGGGGATGTAGGGCACCACGCCGCCGAACACCATGGCCCCCGCCGCGCCCCAGGCCGCCAGCTGCCGCCCGGGCCCCAGCACCCACTGCAGCCCGCCGGGCTCCATGCCGGCACGGGGTGCCCTCGGGCCGGGGGATGCCCTCGGGCCGGGGGGTGCCCTCAGGCCCCGAGGGAGCCCCGCCGCAGCTCTCGGCCGGGCCGGCTCTAGCCGCGGGCGGGCTCCGGGCCGGGATGCGGCACGGCGGCTCCCCTGGGGCCCGGACCTGCGGAAAGGGACGGGGCGTCAGGGCGAGGGCGGCTCCAGCCGCTGCCAGCCGAGCGCCGGCGAGCCCGGACCACCGCCCTGCCGCCCCCGCTCCAGCCCCAGCCCCAGCCCCAGCCCCGGCTCTCCACAGGGGCAGCCCGGCCCCGGCAGCTCCATCGCAGAGGAGAGCCCGGCGGGCGGGCAGGGCGCGAACACGGCTCCGCTCCATCCCCATCCAACCCACGGGCCGTGTCCCCGAGGGGCTTCCCCGCCTGCCTCGCCCACCTCACCCCGCCCCGCGGCCGGGCACGGCCCCCGCCCCGCGGCCGGGCACGGCCCCCGCCCCGCACCTGCTCCCCGAGCTCCGGCCGCCTCCATCCCCCGGCGGCGCCGCTCCGCTCCCCGGGCGGGCAGGGGCGGGCATCGGCCGGGGCGGCCCGTGACGCAGAGACAGCCCCGCCCCGCCAGTAGCGCCGGGCCGCCCCTTCCTCCGCCGGGAGCCACGCCGGGCCCCTTCCCTTCCCTTCCCTTCGTCCACAGGCCGGGCCGGGACACAGCGGGAGGTGCCGGAGGGGGTTTTGCTCCCTCAGGCGCACCTAGGCGCCTTCCCCCCCGCGGGCCGCCCCGGGTCAGGCTCCCCAGGAGTTACGGGAAATTCCGCCGTGCCTCCTGGACAAGGGGGAATGGCTTTAAACTGCAAGGGAGAAGGTTTAGATAAGATATTAGGAAGAAATTATTGACTCTGAGGGTGGTGAGGCACTGTGACAGGTTTCCCGGGGAGGCTGTGGCTGTGCTGTCCCTGCAGGTGTTCAGGGCCTGGCGGGAGGGGCTCTGACCCCCCGGCCTAAGGAAAGGGGTCCATAGCAGGCTGGAACCAGATGGTCCCTAAGGTCCCTTCCAACCCAAACCATTCTGTGATTTCTGTGCCTCTCTGAATTGCAGGGCTGGGGAGGGGAAATGTGCATCTGCTACCCAAAGCAGGGCAGACCCAAAGTGACCAGGGAGTCACTGCTGCCTGCCCTGGGCCAGCAGAGGACGGGTGCTGCAACTGCTGCACCCAGATGCCTGGAGAATCACACCGTGGACCTGCAGACACCTCCTCCAGCCACACTTAAAAGGATGGATCATCCACCACGCATCCAAGTGGCTGTACAGCTGTCCTCCAGGCTTGTTCCTTGGGCTCCCCATAATGCTATCCCAGATGTGCTTCCTTCTACCCTTTCTGCCTTGTAAGTGCCCCTGCTGCTTATCTAACAGGTAATAAATGAGATGCCCTCCTGTATCTGAGTGATGTATTATTTTGTACTATTGCAGCAACTGCAATTTTTTATTTTTAATTTTTTTTTGTGAGTCTTAAAGGGGAAAAGGAGCTGAATTCAAAATAGAAATGTCTGGTTTGGGATTTCAGAAGCCTTTTGTTTACTTCCTGCGTAGCAACACCTCACCTCACTCAACTGCAGCCATTTCTTCCACTGGGCAATTCTTGCAGCATGTGTGCAGCACATTAACCTACCTGCACGTTACCACAGAATGTATTTGTCAAAGATATTCTTGGAGTACCATCACACAAACATCCAAAACAGCCTCCTATGTAGATCAGGTGACCAGTGGTAGGTAACATTGGGACTTACCTTTCCTCCAAGGAAGCAGCAGCTATGCTACTTGAACAAAGCTCTATTCCATTACACAGACTTGATAGTTTGATTGCTGACGTTAAAAATACATAGTGGGTGTTCTGAATTCTGATTTTTGGATGAGGATCCTGAAGTTCCTTATTTCATTGCATCTGACTCACTTAGAGAGAGTATAACAATGCAATTACGTATAAAGTGCATTATTTAAAACATTATTTAATGGCTCATATTTCATATATCACTTGCACATTATCATCAGGCAGTTATGCAAACTTCTTTACACACTTTCCTTGGAGCCCTTAGCACACTATTTTTCCTTAAGCACAATGGTCTAAACAAACCTCAAGCTGAAAATAGGAGTAGATTAGAAAGCAAATTTTTGTTCATGTAAATACAAGTATTTTGAGAAATCATGAAGAAATTATCTTTAGAAAATAGGTATTTTGAAGTAATGGTTCCCTAAGTAGAAGAAACTGCCCAAGCTGGCACCAGATCTCTAGGTTAGCTTCCAGAATTATTCCAGTGCTCTTAAGTCTATGCAATAACAAATTGTATACAATATTAAGATTCTAAATAGACAACTGCCTAAACTTAGGTTGTTCTCCTTTACTCCAAACTGTAAGGGTAAAAACTGTGAATTCAGCACATTGCTGTGTGAACACAGTTCAGTTCTGGTCACTGAAAAAAAGTCCTATTTGTTCACTAGTTAATCCATGGATGTAAGCTAAACTGACCAGTGACACCAGACACTGGGTAGGAGGAGGAATGACAGATTGGCTGAACTCCTCCAGCCGAGCAGCTGCCAGCATCAGGGAGGCACCCTTCTGGTCTCAGGATATTCTAAAAAGACAGGCTCAGTTTTTTTGGTAGTGGTACCACCCTGAGGTGCTTGCTGCCTCCAGCATAGCATCCTACCTGGCACAGGAACATCCAACCATAGCAGACCCAGCAAGACTCCAGTAGCAGAGTGTGCTGGAAGAAATTTATCTGAACCTGAGGTGATAACAGGTGATTAGAGAGAGTCTTGCAACATCAAGGAAAAGTTCTGCAACCTGCAGGCCTGAGGGCAGTCACACAAGAATGAGCCTTGTGAGGCTTCCTATCGAAGCAGATTTCTTTCTCTGGGAGATAGTAACTGAGAGGGAGCTCAGAAGGACTGCTCTCTTGGTGTAAAAGCAGAGCCTACCCTAGACACAATACTGCTTCACTGCCAGACAGCAATCCTCTGTTTCAAGTGAGGAGAAAAAGAACAGGTGCATTTATTTTTTCACACAGACTGGCAAAATTCCCCCATTCAGAAAAAAAACCCTTTACTTGCCAGAACTACATTACTCATTCAGAAAACAGAAGCAGACAAAGTCTCACACCATGTCTTTGAAAACTAAATTAATCTTTTTAGGGCATCTGCTCTAGGAGAATTGAAATTGATAATGTGAGCAGCTCTAGCCACCTAGTTATGAACTAGCTTCTAGCAGTTAACATTTTGGTGACAACATAGTCCCCAAACCTCCAAACATAACAAGAACTTTGATTTATTTTAGATTAAGAAATCTGATAAGAAATGTTCCTGTGGTTTAAGCAAGCTGAAAATGGTGGACAGACATGGGATGTTTTCAAAGGGCTTTTAATGTTGGTAGAGGCAGTAAAACTTATTATATAAGGTTTAGTTTTTGCAAATAGGTCCACTGACTTTAAAAAAGTCCCATTTCTAAAATTGGCTCCATATAGCCATATTCCTATCAGGACAGCACTGGGACCAACAGGACACAGGAATGAACCACCCAATGGACCAGTTTCATGACAAGCCTTAGCTATTTCTTTGCAGTTTTTTACAGGAAGAGGAGGAGGAGGAGAGCTGTTGATACTTCACTTGCGGTTACTGCAGTAGCAAAAATAGCAGATTGCTGCAAGTCTCCCAACCAGTCTGATCTTCTGTCAATTGATTTTGAAAGATGAGTATTAAAATTATTTTATATTCTACATTAGAGAAATGCTGTTGCACAGAAGCAAGCATATGAAGCCCCTGCAAGACCCTGCCAAAGTGCAGATAAGCTAGAAGTTACTTCTTGAACACATTGCACAATAAATATTGTCATAAGGATAAAGTGAATCCCTATGGCAGCCAAATTCCCTTTGATTATGACATTATATATCTCATTCTACAACTACAGCCTTGGGGAGATTAAAAAGAAATATTCACTGTACTGTTCATGAAACAAGTAAATGGGTCTTAAGTGTCTTGAAACTGGCAATTCCTACCATAATGTATTATCACTACATCAGCTGTCCTCTTCTCTCCATTTTTTGATTTTTTTAAAGCAACTCTGCTGCAACTGGTGGTAGAAGCTACCTCCTGGCCTCTCCTAGCACTGGTGAGCCCCTGTTTTGGCAGCTGATGGACAGAATCAAGCTAGTGTTAATAGGAGATACAGTTTTATTGCACTTCTTCAACACTCTTCCTTTCTCCTTCTACACTGGTCTTTGCAAACAGAACAGTGAATATCAGCATGAGTGGAACACCCTCTGCACTTCCAAGGAGGAGCTCTGACAAACATGCTCAGGCCTACAAACCCATCTCTGGGCAGTAGTGACATGCTTTGCACCAGGGAGCAGGAAACAGGACCGTGGAAGTTGATGATTTGACTCCTCTCTGTACTTGGACTGCTACCATCTCCACAGACAAATGGAGAAAAAGCCCTAAAGCAAACATTCCAGAGCAGGAATCAGCCTGACAGCTGTCAGAGATACATAAACCCTTCTTCAAACCATTACAGCTTTGTAAACAATGGTCAAAGTTCAGAATGAGGAAATAAATAGCAGTTCTGGTTCAACTTCTTACCTGTGTAGCTGCTTACTCAGGTAAGAAGTTGAACCAGGACTGCTTAACTCACAGCTCGCTCATCTGTCAAACAGGTCCAGCTGGCTGCAATTATTTCTTCCCCACCTGCTCTTGGGATGCCTTTGGTGTGTCCCATGGCCTCAAGGTCACCTCAGCAGTTGGCTGCAGCAGAGGAGTCCATAGGCAGCTCCCAATCCACCTGCATATCCTCACCTATGTCCAACAATGCAGCCAGAAGTTCTCACCTCAACAACCTTCAGGAGTAGAGCTGCTTCCTCTTAAGAAAATATGTAATAGAGGGAGGTCTCCACAGATGGGATCTGCACAGCATGCCATGGCAAAGTACCATGCAGGCTCCATTCCTTGAGGATCCAATGCATGGGGCTCAGCATCAGAAGGGACAGATTCCTCCTTCTATTCCATCTTACTAAAATAGATATTTTATTAAGCTGTTTTTCGTTGGACCTTTCTTGACGTGATGCAGAAAGAGCTCTGCACCATCTCCCTCTCTAATGCACTTTGCTCCTCCCTGGCAAAATGCTCAGTAATTACAGGATCAATTGTGTTCCACAAGAAGCTGCTGATACCTGAGAGTGAGCTGGGAAAGGAGAGTGGTGGGTTGATCCTAGGCAGCACTGAAGCCCCCACTGCCACTTGTTCACTTGCTTATTCCTGCAGGGTGAGACAGAGAATCACCAGGGTGAAGCCATGGGAAAAATATGTATGGGTTGACATAAAAGCCTTGTAGTGAATAAAACTAACATAAGTAAGTGATGCAAAAGCAACCACTCACCACCTCCCACTAACAGACCGGTGCCCAGCCAGTCTTGGAACAGCAGCTGCTTTGGAAGAAACTTTCTGCCCACAGCCTGGTTTTATTGCTGAGTGTCACACTGTGGGTCCAGCTTGTCCCTCTTATCACCAGGGTCAGCTGCCCTGGCTGCTTCCCCTCTCAGCCTCTTGCACACCCCCAGCCTGTTTGCTGGGGGGGAGAGCAGAGTGAGAAACAGGCGGCCTTGATGCTGTGCAACCACAGTTCAGTGAGGGCTAAAACACTGGTGTGCTGCCAGCACTGTTTTGGTCACAGCACCCACAGTACAGGCCACTGTGAAAAAGCTGACTCCATCTTAGCCAGAGCCAACACAGGACAGGGCATGAAAGGCAGTTTGGGAGATCCTCAAGCTGGCTTTATCGCTGAACAATCGCAGTGTCCAAAGTGTCAAGAGAACTATCACTAGCCTGCTTTGACTCACTTTCTCTCCGCTGTGGAGTAAATAAGAAGCAGAGAGAGAAAAAAAAAATTGCAGAGAAAGTACAGTTTCATCATGATTCAAAATACCACCAGGCAACCTGGAGTCAGTAGCATTACGGCACTCAGACTGTTTTTTCTTTCTCTGTTCTAGGACAAGGAAGGACAAAGTGCTCCTGGTGGCATATAGACACTGTAGCACACACCTGGCTTGTTTCTGTTAGATAAGCTCAACATCTTTAGCACACTTAAGAACAGAACATAACTAAATTTATGCTCTCCTTACCATGAGCAGAGTGCAGAATGGGGGAAAAAAAAAAAACCTGAAGACCAACTTTATTGCAAGAGTAATACTTGAGTAGAAGATAATTTAGATGAAATAGATACAAACACTGCAGACTGAGTTTTCTGAAACTTCAAGGAGCTGCAGTTACAGGTGCTTTTGATTAATACAGCATCTATCCCAGAGAGAAAATTAACATACTCATGGGTCCTCTGAGCCCCTCTGGCCAGCCCCAAAAGTGGGAGCAGCCTTGGGGACCCATGCCACTGCACATCTTCCCCAGTTGTGGAAGGCCAAATCTCCAGTGCTCTTCTGCTCAGCTGATGCTTCTGCTACTTAGGCTGGCAGTGTCCCTTGGCACCCTCTGGCCCCTCTATGCCCTTGTAATTTCAGATGCCTTTTGCCAGGCATGCTTGGAATATGTACCCAAATGTCTCCTGCTGGCAGACACCATGTGGAACAGTAAATGGAGCTGAGGTGGGAGGGCCTCCTACATTACCCAAGCTGCATAACTCACTACCTGTCATAACTCTTAGCACCTCCCCTCTGCCACAAATGTCTTACACAAGCAGGCAGGCCACTGCCAGTCAAGGTTTCAGTCTTAAGAGCATATTTGCAAAAGATCTTTGTTTCAGATGAGAAAGGGCAAGCTTTTTCACCCAACAAAAAAGCCAAAGAATCAGATTACCACACTCTTGGCTTTTTTTATTACTGTCATTGCTCACTGACCCATATCTTGCTGTTGGAGCATGTGTCCTACACCCAATGTTCCCCAGTGTTATTACCCATATTATCCCAAATCAACTCACATTTTATGCAACCATAGTAAGTGCTTTCCACTAATTCAAAGTGATTTTAAACTCCTGTACCAGGGAAACTTCAGTTGCCTCCTCTGGAAATAATTGTCTGAAGCTGCAGGGAAACATTAGCATGACAGAAGTTTGGTCACAGAAAACTTTACCCACAGTTCTTTACACCTTCTGGAAATGCAAAATGGTCATTTTCCAATGAACCACTCCCTCCTTTGCCCAGCTTCCAGCCTCTTCAGCACAGGCTCTCTTTATCAAATATTTTAGAAAAATACTCTTTCCATCACGCACCGCAGCACGGGCCATGTTTAGCATTTGTGCACAAAAAGCACATTCTGCTCTGGACCACGAGGTCCCTGGAAGAGAGCCACACCAGGCTGTGGGATGTGAACCTGTGAGGGCAGTTGCCTGTCCTTGTGCCGCAGGGGCTGCCCGTCCTGCCCTCATAGCAGAGCCTCGCCTGTTACACACTGTGTTTTCTTCCAGACAGCTCCGCTGTGCATGTGTGAGGAGCAAGGCCATGGGGTGTTTGGGCAGAGTCCCCAGACGCAGTGCCAGGCATGCACTGGGAACATTGCAGTGCCAGCAGGCCACCAGGCCAGAGAAGCACACCCTGCTCCCTCTCCAACAAACACCTCCAGCTCCCTCCTGCAGCCTTTCGGGAGGCAATCTGCATGGGGAATACTCCTTCACCCTCACTATGCAAAGGCAATGGAACAAGGCTGGAGCAGAAAAATGCATGAGAAGCAACATCTCTTACCAGCCACATCCAGGAAACATAGCTGGAGATTTCTGTATCACCACATAATAATTCAGTCAACAGCAGTGGGCGGGTGATTTCACAGGGCCATGAATTACACACAGCTCTTCACAGAGCCAAAGGATGCCACCACCACCCACCACACCAGCCTCCACAGTCACCTTTCTGCTGCTCCTGCATTTATCCCAGTACAATACACTTACAGGGAAAATTACACCCTGTGTTCTGTTACAGCTACTTAGCAATGCATGATGCCCACAGCACACACTGAACTTCTGATCAAGATTATCCTTAATTCTATTAGTTTTCTTTATGAAGAAACTTGGAGAAAGGGGCTGACCAAACAATTTCACAGTAAGGGGATTTGTGAGCAGCATTCCCAAAACAGAACACTTTTATTTAAGGCAGAGCACCTCCATCAGGGATCCAGTTTTCCAATGGCTGGAATTACCCTTTTCTCTTCAAAGATACAGAACCTGAAATTTGAACCATGAGCAAACACCCAGGCTTTTAATATTCACCTCAAATGACTTTGTCTTTCAAAGGAGCAGCAGCTGTCACACACCACTGACCCGAATGCCTTTTCCCCTGCCTGGGGCATTTGCATTTCGCTCACCACGTCTTTCCATGCTTTTAAATAACAACTTGTTAGTCTACTGATGTTACCATATGAAAGAAAAGTGATGCCTTCACCAGGAAGTATGCCAGAGGAGCAAGCTGTCAGTGAACTGCATTATGCTGAATCAAAAGATCAGGTAAATGTTAATGTTTGCTACAAGAACCATCAGCACCATTTGGGATTACTGCACATTAAAAGCTGATGACCTAGCAAAGCCAGATGTTTTTTCTGCACATTGTGTCCCTCTGAATCACGACTGCAAAGTGACACAAGAGAAGCTACTTTCCCTAGAGAGGGAAGGACCAAGCACAGCATGACTCAAAGACCCAGCCCAACAATTTGTTAGCAAAAATACCATGATTGTGGTGCAAGCACTAACTTGTACCTAGCCCTTTTCTCTTCAGAGAAAACTTTTAGTCTTGGCCATGCCTCTGCCAGGAAGAAAAAAAAAGCAAACCCACAAAATTTGCAATGCCATTTGCATCCTGCCTTCTTAAAATGCAGCCAAATAAGCTGCCATGTTGGCCCAGGAGCACTTGCCTACTTGTCTCCCTCCAGGACTAAATTTCCTGTTTTCTTTCTAACCACACATGTAATATTCAGCTTCTCTTTGAGCTGTCCTCTCTCTGACCTCACCTCCATTTCAAAGCAACTCTGAGCCAGACATGCTTGGAGTACGTGACCAGAGGATTCTTTACCCCTAGTATAATAAATCTTATTTGTCAGCAAAGAGGAGGGAAAGAGACTCCATGTAACATCCAAATAGCATTTCTACAACAGTTCTATCTTGCCACACCACAGGCTTTTACAGCATGGCAGTGAACTTGGAGCTATGGTCTTATAAATGTTTAAACATGCTTTTATGTCCTATCCTGCTACCCTGACTTCTCCTTCCAGCAGTGGAGGGACTGGAATTTCCCTAAGAAAAAACAAGGGAAACATGCTTTGGAGACCATTTCAGCCCACACTGTGAAGAGTTCACAGCACAGGTCTGCAATACTGAAACAGGATGGAACCAGATGGCACCTCAGCCTCAAGGTGACCCTATTTTTTATTTTTACTTCATGTTCCTCATACCAAGAAGACATATTCAGACTGGAAGTGACTAAAGTCTAAGCTTTTTACTGAAAGAAAGTAGCATAGAGCATATTTTGGCATGGAAAAAGAATTTATGTTGTTGAATCATCTCTTTTGCTTCTTTCTGAAACCCCCTCAGGACCTGTTTTTGTACTCATTGCCAAAATGAACTTCTTGTCATCCTTTTAGTAAATTAAGCATTCTTATTACAGTAAATACTCTTATGAGCACTGGTGGTTTACTGGTTCTAGCCCTCTGCTTTTGAAACAAAACAAAACCAAAGGGTCTTTGCTCACCTTCCCTTAGCCCATGGGTGCATGCTCCACATGGACTGTGCTTTTAAAATGTGGCTAATCTTACATCCCCAGGTTTCACACCCTAGAAATGTATGCAACAGCTCAATTCTGGACTTCTAAGCCCTCTGAGAAGGGAGAGACTAGAGCATAGCAGAGCAAAACCAAGCATAATAGTTCTATTATAAGTAGATTCATTGTTAAGCAAAGTCTGTTTGGTCTTGCCATTTGTCTCTTCTATTCTTAGGCTTTCTGAACTTTGGAACTTTTCTATGACCACTTTTAGCTTTAAGGACACTTCCATTTTTATTTCATAAACCCAGCTGTGTATATTGGCCTAATTCAGCTCCAGATCTGAACATCAGCTGCTGAGCTCACAAAGTAAAAGAACCAGACCTTTGAAGGGGGAAATGCATGGTGAAATATTTTTCAGTCTGTTTCACACTTTTAATTGCTTGTCCTTCATTGCTATGCTAGCTGGATTTTTTTGTTGTTGTTGTTGTTTTGTTTTGACCACACTGACCTACCTCACAAAAATGAGGAGCTAATTACAGAAAGCCTTTATCAAGGCATGCTTATTTTCAGTTGAACTCTAACCTGGCCATTGCTGAAATGTGGCACTACAAAGATGTAGTGGGATTCCTGCAAATTGATTGGCTGTATAATGCTTGCTCCTCTGCATTTCCAGCTGGTTCTTTATCCTCGCAAGCTCTTAACTACAAATAGGACTCTATGGCTTTGCTCAAGATAACTCTGCACAAGCAGACAGAGCCACTTTGACTGCCCCTGGGGGAAAATACTGCTTTGTGAGAGAGAAGCTTTTGTAGCTCTCCTGGAAGCAGGGAAAACCAGGAAGACTATATCTGTTATCAGAAGTAAAAATGCAAAAACACTACAGCTCTACTACCTAGCCTTAAAGGAAAGAAGACTTATTATTAACAAGCAGGTAAGAAGCACCAATTATTCCTTGTGCAACAGAACAAACAGGCTGTATGGTTGAAGCTAGTGGCTACATACAAAAGCAAACCCTATCTACATGCATAATATTGTTCAAATTGTTTTATCTAGAAGCTTTCTCGAGCAGAAACATTGTTAGAACACTCAAGCTTTGCAAATGGTGTTTGATTTTTCTTTCTCCAACGAAGGCAACCTACAAAAGGAGGAAGATCAGGCTCTACAGAGAAGCCACAATTATGGGGAGCAGGTAGCAATGCAGAGGTTGGTTCTGATGCCAGAATTTCACCTCAGAGATCAACACACCCTCTCAAATGAGGTGGGGAAGATCAAGAAGGAATTACGTTTATTAAGAAAGATTCTAAGTGGTAGGCTGACAGCAACTGAAGTCATTCCTAATTCAGAAATTTCTTGTGGATGAAGACACATATCTGGCATATGTAATTACTCAAAGTAATTGACTAAGGTAATTTATTGTCCAACAGTGATCTGCTCCTAACCATACAGATGCAATAAACTGAAAACCTCTTCATTTACATCAGGCAACAGTCCCAGCACCTAAAAGCAAGACACCTGTATAACAGCTGCACCAGGAGCTGTTTAGGCTGTGCAGCCCCAAGGCCGGGGCTGACCTGGATTCTGGCGCTGCAGGAGGCACCGTGCGACTCTTGCTGACGCCTTTGGTGATGTTCTCGCTGGACACCGCAGTGCAAGGAACTTCAACCACCGCGCTATTTTTATCACTCCATCTCACAAAACTAGCTACGCGGGGGAAAAATGAAGCAAACCAAAAAAAAAAAAAAAAAAAAAAAAAGTAAGACCTCTTAAGATCAAAACTCGGCATCCTTATTTCGTTTTTGCGGCGCGGAATGACGATTTCCTTGGCAGATGAAGGATTGGCGGCCAAGGATGCTCCGCTCCCTGCGGAGCGCCGCGGGCGGGGCCGAGCGCTCACTGCCCGCCCCGCGGAGCCGGAGGGAGCGCCGGGACCGGCACTGGGGACGGACCCGGGGACGGAACCGGGCCCGATGGCGGCCGCCGCCCCGCCGGGAGGCGCGGAGCTGCCGCAGCTGGTGAGCGGGGCCGGGCGGGGGTCCCGGTGCGGGGCTCCGGTACTGCCGGGCCCTTCTGCATCCCCCGTGTTTATTCCCTCCTCCCTCCCCTCGCAGGCGGAGAACCTGCTCTGCCGGCTGCAGGAGAACTTTCAGGCGCTGACGGAAAAGTTAACGCTGAGAAATATCCTCTTTGGAACTGGTTTGGGATGCCGTGGCTGGGCTCCCCTGTGCGGGCGGGGTCTTTGCTGCTGACAGCGGGATGGGCTTCTGCCTTAGACAGCAAATTCGTGTATAATGAGTGACGTGGAGAAACACCTGTGACGGGAGGGCACCTGACTTCCCCCCAGCCTGTTTATAGATCCCTTTTCCTAAGAAGGAAATCCCAAAAAAATGTTTCACTACAAGTAGCAAGGTAGTGTCTGTGCAGCAATTCTGGATTTCAAGTAGAATAGGCATCCAATTATGTGTAAAGATTCTGTAGGTGCATTTAAAAAAGCATCAGTCTCCAAAAATGCAACTCCAATGAGCCACAGTTTAAAAGCAGCTGTCGGCCTGAGCATGACAAGGTGAGCCCTTAAAAGCAGAAAATTAGACCTGAAGGGGCTCTGAGCTTTCTTATTACATGTACTTGCAGAAACTATCTCTGCTTTCTGAAGCATTTGTTTATTTATTTCCAGAAACTTGGCCTTTTAGGAAGCTGCTGCTTCCTGAATAATGTTTGAGTAGCACTCATATTCTGCTTGTGTAGGTTAACTGTTTGGTATCGCCTAAAATAGTTCCTCAGAAAGAAAACAATCTCTTACACAGTTCACTCATGAATATTTGCAAAGGCTTTTGATACTAAGAATTTGAATGCTTATCTGTTGTAAAAGAACGTGGGATTGTGTTCTAACAATACCACCTTGTGCATGCTTCATCTTGCATTAAACATGAACAAGTAAAACGCTGACACATCTGGAAGAAAGCTGTTGCTTCTTCTTACAGAAGAAAAAAATCTGTAAAAATTGTATAACTCCTATTTATAAATATGTTATCTTTAACTTTTTACTGGAAGAAATGGGTGAGCGCATCAATGACCTCGAGAAGCGTGTTGCTGACCTGATGACAGAGGCTGGGGTAGAAAACAGCAATGAAGAGTTGGGAGTAAAGACATTTACTTAAGTTTTTCTGTGTTTTATACATTTCCACTTAGTTTGGGGTGATGGGCAAGTAATGGTGTTCACATATTTAGTAAACCTGCATTTTCTTGGATTTGAAAGTGTACTTTTTAAAAACATATTTAATATACCTTGGAATTATTTTTTGCCAAGAGGCAAAGAATGCAACCCCTTTTACAAAAGAAAAACTGCATCCTGCTGCCTCTGTTCCAGCTGAGTGCCATGAACAAGGGGGTAGAGCTCACTCACCCCAAGGGTGTGAGCTGAGGCTGACCATTCATAGTGAGATGTGTGTGGTTTGAAGTGCTCCTGCCCACCATTCATGTCCCTCAGGTATGCTAACCTGGCTGAGGATTCTCACTGGCATAAATTTATGAACCTGTGCTTTTAAACCTGCAACTTCCCAGTGTGGCTTGGAGCAAACCTCTCACATCCACTCACCCCAAACACAGCAGTAAATTACAGTCAATCACTTTATAATATAAAATCATGCTACACTTCAGGATTGTGTTCTGGATTTTATACCCATCTGTTGCAAATGCCAGCCGACTCCCTGATGGATGCCTGACTGTGTTCTAAGTATTTATAAGGCAGTGCTGCTTCTGTGTTCTGTGGATACAAGTGTTGTCTTCCTGTTGTTGCACACTTTCCTGATTCAAACTGAGATACATCAATTATTCTTGTCATTGGAGCTTCTTACCCAGTGAAAGACAGGAATGTCTTTAAATATTCTGAAGAAATTTAGGTATATATTCATTCTGATGCCTTTTGCACAAGGTATGCAATAATTTTCAGAAATCCAGAAAGACAACCCACAAAGATGTATTTCAGTGTACAGAGATCTTCCTATCTCCACGCTGAATCACATTCATGAATAAATCACTAACCTAGTTATTCCCTGTATCTTTGCAGCACTGAAATGAGGATGTTTTCAAGAAAGATTAAAGGCAGAATAGCATTGCACTGACTCTTGAGATTTTACAGTCAAGTGTCACACTGACAAAAATGTTAAGGGAAAACAAATGTGTTTGCATCATGTCATAAGAGAACCGTGGAAAAAAAGGTTACACTATTGCCCCAGGAAAAACATAGAAAGCTGGGTTTGTTCATCTAAGTGGGGCACTGTATTTCCTGAAGCTGAAAAAGAACTTAGTTTCAGAGAAGGCAAAGCCACTATTCTGGATAGAAAATGACATCCTATATAGTGAACTTACCCAATCACAAATGTTTTCACTGTATGAAAATGTATTTATTTTACTATTAAAATAATAAGATTTGTTGCCTTTTTAGCTTGTATGTTCTTAGAATAAACCATTCTGTACTAAAAAAAAATGGCAGTATTTGTAGGCTACAACTACACAGTTGCTGCTCTCTGCACGAGCCCACCCAAAGCTGTGCACACCAGTGCAGGTAACATCACCCAGGTATTTATTTTGTGACAATTTCAGTTCTTTAACGTTAGCTGTTTTGATGAAAACAGTTTATTTAAAGACCTGGAAATAGATTAGGAATTCTAGTTTCCAAGCATGTCTAGAAGAAGAAATTGGTAGTCAAAAAACAGGACATCTGCACTGACTTTAAGGTGGTTGTATACCATAACCTTGGTACTCTTTGTAGGGAAGATTTAGTTTGAAATATAATGGGAATGTTTTATTATAAATGCAGAAACTGAAGCATTGCCAGGTTAACAGAATACCTCAGCTAATGAGGGAGAAATGCTTCTATGACAGCCTTCATTAATATCAAGAAATCATTCCAATTAATCCTTTAATCAGTGTAGACTTGCATGTACTGTCAGAGTGGGAGGAGAGGTTGGTATGCTGGAGGATAGGCTGGAGGAATGGGCCAACAGGACCTTGATGAAGTTCAAAGTGCCAAGTTGGGCAGGTGTGAGGGGCTGGCAGGCACTGCTTTGCAGGAAAGGGGTCTGGTGGAAAGGCTGAGTGAGCACGGTGCCCAGGCTACAGCAAATCACTGGTCAGTGTTAACACAGTTAGGGCCAGCAAGTCATTCCCCCTGCCTGGGAGACCACATCCACAATGCTCTGTCAGTCTAGGGGCTCCCCAGTTCAAGAGATGCAGTGGTGTGAGGGAGGTAAAGCAGGGCCACCAAGATATAGTGGAGTACAGCAGATCCAAGGTTTGAGAGAAATCTGTTAGTGCAGCCTTAAGAAATGAGCGTGGCTTCTTGCTGCAAACCACTACCCCATGGCAGAGCACAGGGAACAGAGACTGCTGAAGGTGTTGTACAACAGGGTTACTCAACACAAGCTGAAACAGAGAATTCCAGCCAGATGCAAGGAACACCTTTTTCAACTATGAAGGTGCACAAATAGCAGAACAGGCCTTCCAGAAAGGCTGAGGAATCTCCATCTTTAGAGAACATGGAATCATCAAGGTTGGAAGACACCTTGAAGATCACCTAGTCCAACCAAGACACTCAACACTGGATGCAATCCTGGGCAACCCGACCATGTGGAACCTACTATGACTGGGAGGCTGATGGTCCCTTCCACCATAAATGATTCCAAAATCAATAACCACTCCAAACCAGATCAACTTTAACAGAAATTGAGACCCTTTTCATTTACTTCCTTAACACTTTCTAAATCCTCTGAAACACACTTGGTAGTAAAAGTAAATTCCTTGTCTTGTAACTGAAAAAGTTAAGGTGAATAAGTGGAACTCACTTTATTCTTTAAAAAAACTACAGTATCGTTTTCCCAGATATTTGTGTAATAAAAGCAAACAAAACCAGTTGAAATGTTTTTTCTGCAAATAGGCTTTTTGTGTACAAAAATATGTAATACCAAAAGGACAACAAAGGAGAAAGTCTTTAAAAAAGAAACCCCCCCCAAATTCAGGTACAATATTACTGCAGTCAAGACAGTTCCAGGCTTTGAGTCTTCTACTTCTCAAACAGAATTCAAATCTCTTTTAAATAATTCAAATTATGCTCAAAATTCAAGGACTTGTAGGTTTGTTTTTTTTTTCTTTTAATATACATATATGTACACACATACACAGAAATAAATTTAAGTGGACATAGGATTATGAAAAAAGGCAGCCCAAAGAAACATCAATATCTGTATTTAGTGGAATAATCTTTCGGTGATACCACCAAACCTCGACCTTTGCGGGCTCCTCTATAAACAGTTTCTATAATGTCAATCATCTCCTGCTTATCTTCCATTGCCCAGTTGATCTTGTTGTTATTACCTGTACCTAAATCAATCATGATGTGTTTGTTCCTTTAAAGAGGAAGAACAAAAAACCAAGTTAATATGGTATTATAATTCAGAAAGAATTCTTACACCCTCCCCAAATGCTTTGTAGGATCAAAGGAAGCCCTTATAAACATCAACAGGCTTGCAAAACAAGCATTAAAGGAACAATATCCACTCCTCTCACTCAAACTGACAGTTCACTGCCAATTTTTAAAGCAAGAATAAGGACTCCAAACATACCCCCAAAATGGCTACTCAGTGCAATTATCCTTCAGCACATTTCTTATTGTCTGTATTTCATTCCCACTACTGTCAATCTCCACAGAGACTTCCATGCTTGTCAGTGGAACATTTTATCTCATCAATGTAGAAACCTTACCTCCAAAAAAACCTTACTACTTTTGATTTATCTTGAAAGCAAGTTTGGCAAGGTTGACTGCTGTATTAGTACAACACTCTCTACAGGAAGTTTGAGATTTAAAACTAAGAACAATGGATAATAAACCCAGTTTTCACTATCAGTAATTTGCACTCTATTATCAAACACTGTTACCAGGCTAACTGGCAAACAAGCCATTTTCCTATGTAATCAGTTCACTCCTCAGTAGAGCAATGAAAAACACAGGCATCAGTGTGCTGCCCTGCATTTGGAAATGATCTGCTGAGACACTGTATTTGACAAACAGAAAGTTTAAATGAGTTCCATTCCAAAACCCTCACATACCTGAAGAAAAACATGACGGTACACGGATCATACAGCTCATACATCTTGTTGAAGTCTGGTACTTCAGTGATGTCCACAAGATAAATAACAGCAAAGTTTTTAACCTAAACAGAAGAAAACAAGAAATACAAAAGCTGTATATTACCAATTAAAAGACCTAAACTTTCATTATTGTAACATTTATTTTCCAAATTATTAAGTCATAAAATCAGAATAAACAGCCTTGCTTTTATTGTTAATCACAACAACCAATTAACATGGAAAATATTTTTCAATATAGCCAAGAAGCTCATTTCACATCCAGCATCAACTGGAAAGATACTGTGCCAAATCAACATCCAGAGAAACAAATGCCCTTTATATAGAACTGAGAACTCTCAGTGACATGCACAGCTCTAAACAAGCAGAATAACTGCTTTGTGCAAGCCAAGCTGACACATTCTGCCTCTGTCATCAGCTGCTTATGGACTTCAGAAAATTAATGATCTACAATGCCCTGGTGCCTGCCTCCAAGCATTTTCCCCCCTCTATAACATCCAATTTGTCTAACAAGACTCATTAAATGAAAAAGAAACTTATAATTTAATTTAAAAACTGGTCGCTTTTTTTGAGAGGTGCAAAGCCAAAACTTAAAAGTGTAATTGCTAAAATGTAAGACCTTGATGAGAAGCTATTGACTGGAAAATTCTGGTAAAACTGTCTTTGATCTTGCAGAGTTACTCAGTTAGATGCAAAAGAATCCCTCCCCTCTAGTGTCACCCTTGATGCCTTCACTCCTTCAAGAAAACCATGTCATGTTTTTGTTTCCTAGATGTAGCATACTTGTCATGGAGTGGAATTAGGGGAAGTTTTGGGTTCTAAACTTAGCTCATAAGTGCACAGTACAAATTAACACACTCACACAGATTACATTCTATGTCAGAAGTCACCCAAATTGCACAAACATTTAACTGTAAGGCATATTATCAAATGCTCATGCACTACACCAGGAGTGCACAATTGTGCCTCCCCACCCTCAGTTACTGCTCACACAATTTTGGTCCCTCCCATTTGACTGCCCAGAATTACCAGCCTGAGGTGGTCTAAAATCTGTGACAAACTCACTGTTCATGACAGTACTTCCCACTTGTTAATTTTGCTATCAAAGGTCTGGAAATGTTATGATTAGTATAGTATCTGCCTGATGGATCAATATTTTATTTTAGTTCACAGATCAGGATTAGTTTGTATGAGAAAAATATGATCTATTGTGTAGCCTGTATGCAGACATCCTAGCAGGCACTTTACTAAAACTATGGAAATATTTACAAAAAAACCCAAAAAAAACTCAGAAGCACAGAGTAAATACATTTTTATGGACTTCTGCTTCAAGACAGTTTCAAAATTATAAAAAAATAACCACACTTCAAGAATATAAGTAAGTATTACTAGCAAAGCAAGTAAAATCTCTTCTAGAGCGAAACAGCATTTTTACTGTGCTTTTATGGAGCCAGTTATAGTCCTAGATTCAGTCAATATTCTAAAGAAAACATCCCATTTAAACCATGTTCTAATTCAGGCAAGAGGTAAAGCCTTGTAAACTAAAATAGTCATAATATCAAAGCCTCTGAAGGGATCCTTCACACCCATTTCAATTTTACATTAAAGACTTCTAAGAACCTTACTGGGATGTTCAGAGTCAACACAATTTAGCCACAAAGTGACTGAAGCTACTCCCTGGTGAGCCCTGGCAAGCAAAAGACAGTTCTGGAGCTTTTGGTCCTTTTTTTAGAAAACAAAACACCTGAGGAGCCATTTTCATTTTATCCTATCATTACTTCTTCCACCCTGCTGGCATTTTTAGCATCAGCAGCACACCTTCACCATGTGGGGAAATTTCTACAACACATTCAGCAATTTTGATGGAGCACACCATCTTTGAACAATTACTTAATTAGGAGCTTGGAAAATTATTTTAAGATAAACCTAGCATTAATAAAACATTCTTAGGATTTGTTTTGTTTGCTGAAAGATTAGGAGATTTACATGTTGCACCATAACACCACTCCAAAAGCACCTAAGATAAAATTCTACTTCCAAGAACTCTGTACTCCAGAGAGTACTGGAACCAAAAAAACCCTTTTAAAGTTAGTTTAACATTATATACATTTAATTTAGTTGAGCTGTTGCAGAACCAGAAATGCTTGTGACTAGCAGTGATCATCAGCAGCCTAGGATTTCATACAAGAGAAACAGACTATACAAGTCTTAATTTGTTATATAAATCTTACTAAGAAGGACTGGATCACCTTTGCACAGCACATGTGCAAGTCATCACCAGAATCCAAGCATCCAAGACATTAATTAAATCTTCCTTCTCTCTGACCAGCTTTTATAGAAGTGAAACTGATGACAGTTACCTGCCAAAAAGCTCGTATTAAGTCTAAAGCAGACCTTAAAGCTGGACTCAAATTTGAATTCAAAACTTTAAAAGGGCTCTGTTCTTTACCTCTCGCTTTTCTAATTTTAAATTTGGCAAGATTACCACTCCAAAACAAGTTAGCTTGCGAGCACATTGAATGAGGGTATGTTTTGTTGAGTTTGGACAATGGCTGCCAAGGATAGCAGCAGGAGATTGGGATTCAGGCCTAAGGAGGGACTAAACACATGGAGAGGGTGATGCAGAAGAACTGCAGTGGCCTATTTAATCTTTAGGGGCTGAGCAATTCCATGTGCCAGGCTGGGTAAGCTTGTCACCAAGAGGCATTTTATTTCAACAGGAGACAAGCCTTGCAGAGACTCAAATGTGTCTTTTTGCACAATATTGACCAGTTTTAGAGCCTAAAGAAGCAGTTCCTGTCTCAGACACGACATTGGGGCCAAGACAGCAGCAGTACAGAACAGATTCTGAGCTGGCATCACACACAGCCAGCTCTAATTCACAAAGCTTTAGCTCAGGCTTTGATTTAGGCAAATACAATGGAAGCATTTATGGATTCAGACTGCTGTGGATCTGCATGGTTTGTGGAGACAAACCAAAGGATGACCTCTCCCTGTTGGGACATGAATTCATTGCTCAGACAGAGCTGCCAGTTGAAAACCTACATTCCTGTACAAAAACAGCTTTGCTACCCTGTCTAGGCAGTGGTTGCTAACAAGTTTTCTTTCTGACTTGTGGGTTGTAACTGAGGATAGAGTATGGATGCCTCAGAACAAAAATAAAATACAACTCTAAACAACCAAGCCCCCCTAAATACAAGCAGTTGCAGTAGCTACAAGGGAAACTACACTGAGTTTGTAAATATAAACTAAAATTTTATTGTAGAGACAGTATAAAAAAACCCTGTAGTATTTTAGAAGCTGAACACATAGTAACACAAGTTTATTCTGAAAGTGCTTAACCTCATAACATACACTAAATACAGTAAATTTGTTGCAGTAAGTCAACTTAACTGCTTTCTGAAGAAAAACAAAATCAAAACTAGTGAGAGACCTCCTTCTGGGCAGCACCTAAAGTTGTTGTTGGGCAACAACTGAAGACAAAAGCATTTTCAGAGACAGATATTAACTATTTCTGACACTCCCCTTATCTGTGTTTCAATCCAAAACTCTCTCTGCCTTGGCTATTGGAGCTGCTGTTCATGGGACAGAGTGGAGTACGAAACCCAAGTCAAACAGCAGCACGGATTCAAAATTTTATTACTTGCTTTCACATGTTGGGCTTCAATTTTGCTGGTTGTTTTCCCCCTTCTCCCCAGTGATGGTAGCTTCATAAATCAGTCTAGCCAATCTACATCGCTGAACACACACAGAGAAAACCCAGAAGTACATTATTGCCTGGCCACAGTTAAAGGCTGCTCTAATACTTCACAGAACTGTATCTGCCTGAGGACTGCTATGAAATCTTTAAACTGAATGGCTCAAGACTGTAAAGCAGAGGAATCTATAGGACTTTTAACATCAGATAAAGATTCTGTACCCTGTCTTCATAAAGATCACACACCTTGCTGGTAAACTAGAAACACAGATGTAGGAAAAATCATATGCCATGAGACTCATTTGTCCTCTGAAGTTCTCCTCCCTTTCTTCATTAACAACATGCTTCTAAAAAATAAATTTATTAATTCCTACAACATGAGATTGACACAGAAATATGATTAATGACTAGGATAAATGACAAAAATTGTGAAGTTTCTTGAAATTTCTGTCAGAGGTAAATATTACTTTTTTGCTAAATAATACTTTTTTCTCAGTTTTTAAGATTTCAGCTGCCTTTGAAAAGCAACCTTACAGCCCAAATACCTAAGGAAATCTGAAACAAGATCCAAGATTCCATCTTCTCATCTTCCTAACCAGTTTTTAGACCATGTTCTTTTCTGTTTAGAACAGAACACTTCTTTCTGGACAAGAAACTCCTAAGTAAAGAAATACTGGAACTGAGACTAGCTTTAGCAACCAATGACTGGAATTGAAGGTGGCTAGAAGACTTGCATTACTGAACTGAACAAAGCAAGTAGAAACCTGAAAGTCTGTACCGGCAATATTTATTTGAATTTTTTTCTTGCTAATTATGCTGTAAATTTAGGTGATAAATTTCTAGGGGGACAGAGAAAGACATTGTACTGCCAAGAGCAGCACTTACAGCTAATAATTTTGAAAACTACAGACATCAGTAAATAGATTAACTTTGCTCAGCTTTTAATTACAAACACCTAAAATACCAGTAGGCGCTTTTTTTATATAGCTACCTCTTTCCCTGCCCCACCTTCTTTTCCTCTCTCACCTTTCAAGTAACCTTAGCAGAAATGCAGAGGCACAACTATTGTTTGAGGAAAAGCCACAGCTATTCACATTCCTGATTATGGTTAAATAAATACACAACATGTGAAAAATTCTCCCTAAATGCACAGTGATCCAATACAACAAGGTGTATTAATTTAGCAAACCAATCCCTGTATTTCAGGGGAATAGGTTTTTATAATTATGAGTTTCCTTTAAAGAAAAGAAAAAAGTGTATTTTTGGAAAAGGTCTTTAAGATGAAATTTGTGAAACTCAATTCTTGTTTCAATCAATAGTTGATTGATACCCTGATAAAGAAAAGAAAAACTAGTATATTAAAATTATAATTTGTTCTGACATTCAGTGAAATGCTTCTTTTTCATGTAACACTAGGGAAAAAAAAAAACCCAGTCAAGTGCAAGTGGAATGTATTTCAGTGAAAATAATCTACTTTGTACTTTCGTATAGCATTCTAGTTTCTTTTTCCACAAAACAATTCAAACCGAAAAAAAAAAAAACTGTTCTCCTATCATAAAGTACAGATAAATATTACTGCTACCCCAAAACATGCTGCAGTCTAAAATAATATGGCACCAGGGTAACAAATGTAAAATACAGCCACATTGTCTTCAAATGTAGCCTGCAATTATAGCATGTTAACATTCTGTATTATTCTCTAGAATAAACACCTGTACAATTGGAACTTTTACTCACTCTTTAAAACAGCAGAGATCCAAACATGGCTTGTAAGCAAGAGGATGAGGTAGGATCTCCCCCTTTAATTTGCCATTTCTGCAGAGGGAGATTTTTAAATAAGAAGTTACTTTGTTCCTTCTTCCCCCAGTCACCCCTAGCTGCCAGCAGGTCTGCCAAATTGCCAAGCATCCTGCCACAGGTCCACACTAACAGTATCTGAGCATAACACTCCCACCAGGCTGAACACAAAACAACTGAATTAAAAAATCACAACTCTTTACTGCATTCTAATATGTCTTAACACTTGGCTGTGGGTTTAGATCTTTCATTGTGGGGATTTTCAAGACACAAGTTAATTTATTAAAAAAGAACTTTAGAAGACAAAGAAGTACACCACAAAAACGACTCCATGTCAAGCTATTTAGCATGCACAGAATTTTGTATGAAGGCAGAGAAGTTTGTGGATGCCCCATTCCTGGCAGTGTTCAAGGCCAGGTTGGATGGGGCCCTGAGCAACCTGGTCTAGTGTAAAACACAGAAGGAGAGTTGGAATGAGATGATCTTTAAGGTCCTTTCCAACCCAAACCATTCTATGATTTCTATGATAGCTGGCACCTTTTCCTACCCAAGTTACCATTTCCGATTTGGGTATTTTTGCTTCTTTCTTCATGTGGTTCAAAGAGCTGTCAATATTCTACGCCTATCCCTATGCAAAACCTTTAGCAAATGTATGAGAAGGTAAATTACAGCTGATTGTGTGTTCTAACAGTCTAATTTTTCCTATCCACGTATCTTTCTTTAGCAAGTGACCAGCTGTTGGTAATCATTCAGTTTCCATCTGAAAACAGCTGTGGAGTTTGGCTCTTAAAATTTAATTCAGTCCATGCAACTCTGTGGAATGCTATTAATCTCCACAGATAATACCACTGCCATTAATATCACTGATAGAATAATCAGAATTATATAAATGACAGATTAATTAACACCATCCTGCACATTTTAGCGCCTCGCCATTTTTAAGAGCCAAAATGAATGTAACTTTTCGAGTTATTCAGATGAAAATCTGCAGGTAGCACACACTTCCTTTGCAAAGTGAGAGTGCTGTGTTGCCTGGAGCAGCATCAGCCCTACCACCGAGCCCTGTTTCTGCCTGAATGTCGATGCTCATTCAATGACAGGTTATTAACAGGCAGCAACCTGGATTTCCAAACATGTGTGATGCTCTTTTCACCCCCCAGAGCACTGCAGACATCAGGGCAGTCTTTAGGAGACACTGGTGAGAGTGAAAACACACGGCTTTCCCTCTGCCTCCCAAAGCTGGGACACTGAGCAGAGCCCCAGCTATTCATAACCTGCCCCAGGCTCCAGGCAAGCCACGGGGAACGCCAGGCTCAGAAGGGGCAGGAAGCTCCTGTTTACCTTCTCGGCGATGCTGTACAGCACCTCATCCATCTTCATGCAGGTGGGGTCCCAGTCGTGCCCGAAGCGGATGACCACCACGCGGTCCTCCTCCGACAGGATGGCCTGGTCCACCTGCCACCCATTGTGCAAGTGCGGCAGCATGTACGACATCCTGGCGGCGGCCGGCTGGCGAGCCTGCGGGACGAGAGGGGTGCCCTGGAGCTGACAGCCTGCCCGGCCCGGCCTGGCCTGCCCTCCCCCGGCCTGCCCGGCCTGCCCTCCCTCCCCCGGCCTGCCCTGCCCGGGCCCTCCCGGGGCTCCGGCGGCACCGATCCCCATCGCAGCCCGCCTGCCCCGCCGCGGCCCGTCCCCAGCGCACCCCGCGGGCTCCTTCCCTTCCCGGAGACACGGAGCGGCGCGGGCGGGAAGCGGAACGGGCGGGAAGCGGAACGGGCGGGCGCGGGGCCGCTTCCGGCGGGGCGCGGGGCGGGGCGCCCCGGTTCCCCTCGGGAGGAGAGCCCGCCCGGAAAAGGCCGGTGCGGCACAGCGGGAAGGGAGCCCGCCCTTCCCAGGGCCAGGGACAGCCGCGTCCCCCGCGCAGGTGGGAGGTGGAGCCGTGCCCCGGGGATGGGGGATGCCGCCGGCACGGGCGGGGGAAAACAGGAGTGCTCAGAGCCCGGGTCTCCGCTGAGACCACTCCGGTGTTAGTGCCTTCCCCGGACCTCCAGGGGACTTGATCAATAGCTGTGGATGCCCCATTCCTGGAGGAGTTCAAGGCCAGGTTGGATGGGGCTCTGAGCAACCCGCTGCAGTGAAGGTGTCCCTGCCCGTGGCGGAGGGGCCGGGCCTGGGTGACCCAGCCCAGCCATTCTGTGATCCTGTGCTGTTGCTGTCTCCCGGTTGTGGAAGGGTTTTTTAGTGTATTCACCCACAGCAGTGACAATCCTCACGCCCCAGTCCAGCCCCAGGCCCGCCCAGCGGATCCATGAGCTCTCCCAGCGGATCCATGAGCTCTCCCATGGCCCTGCCCATCCCAAGGCCGCTACAGGAGCGCCCCGGACAAACCTTCCAATGGAAGTGGCCAGCAGCACATTCCAGCCCTGGGGTTCAGAACCGAGCTGCCATTGGCACGGGCCATCCCAGACCAATCCGTTCCCTTAATCCCACAGCAGACACTCATTTAAAGGTCAGCTTGCAGCAGGGCAGGGAGAAAAGCAGAGTCACCACTATAAAAATTCCACACAAGCTGCAGCTTGGGCTGTGGGGGAACAATGTGTATTTGTGGCAAATAACTCTGCCCTACGATTGCTGAGCTCTCCAGAAACTATCCAAGGCCTCGTTTTGCTTTGTCGCCTGTTCAGGACATGCGGGAGAAGGAGCAGGAATGGGAGGGTGGGTGATTTATTAAAGAACTATGGATATTGATCTAATACCAATATCCAACTATGACGGACAAAGACTCTCTACAGTTTAAAGTTAGAAAGTGTATGTTTATTACGACGCTGGGCAGCGTGCAGGATCGCTCCCAAATACACACCTCAATCCACAGATGATCACAGGGGCTTTTATGTACAGGAGTATTGAATACACAAAACACAAATGCATATTCATAACTCTGATACATCCCATTCCCCGCTTCGTATGGTAATTAGCCCAAAAAGCCATTAAGATGCGTAGTTTGTTCTTTAAAATGGGTCGGTGGTCTTTTTTAGAGGGTGGGGTCCCAAAATGATGAAGATGGGTCTTCCTCCCTTGACTTTTTAACCTTTAGTGTTCGTGACAGCTAAATCCTGTTTTTTCCAGGACTGTTTGATTTATGATTGTATTGTATTCATGGGGTCTATTGATTATTCAGGATGCAAAAGCCTAGTTTGAGAGCTTCCCTGATTTATCAGTTCCTTCCATGATTTATCAGTTCCTTCAGTCTGCCTTCTGTTAACAAAAAGGGAAGTCCTAGCTACATTATCTCAGCACTATCTATTTTGACTACAGTCTTTAATTCTTCTAAAACAATGCTTCAGGGGAGCAGAGGCAGCCCGGTGTGGCGGCGGGAGAAGGAGCAGGAATGGGAGGGGAGAGCACAGCCAGCCCGGTGTGGATGCGGGAGAAGGAGAAGGAGCAGGAATGGGAGGGGAGAGCACAGCCAGCCCGCTCTGGATGCGGACAAGCCAGGGGCAGCGGGGCGGCGATTCCCTGGCGGTGGTTCCCGGGCAGGGCAGGGTTAAGCCAAGCCGGCGGGGCGGGACGGGACGGGAGGCCCAGTGTGTGCCCGGCCCCGAGCTGCAGCCGGGAGCTCCCGGCCCTTCCAGCTCCGCGGGATCCAGCTGTGAGAGGCACATCGCCAGAAAGAAACCAGCCCTGGTCAGTGCTCTGGTTGTGCGGGTAACTAGTCTGCTTCTGTAGAGAGGTTAGTGGGAGGAATTGATCCTGGATAACACGGGATGTTAATTTTAATTGAAAACCGAGCTAGGAAAAATTATGTAGGTTTATTTTGCTATGATTTGGTTAAATCCAAGCCCATACAGCAGTGCCAGCCGACAAATCCGCGAGTAAGGAGTGAGTCAAGCTCCACAGATGAAATAAGGCCAGCTTCAATTAGCATCGAAGTTAATACTTAAACTTACTCCTTCTTATTTGCCCCGTTGTCTCAATCTAAGTCATATTTTCAGAGTTTTCTCTACAGTGCAAGGACCAGAACTTAGTCAGAACCTTATATCAACAATTTATGTATGATTATGTCTGTTTACCTATATGGAAGCATATAGTCTTATGTAATACAAAAGAAGAGACAACTTAAAAAAAAAAGTAACTCAGTGATACTGCAGGTGATACTAGTCCAAAACCAAAATTGTCATATCCTTGACAGGTGTTACATTTAACACACTGGACAAGACATCTGATACCTGAATAGTTATGTTCAGGAGCAAAGCACTGAGTAAACTGATTCCCTTGATGTCTCGCCAGTCAAATTTGGCCTACAAACTTATTCATCCAGTTATTGCTTCTCATGGACATCTCTGTCACAGAAGTGTGATTTACAAACAGAGGTACAGGACGTGCCCACGTAGTGCTGGAAGACGAACAATAAGTGCTGGGACCAAGGTTGGTATCTGGAGAGCCCCCTTCCTTCTATGAGGTTCCTTTAAGTGTTTTCAGTTTCCTGCTATCAGTGTGGCTTTTTAGGATTGTACCTGGGACAAGCAGAGCACCAGTTGTTGGACCAGCGCTTCAGGCAATGAAGGGTCACGTATGCATCAAGCACAGCTGGAATGGTGGCAGGCTCAGCATGCCCACACTCATGAAAAGATCCATCAACATGCCACCAGGCTGTTTCTAGTGCACCAGCTGGTTTGTTAATAGCTAGAGGCTTCCTCATGGGTCACCTTTCTGCTTGTGAAGTGTGGGAAGTGCTTCCAAAATGAAAGCAAGTCTGGCTCTGGCCATCATGTGTGGTGTATTGTAATGGGGTAGGAGGTGGTGATGAAAGCAAATGGAGTCATACAGTGCTGCCTCACTGGCATCTGCCAGTCACCTGATCATGTCTCGTGCCCAGTTTTCTCTGCTTAACAACATAAGGTTTAGCTGCCATCCAGGATTACCAGGTTCTGATCATTAATGAAGCTGGACAACACCATCACAATATGACATCAGCTTCTCTCTTATTTTATGCATCATTCATTCTGGAACACAAATCTAGTTTATCCTAGTAATGTTGTGTGATACTCTTAAGAAATGCAGACTACACCTGGGAAAATTTGCACAGTTTCGACAACCACATGGGGCTGACAACTTCAGCTGGCAAAAAAAAGATGAGATATATATAAAAACATGATCTTCCCTTGCAATTTGGTTATGCTCTTCATCTCATTGCTTTGTTTGCTGCTGTTGAGAACCAGATAGTATTATCAGAGACATTGTGGTGAAGTGCAGACCTGTCCTAGCATGGAGGCCCCTTCAAGCCCACAGCAGCAGACTGAAAATGAAGCAGAAATGCACATCAAGGCGAGGATAAAACTGGTGCTGAGATTGTAACCATTTAATAGACATGGTTGGGATGAGTCTGAGTTTGCTCAGGGCAAGGGTAAATATAGTTGACAAAAACATCCAATCTACACTGACACCTTTTTGTCACAGTTTTGAGTTCTGATTGCTCACAAAAGGCTTTTGTGAGAGGAGTGAAGCAGCAGGACGCAGCTGGCCAGCACTATGTGCCCAGAATAAATCAGCATACTGCCGTGGAAAATTGTTCTGATTCAGGTAGCACAACATCAGGTTTCCTTAATGCAAGTCTAGGACATAGAATGGGATGGAGACCGAAAGTCAGTAGAACACAGCAAAAAGAATTGTAGGAAGTTAGGCACAGCTATTGTGCCTAATTCCTATGCAGGAAATCTTCAACTGCCATTTTTGCCAATAGGATCTCTGATTAGGTTTTTGATTGTGTGTGGGGCCCCCATCTTATTGCAGAGTGCATTTGTAGGATTGTTGTAGAGGCTCAAAACTCAGGGCAGAGGAAAGTTCTAGCATGAAGGACTATGTTATCAGTGGTATCACCCCTAGTGCTCTTCCTCACTGGTTCAGCATATAGGCATGGGTGTGCTAAATTTTGCATGAGGTAAGTTCAGGTACAGATCTGAATATTTAAAACACTGAAGGCAAGCAGTCTAACAGCTATCCAAGAGTGGTCCTTCATTCGTGCAAATTTGTTAGAGCTAAACCAGCCCTGGCAGAGAGTCAGACCCATCTGGGCCTCAGTGCAACCCTGCATTGCCTGTGGCTTCACCAACCATAACCAACAGGCAAAAAACTTTGAGTAAATTTCTAGCAGCCTCTGTTTCATAGCACTGCTTATAGAAAGGCATTGGTGAGTAAGCTACCAGAAAAGCTACTAGTTTTTGTATGAAATCAATTTGATTCAGGACTAAAATGAAACTCTTGGAGAAGAACAGCTTGTAGGACTGGATGTCCTACACTCTCGGATGTTAGAGTGGATATTCCTTGATGTTAAAGTCTTCAGCACTTGGTAAAAGTACTTGGAAGTTATCTGACATACCACACTAGTACCAAGTGACTGTGGATTAAAATCACTATTGAGTGAGTTCCATCAGTTTCCTGATCTGTGAATTTAAATAATTTTAAAGGAATATCATTGCTTCTTTCAGGGTGTTCTCCTAAACAAAGGAGTATTGCTTCTATTCCTCTGTTGCAGGTCATGGCAGAAGAAGAGTTGCCAGGTGTTTTGATTCTGGATATAGGAGGAACTCATGGTGTGCTAGAAGACCTTGCAGCACTTTTGAAGAAACACTTTCACCTTATCACCATGAAGGAATTTCTTGGAAACAGAGAAGAAATGAGCAAAAAAATCCAATCCGTTTTTGTGTTTGAGTGCAGGCCAACTATTGACCGTGAGCTCCTAGAAAGCCTGCCTAATTTAAAGGTAATTGGAAACTCTGGGGTTGGAGTAGATCACTTAGACTTGAAAATGATCTCGAGCTTTGGAGTAAAAGTGACCAACACCCCACACGCCGTGGCAGACCCAACAGCAGACATAGGAATGGCCTTGATGCTGGCCTCAGCCAGAAGACTAGTGGAAGGTAATGTTTTAAATTTTCTTGGTCCTAGTTACTTCTTTGGCATACCTCACTTTTGCTGTGATAAAGATGATCTTTCTGAATCAATATTTGGGATGCTTTTACAGGGAAGAAATTTCAGAGGCCTTAACTTTCAGAGACATCTATGTCTCACTTCTTTTTAGGCCAACAGTTACAAGAGTAAGGCTTTTGTCTAAATTATGCACTTGAAAGTCTTCTGATATCCTGTTAGGAATACTGTCTGGGGCTTAATTCTTCTCTGGCTGTTCACTGGGTGGGTTGTTTATAGCTGTAAAAACTGAATACAGAGTTCATCCAAACCAAATGTCACCACTTTCTATTTCCCCTCCAAAGAAGCATTAAGAGGTACAGGAAGATCCAAAGCATTAGTGGCCACATCTCCAACTCCAGAGCAGTAATTAGTATAAATTCTTCCTGCCTCTGTGATGAGTTTGTCTAAACCAACAGGTTGTATTTCCTGAAGAGCATCAGCATTATTTTGGAAATAGATGATAATCCTTTTGACAAAGCTGTTATACGTTGTACCACCAGCATTAGTTTGTGTCCCTAAAAGCAGATTCCTTCCCCTCTTCCTTGCTACACAATGCCTTTCTGGGGAAGGAAGGTGTCAGTAGAGACTTTCACAAGAAGCCACTTCTGTCTTCAGGGACTCATGGTCTTCTTGTCACTGCTGCTCCACCCCTGAACATGGAATAACATCTCTTTCCCTGTGATGTTTTCTCACTATTGCATCTTTTTGAACCTCAAGTTCTTTGTGTAACAGCTCACAGAGATTCTTGGCTGAGCTGGAATTTGAAAGCTTCATCCCTACTCAAGCAGTGAGGCTGCTTTGGTTTGTGATCCAGGAGACAAATGGAGAGATTTACCCCAGGTAAAAAGCAAAGGTGAAGTCAATGCTTGCAGGGTGGTTTCAAAGAAGCTATTTTTGAACTTCCAAGAAAACACACCAGCTGTGGAAGAGTTAATTCCCCAAGGAGTCATTCCTTCCAGCTCAGTACCCAGCCAGGATCCCGCTGTGTTACTGGCTTTGGGTCTGTGTGCAGGAATTGGCCCCATCCAGGCCCTTTATATAAACTGGTCAAAATCAACAAAGGTGTTTTGTAAGGGGTGCTCCAGAGCCCCATTGCTGTGATGGTGATAAACCTTTTCTTTCCCCCAGGCCTACGTTTATGGCTGATTTGTACCCATTCAACATGTATTTACACGCAGGCTGCCAGGTTGCTGTGTCTCCAGACACAAAGTATTTTGCTGTTGACTGGCTGGGAGTAGAAGTAACCAGAGCAACACTTGGGATCATTGGGATGGGCAGCATTGGATACAAAGTGGCTCAGAGAGCCAGAGCCTTCAACATGAAGATCCTGTACCATAACAGAAACCGGAGGTAAGGACATCTGGTTTCTGCATTTAATTGTTCGGGGCGCAGTGATGAAGCCACAGCTCTGCTCTGTCCCCAGCCTTCCTTTGCACTTGTGGCAGTTGTAAGGAGTGTGAGAAGCACCAGTGGGCCACCACTCCCTCACTTTGGCTCCTTCCTGCTCCCCTCAGGAAGCAGTTCCCCCTGCAGTTGCCCTGCCCTGGTTAGCCACTACCAGTTTGAAACAAGGGCTGTGTTAGCATTCAGGAGATGTTGTCCAAGCAAACCAGGCCTTGTGCCCTTGTGGTGTCCCCTGTCCTGTCAGACTCCTTCAGGCTTCTGGCAGCAACTCTGTTCCTCCCAGCCAGTTTCCTCAGCCTAGCCAGATCACTCATTGCACTGGCACCAATGTCAAAGGTCTTAATTTCTCATGCGTTTGTAGTTCCCTTTCTTTCACACTTCATTTCTTTTCAACCACAAGTCCTAACTGGCATGTCAGGCAAGGAAGGGCTCCACAGGAATTGGCATAGACTCCGGAGAGAAGAGCAGGGCCTGACTGCATCTCCAGCCTCCTAACCTCATATTGCCTGTGTGCTTTGCTCTCACACATGGATCACTCGTCCAGTGTCCCACCACTCCTGTAGCCTCTTGCTCCCTCTAGCCCACATCCTTTCTGCATCCATTCCACCATCTGTGCCCATCAGTGACTTATCCTTTATGCTTGTCTCAAACCTCGCAGTTTCTGTGCTTTTTGGAACTCTCCTAGGGCTGATTGATTGTTAAACTCAGTTAGAAATGGTGTCAGTTTGGGAATGTATGCATTTTTCCTTCAGAAGAAAGGAGGAGGAAGAGGCTGTTGGTGCCCACTACTGTGCAAAGATGGAAGACTTGCTGCAGCAATCTGACTTTGTTATGTTGGTTGTGAACCTGACTCCTGAGACTCACAAACTGATTGGGAAAAAGGAGCTGAGGCTGATGAAACCTACAGCCACTCTTATAAACATCAGCCGAGGTAGGAGGATCTAAAATCACTGTTTTTGGCTCCACACTTAAGGTTGTGTTTTGTCTGATTGTGTTGACGTTCCCCTCTCCAACCTCAGTCTGTGATATCCCTCTGTTGTTTGAGTCATGAAGTAGCTGGCAGTCTGCAAATGGGTGACTTATGTGGATCATATGCTATGTCTTCAAAAGTCCATGGAAATTAAGGATGTTCAGCAGATGGTCGGTCCTCTTTAGCCTAATTCTAGAGACAGCAGGTTTTCGTGGAAATAACTGAAAGGTTTATCATCAGCAAAGGAGAATGGGGTACAAGGGAAAACATTAAGTAACCTTTGGAACAGCAGTGTAGAAAGGAAGCCTCACATGGGATGACAGATCTGTTGGCACTGAACAAGCATATGAGAGAGATTATTGTTTCAGTAAACAAAGCAGAGATAAAAGAGTGGAAAGTCTGCAGAGATTAAATGATTTGTCTATAATAATACAGGAAGTGTCAAAATGAGGAAAAGACTGAAACTGGTGTCATCTCAGAAAAAAACCTTATGCAGTGATCATGATCATCATGTAATTAAAGATTAATAAGTAAAATCTTTGGTTTGTTTGGTTAATGATTATTAAAAAGGCATTCTATTTTCTAACAAGATGAAGATCCTCTAGGTTTTCTCACTTCACCCTGGAGACCTTTTCTCCCTCATAGGTAAAAATATGTTCATTAACTCCTCAGGATATTAAGATTTAATTTCAATGCAGGTGCAGTTATTGATCAAGATGCATTGGTAGAAGCTCTCCAGAATAAGGTTATTAGGGCTGCAGCTCTGGACGTGACATACCCTGAGCCTCTGCCAAGGTAAAGAAACTACTTTCCCATTCTGTTAATCTGAAATATTTTAAACTGTGTTCAAAGTGTGCTCATAATTTTGATCACGGGAGACTCGTTGTGTAAGGGCAAAACCTCACAGCCTGTCTTGCACAATCATAAATAAACAAGTTACTCCCCTTTCCCACCTCTGTCAGTTCTTTGCCAGCCTGACTCGTGGGCCAGGCAATGAGTGAGATGGATGGAGAGGAAGAAGAAATGTGTAAGCAAGTGTCCCACAGCTTTGTGCTCATTCTGTGCTTTTGTCTGAAGGTGCCATTGATGTTTCCTGAGGTTTAGTTCTTCACAACTAGCATGGAATAGCAGCAGAATAAGTTTACTATGTAATACATTCTATTCTTTCTGTTTCTTCCAGAGATCATCCTTTATTAAACCTAAATAACGTCATCATAACCCCGCACATTGGAACCGCAACAGTCCAAGCCATTCGTATGATGGCAGAAGAAGCAATAGCAAACATCCTGGCTGTTCTCAATGGCCAGCCCATTCCAAGTGAAGTCTTTCCCAAATGATGAGGGCCAGATGATGCCACTGAATCTCCTGTGTACAGGAAGGAACTATTTCTTACCACTTTTAAGTGAAAAAAAAAGCAACTTCTTCCTGCACTGCTTATCACAATGCTGCAAAACTGTCAGACTTGATCTGTTCTGTTGCTTAAAATTCCAAAAAATAAAGTGAAACTATTAAAATAGATTTGTTTGAAGATTTTAACTGAGCAGTTATGCATTTTGACATTTTCAGTCTGTTTCAGTGAATACCAGTGTTCTGTTCCCAGTTCTTGCTGCTACACAATGATAAGCACGTGTACCAGGCAGTTTGTGCCACACTCTCAAATCTTTTGAAGATGAATGAGCATTGATTCCCTGCAGAAATTTTGCTGTATCCTGAAACACTTTGCAGCCAATATTCCAATATTTTGTTTTTAAAACACTGAAGAAATGTTCTTTAAAGTGATCATAGACCTAAGGTTTTCTAATTTAAGAAGAGCCCTGCTTCATCTACATGTTGAAGCAAAGCCAATTGTTGAAAAAGTGTCTTTATTTTTCATGAGGGGATCCTTTGAAAACCAGAGTAAATGCCAAGAAATTTAGTTCCTCCATGCAGACAAAAATGATGCTTCTATCTTAATTGGCCATGAAAGAAAGGTAGAATTACCACTGAAATTACATGGGTGAGGGCATAACCTAAAGCAGATTAATGATCAGTCCTGACTTGCAAACCGGAGCCAAGCTTTTCCTTACATTCTCTTTCCTATTCTGAATCAAAAAATTTAGAAAATTCAATAAAGTGATTGTCACCTCCATAAAGTCAAAAAGACTCCATTATTTTGCAACGTGGTCAGGCTCCCTGAAGGGATGGTAAAATGAAGTTCTAGTAAAGGAAGCATAGACAGACCAAGAGTTAGACATTCCACTGGAAATAGTGAAATAATACAAGGCAACAGATTTGCTACAGGATTGCTATTTCAAGATCTTTGGCCTGTGAACACTCCCCACAGCTCTTCCCAAAACTATAGAAAATCAAAGGTAGCTATACATATTCTGTCCAAAAAAAACCCCAACCAAAATAACTGTCAATTAACAGACCCTCTCGGGACCAAAACCAGATGGTTACAGATTCTGGAAAAAACCCAAACCAAACAATTCAGAGGACGTATGTCTTTCTTGGAAAACACTTGCCTAAATGTATATTATTTTGTTATTTTGTTAATTTATGATAGGCTCAGGAAAAGGCTCTGCAGTCACTGAGGTCTCTTTAGGACAGGTGGCTGCAAAAATCTCTGCAACGAAGCATTTAAAAATTAACCTGGTATCTCAAAGTTCATGATGAAGCTGTGCAATTTCTTTTCATGATGTAGGTTTGGTCCAACATTTTCCTAAACTACTTAGACAGGGTACTTTGTGATTTCAGGATAGCAAAGGAGATTTACTGCACTATTTACTGCAGACTACTGATGATCTGAAACTGAGTAATTAATGAGAAGGGTTGTATTTTGAGCATGGAAGCAGTAATATGAAATCTTATATCATGAGGACAGAACTTGTTTAGATTGATTATGTGAATACCTCTGTGTGTGTGTGGGCATACCTGTGTAGCATATTTAAAAGAGCTGCTTGCTTGTCTTTGGTTTTCTTATCTTCCTACATAGTTTATAGGATCTCTTGACATAAATGTCATGAAACAGGGCATGGCAGTGATTATTCTTTAAAATGTCTAGAAATAATGATGTCTTTCTTTTGACACTTTGTGCCTTCTTCTTTGTGCAGATCATGGAAGGAGGAGAACTACCTTGGCTTTTGGTAAATGAAATTGGTGGCATACGTGGGATACTGCATAGCCATGTGCCATTCCTGAAGAAACATTTCCACCTCATCACCATGAAGGAATTTCTTGAAAACAAAAAGGATGTAGGTAAAAAGGTCCAAGCAATCTATTTGTGGTGGCACAAACCAGTCATCGACAGAGAGCTCCTCCAGAGCCTGCCAAACTTGAAAGTGATTGCAAATTCAGGAGTGGGGATGGATCACCTGGATCTGAAGCTTATAGCTAGCTTTGGTGTGAAGATGGCTAATGCTCCACATGCTGTTTCCAGTGCCACAGCAGATGCTGGGATGGCTTTGCTGCTAGCATCTGCTAGAAGACTAGTGGAAGGTAACATCTCAATTCTTTTGTGGCTTCTAAAAATCATACAAGATTTACCTGCCATTAATTTGGCTTTTCTTAGAGTTACCTCTGCTGCACATAGTTTTACAAAAAATGTGAAAATATAAGTATATTGGCTTGGCAAACAGAATAATAGGTATTTACATGGATTTTATGCATAATAGGTATACTAAAATTATTATATTATACACAGACATACATAGCATATATTTCAACCAAGCATAAATAAAATGTGATGGGGTTATCAGTGCTATAACCAAGAGTGAGGAATGCTAAAGATCAGATGATCACTGAAGTCACAGGCTGGCAGAAGAAATTAGTGTGGGAGACAACAATGGGGCAGAACAAAGTTATATAAAATCATGGAAGATCCTGAGTTGGAAGGGACACACAAGACTGATAGAGGCATGGGCATATTCTTGGAGACTGTAATGGATTAGTGCAGAATTGAGGCATTTAAGGGGCATTAGAGAGTAATAAAGAAGCCTACTCCAGTGTTTGTTAATAGCTTCCTTCCTAGTTTCATCAACATTTTTTTCTTGCTATTTTGCCAAATAGACCTACCATTGGCTTGGTTAGAATGCCTCCTTCTTCAGGAAAAAATCCTTCAGATTTATCCTTTTATATTTACCTGGCTTTGACTTGCCATCTGTACCAGAGGATTCATAGAAACTCAAAGGAGATTTGTGTCCCTCTGTTTCTACCTCACAAAGGGAGACAGGTTAAAAGGAAGATTAATTTCTTGTTCCCATCTGCTTAAACTGTCCCTGGTGGCATTTCTGATAGCTCTGTCCTGACATGACTGAGTTTTTGTCTGAGTAATTTTTTGTAGCCTTCCACAATATTCTGCTTGTGTTTTAGAAAAGCTGGCAATATCAGAAGACTGAAATATCAAAAGGCTGTCACCTTGCTAGCAGTGCTGATTTGTGTATGTAATTGTATTTTAAGTGTTGTAGAACTATCCAGAATTGTGCAAGTTTAACAGGTAATTACAGAAATTACCAAGTTGTGATTTTTAAAGAAGTCACACTTTTCTTTCCAAGGAGAGTGGCAGATGTGAAGAGGAAACCCAATATCTGGTGTTGTTCTCCACGTGACACCTTCAAACTCTGCATTGTTATTGGCAAGGCAATAATTATTTTGATTGTTGATGAGGAACAGGGCAATATTTTCATGATTCCAAAGCAGTAAAAAAAAAAAAAATTTGGAGAGATTATATCAAAAGTATGTGAGTATGTAGTAGAATGGTGAGAATAAATTGGAATATCATATACACAAGTAGCAGGGAAAGATGATACATTAGCTGTGTTTCTAACCATTAGAAGTGTGCTATAGTAGCACAGCAAGTCCAGATTCTTTTGCCTTGTTCCTCCATGTTGGATCCCATTCATTTCTTATATTTATGTGTTTTTCTTGCAGTCCATCACATTTCAATTTCTCCAAGTGTGGAGTACTGTGAAGCTGATATTCTGGGAGTTAGACTTGCTGGAGCTACTCTGGGGATCATTGGCATGGGCAGCATTGGGTATAAGATTGCTCTGAGAGCCAAAGCATTTGAAATGAACATTTTGTACCACAACAGGACAAGGAGGTAAAGATATGTCTTGATCCTAATTGCAGCAGAAACTCTTCCAGATAGTCAGCATTTTCTTTTCAAGGAATTATGTCAGAAATATAGCAAGAAATGAGGGAATAGGGCTAAGATTATAACAAAATTTAAAAAAAAAAAAAAAAAAAAGAATGGTTGCCTGAAATCAGTTCTATAAAGAGTTACTCAGTGATTAAACACTTGGAAACTTAATTTCAGTTTTATATTAGAAATTTCAAGGTTTCCTGCAGAAAAATGGAAATCGAGCATATACTTTTTTATTCTTATCACATTGTACTATAGTAACAACATAACTATTTGTTGTTCCTTTTTTCCCTATATTTTGAAGTTCAGGAGGGATATTTTTGAAACAGCAACTGGAAACTAGGAAGCATATATTGGCACAATATGATTCAGAGCTGTTCTTAAGAAAACCTTGTGTCTTCTCAAGCCAGTAGGAATTTTAGCAAGTATTTAACTGGATTTCACCCTTTATTTCTAGCTCCCCCTAGCTTGTGTATCTGGGAATCTGAACCTTGTTAGGCGTTCAGCACAGGGGCTCTTTAATTCAAAGTGAGCAAGACCCCCATGAACAACTCGAGACCTTTACAATCAGACAAGGTGCAGATAATGAGCAGAACAAATATTTGCTGCTATAAACTATGACCTACCCTGAGAGAATTTTACTCCTCTGTGACTGAAGGGAGAAGCTGCAGTGCTAGGATGTGGCTTTCAGGGATTTTCCCCATAAGCAGACTGCAGGAGGAGGGTCACTGCTTTAGCTACCCCTAGGCAATTCACAAGGATGAGTGAGGCCAGGAAGTTTTAGCCATGCTTGGCTTTCCTGTTTCTTCAGAAAAACAGCTGAGGAAACTCATATTTAAAAGAAAGTGCCCCTTAAGATCATTCAGAATTTCTTCACAAACCACAAAACAAAACAAAACAAAAAATTAAAAGGTACGAATCCCTTTCTTATTTTTTTAATGTGAATCATCCTTAACTCCCTCTGCTTAATATTTTTCAGTATTTAAAAAAATATTTATGTAAGAGTGCTATGATGAATGATCAATGCACAGTGCAACAGAGATTAAAAGCCTAAAGTACATTTACACTTCCAGCTTGTGTGCTGAATCAAGCTGCACTCTGCATGCTGCAAAACTGGCTGCAGTTCCAGTCTGTTCTTTTCCCATTTACTCTTTGGTCGTTGACCTGAAAAAAAAAAAAGGAGTGAAGTGCATTTGTTAGGAGAGACATGGGTCAAAGTTACGTTGAAGTTATTTTTTTTAGTGTGACCTCTTTATTTCTAGATTAGGGAGGAGATAACTTAAAGCCCCTCTCTTGCAACCAGAAGCAGGAGATTGTACACATGATCTCCCAATCATTGCTTCTTTATTTTCCAAAGTTCAGACCGCTAAATTTACAAAGAAGGTGAGAAATGGCAAATATTCATCTGTGCTGTGAAAAGTTAAAACTAAAAATCTCTCTACTCTGGTAGCTTTTTCTGCTGAACACTTTATTCTATGAAAATCCTGGGACAGCCTGGCAAAGAGCTGCCTTGCTGATTTGACTCATAAAAAAATGACAGGCTTACTGGGAGTGGCAACAGGATGAGTACCACTGCCGTGCCCAGAGCTTGCATGGGTGAGTTCTGGTGAATACCTCTCCTCTGGTTTGAGCAGTGACTGCATCCTTTGAGGTGCACAGGGGATCCTGGAGAATGGACTGTGTGCTGCCATCTGCTTCAGTGGTCAGCCTTAGTTCATTTGCAGACATCATATGAAGCCCTTGGGACCCTGCACTGGAGTGGCTGAGAGGCAGGCATGCAATCTATCCTGTGCTGTAGGGCTTGAAGCTTTCTAGAAGGATCTAAACACTGAGCTGAGAGTAAATTCAGCTGTTTGCCACCTGTTTGCTATATGGATGTGATAATCCAATCTTTTAGTTTGTGTACTGGTGATAGTGAAGAAAATGTTTCCACGACTGAAATGCTTTTTTTCCCCACTAGGAAAGTGCAAGAGGAGCAAGTTGTCGGTGCCACTTACTGCAAAAAGATAGACAGCTTGCTCCAGCAGGCAGATTTTGTGATGCTGGTGGTGAGCCTGACACCTCAGACACACAATCTGATCGGGAAAAGAGAGCTGGAGCTGATGAAACCCACAGCTACCCTCATTAACATCAGCCGAGGTACCAATCCAGATCCATTGGCTGGCCTCACAGCGTGGTCCAGCTCCTGCTGTGTTCACGCAGCACTGGGCTGCCTCCAGCACAGCCGGGGCACGGGCCGAGGATGATCAGGCATGGCAGAAATTCCTCCCTCTCCCCTTCCCTTCTCTCTTTGCTCTCTGCTCTTTACCTGCGAGGTGCACTCAGAGACACTCCTGTTCCACACCAGGTGCAGTAGTTGACCAAGAGGCGCTGGTGGCAGCTCTGCAGACTGGTGTGATCCGGGCCGCGGCTTTGGATGTCACCTCCCCAGAACCACTGCCCAGGTTGTCATCTCTGCTTATTTCTCGGGAAGGATGGGTGAGCCCTGCTGAGCCAGAGGCAATAATCCCTCCAGCAGGCAGGAAGCTGCCCCCCTGCCCCTGGCATGAGTTTGGTTAAAAGTGCCATGAATACAGATGGGATGCGGCTCAGATGTTGGGACTGATAACAGACCAAAGGGAAGCCTGGGAGCTAGGAAACATTAGGAGGCAGGGAAAGCATTAAACCCAGTCCTCAGAATCACCTTGTGAAGCTGCAGCAGCGCTTCACTTGCAAATTGCTTTATTAGAAAGTGCAGATTGCCAATTTTAATGGGTGGAAGCTACTTCAGGCCTAAGACCAGCTGCATAGCCCGGAGGTGTCTTTCCCCACTGGCTTCTTTCCACAATACAAGGCAAACCTCTTGGGCCCAGAGGCTGCTTAGCTTCTCTAAAAAGACCACACTGCCAGGATGGTGCCTTTTGGAGTTAACCGTGCTGACTGCATTTTGAGTTGTGAGGAGTTTGGTCTTGTTGTGCCTGTGTGCAAATAACTACAGCTCAGACTGTTGTGTAGGGTGAATGTGTCAGGAGGGCTTAATCCTCTCTTCTGACATAGTTCAAAACTGCTTCCTCATAGCAGAAGTATGTTTCTGGAGAAAAGAGTTGCTATGAAGTCTTTGCATGTCCTATTACAGTCCTAAATTACTTCGGTGTAGGTGGTCAGGTTCTCTGGGTCTAAGTGAGACTTGTAAAGTTGGATCAAATTAACTTTGAATACAGTGCAAAAGCTAAAGTAAGACTCCTCTTTATTTAGATGAACAACAATAGTTTACTCTTTTTTCTTTTCTTCCAGAGATCATCCATTGTTAAAATTAAAGAACGTCATTATAACACCTCACCTCGGCATTAAAACAGACAAGGCCTGCTACATGATAACCAAGGAAGCAGTTGAAAACATACTAGCAGCCCTGAGTGGTCTCCTCCTGCCCAATGAAGTGCTCCCTAGTTGATGTATGAAAGGATATCTCTTTTTATTCTTTTTCTCTTTTTATTCTTATCTTTCCCCTCCACATCAGCTCTAAAGATCCTTTTAAATACAAGAATGTCCATACACCTCACTAAAGCTTGGAAGGAAACAGTTTATCACCCCCTCAGTTGTGTTTATATTCTTTCTGTTGTCTAATGCAAAGACAAATAAACCAACACACAAAGTGGCAGTGCTATGCCTTGTGTTATGGAGCGTGACTTTATGAATAGTATGACTATCAGTAAAATTTATAGAAAAGTTGTCATTAAGTGCAGCCAGGATTTTGCCTGCAGCCTTATGCATCTTTACAGAGCCTTTGTCATGCAGGTGGTTGTCACCAGGTGCTTGTCAAAATACACTTACTCCCATCACTTTAATGTATGATGATGTTACCAACTCTTGCAGCTCCAGGAAACAAGACATTGCAGCTTTTCAGGCACAGCAAATTGGCTGTCAAGAATTTCAAGACTGCCCCAGGGACCTTCCTGCTCTCTGAGGTACAGGTGCCCAGTACACCTTTCACTGTTACATGCATAACCTTGAAAAAATAAGTTAAATTTATTTAAAAATAAAAGGCTAAGCAATAAATTACGGAGCTGAAAAACAAGGTTCCTATACAATAAATCAGAAAAGAAAAGAAAATGCCTCTTCTTAGATCAATCCTAAAACTGCAAAAACACACAAGGCTGTTGCATATGCAAACTTTTCTCAAGAGGTGAAGAAGCAAACAAAATAGGATACAATACTTCACATCTACTTAAGCAATTGTACATGTTTGGCATTTGCTTGGAGTTTTACTCCTACATTTGCAGATATTTCAAGAATCCGGGCTGATTCTGGCACAGAAGTGCTCCCTGCCAGTGGGGTGCTTCCAAGGGGAAGACACATCTACCTATTAGTCACTGGAGTCATAAGTTGGTTTACACACAATACATTCAATCTCATGATTACTGAAAGTGGATCCAAAAATGCAGTGTCTGCATGAGAGATGATCCATCGTAGTTCACTCCATCAGTTCAGGGTTTTTGAAATATTTTTATGTGCAAAAAGCAGATGATGTGGAATAAAGTGCCAATACAGAAGTCTACTGGGAAAGCTGGCCTTACCTACAGCAACTAGACAGGCTAATACCAGACAACACTTTATGATAGTTTATTGCCACTGGAAACAAATGCATCACTTGGTTTGACCTTGCCTGAAACAAGCTCGTGAGCACAGATTTCCTGCCTCAGCTTTTTTTTTTGTCCTGCAAATCCTGTTCACAAATAATACTGCCTTATAAAACTTAATGTAGACATAGGAAATGTATGTCTTTGTCCAGCTTCATGCTTAAGCTAGTCTGTACAACCCACCTGGGAAATAACATTGTACAAAAGTCTTTTAGGGTAACACAATACTTTAAAAGCCTAATCCTAAGAAACAACGATTATGCAAGCACCTTATTAACACTGCAGACAGCAGCTCACCTGCAGGATTACATGGATACCAATGGCAATATTTAATGATGGGGATGAAGTCCACAGACTATGCAATACTTCTCTCTATGTACCCACAGACCTCACTTGGAGTGCTCTGTACAATGCTGGTATATGAGATCCCTTTCTGGAAGAGAAAACTTGGATACAGCAATGATGTACACACAATGTAATTCAGTGTAACACATTACATGGAGGTCTACAAGGTAGTTTACAAACTAAATATACTTAGAACATGAGAGTGCACTGGTGCAATTGACAACTTCTTTCACATATGATGATAAAGGGATATATCTTCTGTTGACATGTATCAGCCGCTGACCTATAGCTTGAAAATTCGATGTTCAAGTTGCACAAAACAGCTTTGAAAACATCCTATTCTCTCCACATCTAACCACATAACACACCCATTTTCTTGACATTTGATATGCATGTCCTGGATTTTTGCTTGGAGTAACATTCCTTTGACTGTTATTTTTTTGGCTCCTCTGACTAATTCCTCCTTCATTTTGTTCATTTAATTTATGGATTTGATATACAAAGGTAAAAACTACTGTGTTGCCTTTCCAAAGGCTTTTCTTTACCTTCAAGGCTGAAATGTGATAGTCCTTCTTCCTCAGACTTGTGTCTCTCTCAAAGACTTTACAAGGGTCCTTTGATCTCAGGTGAGGTAAGTTAAAAGCTTACTCATTACATCTTATTACCAAAGCAGTTTGGAAACTTGATGGTAAGGAGGTAATGTGTAATCATTTTATATTTGCTGGGTTGTTTTTTTTTTAAGGAAGAAAATGCAAGTAAACTTAACTAAGAATCCAGTTAACATGCTGTAACTCCATATTGCTAGTTAATAAATTTTTGCTTTGAAGTTTAACTGTTTGAACTTGAAATTCATGTAAGCAACTGATATTCAAAAATCATCACCAGGATAACAAGAACAGTTTATGGTTTTGTGTAATTGATATAAATTGTTATTATTTTTTTAGTAGCAATTTTTTTATAGGATTGGTGTTAAACTTGACTGTCTTCATGTTCAGTGTATCAAAATGTGTTTGACAGAATTCAAGAAGACAGCATTTTGTAATCCATTCTTTTGAAAAGTACTACAGTAGTCAGGACAGACACAACAGTACCCCATGGCTGGTTATTCCACAGTGTGAAAGGAGAAAGATCCCTGGATGCCCACAGCAGTGGTGTGTCCTGGCTCCTGAGCTGCTGTGACCCCAGAAGCCAGGCACCTTCTCCAGTGGATTATGACCACCTGTGCAGCAAGGGGAATCACTTCAGCACAGCTTTTGTGAGCTGAGAACTGAAGCTGTACTTCCCAGTCCCCATCACTGGGTATGGAGATCAAAGGAGCTCCTCCCCTCTACTCTGTTCTTGTGGGATTCTACCTGGAATGTTGCATCCAGCCCTGGGGTCCTCAGCACAAGAGTGATGTGGACCTATTGAAGTGGGTCCAGAGACGGCCACTAAGTTATCACAGGACTGGAGCACCTCTGCTCTGTAGGGAGACTGCTGGTTCAGCCTGGAGAGGGGAAGGCTCAGAGGAGATCTCATAGCAGCCTTACAGTACCTAAAGGGGGACTACAAGAGAGCTGGAGAGGAACTCTTCACAAGTAGTGACAGGACAAGGAGAATGGCCTTAAATTGAAGGAGAATAGGTTTAGATTAGGTAGTAGAATGGAGAAGGTTAGGAAGAAATTGTCCTCTTCGAGGATGATGAGGCACAGGAACAGGTTGCCCAGAGGAGCTGTGGATGCTCCATCCCTGCTGGTGCTCAAGACCAGGTTGGATGGGGCTCTGAGCAACCCAATCTAGTGAAAGGTGTCCCTGCCTGTGGCAGGGGCTTTGGAAATAGATGGGCTTCAAGTTCCATTCCAACCAAAACCATTCTGTGATATAGAACAAGTAACCTTGTCAGAAAAATTCTCACTCGTTCTCAGCTGAAATTTGCACACCTGCCTGTAGCTGGGATAACATTTCAGTGTCCAAGCACCTGAGCCTGCCCCAGCGGCTTAGCTCTCAAAGAGAGTTCTTGACCATATTCCTAGAATCGTATAGGTTGAAAAAGACCTTCACGTGTGCAGTGAGAGCTGTCACTGGTGTCTGTCCGTCAGAGACAGCTCTTACATTAATTCATGTGCACAGAGTGTAATGCCCAGCAGAAAGACCAGACCACGCCCGCTTTTCAAAGACAGCGCGGAAAACACAGCGCGCAGGACGTTAATGCAAAACCCCGACTGTGCTGAAATCAGAACAGCACAGAAACCCTTCTACAAAACCACACAACCTCTCGTGAGCTCCCGTTGCCCTCTCTCGGCTCCGCGAGGGATGGGGGTGCCCCGTGCCCCGTGCCCGGCACCGCCTCTCCTCCCACTGGCCCCGTGCGGGCGGCCGCTCCCGCTCCCGCTCCCGCTCCGCCCCCGCCTGGAGCGCCTGGAGCGCCTGGAGCGGCCGGGAGAGCGGGCACGGCCGGGAGAGCGGGCACGGCCGGCGGGGTGAGTGCCAGCGGCACGGCGGGGCCGCCTGTGCCGGGGGAACAGGGCTCCGAGCCTCCGGGAGGGACAGGGCTCCGGGGGTGACTCCGGCCGTGCGGGGCTCGGGGCTCCCGCGGTCCTGCGAACCCGCCCGGGCTGGGATCGCGCCCCTTCCCAGCCGTCCTTCAGGGCCGCTCCAGCTTCCCCTTGTCTTTAGTCGCAGCCCAGGCCCGCCGGGACAGCGGCACACGCTCTGCCAGCCCCGGGCAGCGAGAACTTCCCGGGGGCGGGGCCGGGAGCGAACGGAGCATCCCTCGGGCTGGGGGCGGCGTGGGGGGTCCCCGCTTTAACCCGAGATCACAGCCTTGCCTCCCTGCAGAGTCAGCTGAGTGAGGAGCTGGCAAACCACTGAAGGAGACGGAATAAAAAAAAAGGGTAAACTTATGTTCAAAGTTCATAGTTGACAATTTATAGCTCTGTTACATTAAATGACATTTTTACTGAGATAATGTCATCAGTTATAATTGCTTAATATAATTGCATAAGTGGCAGAACTTGCGGACTAAAAGGTACCTTTCCACTCACATGGCCACAATCTTAAATTATCAAGACTTTGGCTTTAAATGTTGATCATTGAACAGGAGTAACAACGGGTTGCTCAATTGTTTAAGTGCTAGCATACTTAGTATGCCAGAAATGTTTTATTTTCTTATTAACAAGATTATATAAAAATTGAACATCCTTCTGAGTAACACAGGAAGAACCCAAAAGACTTCTGCATGTGGGAGTGGTTATCTTTAGCCAAATCCTTAATCAAGTGGGAAAACAGCATGTCATTGAGCCAATCAATTCCTGGTTTGTAGAAAAAAAGGTATAATGGATCACTTCAGACCATGTCCTTTTGGTTCTCTTTGCTTTGGTAGGGCATGGAGGGTCAGGAACTGCCCTATGTGCTAGTTGACTCTATAGGAGAGAAGGTTGGAGTATATAAAGACCATGTTGGATTTCTGAAGAAACGTTTTCATCTCATCACCATGAAAGAATATCTTGAAAACAAGACAGTTCTCAGCAAAAAGATCAGAGCTATCTATATGTGGTATCACAAACCAGCTATTAATGAAGAGCTGCTCCAGAGCTTGCCTAACTTGAAGGTAGTTGCCAGTTCTGGAGTGGGAATAGATCACTTGGACGTGAAACTCCTCTCCAGCTATGGTGTGAAGGTGGCCAATACTCCATTTGTCGTTTCCACTGACACTGCAGACATGGGGATGGCTTTGTTGCTGGCATCTTCCAGGAGAATTGTGGAAGGTAATAACTTAAATGGTCTTAGTCTTTTCATAGAAAAGATGACTTTGAAACATGCAGAAAATGTGTGCTGATGAAAAAGTAAGCTTAAAACTAGAAATATGGGAAACAGAGGAAAAGGAAGAAGTTAAGACAAATCTGTCCTGTTGACAGTACCTATTTCCAAACCAGCATATTGGTAAGGTAGAGTTGTTCCTTCTTTGGACAGCTCTAAATGCAGGCCTCTTCTCCCTCAACCCACTGCCACTTATTCATTGTACTTGTTCATTGCAGTCTTGCTTTTCAAGCTATAAAAAAAGGGGATTAAAATAATGTATTTTAAGGAGGCTTGAAGCCTGTCTTTGTTAAGCTGCGGTGTATCTGAGTCATTAGGAACAAGCCGTCCAGAAATCTGCCCACCGTGCTCTGTGTTTCTTTTCCCAGCCAACCTTGGTCTATCTGCAAGGAAGCTGGGAACCAGATGGCCTTACTGCTGCTTTGGCTTTAACCTCCTTCCCTCCTTTCTTGCCAAAGAAAATTGCTCCTGTGCTTCTGCCTTGTCCTGCAACAAAAATGTGTGTGTAGGGGGGAGATAACCAGATGCTGGACCGTCACTTGTGTTACATAATTCTTCTTTTGCTCTTCCAAGGCCATCAGATGGCAGTCTCCCCAGACACAGAGTATTTCCCTGCTGACTGGCTGGGGGTTGAGGTTTCTGGAGCAACCCTGGGGATCGTGGGAATGGGCACCATTGGTTACAAAGTGGCTGAAAGAGCCAAAGCCTTTGAAATGAAGATTTTGTACCACAACAGAAGCCAGAGGTAAAACTGGTTGCAGCTCCATGGCAACGCTATTTTGTCACTGTGTTTATGTGTTATTTGTACTTTTCACTGTGCTTTCACTTTTTACGGTGCTCTTTATTTTAAGTGAAAAGTACATACACTTGCTTCTAGGTGGTCATTAATTTCCTAGTTTATACAAAAAGAAAGTCAGGAAGGAATGGGAGAGAATGTTCTCACTGCTCTCCACATTAGTTGGGGCTCCCCAGTTCTTCCTGCCATGGTGGTGACACTGCAATGGACTGGAAAGGAGAAAACTGGGAGGATTTAACTCCTGTGGTTTAGGTGAGGCAGGGATTCAGGCAGAGATATCTCACCCTTCCAAAGCTATGTGACAATAAAGGGCCAGTCCTGCCAGTCTGTTTGCTGTCTTTTAGATGAGTTGTATGTGCCCCTGGGCTCCCATCAGGCCCATTCCATTCTTTTCTTTTGTGGGAATGTGATGAGAGCCAGCCAACCACATCCTGACAAGATCAAGTGCACCAGCAGGTCCTGCAGCGTGTGGTTTCAGTGCATCAGCACTGATGCACAGCACTATCAGACTGTTGCTGACGTAGATTTGGGAAGATTTAACCCTTGCCCTGTCTCGTGTGTTTCCTCAGTAATTTTCACATGACTTACTTAATTTTCACAGGACATCACTCTTGCTTTTGGGTAGGAAAAGAATCCCCATTATAAGCAGAAATTATGACACAAATGCATTTGGTTTATCATTTATTCAGTGTTTACATGATACTCATTCCTTACTTTCCATCCCCACAAGTGTAGTACTGCACATTTGTGTACTGTTCACTTGGTATTGTGGGAAATAGCTTGACCTTTGTGTTTACTGAGTTTCAGACAAACTGCTTTGCACTACACAGTGAAGATAACAATAAAGAAACATTTTCTCCACTGGCGATTTGATATTTTCCTTGTTTCTTGCTACTGCAGTTTAATTTTGGGATTTTCCCTTCAGAAAAAAGGAAGAAGAAAATGCTGTTGGAGCTGTTTACTGTAAGAAGATAGATGATTTGCTCCAGCAATCAGATTTTGTGTTGCTGGCTGTGAACCTAACACCACAGACACACAAACTGATTGGGAAGAGGGAGCTGGAGCTGATGAAACCCACCGCCACTCTAATTAACATCAGTAGAGGTAAGGTGCAGAATAAACAAAACTGCATTAAGGTTTGCTGGCCTAACAAGTCCTGGGAAAACCTCTAATATAGAGTCTGTCCCTCTGAAATTTTCTGTACATTTTCTGATTACTAGTTTAGACACCATGGTCATATCTCAGTAAAACATTTAAGTGTTCCTGTAATAATGAGAAAGTAGGTGTCGCTCAGATGTTAGTGAACTTGGAGTGTTAGAAGCCCATTTGTATTTATATATCTCCTATTTAGCCTTTTATTTATTTAATGCAGTGTTTTTTCTCACATACATTAGGGTGGCACAGACTGCTCTGATGCCTGGCATTATGTTTCATGCTGCTAATTCTCTGATGCACATACCCAAGCTTCCCTCTCCCACTCCACCACACTCTGCTGCTGCAACTGCAACCATGGTCTTGCCCTGCTGTTTGCCTGACCACTGTGCCCAAAAGAATGCTGAGAGGACAGTACAGACCATGAAAATAAACATGTCCTTCTTACTGTGACCCAGGTCTGGTAGTGGATCAGGATGCTTTGGTGGAAGCCCTTCAAAACAAAGTTATTAAGGCAGCTGCTCTGGATGTGACATATCCTGAACCTTTGCCAAGGTAGGACGTGTTTAAGTTAAATACAGAAGAGTGTATGTGTGGTGTTCAAACTGAGTAAAATTTTGTGAGCATGTGAGAAGTTGCATGATTTTGTTAGTAGGAATACTTGTATGTGTGCTAGTGGTACATGCACTAGTCCTGCTGAAACCATGTCCATAATCCTTCTGTCCCAGCCAAATAAAATCCACACTCACTCATTTGAAGGATTTGTTGCATAAAGCCCCACCAAGCTGGCAGCACTTTGAACTCCTCTGAATATGCTTGGGTCATGAAATTAGGTGGTTTTTTTGTTTTTTTTTTTTTTTTTTCTTTTTAATTATTATTTCCCTGGCTGCCTGCAGGTGACAAAATAACAGACGAATGTGCTGTGAGCGACTAGCTGAGCATTTCTTTTCCTCTCCCAGGGATCACCCCTTGTTGAAGCTGAAGAATGTTATAATAACTCCGCACATTGGCAGCGCCACCACGAAGACGCGCTGGGTGATGATGGAGGAGATGGTGGAGAGCATCGAGGCCGGCCTGGCGGGGCTGCCTGTCCCCCGAGAGGTGCTGCCCTAGGCCAGCCTGCCTTTGGGATTAATGCCATCCCTGCAGAAACAGTCATTCGATCACTTTTTTGTGTAATTATCCCACAGTGTTAACATATAGAGCACAGGTTTAATTTATTTAAATACCCAGCAGCGGTTCTGCGTAGAAAACTGCAGTGTATCGTTTTGATCTTCAATGGAAAACTCCAGAGCACAGAGTCTTGCCTCAGTGTCATTTATTTTCCTCACCTCCCCTCACAACAACTGTCCGCCGCTGCAGCAGCGAACTGCAGGGACACTTCAGTGGTGTCTTGTGGGGACCGCCTGGCACAGCCACAGGCCGCCCTCCAGCCGCAGTCCCGACCCCTGGGTGACCCTTGGGTGACCCCTGGGTGACCCTTGGGGGACCCTTGGGGGACCCTTGGGTGCATGTTCCCTCCCGGGCCTGGGTGCCGTACACGGGCTGTGCGAGTGTGGAGCCCTGCCCGGCCTGAGGGCGGCTCGGCCTCTCTCCCGCCCTTCTCTCCCTCCTTCCTTCCTTCCTTCCCTGCCCGGGGCGGCCGGGGCTCCCTCAGCCGCCGCCGGGCCCTCCGTGCCGGCAGGGGGAGCCGCAGGGGAGCCGGGGCTGAGGGGGGAGCTGCCGGTGCCGGTCTGACCCCACCCGGGTCCAGGGCAGCGATGTGGGGTGCCCGGGTGGCCGCGGTGCCGGGGTGGTGCCGGGCCCTGCGCAGCTCCGCAGCCCTGGGCGGCCAAAAGGAAATGCTGCGGAAAATGCTCCGCAAGAATAAGTAGGTGCGGGGCCCTCCCGGAGAGCGGGGCCCGGCCGGCGGGGCTGTGGGCGCTGGGGCAAGGGGAGCAAGCTGGGTAAGGGGGGCGCTGGGGCTCCCGCTGCCCCGGCACCGCGGAGAGGAGACACCGGCCCCGAGCCGCCGATCTGGGCTGGTCGGTAGCGGCTGAACATGAGCCCGGGTGGCCGAGAGGGCAAATGGCCCTGGCCTCTGTCAGCAATAGTGTGGCCTCTGTGAGGTGAGGCCCGCCTCGAGTGCTGTGTTCGGTCCTGGGCCCCTCAGTACAGGAGAGACAGGGGCCGGGGAAGGGGCCGGGGCACCAGTGCTGTGAGGAGCGCCCGAGGGAGCTGGGGGTGTTCAGCCTGGAGAGGAGGAGACTTCTCTCCAGCGGGGACCTTATCGCTCTCTACAGCTGCCTGAGAGGAGGGTGTAGCCAGCTGGAGATCGAGCTCCTCTCCCAGGAAACAAGTGACAGGATGAGAGGAAATGGCCTCAAGTTGCACTAAGGGACATTTAGATTGTATGTTGGGGGAAATTTCTTCACTGAAAGGGAAGAATGGTCAAGCAATAGAACAGGATCCCCAGCAAAGTGGTGTAATCACTGTCCCTTGAAGTGCTCAGGAAACATGTAGAAGTGGTGCTTTAGAGACGTGGTTTAGTGTTGGACTTGGCAGTGCTGGGTTAATAGTGGGACTTAATGATCTTAGCCATATTTTCGAACCTTAATGATTCTATTAATCTAAAGAAACCCGAGAGCTATTCTTTTCCACCCCACTGCCATCTATGTGCAGCTTCAGCTGTGGATGGGAAGCGTTGTTCCCCCCACCCCAGCTGTGAGGAGAGCTACTTGCATGAAAACCTGGGTGTTGTGGTGTGCTTTCAGGCAGGTGGAATATTAATTACACAGGGAATCCTTATTCCTCTGAGCTGCTGAAAGATAAGGCTGGTTTCCTTTCCTTTTCCCAGAAGAAAGAAGCCCTGGTATGACAGCCCTACCCTGGGGTCACAGACGGTAAGTGCAACCTCTTAAAGTGTTTATTTGTGCCTGGAGGGACAGACTTGTGTTTCTGCCATTGATGCTAACTTTGAAGTGTTTTTTGATGGAGAAATAGCAGGATTTGTTGGACAAACAGTAGGGCTCCAGTCTGACTGTGACAGGATTGCCATTTGGCTTCCCTTGGCTGTTTCCTCTTCTGTACTATCTTTCATCCTTGCCAGCATCAATGCTCTCTTGCACACTCCTGAGTACTGATTCACATTAGAACTTCTATGAGTTTAGTTTAATGAATTTTTTTTTATGTTTGTTTTTTCAAACAAGCAAAGCTTTTCAGTCAATACATGCTGTATTTGAGAAAACAGATCTATGGAGCTTTATAACTTGCTACAATATACAAAAAGTACTTTAGAAACTTTGACTGTAGTGTATGAATGTCAAAGATTCTGTGAACAGAAGTATTCTTTATTGAAACACTTGATAAGTAGGACCTATATAAAGCCATCACAGCTGCAATAATGAAATAAGAGCGTACTCAGTAAAGTGCATGAAACTGTATATAGTTACCTAATACAAGTGTGTAACTACTGTTTAATGTGTTGTTTGTTTCTTTTTAAAGTTGTATAAACCATCCAAGTTGGACTTTTTAATGAAAAATGACCAGACAAAAACAAGGAAAGAAGATAACGTGCGGTGCAGAGTCTTGAGCGGCCTTATTCATAAAGCTGTGTTAGAGATGGCAACTACCTGTGAAGTCAGTCAAGAATTTTATGATCTCAAGCTGGAAATCTGCAAGGCAAGTGCCAAAGCTGCAGCTTGTGCTGAGCCACTCTGATTATGTTGTGAGGTTGGCATGGACATGCCAGAGGAGCTCCCCTGGCTGTTGTGATGTGAGCTAGAGGAGTTTTACTGCCTTGCATCTGGTGTGGCAGAGTGCAGCAACATCAGGGTCTGGACTACACATGAGCAGAGCTTTGCCACTGTAGTTCCTGCCTTAGTTCCTGCCTTTGCCACTCTAATGCAAATGCAACTCAGACCAATTAAATGGTGATTCTCCTGATACAACTTTTTTTTTCTGTTACTCTGACATGAACTCTTTGTCTTGCCCTTTCAGGAGGAGGAGCTTGGTTTTACCAACACGAGTGTATCTTTCCAAGAGTCTGTTCTTGCAGCTGTGTGAGAGTTGTCACCTCCTTGTGTCACTCACCAGCAATGTTACTGGCAGAAGACCTAAGTGATGCATGAGATTAGTTAAAAAAAAAAAGGCAAGCCTAAGAAAATGCTATTGTCAAGCCATATCCGAGAAAGAATTGAGATTTGTACATAATTGTATCTAAAGGTGTCATAATTTGTAGATTTGAAAGGGATGTTAAGAGCTCTGATACAGGAACTAAGTCAGTCTCCACATTCTTGTTTGTTGTCTGCAGTTTTTATCTTCTATGTTTGCTGTTCTGTAAAGATTAAATTATACCAGTGTTTGGCTTAAAAGCTTGGTGGACTTAGCTTTGATATTAGAAGCATGGAAAAAAAGGGTACTCATTGCTGCATCTATGATAAAAAGTTTGTCATTCATGACTGAAATAGATGTTTTTGCCAGTTGAATTCATTCTGTTGTCAGACAAATGTTCAAAATTACACGGGCAAGATGAGTCTTTTGGTTCTATGTGTGCAATATCCTTCACAGAGTATTTCTGTCTCTCTAGGCCTTTGAGGATTGCTTGTCTCAGATCACAGGTCTGCATGTGAAAATGCTGGCTGGTGTGGGCAAGACACAGCATTTCCAGGAGGCATTGCTGTGAATTAAACAACTTATAACATGAGAGAGGGAAACAGCCTTCTTCCCAGTACAGTACAGATTTTATAGCTGCACAGTGTTTGTGCTGCACTGGGATGTGGCTGGGCGTAGATCAGTCCTGATTTACTCGTGAATGGGTTCTGGTCTGATATTATTACTTCTGTTATCAAAAGAAATTTTCTAGTAGGCTTTCTGCAATCCATCACAGACTTCCTTGTATATGAAGTGTGTGTGTGCATATATGTCATTTTAAAGACAGATTTGCCTTTTTTACAGGTGTCCCTGTCATCCAACTTCTCAGCGTGCCGTGTGTACTGGAACCCTGCTTCCACTGTGGAGGAGGAAAGTTACGTCGAGAGAGTTCTGCGAAAGAGCGCCCCACGTATCCGGTACTGCCGTGGGATAGACAGGCCACTTCCTGGATCCAGAGCCATTTCTTAAGCTTCTGACAGTCTAAACCTGACCTATTGGGTGCTTTAGGTTCTTAGATACTTGGAGTAGAGCATCTCCTGTGATGAGCCTCACAGGGAAGGGTGATTGCTATCCAGCCAGTCTGTTGGAGGTCCAGGACGTCACCCATGTGGCAGGTGGCACAGAAGCATACTTAGAAAGCTGTTTCCTTTCCCCCTGTTTCCCTAAGCTGTGTAATTCCTGCTCCAGCATACTGCTCTCTTTACTCCACAGCTTCCACTCTTTAGGAAGGAAAGTTGCTGGCTGGGAAGAAGACAAGAGGAGCCCTGTCAGTCCTTCCTGCAGGCTAGCATGTAGGATAATTTGTCTTGCCCTGCCCTGAGGGCTCTATCCCCCACTGCTCTTATCTCTACACTGGGGATAAGGATACCAAATGAAGTGGGGAAAGACCTGTGCCAGACTATGCATACAGATAGGGACAAACCTACTATCATCAATACTCAGCTGGACCTGCAGCCAGTAGTTTTTGTATGCTATGCATTTGATTTGAGGTTCTGCAGTGATGTATTGCTTGGCATTAACCTGAATAGCTCCTCATCAGACTGAAAGTTTTGTAAACCATATCTTTAAATGTACAGTACTGCTGGATTTCATTTAACACCTTTTACTTGTCCTGGAGGTGCTATACTGATACTCACACTGGTGAATGCTGTGTTTTTGCCAGGTATCTTCTGAATAGTCAGCAGATTGTGGGAAATGTACCCCCAGTAGTATTTGTAAAAGACAAAGAAGCTGCAGCTGTAAAAGAGGTAAATCTAATCTTTGACTCAATGTATCAATACGGTAACTTAGGAGAGAGCTGATCATCTAGTTGCTCTACCAATTTACATTAAAAATCAGTCTTTCTTTATAGTTGCAAAGATCATTTTAACAAATAATCTTGAGTCAGATTGATGCCTATATAATATGTAGATGAATTGTAGTATCATTAGGCCAGTGAAGAAATTTTTAAAAATTAAATTACCATTTAAAGGAATAATACAGGGTTGCCTGGTGTATATGATTATAGAAATAAGGTTGAAGGAGCTGTTTTCCACATTTTAAACATTATGTGCTTTTAAGATTCAATTAAATAATCAGTGATTTTTTATTTTTCTCCATATCTTTTTCCATCTGTGAATTGTTAAAATGCTTGTAGGGAAGTGCAGATCTTTGCACAGGGGATGTAGGCTTATTCCTACTACATTTTTTTCCTTAACTGTTAAAGTTGTCTTTACTATTTCATGTTTCCTGTCAAGGTGTTGATAGTTTTAACTAGTTGACATATTACAAGAATACTGATGTTTCCTAGGAACTGGCTGTCATTGAGACTGTGAAGCAAGATCTCTAAAATAGAGAGATTTCCTGAAGAGAAGGTTTACACTAATGAGTAGAATTTGATGAGAAATGTCTCCTCAAGCTGTTGATAAGAACAGAAATTGAAAAGAACAGGTTCATGTTTCTATGCCCTGAAGTGCCTTATTATTTATAATAGTGTTACTGTTACAGCCAACTTCTGTTAGACCCTTAAGGGCTCCTGCAGTGTGCATGAGCAGAGCTGGAAGGGATAAAAAGAATTTCAGATTCTCTGGAAATGCAATGAACTGCTTGAACTTTCTGGGATCAGAAAAATTCCGAGTTTCACAGAAGACAAGTAAAAGCCCTCTTTATATCACTTCTGTCAGGGATTGACATTGAGGAACAGATAGATGGATCATTTTCTCCCACTTTGCAGATCATCATATTTATGTCAATTTTGGTTTTTAAGTATTGTAAGTAAGGGAGAAAACATCCAATTAAACTCCTAGAATAATACACTGGATTAGAAGGGAATTAATGTAAAGAAAAGCGAAATGAAATTTCAAACGAGGAAACTCAAACAATTACATATAGTCTGTAAGCACTGCATATAATAGATTTGCAGCATTTACTGGTTAAAAGGGATTTGGGAACTCCATACTTGCCTATAAAAGAAATGCAAACTTGCAGAAAGGGAGGAGAGTTGAAAAAAATCTCAGTGTAAGGATGTTATGAAAGAGGATTTGCAAGACTGAGCTAAGAACAAATAAACCAAAAAATATGTATGTCAGGCAATCCCTAACCAAGGGTTCATAATGCACATAAGGCAAAAAACTTTGTAGGAATCTCTGGATCCACTATTTGACAAAAACATCCCAGGCAAAAAGTATAAGCAGTTCCATGTAAAAGAAGGGAAAGGCTGTGGTGAACCACTTTTTGAAGTGGTTTTGCAAAATATTCCAAAGATAGAAAAGAATGTATTTGCTGTTTGATACTTTTCTGTTTCTTGTGTAGATGGGAACAAAGTACATTAAAACAGGACCCTTAAACATGTGCTGCCTTCATGTGTTTACAGGTTGAGGACTTACTGGCAATTGCTGATTTTGGACCTCCAGAAGAAGAAGAAACATCTCAAAATGATTCAAAGTGAGTCTTTTTTGTTCAGAATTGTATGAGTGTTCGTTTTCATCTCTGCTGGCCAACTTAAATTGGGTATTATTTGATGTAAGAGAAAGTATATTTTAAATAGAGGTGTACATTCTTACTCATACACCCAATACTTGTTCTGGTATTAATATCATAGTTTTTATGAGGATTTCGAGATTTTTCTAGGATTCTAAGATTTGATGTGTTGATGATAATCAAAATTTTAAAAATGCTCTGCAACAGTAATATTTGGTTTTTTTCACTGGTAATTGTCTCATGAGGATGAAAGCTGCATTTACCCGTACTGCTCTACTAGTCCACTTTTTTCTGATATACATTTGGTATGTTATACATGAATTGCAAGTTTACTGACAAATCTCCCTAAACTAATTTAACATTCTTCTGTGAGGGATTTTTAACCACTGAGAGAGAGGGCTGAACAACCTATTGGAATAGTGATTCTGTGCACTGGATGCTCTCAAAGCCAACAGCCTTTGCACCTGTGTCCTGCAGTCTGTTGGTAGAAATGCCTTCTGTGCCTCAGCATCTCACAGGGTGGTCCATCAGCTGCAAATCAGAAATAGTTTCCTCCGGGAAGTCATTCCTGTGACAGATTTCCCAAAGGGCACCTTCCTCTGTGTCCTGGGGAAATAGTCAAGTCCAGCATAAGGTGTCACATCGCTCTGATGTGTTTTGGGCACAGGCTGCTGCTTCTCCCTTCTTGGAAGAGCTGGGAGAAGTCTTGAGTTCCTTGGGGCTCCCAGGTCCATTGCTAACCTTTGCACACTTTTTCCCAGAGACAAGCAGTTTGGTCTGGCATGTTGTTGCTCTGTTGGCTTTCTCCAATTAAATCTTTTGACAGACTGCCCTCGGACACACAATATGGTGGTATCTCTTCCTTCATTACGTAGGGAACACAGGGTGTTAATAAAGTTAAACTGAAAAATCCAGTTAATTTCTGTGTTACTGAAGTTGTCAAAAATAGAAGTATATATGTGGGGAAAAAGCCAAGCCAATACTTGTTTTCTTTCCCACAGTGAACTCTTCCCTTCAACAACTCAATCTTCAGATTCACCCTTGCGGCTTAATCTGTTTGGTATTGATCATGAACTGCTGAATAAACAGATAATGGACTATAAAAAAATGAAAGCGTTGAGACATACAGAAAACATTGCCTGGACAGAGAAGCAGCAGCAGCAGCTTTCTAAGATTCAAAAGAAAATGAAAAAGAAAAAAGCAAGGGATCCTCCTGACGATGACGATGTTACGCCACAGAAACACTTACTGGACAGATACGAAGCTGATTACTGGGATGATAACACTGAATCAGCCTCAGACTATGAGCTGCAGGATGAATTACAGGAAGAGGTGAATGAATTGGAAGTGGATGATGACAAAACTTCAAGTCAGTCTACTGGTAAACTGAAATGAAGTGAAAAAGCCATTCCCTTCAAAATGAAGGCCGCCAATAACAAAACAAAACAAAGAGACTGCCATAGTTACTGAAAGATTAATTTTGTACAACATTTACCACATTTTCATTCAAACTAATAGATTTGCCACATGTGAGCAGGTTTGCTAGCACAAAGTATGTGAGAAAAACTGCCACTGGTGACGTTCTGTTAAGCAGCTTTCAAGCTGCTGCAGTTGAGGGACTTCCAACCAGAGAGCAGTTTTGTAATGAAAAAATATACCTCTTGCAGCACTGAGTTAAAACTTCTTGCAGTTTGTGTTGATTATTTCTAATAAAATTATGGTTTCTAAATTGCAGAAATTATTTATTTTAATTATTATTACAATTTTTTTTAAGTGACCTGTATAAAAGTTACCACTAAGTGTTGGTGCCTGTTATTCTGATATCAGGAAGGAAGAGGGAAGCAAAATAATGACAGTGGTGTTCAGCTTCATCACACAGAGATGAGGACAGGGTCTTCTCTAGAGGACCAGTCTAATGAGGGAACAGTTTCTACAAGAAGCTGAAGCTCATTGAAATGATGGCCAATAAAGTTACAACCCTGAAAGGAAAAAAAATTATAGTTGTGCAAGGGGAACTGCAATCAGAAGAATATGGAGAACTACTCATCCATTGGGTAAAATCAGGCAAAACATGAACTGTGACTTAGAAAATGTGTTAACAACTTGAAAAGCAGAGAAAGAGCAGCAGGGAGGAATGTCCCAGAAACTGAAATTTGAAAATGAATAGGGAATCATACAAAAAGTGAGAATAAAGCTTTCTTACTCAAAGCACATAAAAATAATAGCATGAGTGTATAAAATCAGAAGGCTGCAAGCTTCAAAGAAATTACAATGAACAGTAGTAAGAGAGAATTCTATCAGAAATACAGAAAATTTAATTCCAGTAGTTAATGGGGAGGTAAAGAAAGTCGGCACAGGGGAGGTTGCTCTACAATATAGCAGAATCACAGAATGGTTTGGGTTGGAAGAGAGCTTAAAGATCATCTAGACCCAAGCCCTTTGCCATGGGCAGGGACACCTTTCACTGGACCAGGTTGCTCAGAGCCCCATCCAACCTGACCTCGTACGCTTCCAGGGATAGGGCATCCTGGACAAGCCCTGGACAACCTGTGCCAGTGCCTCACCACCCTGATGGAACAATTTCTTCCTCATATCTAATCTAAATCTACTCTGTTTTCATTTAAAACTTAGGACATAAAGAACACTGAAATCATCTGTCACAGTCAATGTGGATGCATTAAAAAAAAAAAAAAAAAGCTCCGTTTAAATAATTTAGTATCCTGTAATAAGCTCGCCTGCCAGCAGATGAAGGGGATGTGGTGGATGTAGCTTTTCTGGGTTTTTGTAAGGCTTTTGGTACTGCACCTCACAGCATCCTTTGGGACAAATTGTCCAGCTGTGGGATGAGTGGGTTTGTGGTGTGCTGGGTGAAGATCTGGCAGAAGGGTAGAGCTCAAAGGTTGCGGTGAACAGGGCACATCTGGCTGGTGACTGGTCACCAGTGATGTTCCCCAGGGATCAGTCCTAGGGCTTGTTCTGTTCAGTGTATCTCTCATTGATCTGGATGCAGGTGATGCCTTAAACTTTAGCTTTCATATTTGCAAATTCTGTGTTGCCTAGGATTTCAGTTCTGAGCCTCGTATGGAAGTGCCAGTTAGCTCTCTTTACAGGGTAGGTAGACAAATCCTTTTTCTGATGAGAACCAAGGACAACTTTAGGCCCAAAAGCATAAACAACAGTGGACTGAAGGGAGGAACAAGAAGGGTGAGGCTTCACAACCTGAAGCTGTAATTGAACAATTAAATTATTAAATCCAATATGTAAATGGATCAAAACTGATAAAAATGTAAGATCTCGTGACCATTGTAAGTCCTGTATGGCTCTTCCTGTGATCAAGACTAGGCAAAGTAGATTATATGCTACAGCTGCAACACAGGAGCTGAATGCACCAGGAGCAAGTTTGCTGATGATTCTGAACTGGGAAGTGCTGCTGACACTCCCAAGGGACAAGAGGCCTTGCAAAGGAATTTGAGTAGCCTGGAGCATTTGGGCAAACATCAATGGCATGAAATTGAGCAAAGATAAATGCCAGATTCTGCACCTAGGAAGGAGTAATGGCAGGCACAAGTCTAAATTGGCTGAGGAGTGTCTGGAGAGCAGCCCTGCAGAAGAGTTCTGGGGGTGCTGGCTGGCAGGAGGCTCAACAGGAGTCAGCAGTTAACAGGAGAGGCAAACTGTGTCCTGGGATGGTCAAACACATCTTCCCCAGTCACCAAAGAAGGGTTTATCCCGTTCTACTTGGAGTTTGTGTGGCCTCACCCTGAGTGTTGTGTGTGCTTCTGGACCCCACAATTTCAAAAGGATGTGAAGGTCCCTGAATGCATCCAGAGGAATGGCAGGGTATCCTGTGAGGAGCAGCTCAGGACTGGGGTTTTCTTATTTGGAGAGAAGGAGGCTGAGGGGCAACCTCACTGGTCTCTACAACTGTCTGATGCGAGGAAGGAGAAAAGGTCCCTCTTTTCCCTGGGACCCAGTGCCAGGTCATGTGGGAATGACTCAAAGCTGTGCCTTCAGAAGAGGTTCAGACTTGACATGAGGAAGCATTTCTTTACCCATGGGTGAGCAAACCCTGGAACAGGTTCCCAAGGGAGGTGGTCAATTCCCCAAACCTGTCAATGTTTAAAAGATGTTTGGACAATGCTCTTAATACCATGCTTTTTATTTTGGTCAGCCCTGAAGTAGTCAGGCAGTTGGACTTGATAATCATCCCTTATAACTCAGTTCTTTGATTCAATTCTATTTGATCCAATTTGATTTGATTTGATTTGATTTGGCTCTTGTTGCTTCCTCCTTTCCTTACCACTAGATGCTCAAGATATCTTTGATAACATTTCTTCCCACCCCTACACTAGAAGAAAGATTGGAATGGGCTGTTGTGTCCCAGCCTGGGCATTGGCTCTGTCACTCTGTAGGAAGGAGGCATGTACCTTTTCATGGGGGTGAGAGTTGTGGATCACCTTGAGAGCATTTGATCACCTGAACACATTTGCAAAAAGCACATGGAAACTGTATTTTTTGAAAGTCTTCTGTGTTTATCCAGTTTAGCTGGGCTTCCACAGGATGGCAAACCCTCGCATCTCTTGACACTTATATCAAAGATCTAGGCTTTGAGATCAATCCCTCAGTCAGGAGCAGGAGGTGCTTCGGAACTAAATGGTTATAAACTGTTTGATGTGAGCAATACATGTTTGTTTCCCTCTGGATTTTTTCCCCTCCTTGTACTCAGGTGTAGAAATACCTGTGCCATTTCCCTTGGGGAAAAAACAAACAAACAAACAAACAAACAAACAAACAAACCTGTTAAAACAGAAGGCCCAGAGGAAAACAGTGCTGAGGTCCACCTGGCCCAAAACACTGTCTCCAAAGTGGCCAGCCATCAGTGTCTACAGAAGAGCACATGATCAGTGCAGGTCTTCTGCCAGGGTTTTGGCTGTGCTCTCCACCCCCCACTCCTGCCCCGGGCTCCAGAGTCATATTCCAGCTCAGCCTGAGTGATGCTGTAGGTGTCTCTGACACTGCAGAGAGCTGCTCTCCTGGACAGAACACTCAGACATGGGTCATTGCTTGTCATGCAGAACTCTGGGCATAACATAGCAGAACTATTCTATTCTGTTCTGTTCTGTTCTGTTCTGTTCTATTCTATTCTATTCTCTACACTCATCATGAGTCAAATAATGATGAGACTGTTATTTGCCTGAAATACCAAGGCTTTTTCATCTTCAAAAATATGTTCGAAGGACACAAATCTAGAAGATTACAAAGGTAAATGGTATTTTATTTTTATATCTGAATTTACCTCTTTTTTTTTTTTTTTTTTTTTTTTTTTTTTTTTAAGTTTTTAAGTTTTTTCTGAATCTGTTTCATAGCTGATGCTTGCAAGCATTAACACAATGCACATGTAGCCAGGAGCAGGCTGGTGCATTCTTCACTTAGATTGAAAAAAAACAAACCCTTGCAGTCTAGCAAAGAAAGGCTACAGAAGAACAGAGAGCAACACCAGGAATACAGGCCAAGCAGTTCCTGTTTCCTGAAGAGTGAGGAATGAGAAGAATGAAGATTGCTACTGACAACATACAAAGAAAGCAAAGAGGTGTGTGGTACCATGGGATATTATCCAAAGTAGGACACATATCTATGACAAGCACACTTTTCACCTTCCAAAATGTGCTCCACTGTGCTTCTTGGCCAAGGATGAATGGAATGTGCCCTTGTGCCTGTCCCACACTTGTATTGCCCTCTTGAAGGGCTGAAAAATGGCAGTAAGCCATTTGGCACCTGTGAAAAACGAGGTTCACTTTTTAGTAAATTTTAAGGAATATGTTTAATAAAATAATTAAGACAATTAGGAGATAAGAAAAAACCAAAAACGGCTGGCCGGGTGACTTGGCATTCAGCCAAGTCCACACCTTGTTTTCTCAGGGATACTCGTTAAATACCCTTTTCGTTATATCGATATATGAATATTCATAAAATTCCATAAACTAGTTTCCATATTCCAGGAACTGCTTTGCATGGTCCCTCCTTGGGTCCGCCTTTTTAGAGCATGCGTGTTTCGTGGCTGTGTCCTTTTTATCGCGTCCAGCTTGGGCCTTGGTCCGTGCCTTCTGCGGGTGGTAGATGCTGATAGTTGGTGTTATCAGTAGCAGAGTCTTCTTTACATGTTCACTGGATGTTAAACCAACCAAACAGACAGTTTAAGCAGACTCACACCAACTACTCCCATTATATCTAATCTTCTTTTACCAATAGCAGAAATAAACTTATATCCTTATATCCTTACTATGTTATTAATCATATAGCACACATCTTGCGAAAAGCCATATAACACACATATAACAGCATCCAAGCCTCTGGATGGAGCAGCAAGCCTGGAACCCTTCCAAGCAAGGAAGAAGGGCTTACAAGGCTGTTTACCAGAAGCAAGAACCCCTCGGAAAACGGAGAGATGTGAAGAGTAGAGCTCACTCTTGCTCCAAGCCCGCAGTGGGCAGAAGAGTCAGAGGGAGCCAGGGCACCAGTAGGGCCTGGGAAGTGCAAGGGCAGCAGGCAGGAACAGAGCTGTAAGGGCCCAGAAGAACCCTGGCAAGGGGCTGCTGTGCTCAGTGCTGCAAAGGCAAGGAAGCCTGCTAGACACACTTGCCTATCCCACTATGGGGGTTAAAACCCTTCCTCCCTTCAGCTGTAGGACACAAGAGGCCATCTTTAAGGTGCATGAGCAGCCTGGAAGAAAGGGACTGGAGAGCCCTGAACAGTGGTCATGCTTGATGCTGAAGGGCGAGGCAAAAACCCCCATAGACTAGTGCCATACCCCAATAGTGCAAATCTGCACTGAGGAAAAGTCCTTCCTGATCTCAGTGCTAGCAACTGGAAATTTTGTGAGTGTGTCAGCAAGACCTGCCTCTTCAATGTGCAGACTGGTCACATCTCCCAGAAGATTCCAAGCCTTGTTCTCCCTCAACCTGAAGCCATCACTACACTTTTGGCTCAAAAGCCAAAATGTAAACAAATTTCTTCCATTGGCTGGAATGAACAATGCCAAGAAAGAAGCCTTGGAAATAACATAGGCTTTGAAAAACAAGGGAGAGGAGGTGTGGTGGAAAGGCTGGTTATTTTCAGACCTAGAACATTTGGATCCACGCCCAAAGCACAGTCAGGCAAATTTCCAAACTGTAAAATAGCCCATTGTTGCTATCACCCTCATATCCCCTTTTCCCACTGAAATTAAGCTTCACAGTTGGCTGTGTTTATATGGGACCCATCCACACGGTAAAACTTTCAAAGCTCCTTGGTGACTTAAATCTTTTGGAAAGTTATTTGTGCACCTCCATTCATGGGGAAATGCTCAGAACTTATACAAAACTCTAGTAAATCTCTTCTTCCTTTAGGATTTTGTATTTTGAGCCTTGAAAGAGGAAGGAATATACTATGCTTGTAATTTTCTATGTTGGTGCCAAAATGGATATGTACATTCAGACTATGTAAATAGGGGCATATCTGATTGTGGTGATATGAGAGCTGAAAGGCAGGGTTTTGGTTTCCCCTCTGTGAACTTTCCAGAGGCATGGAGAGCATGCATGGTTTCCTCACCATTCTTCCCAATACACCAAGGGACATTTGCTATTACACTGTTGATGGTGAGGTTTTCCTTTTGGAAAGAAGTACTGAATTGGTTTGTGTTATTAACCATAATTTTCCTTGCACTTCAGTAGCCTTTTTCTTTCCTTGGACTTCATCCTTGCTATCTTTCTTGAAAGTGATGACAGCCCTCTCAGCTGTTGTCTTGCCTTGTTAGTTGTCTTTTTATTCCATAGGCCCTCCTTGCCCTTACTCAACTGCTTCAGTCTTTGTTTGCCTTCACCTCAGATGGAATTTCTCCTACTTGAACCTGAGGAATGAGAAATGTCCACAGTGTTATAGGTGAGTGTTCACCAGGACTTTGCACAATGTGTGCCTTTCCACAAAAACATCTTGCCTGATGCACAAGAAGGCATTGTACTATTTTTTTTATGTTTAGGTGGAGCTTGAGTGACTCTTACAAACCTTTGTTACTGATTGGTGTAGAATTTTGTCATTTTCATTTTAAAGGTATAGGTTGGAAAAACATAGAGCACATGCTCAGTGAGCAGCGGTCACTCCTAGGAGGCAGGAAGTGTTTGGGATGAAGGTGATTTTTGGTGTTACAATGAGCAATTGCTAATTCAGCAAACAATATATCTCTTGTACGGCAGATGCTCTGTGGTTTTTTTTAGCTATTAGGCACCATTTAGTTCCATACTGGCAGTGATTTACAACTGAGCCTGCCTGTGGTGTCTCCACTCTGCTCAACCCTCCACTCTATTTCTTCTATGGTCAACTCATGAAGCTCCCTCAGTGTTGCCAGCATCTAAAGGTGCAGGCTATGTTTGCTCAGGGAACAGATTCCTTACATGCCAACCACATTCCACCCTAAGAGTTTCCTTACCATTACAATCTCTTTATATCTTGTGGATATAACTTTAGTTTCAATAATCCTTCTCCAATAATTCTAGTAATAATTCCACACTGTGTGACTTGTTCATGTCTCCAGCAATATTTGCCTACTCCCGTATTTCCAGATTGGAGCAGAAATCCTTGTCCATAATATGATAAATTTACCTTTGTATATTATTCATATACAAAGGAGTTTAATTGTCTAGTGTTTTTTTTTTTTAATGGATTAATGGTGCCTAAAGGGGCTAAAGAGAACTGCGGAAGAACTTTCTACAAGGGCATGCAGTGAAAGTACAAGAGGAAATGGCTTTAAATGGACAGAGAGTAGATTTAGATTAGGTATTAGGAAGAGATTCCTTACTGTGAGAGTGGTGAGACAGTAGAACATGTTTCCCAGAGATGTGGATGCCCCATTCCTGCTGATGGTAGTTATGCATAGAAACAAAGTGCAACTTAAGGCTTGAAGAATGTCCAAAATTAGTAGTAAAAGAATGTGGAAATAAACTGCATAGTAATCAGGAAATTAAACTGAGAGCTTGAGGGAATAAGTTCAGAAGGTTGAAACTTTGTGACCTTTATGATGGAGCATTGCTGGTCTAATGGTTACACAGACTCCAAGATGGTAGATTTAGATTAGATATGAGGAAGAAATTCTTAACTGTGAGCGTGGTGAGGCACTGGCAGAGGTTTTCCAGAGAAGGTGTGGATGCCCCATCCCTGCAAATGTTCAAGGCTGGATTGGATGGGGCTTTAAACAATTGCCCTGCCCAAGGGAGGAGGTTTGGAACGAGATTATCTTTAAGGTCCCTTTCAAGCCATGCTCTTTTGTGATCCTATTTTATATATATATTTATATATATATATGTAAGTATGTGTTGAGTTTATGCACTTTGTAACTGATTACTAGTAACATTCTAAAAATCTAATTCAAGACAGGAGAGTGGATGTTGAACCAGTTATTTACACAAAGTCACAACGTGTCTCACTAGCAGGGCAAATATAGAAGCTTCTCTCGGCTCAGTGGATGACAGAGAGACTTAAAAGTCAGTATCAGTAAACACATTTGTGTTATCTAGAGAACAACGCATTTTTCTGTACCCTTTCCTATGTTATCTGGCTCCTATACCAATACAGTTACACAAGACAGTGAATAGTTATTCCAGCACCGTAGATTGTGAACAAACATTATTTGCCACAAGTCTTTAGGATTTTTGTTTAGGAAAAGATGTTGGAAAGGGAAACAGGCAAGTTACGAGAAAGCTTACAATGCTGAAAAATAGTTATTCCCTATTTCTCTTTAAAAGGTCTGGGTCAAATACAGCTTCTAAGTAATTAAAATTTCTATAATTTAGTTTCTCAGTCTTGGTACACAGTACTTACACGCTTTAATTTTTTTTCCATGAGCAAGAGTAGACCTCAGTGAAGAAGCAATCTGGCTGCTTAACTGGTTGGAATAACAGTGCTGCATTATTGCTGAGAGGTGCTAACAGAGATGATACTTCTGGGCAGGCTGATTATAAATATGAATGAATGTCACACGAGTGACATTTATTCTCAGAATTTGATAAGCAGTATTTCTGAATAAATAAAAATACTTGATATGTAATATGTACATAATTCAGAAAGAAACTATATGATCCTGGTTTACAGCTTTCTTGGAATGCCTGCCTGATAGGGAATATAAGAGAAAGTCTGAGTAAGTGAATAGGAATCTGCATGTATAAGTACTTATTTATCACACAAACTACATGTGACATCTAGCACTATAGGAAAGTTATTTCCTGGTAAAACTTGAACAAGGAGATAATAGAGGTGAGAAAAATACAGCTTGTTCTTTTGATATCTTCTCTGGTTTGATAAAGTCCAGAATAATGTAGAAACATTGAAGTTCTAGTAGATTTAATCAGCCTTATTAGCCCTTCTGTGTTAACCAAATGTGCACTCCTACAGAGTGAGTCATCTGCCTTCGGCATTGGTAGACATACACCTCTGTACTTCCAGAAAAACCTAGGGAAAATTGGATCAAACTTGAAGGGATGTTTAGCATTAAAAATACAAAGATTGACAACACCTAATATTTTGTTAAAACTGTTTTTAAATTCCTATTCTAAAAATAGAGAACATCTGAAAATATCAGAATTGTATGTGCAAAGTGTTGGCAAAAGCATCAGTGACTCTTTTTTTCTAAGATTTTCTTGTGAAACATTTTCATGTGAAATTATGAAAAGTAGACTGAATCGTATTTTCCAATGGAATTCTTACAGTAGAATATTTGCACCAACGAGGAATAGATTTTCTGCATTAGTGTGCAGATGTTATGATTTTTTAAAATCAGAGATATTTAATCTCTCTAGACATGCTGTTTTCAAATTTGGCTAAAATGCTTCAATATAATTGAAACTGAAAATTTCCCAATGATATTTGAAATTCAGAAATACTAAAAATTAATTTGAATAATTTTGAGTGTCAATTAGTGTCAGAGATCCTAATTAGTGGATGGACTTGGAAAGATTATTTATTCTTTTCTAGTTATTTTTCCTTCTTATCTTGTCTGAGTAATTATTTCCTTTCTACAAGATAACCTGGATTTTTAAGATTCATCTTTCCTTTAGTCAAATAATCACATAGTTTAACAGTAATTTTAAGTCTAAATTTTTGTAGGTAAAGCCATCTTGATAAACATTGTTTTGTTTAGTAAAAAAAGTGGCATTGCTTCAGCCAGAATCACAAGTATTTGAGATAAACTTTTTCTCCAGGAGTCTTTAAATTTTTCTCATACAAAATATCCATATTGAACTAATAAAACTTTTTGAATATGGTTACTTTTTGCATAAGTTCTGCTTGCCTGGCATTTTTCTTTGCCTTTTCTTTGTGCTTTTCTTCTTGGTTTCCTTTTCTTCTTCTAGAAGAGAAGCTCCTCCTGTCATGATGAAAACTTGTTTGAAAAGCTATGACATTCAGTAAAAGTCTATCTAGACTTCAGTGGAATTTGAGAAAGTTTCCTGCAGGGAGCAAAAAAGTGGGGTTGCAATGGGAGGCTTGGCACATGGCTCCTTTGGAAACTCTTCCAACGTCTTCTGCTTCTCCAGGATCATGGCAACACTACAATAAGCAATGAAACACCTTTTTCTGGCAAATTAAACATAGAGACTATGCAAAGGGAGACCTTGCAACTTCTGCTTGTTGAGAAGAGAGTGTAAAGTAATTACATTAATCCTTAAACATCTAGAATAGACCAATGAACATGTTCATCAGGCAGTTTTAAAGATCATCACTGAGACCAACCAGCATGTGCTGCAGCATCTTCTCCAAAAGCAAAAGGACATTAATATAAATTGATGTAGAAAACGTACTGGAGAGTTGAAGGGAAAAAATATTGGTTGCAAATCCCTACAAAAAAGACAGAGCTCCTGTCCATCCTCTTGCACTTCCTCAAAAGAGTCAGTACTGGTTTGGGATCTTACTCTGGGACCTGGAAGGTAGGTATAAAAGTTAATTCTCCTGACTCTCCTATAAACTCTGAGGATTCCCTTTTGCCAACCCAGCTGTTGGCTGTACCCCTGCAGGTGGGTGCTCTTTGCTCCCACTGTTCTGCTTGGAGACAGCTAATGGGAAGAGCTGAAACTGAATTTCGCACCCAGGAAGGAGGACAGGGCTAAGGCACTCACTAGTCACTGTGACCTGCCAAAGCAGTCTCTTGCTGTTGTCACTTCCTCCTGACCTGAACTGCCCAACAGTATAAGCAAAAATATTACCGAATATGTTACTGTTAAATGTAACCTGTTAACGTGTCCAAACAAATATTTAACTCTCATATGACAGTGAAGTTACATTCACCAAATTTCTCGATGACCTTGAGTTGGAGAAGTACTAATCTTCAAATACATTCCCAAAGAAAATGACTAATCCGTTTGATTTGATTGATCAAAGCCACTTCTTTTATCTAAGAAAACCTGACTTTTAAACTTGTTTACTCTTCTTCACATTGTGTTTTTGACTTCTCTTCACTCTGTTGTCCCCAAGCCCACTTATTTTATATTGTGAAATTGTTGTTGACTTGAAGGAAAAGTGAATACATACATTGCTCCTCTCTCTTAACCATTTTTGTTCTTCCATATCCTCTTCTTGTATTGATTTTGCAAGTTGCTGTCCTTCTTGGGTTTGTGTTTGGTTTTTTTTTGTTTGTTTGTTTGTTTTTTTTTTTTTTGGGTTTGGTTTGGTTTGGTTTTTTATGAGGGAAGGAATTTGAAGCCTGGTCAAAAGTTTCACTTTGGAAAGTGTTAGGCACGTCCTGGTAGCTGATGAACCCACTTCCAATGTCTATAGTTGAATGCCAGTCCCACAAGGTTAAAATGTAACCTCCTTTCCCAAGTGAATCAGTGCCGACTCCACCTGATTGAAACATGACAGAATTTTACTGTGCACACTGCAGGATTTGGCAGCTGGTGATAAACACGTAACAGATTTACAACTAAATTTATTATGTGGGTACATTTAATTTGCCCCCTTGATAAAGTAGCTCCCATTTTTACCACCTGATAGAAAACACTTCTGTTGATCTCAAAAGTCACCTCGACACAACCCTGGGCAACGGTCTCCACATGGAATGTGGGATTGGACCAGATAACCTCCTGAGGTCCTTTCCCACCTCAGCCATCCTGGGGGTCTGTGACAATGAGGACATATCCCACAGCTTTGCTGGAATGTTCAGCCATGAAAGATCCTTTCACAAATGTTTTCTCTTAACCATTTGCTTAAGCTCTTCAACACATTCATTGTTTGAAACACTTTGTAATTATTGGGTCTGTAGCAATGGAAGTCTTATGTTGTTGATTATGTGGGAGGCATTCGCATTTTTGTACTGGCAGAGCCATGTTCAATTATTTTACTTTATGAATTATCAGACAGAAGTTAATACCTTTATTTTAAGTGCTACAATTAAACCAAGTGGGACATATCCCTCCTTGCACTATGTAGTAACAATTTTTTATAGTGTGGTCCATCTACTATGGATAATTTATCTTTCATGGATAGATGCCCTTTTTTTCTGTAAATGCCTTTACCTGCAACCTTACAGTGTAAACACTGGTACTGAAAGTGAAACAGAAAAAAACCCCACCCTAATCGCATTTCAGTGTACTTATTGGACTGTTGACTACAAAGGTAAATAAAATTTGTGGCCACTGCTGCAAAATATAAAACAAGAATACTTTTCTGTCAAGGTGAATACTTGATTTGTATTATTTTTTGAGAAGATACCAGTCAGTTTACTGCTGTGGCCTTCACAGGCGTTGAGTGCACTGGCCAACACGTTGACCTGCACGTGAGCTGTGTGTAGGCCAACAGTGACATTGAATGGCTGCCCAGGCCCATGGAAAATCTCCCTTGGCTTCCACTCATGAGTGTCTCACTCATGCGGTGAACACTTTGGGAATCTCTAGTTGAAGTCATTAGTTTGTGAAGCTGTTGGGAATGGCCTGAGCAAAGCCAGGTCAGCCTTGTGGGGAAGACTGAGAGCTGTGCCAGGAAGATGGCGGGAATTCAGAGAGAAGGTCCTGGTGTGCGAAGGATGGGATCCAGCATGGTCCTATGTGGTCTCTTGCCATGACTGGCCTCCTGCCGGCTCTGGTGGCAGAGCCACGCCAGGACTCTTGTTGGGTTGGTGGAGAGCCGCCTGTCCTGCTGCTGTGGCCGCTTGTCAGGTCCTTGTTGCCGGTCCGCACAGGGGCTTGGCTGTGGTTGCATTTTGTGTCCGTCAGAAACCATCTGCCATCACGGGAAGAGCGAGGACTGCATTAGTGGATAGATATGGAGAGGTCTGGTAGACATGTGTCTTCCATCACACCTCAGAGCCGTCCAGCGCCATGGCCGTGGCGGTGCCACACTCCTGGGTGGCGTTGCCAGAGGGGCCTTGTGCCCGGCTCCTGCCCCGTGCCCCTGCTGGCCCCGGCGCCCCAGCCCAGTCCCACCTTGGCGCCAAGGACTGTGAGCCCCGCCCACAGGAGCGCCACCAATGGGGAGCCTTCCCGCCAGGCCTCGTCTCGCCTCATAGGCCAATGGGGCTGCTGGGGCATCCAGGATGCAGCATATGCAAATGAGGCTCCACCCATCATCCCAGGCAGCAGTGTTGGGTGGTCACGTGGCAACCTCACGTGATGGGATAGTGTCATCAGGCTCCTCCCCCGGGTGACGTCACAGCTCTCGCGAGAGCGCTCAGTGCTGCCCCTTAGAGGTGTGAAGGGGTACAGGTGAGCTCCAGGCTGGGCCCCGCCCATACCTGAAGTCCCGCCCCCAGCCCCGCCCACCCCCTCCGGGGAGCCAATGGGAGCACTGGACGACTCTTTCCCCATTGGCTGGCCGCCTAGCATGCAAATAAGCCCCGGCGTCACTTCCTCTGGCATATCGAGCGCCATTTTCTCTTTCTGGCGGTCGCTGCGGCGCGGGCGGCGGCGCGCGCGGTGGGTCCCGAGGGCGGCGGGCGCGGGGCGCGGCGGGCGCGGGGCTCGGGCGGGGGCGGGGCCGGGCCGGGGGCGGGGCCGGGGAGCGGCGGCGGCTCCGGGGGCAGAGCCCGGGGCAGAGCCCGGGGCAGCGCCGGGTCCTGAGCGGCGGGCGGCGGCGGGCGGCGGCGGTGCGGGACCGCGGCGGGCGGGCGGCCGCCATAGGAGGAGGAGCGGAGCAGGAGCAGGAGGAGGAGCGGCGGCGGCGGAGGCTCCCCCTGCAGCCCGGCCGGGTACGTGCGGCGGGGCGGAGCGGAGGGCGGTGAACGCCCCGGGGGCTGCGCGCCTTCTGCGAGCTCCGAGCGGGTTCCCCGAGCTCCGAGGGCGGGAGGGACGGGACGGGACGGGCCCGGCCCCGCCATGAGAGGCTCCGACACGGGCCCGGCCCCGCCGCCGCCCCGGGCTGTGGGCAGCTCCATCGCCGCGCCTCCTGCCTGTTTATTGAACTCCAGGTCCCACTTCAGCCATGCGGTGTCTAAGGAACCACCTTAATAGCTTTAAGTCTGTGGATGGATAGTTTTAACTAGTTGTAATTAATAGTTTTAATTTGAAGCAGTTTGCGGTGAGCTGTAGCAGGGGCAGGAATGGCACGCGTACGGAACCGGCACTTCATCGCCCATTAATGGGATCGGTCAATGGAATCGCAGTTTGCGGGATGCAGAGTTATGTTGGATATCCTTGTGGTGCCTCAGCAATGTATACGTTTAGAAAATGAGTTTATGAGTGATGTAAACAAACACAGCCCACACAGCACGAGCCGTGAAAGCCGCTCGGCGCGGTTGCTTTGTGGTGGAGAGCAGGGAGTGGGGAGTTCAGGTGTCCGGGGTTGGGGACGGAATAAAAGACACGTGTCTGACTCTCGTGCAGCCGGTCAGAGTCCTGTGCTGTCAAAGTTATCAAAAACTCACTCTCCGCTGATAAAATTCTCATGGCTAAATTACTGGGGAGGAATCGGTTGTTGACCTGAACAGTTTTCTGTCAACAAAAATCTGTGTTACTAAAAAGGAGTTGTAAAGAGCTATAATGAAATACTTAAAAAGACTCCTGGGGTATCGAATCTATATTCCAGAAATCCTAGTGCTCCTTTTAATAAACTTTCTCTTTAATTTTGATCAAATAAAGGGAGTTTCTTTAGCGCAATATTTAGAGGAAGTGGATAAGAAGTAAAGTATATTACAAGCTGTAATAAGACCTATTACTATAAGATACACTGTATATGACCAGCTGTAATGATGTCTGTGGTTTGTTTCATGGAAGTTTTGTAAAAAACAACGTCTCCCACAAATTACAGCAAATCTTTGGCAACAAGGAAGAGAGCACAGAGTTTTGTTATGCCTTATGTTTTTCCATTGGGACCCCCTGGGTTTGGGCTAAGTCTTACTGAGTGCTAGTGGAGTTGGTTTGTGTTTGAACACTTTGGTCCTTCTGAAACCTGTTGCACAGCCCTGGGTGGTTTTTTTTTTTTTTTTTTTTTTTTTTTTTTTTTTTCCCCCAGTTCTGTCCTCTTTCTCACTTGTTAAGGCTTTGGATTGTTTGTGCTGTGGACTGTTGTGTGCATGTGTAAAGTGCCAAGTTTTGGGGTCACACCAAGCTGGGGAGTGCAGCACAAATACAGTGGTGCTTTTTCCTGGAGTAGCTGTGCTCGGGGTGTGACTCTTCTGTTCACACACAGGTGAGGCTGACAGGTCCTGCAGGACTGAGTGTGCTCCATGCAGATGGTTACATCACCTGGGATGAACTTGGATCCTGCTGGGTTCGGGTTCTGTCCAGTGCCTAGGAGAGACTCCCAAGGGAGTCATAGCATTGTGTGAGTGCATCGGGAAGGCTCCAAGAGTTTAAATGGTAGTGTCCCTTCATGGTAGTGTCCCTTCATCTCTTCTCACCAGTCTTGGACACCAGGAACTTGGTTCTGTGTTAGTGAACTGTCGCAATAGTTATTTAAACCACAGTAGCTGAAGTTTGTGATCTAAATTAGCTTTGATTTATTAGGTAAGATGCAGGTTGTTGTGCTGCATCTTCATCTGTGTCATCACATACCTTACTGCTCTTCATTGTGTTAGCAGCTGTTGAATGTTGGGTGAGATTACCTTTATAACAGGCATGTGATTTATAGCCATGAGAAGAGCAGAATTATTGTGACCCTCAGAGATCTATGATTTGAAACACCCAGAGGTTTCTGATATAGCTGGATAAAGAGGAGTTAATTTTTTTTCTTACCTGAGATTTCTGTCAAGTTACCCTTAGATAGAAATTTGGGTATATGACTGTAAAGAGGAACTACTTTGTTCACCAGAACTGCTCTTCATAAGTTTCATTAGAATATATCTTAAATTACAACAGATTAAACAATGAACAAGAATAGCATCCATTCTAATAAATCAACTTTTTCCTTTTCGGAAGCTTTCTTCCCTCTCCCTCCATAGGTTGGAAAAGCCTTGTTGGTGCCAACGTACTCGTAAATCCAGTTGTGTCTCTTTCAGAAGGCAAGAGATAGGAGTCCAGGAAATGGAACTGACCATGTAATGTGTGGTCGAGCATGTACCCATGTGTGACTTCTTAGAGGACTTGTAAGCTTATCAGAAACAAACAAAACTGATGAAGGTAAAATGTGGCATTGCCAAGCCAAACTCACGTTCTCCTGGGCAGTTTCTTAGTGTGCCTGCCCTCCTAGCTGCTCTCTGCCATCCAGTGCTCCTGTTCCTGTCATTCTTAGAAATAGATTGCATACTTTCATTCCACTTTGAGGAGGGAAGCAGTTTTTCTTGTTTTCTGAGCTAATACTGAATTGTCAACTTCTAATGAGTTTACTATAATGAAAACAATTCTTTCCTGGTGCTTGTCAGTTCTGACAACTGCTGAAATACAAGTTGGTAAGCAAACCTTTCAAGATACTCCAACCCAAATGTTCCAAACCTATAAACTTTTATAAAAGGTATACAAGCCTTTTAAAAAGATCAAAGTCTTTATTAAAATCTCTTTCTCAGTTACTAATGACAGTTACTAGATAAAAGTTACAAGAACTAAGAATGATTCAATTTCCAAGGCAGGTACTGTGAAAGGACAATGTTCCATAAGTCTTTCATAATTTCCCTGCTCAAAGCATTCTTTGAGCAGCAGACTAAAGGCCAACCACTTAGGAGGACATCTGGAGTTCTTGCTTCTGTGCGGATTACCTGGTGTCTAAAGGAGTTACATTATGGCCATTTTCCCTGTGGATCTTCTAACATGCCTCTTTTCCTGAAAACTCTAAAATGCCTGATTATCTAGCTGACTGGATTTTGCTGGAAGTATTTGCATGCCCATTGAAGGCACATATGTGCATCTTCCTTGTGCCAGCTCCACACCAGCTCCATTTTAATTTGCTTGCAAATGCCTGCGTCCTGTGGGAGCACAAACAGAAGTGGTGTGGATTTCATGTAAGGAAAAAGGCTCTCAGTGTGAGCAATCTGTCACTGGAGGAGGTTGCCCAGAGAGGCTGCCCAACCTGACTGGCCAAAGCAGTGCCCTGGCTGCAGTTAATGGTTGAGCCTACACCCTGGACTGGGTGACCTTCCAAGGTGAATGAGAATGGTTCTGAGAAGTAGAAGGAAAAGAACTTGGCATTTTGTGATGACTTCTCACTTTGAAGAGGTGAAGTGTTAGTATTTTTGCTTTTTTTAATGCAGAGAAATGATGGTAAAAGATAGTTTGTAAACTGGTGTCTTTGACTACTGTGCAGACTGTTACCATCTTTTAGGCTACTACTGCAGCACTGCTGGAAGGGGAGAGTTGGATTTCTGATCTTTGAAAAGCCAGATGTAGTTAGTTAACTCTTATAATCTATGATAACAAATGCAGAAGTGAAAGGTTTGTGTAGTGTTGAATTAAGCTCCACTGTGTATATCATTATGGAGATGTTATCTGAACAAGCAACAAATGCAGGAATGGCTTGATGGCTAAAATGCCTGAGCAAGAATTGAATGGCCTTCTTAGAACTGAATTTGAGACATCCGTTGCTAAAATTATTCTTTTATTTTGCTAAAAACTTGCCTTGGTTCTGTTTATGAAATGGCACTGAGTCTGAAAACTCAGTGGATTATCAGTTTTTTTGAAAACAACAATTAAAAGCAGTGAAGGATAAATTTTTGTCTTTTAGATAGGCAGCATGGTAAAATGATCAAGATTCTTGGTAACCTTAGTTCAGTTTTACTGTAGTCTTTTCATGTTGAATTTGTTGGTTAAGAATGGAATATGACCAACAAATGCATGAAACCAAAGTGCAAACTAAAGTTTGAAGAATGTCCAAATTATAAGAAAAATAAATTATTAATATGAAAATGTGGATAATAAACTGCATAATAATCAAGAAATTAAACTGAGGGCTTGAGGGAATAAGCTTGGAAGATTGATCTTTTGTGACCTTTATGGTGGCAGTGTTGGTTTAGTGGATAGAGAGACTCCAAGATTTAGATTAGCTATGAAGAAGAAATTCTTAACTGTGAGCATGGTGAGGCACTGGCAGAGGTTTCCCAGAGAAGATGTGGATGGCCCATCCCTGCAGGTGTTGAAGGCTGGGTTAGACGGAGCTTTGAGCATGGGAGGTGGTCTGGAACGAGATGATCTTTAAGGTCCATTCCAACCCAAAGCATTCTGTGATTCTGGTGTGAGGTCCTTTAAGATACTTACTCCCAAGAAGGTTGTTGAAATACCTGCTGAATAACACTGCACGTGATTGCACATGGTGGCCTTTGGATTGAAGTCCAACTACTTGAGATCTGGGAAGTAATTTATATTGATGATCTTTCTGTTGTGGTGGGGTTTTGGTGTGTTTTTCTTTCTTCTGGATTAATAATTTCAGGATGATTAACAATTTTATTTCTTTCTTTCTCCTGCATTAATAATTTCAGAATGATTACTGGTTAAGAAAACTGTTGAGGTAGATGGATGTTGCATACTGCACCTTGTGGACTGTTTCTTATTTGTGAGCTAGACATGCCTCAGCAATCCATGCTTCACCTTCTTCAGCAGCATCAGTGTATGAGCTGAAAGACTGAGATGGGGGAACTGTTTCCAGTGGAGTCTAATGTGTTGAGCCACATCTCCTTCCGGCTGATCTGGGTGTGGTGGTGTCCAGTCAGCTCTGCTGTTACCTGTACTGGAACGTGGGGTTGATGTGCATAACCTGTTGTCACAGAGGGACTGATCTTAAAGGTTTACCTCGAGGCTCTGCAAATTCCTGGTGGACATCGCTTTGAAAAGAGTATTTTATGTCACATTTTTGCTCATTGCATTTTGAGAGAATGCCAGATCAGTTACTCTAATTTATTCCATTCTGTATAGGTTCCTGTTCTACACCCTCCCCAATGGTATCAGAATGTCTTCTGGACTTCTTGGTGATAAAAAACATTAGACAACAAGACTAGCGTCTGTCAAATGGGGTTCTCTCTCCATTTCTTTCTACACATCTTTCCTTTTGGGGGAGAAGAAGCGAAGAATAGTATGTGAGTTTTTAAAATTTTAATTACAAACCCCTCAATTGTATATTTTGTACATAAATTAAGGTTTGGGGGGGGGTTTACATACAGACTAGAACTTTTTTTTATATGGTTGGTGGTGTTAGGGGTTTTTTTTTGTTTGTTTGTTTGAGTTTTCTTAGGTTGGTTTTTTGTGGCTTTTTTGTTGTGGGTTTTTTTTTTTTTTCGTTTGATACTCAGCTTGTAGCTGGTGTCTTACCAGCAGGGGGATTTTGCAACTGTTGCATGAAAGTCTTATGATTGGAAGAAGAACTTTTGCATTGGCAGGGAGCTGGCTTTTTTTTGGTAAAGTACAGCTGTTCAAGACATTTGAGACTGTCTGTGCTGAAGTACTGTCTGGGGATTTCCTTTATTTCTATTTTTTTTTTTCTTTTTCCTGTTCAAGCATGTCCTGGATGGATAAATTATTTAGCAATAAGGACTAAGATGTTGTAAATGCTCCTGGATCCTGTCAGCTACTTAAGTACCAAACACTGGAGAAACTTCCAGTGACCTTTTTCAGTGCAGGCTTGGGGTTAGGTTTTGCATTCTGTGTCCATTGAAGTTTCTTAAAGCTCAGTCTGAATTGCATCTTGCTGTAATCTGGGAAGGAGATGACAAAGGCTGACACACTTCTAAAGCTGAGCCCATGGGGTTACCTTACAACTTTACAGAAGTAGAAAGTTCTGCAGGAAATCTAGATTTTACTAGCAATCATTGTAAGCATGTACATGCGTGACAGCAAACAAAATTATCAAAGAGGCTTCTCATCTTGATGATAACATTCAAGTTAAAAGGTGTTGAATTTCTCATTCCTAAGTGATAATGACAGTAATTTTCTGAATAGATCTTAGTAAAATTCTGGTGTTCACATTCTTTTACAAAAACCCTACAAAACCAGTATTTCTGCCAGGTAGATACAAGGAGATCTGAAAGAAAAATTTGGAATTTTTTGCAGATGGAAGAAATATAAAGACTTTTTCATCATCCCCCCCATTAGATTGTGTTTCCTTTAAGATCAGTCAAGCGATCTACTGGGAAATATTCATGAGCCCGCTTCTTTGGCTTAAGGATTTTGTGTTTTCATATTTAAGAAATGACATCCTGGCCCATATTAGCACCAGTGTGTCCAGCAGGACTGGGGGCAGCGATGGACTGTGCACTTGGCACTGGTGAGGAGTGGGAGTGAGTTCTGAGAAGGGAGTGAAGCTGGGAAGGGTCTGGAGCACGAGTGAGTGGCTGAGGGAGCTGAGGGTGCTTGGCCTGCAGGAAAGGAGGGAGAGCCTTATTGCTCTCTACAGTTGCCTGAAAGGAGGACGTAGCCAGGTGGGGTCGGTCTCTTCCCCCAAGTAGCAAGTGACAGGACAAGAGCGAGTTGCACCAGGGGAGGTTTAAATGGGATAATAGGAAAAACTTCTTGAGAAAAAGGGTTGCCAAGCACTAGAATGAGCTGGCAAGGGAAATATAGTTCAGTCCCCATTCCTGGAGGCATTTAAAAGACACGCAGGGGTTGTGATGAGAGGCATGGTTAAAGGTGCACTGACTGTGGTGAGTTAATGTTTGGACTCGATGATCTTAGAGGTTTTTTCTAACCTAAATATTTCTGTTCTATGATTTTTTCAGATTTTAATTCTTATTTTAACACTGTTAAATGTAAGTGTTTGTGTTCAAGTATTTCCTCCCTTTTTAAGTTCTTTTTTTATTTTTCCTCTTCTTTTTTTTCCTTTTTTTCTTTATTTTTTTGTTGTTGTGTTTTTTTTCCCCCCAGGAAAAGTGCAAAATGTTTCAAATTCCTGTTCAAAACCTTGATAATATAAGGAAGGCTCGAAAAAAGGTGAAGGCCATTCTTGTGGATCTTGGGCTTGACAACTGCAGGGAATTGTTGAAGGTAAAGCAATTGAAAGAGTGTAAATTAATCTGAAATGTAAATTCCTAACAAATATTTCACTTTTTGTTGTATATATGATGCTTCTCTGCTGTAGATCTTTTTGGAGGGTCCTTGCTTCAGGGGTTTCTGGTTACTGACTGCTCATACCCAGAGCAGGAATTTAGTGTGTTAATATATAACAGTGCAAGAGGGTGTATTTCTTAAAAAGATGTGTCATAGATGGTGCTGCATATTCTCTTAGTAATGTTTCAACAAGGAAACAGTACAGCTTCAGGAAAAAATACCACAGACTAATGAATTGTTATTTGTGTGCTGTGCAGAAACTTTTTTCAATTCTTTTAAAATCTCAAGCAGATGAGGACTTGAGTCTCCTCAAAGAACGTCCCATCACATTCAAGGGCAAGCCTCTGAAGGGACACAAATCATCAGCATTTCTGAAAATGGATAAGCCTTTAAACTTTGTGTCTGGTGAAAAATACCAAAATGGTCTTACTGAGTTTTAGTTTGGTTCTGCATCTTAAAAAGTTATGTGCAGGTGTACTGGGGCAATTCGTATAGACCTTGTAGCACTGTTGCCACTTTCAGAAGAAAACTTTGTGCATCCATCAGGAAGAATGCACACCGTGAGGTTGGCAAGCCTAATACCAGAAAAGGTGGAAACACAGCAATGTAACTCCATTTCTTAACAATAGTGTATTTCAGTGAGCTGGTGCATAGGCTGCTTTTTTTGGCTGTTGAGTACATTCACAACTTGATGTTGACCAAAGTCAAGAGTCGATTGGCTCTGTATGGAAGTACTAAAGTAGGCTTAAAACTCTATAAGGGTGCTGTTGTGTCTTCTGTGGTGATTACTTTCTGAAACTCTGTAAGTAATTGGAAAAAAATTGTTCAAGACTACATGCATAATTGATTTTGGAACATTCTTTGTCATTGCAGTTGAACAGTGTTGTATATATCTAAATACTGTAATAGCTCAAGGAAAATGAAAATGTCTAGTAATTTCCATTCACTTGCTGGTTTTGTTAATATTGCTCTGTAATCACACTTCTGACTCAGAAGCTGGGTCTGTCTCAACCATTTGAAGTAGGAATGTTTTGATGGAGACAGGTTTTTACTATGAAATTGCTTGCACTCTCTTTGACTGTTGCATGGACTTCAATGGTAAATAAGTAATAAGTTGTTTTGTATTTGGTTGGGTTTTTGGGGGTACGTATAGTGGGCATTTACTTAGTTTTGCTTAATTTTTAATAACTGGTGGTGGTGGGAAACTGGACAGACATTTCCACTGTGGGAAAACCTCTTTGAGATTTGGGCCAAAAATACTGTATTAGGGTTTTTTTGCAAGTAATTCTCCCTGAACCAAGTTCATAACTTCACTTTGTTTTTTTCCAGGTAATCTGTGGCTGATTTTGTTACAACTTTAGCAGTAGGAAAAATGGTTTTTATAGCTTGATTTTTACTTGGTTCATATGATGGTGGTATTTCTTTTTGGTAGCATGGGATGTGTGGGATTTTAATAACACTTAGAATCATAGAAGTGCCTGGGTTGGAAGGGACCTTGAAGACCATCTTGTGGGAAGTACCTAAAGTTTGTTTCTTTTCTCAAATATCGAGATTGCTTTCTGGGCTCTTTACGAAGGATCTGGACAATGTAAGAAATGGATTGAAGTATGATATGCTAATGTTGCCTTAAGTTTTAGCTTTCATGACCTGCATCTGGTCTTAAAATTGGTCTTGCACTGTTGTAATAAGGCATGGTAATGTTTGTGAGGAAGATGAAGGAATATCATGTATGACTGGTACCTCTCTGTAGCTTAGAGACCAAATGAATCAGTTTTTAGGCTAATTGATCTCTGCTAGGAAGAAAACATGATCATTTTGGCTGGAGTACTAGTTTGATTCTCTAAGTAGTGCATTTAAAGAGGCTGTAAGGTGGAGGTTTTCCTTTAATAAACTGTTTCAGCTTCTCCAACATACTGTGATCTTTAGGTGATCAAAGGGCTGGAGCACCTCTGCTCTGAGGCTGAAGACGTGCCTGAGAGAGCTGGGGTTTTCGGCCTGGAGAGGAGAAGGCTTTGGGGAGACTTAATTGCAGTCCTGCAGTGCCTGAAGAGGGCTCGTAAAATGGAGGGAGAGGGACTTCTTATATGGACAGATAGGGACAGGACAAGGGGCAGCAATGTTTGAAACTGAAGGAGGGTAGATTTAAATTAAATGTTAGGAAGAAATTCTTTATTCAGAGGGTGCTGAGGCACTGGCACAGTTACTCAGAGGAGCTGTGGATGCCCAGCCCTGGCAGTGTTTAAGGCCAGGTTGGATGGGGCCCTGGACAATGTGGTTTAGTGAGTGGCATCCCTGCCCACCATGGGACGGGGCTGGAACTAGATGATTTGTAAGGTCCTTTCCAACCCAAACCATTCCATGATTCTGTTCTATGGTTCTGTGTCATCATTTAAACTCTCAGCTTTTTATGTTTTTGTTATGGAAAAACCATGATAGTTTTAATACAAAAGGGAGAGCAGTTCTTAGTTTAAAACTATTTTTCTCTTTAACTTAAAAATACCTATTATGTGTCAGGATTAGTCAGGCTTCTCAGACAGCTTTGTTCCTTTCTTGTTACCTTTCTCTTCTGCTTTCGTCCCCTCCTGGAAGTGAGAAATGTGAGGAGGGCATAACTAATCAATGGATCTCTGTTTAAAGCAAGTGTTAACAACAGCCATTTGTACCACTGACTAATTGTATTGATAAGAATGGTTAATTTTATTAGTAGATATTCCTCTGTAGGAAATAGCTGTTTCAGCAAAATTAGATAGACGTATTATGTGTGTTTGACTTGTGGGAATCTGGTGTTTAAGTGTAGGAGCCTGTCTCTCAAACCAAAAACAACATGTTTCAGATAAGCCGTAAACTCTTAAGAAGCCTTTTTTAAACAGTGTGTAATTCACTCCAGCATGTTCAGCTGAAAAAGTTTTAGTAACTCTCAAGCCTCCATTTTCTCTATCAAAAATAGTTCTCTAAAGTTCTTGGATTTCTCTTAGAACAAGTAAAGAGTTCCAAGATTCCTGGGGTTTTTGTGTGGGGTTTTGTTTGGTTGGGTTTGTTTTTTTATTTTTTTTTTTTTAATTTTTTTTTAATTGATTGATTGAAGGGCAAATACATGACTCATTTAGTGTCTAGGTGTTGATTAGATTGCAAGGGATTTGTTTATTATTGCCCTGGGCTTTTCTGGATTCTCTCTGAGCATACTTGACAATTGAAAAGGTAGACAGTGTATTGCAGGTTCAGCTGCATTCTTCAGTTATGAAGTTAAAATCAGATTATCTCTGGCATGATGTTCTGTCTTACTGTAATCTGCTGAACACACAGGAATGCTCGTATTTGCATGGTGCAAATGGACAAGAGCCTAGTGTAGGCAGAGCCTGCATTAAGGAGGATTCTGTAGTTGTTTGATTGTTGAAGCTTTGTTTGTCCTTGTTGCTGACTATATTCTGTGTTACTGCTAAATTTCACATAACACAAACCATTAGATTTATGAATTCCACTCCTTTCATAAGGTTATCTGATCTTAAATGTTACTTATTATCTGCTTCTGCTGTTGCAGTGGGGTTTGGTGCAGAGGTGGAAATCATGCCTTTTCTAAGTATCCACAGAGTTTTGAGTGAAGAGAGATTTATGAAAGGGAAGAATGTGAGGGGGGAAGTGATGCAAGTTTTCTCTGGGTAAAGCCTGGATTTGTAGCCTGTGCTTCATTCAAGGCATTCTGGTATGCTGTTGAATCGAGTTTAGGGTCTTCAGCAATGCCCAGTAAATAGGAATCTAGGGGTTGTTCTTCTTTTTTTTTTTTTTTTTTTTTTTTTTTGGGGGTCCCATTAAGTTTGTGTTTAAATATGTGTGGGTCTTAGAAATCTGGAGATGAACTTAGTATTTTTAGAATAGTAGCTGTCTTTGGCTTGAGGAATGTAAACTGCTCTGATGGGATTAATTAGAAGAAGGCTGTAAAGGACAGTTGCTTTCCCTGACACAGTTGATGCAGGTACAGTAATACTGTCGCTTTTGCAGCTGCAGGAAAAGCAGCTCATGGAAATCAGATTCTGTGAATGTGTTTTGGTTTTCCAAGATAAAAGTATAACAGTGCTATGCAGAATTAATACTAAAGCCTGTTGTAAAGTAAATGGTAGTGGTAAGTTAATAAGAGGAAGTAACCAATGAAATATTACCAGTGAAGGAGGAGGAAGATAGAAGGGGAAAATATTTTGAGTGTTCACTGTGAACTTGGCTGGAAAAGTGGAATTCAAGTGTAAATATTTTCACTCCCTGTATTATTTTCAGTAATTATGAAATGTTCAGAATTCCTACCCTATTACCACCTAGTCATATGAACAAATATTTGAGGTAAATTAAATCAAAGATGGTCAAAGAAGTCATTTCTTTGAATGACATTTTGGGACTTTAAAGTCATCCTCTCTTTGTGTGGGTTTTTCTTTTTCTTATTTCCTATTGAGAATTTCTTTATATTCAGAAAAGACTGCAAAAGCCTTGTTTTCATTTCTTGTTTTTATTTTACCTTTAGAATCTTAAAAGTTTTGATGCAGGTGAAAACTACTTTTGTAACACTTCATGGAGTGATGTCTCTCCTTGGGAGCCTGTGGGCAAAAAGAAGGTATGTATATTTGTGACACAATTTCTGGGTAAACATGTTGGGTGGAGTTGCTGAATTTCACAGTTTTCAGAAATTAGAATATAGTTTTTTTTTTAATGGAAAAACAATAGCTCTAGTATTTGTTTTCTAAGTGCTATTAGTCCGGGAAAAATCTTAAATTTCCTGCTTAGTTTTCCCTGTAATGCAGCTGGTTATGGGGACTTAAGTTACCATTTGCAGTCTTTAAGGATACAACCCTGAACATCAGTGTTTAAGATGTCACACTAATGTTCTGCCTTTTTAGCCTAACCTAATGTGTAGTCTTAGCATGGTCTTGTGTACAAAATAGCTCCTGTTTCATTGGAAGGGTAAAAATGGGATTGTGTAGATGCAAGTGGATTAAGATGAAATTATTATTGGTGGCTTGGTATGAGGTGGCAGTGGAAAACTTTCCAGTTAGATTTGTGTTTGTGAAACAGCTTTAATTCTGTATAGCTAGACCCTACAAGAAAGGCAGAGTTGAGGTGATCAATTCTATAATTTTATATAGTAGCAAGTTTCTAAGATGCTGTGTATAGAGCAGAGGAATATGTTCAGAAAAAAAGGTAGATGTGTCAGTCCTGCTGAAGAGTCTTGGAGCCCCTCATTTCCTCCTTACAGAAGACCTGTCAGTGAAATTCAGTGTGGAGCTGATAACACATTGCTGTGGAACAGATTTGCCAAACTGTGTCTTTTGGATACTAACCTTGTGCCTATCCATTTTCTTTAAACAATTTTGGTTTATTAATGTGTATCATCTACATATCGTGCTGCCTAGGTTTGGGAGAAAAGAAGTTGGTCCTTCAGGATGTTCTACTCCAAAGTTGCTGCCGTAAGGGAAAATAAGTTGTTTCCTCCTGTAAACTCAGTAGGCTGGAGAAGATGTCTATCTAAACAAAGTTGGTGGCTTCCACCATTCATACTGTTTTTAGGGAGACATTAACAATTCCGAAAGAATGTTGGTTTTGGAGGCTGTCCTGTCTTTCTGCATGATTCTAGGTTGTGGGGAATGTGAAACTACACAACACAGAGTGTTACTGTGTTCTGGAGTAGGTTATTTGAAGGAGGAGTAGTTGAGTTTACCACAATGTCTGTAACAAGCCTTCTTTTGGCTTCATTCTTACAATTGAAGGTTGCGTTGGTCTTATGTCCAAGATGCTTTGTTTTTCCTGAGTGGCTTGTAATTCTTGTCTAATTTTCTATAAAGCTGGCATGCCATTGGTAGACTTATGAACAGAAAAAGCAGATGAGTATGCGAAGACAGCGTGCTGGCAGAATGCTTTGTAAAGTGTTGGTGTGCAAGAGTTCTGTTTCATACAGAGAATATCAAAGCAGCATACTTCCATATGCTTCTGTTCTGCTGAAAGAGAATTGTTTGGAATTTTTTCTTTGCCATTTTACTCCTTTAGAAGTAGTGAGGCATATCTTCTAGTAATGTTCTGTGTGCTTAGTTCAGTAGTGTCAGTGGCCTTTCTCCAGGTGGGATACTTCAAGATTGATGCATCTGCAGATTTGCTTTGTTACTATTTAACGGCAGCTGAGACTAGACACCTAAAGGGTATAAATAGAAGATAATTCAGCAATAGCTTAGCAGTGTGCTTCTTCAGCAGCCTTAGCCAGCTAGTGGCATTGTCTGACCCAGTGTTTTGAATTTGGAGCTTAGATTTTGGTTATCACCAGGAGACTCTCCTAGTACTGCTAGTAGATGGCTGTCTGGGCTGTCCGTTGTCTGTAGATGGCTGACTGTAACCTGCATGGCAGGTTTTTTTGCATGTGTTGTGTGACTGTTCTTCATGGTGTGTCAGTGTGACGTATGTGGATGATGTAACTGGGCTGGGTGCTGTAGTGGCAGAACAGTTTGTTCCCTTTGGGTTCTGTTTCATGAGGGCAGAAATCAGTGAGGTGAAAAACTTCTGAGGGAACAGACAGATTCCACTAGATTTTTGAGAGTGCAGATTTGTCACGTGGATGTTGCTGTGACTGGATCTGTAGTTTTTGGCAGGAGCCAGGGTTAACTTCCTGGGAAGATGATCAGATAAAATGGTTGATGGGGCTACCAGTTTTTCTGAAAGAACAAATAATGTTCATCTGGATATGAAAAGCAGTCCTGTCATGTGACATACAACTGAGGGAGCAAACCACTGCTTGGTGGAAGATATGTATTCCTAAGCAGTTAAAATGCTTTCCTGGGAAGAATGTGTATGTGCTATACTGAGCACTTTTGAGTAAGATTCCTAAAAATTTACAGTGATGGGATGCCTGGTATGTGTGAGTTCATATAAATTGTATATGTGAGTTAATACATTGTTGCTTTATCATAAAAAGGGGTTTTACTACTTTCTGTTATTTTGGCTCCGAAAGAATGTTCTTAAAAAAATCAGTTGTTTATGGCTTTGCTGGGAAGGTACATCTGAAGAGTTTTCAGTGAAGAATAAGCTGTTGAAATACAGAAAAAAAAGCCTATTCTGTCTTTTCTCTTTTTGTCCAGTAGATAGGAGCTGGCCCTGAACTGAATAAAGCTCTATAAGTGTCATATTTAAAGGGCTGCTATTCCTAATTCCTAAGGCTAAACTTCTGTGTGCATACAAGTGGAAATATAAATTCTCCCTGGCTTGTTCTGTGATTCCTGTGATTCTAAAAACAGGCAGGCTTTAGAATGACTCCTTGTGAACTAGAAGTCAACTCATTCAAGGCTTCTTAGTAAATTATAATGAAACAAAAAAGTCACAAATGTTTCTCCCCTTAAGTATGTTGTCTTTAAATCTGCTTTTCAAAACCAAAAGAAACTGAGAAGATATATGCTATACATCTAGTGAAGGCAGTTTTGACAGGTGATAGTGTGAATTTAAACAGATACCAGTGGTGTAGGAACTGGCATTTTCTAAGTGGATGTTTTTCTTTTGTTGGCAGAGATACAGGACAAAGCCATACTGCTGTAGCTTATGCAAGTTCTCCTCCAAATGGCTTACTTCTTTCAAGAATCACTTGCATCGTTACCACGAGGATGAAATGGACCAAGAGATGGTGGTTTCTTGCCCAAAATGCACGTTTTCTTCTCGTCCCAAAGTAGTGGGAGAACACATCTGGATGTTTCATTCGTCTAATAAACGAATACAGAACTATACAGTCAGCATTTTGGATGGCATGAAACAATTTAGGAGTGACATCATAAACTTCACATGTCTAAAATGTCAATTCACAGACACCTTGTATTACAACATGAAGAAACATGTGCTGATTAACCATTTTAAAAACTTACTAAGCACATATTTCGGCGAGAAATGTGATGAAAGTGCACCGAATTTATTTGAGTTGTACTGTAAAAAATGCAATGCTCCTGCAAACAGTCCAGATTCTTTAATGTACCACATCTTGACAGCTGAAACACACAGAGACCTGGAGAACAAACTTCGATCTCTGATTTCAGAACACATTAAAAAACCTGGATTTGTGAAACAAATGTATATTGCTCCAAAGCCTGCCCCAGGTGTAGCAACGGCTGCTCCATCTGCAGGACCTGCTGCTGTCCCAGTGGGTTCTGTGACAGCTCCAGCTTGCATCCAGGTTGCATTTCCACAGAACAATCAAAACCAGAGCATGGTGCAGACACAAGCAGTTCAGAACACAGTCGGACCAGTGACAGTCCTAAGTGCCTCTGGCAGCCTCCCACAGACCACCTGTCCTCCTGCTGCTACGTCCTCTCATGTTGCTCTTGTGCCCAGCAACCCTCCCGTGGCTCAGAACAGCCTTGGTATTCAGCCCTCCCCTTCGCAGCCCGTCATTGTTTCCCATCGGCTCCCTCTCCACCATTCTGTTGGGACTGTAAGTAGAACTGCGGCCCCTGCAGTTCTTCCTCTTAACCAGCCCATCAGGCCTGCACTCCTTCCTGTTAATCAACCCATTGGTACTATAAACAGTCCAATTCCAGCTGGAACACTCCCTGCTACGCAACCCGTTGGCCCTGTGAATCCATCCGTTGCACCAGGAGTCCTCCCTGTGAATCAACCAGTTGCTCCAGGAATTCTGTCTGTCAGCCAGTCCCTTGGGAACACGAACAGACCCATCGATCCCAGGGTCCTTCCTATAACACAGACAGTTGGGTCGGGTCTTCTCCAGCTTAACCAGCCTATTGCCCCTGGGGTGGTTCCTGTCACACAGCCTGTTGGTCCTGGGTTCCTTCAGCTTAATCAACCTGTTGCTCCAGCAGTTATCCCGGTAAATCAGCCAGTTCAACCTCCAGTTTCTCAAAGCACAGCTTTTTTGACTGCGGGCTCTATACTGAGGCAGTTGATTCCCACTGGCAAGCAAGTTAATGGGGTGCCTACTTTCACCCTGGCCCCCGTCTCAGTTACTTTGCCTGTACCTCCTGGTGGTGGAGTAGCGACTGTGACGCCTCCACAGGTGCCCATCCAGCTCATGCAGTCGGGGTCAGTGCCTCAGCTGTCCCAGTTGCCAGCCAATGCTCCCTCTCCTCCCGTGGTTCTGACCTCTGAGAATGTATCCTTACAGGCCTCCCCGCCTGCTCCTGAAACAAGCCAGGCTGTCAGACAGGCCAAGCAGTGGAAGACTTGCCCTGTTTGTAATGAGCTTTTCCCGTCAAATGTCTACGAGGTGCACATGGAGGTGGCCCACAAGCCACGTGAAGTAAAGGTAGAAACCCCAGAACCTCACAAACTTGCAGCTTGTGCACTCTTCCTGAGGATGACAGAAAAGGCCATCTGGTGTTACGATTGTAAATGTTTTCTCTGCGAGGAAGAGCTTATGAAACACATCTTCATGCATGGCTTATCTTGCTTGTTTTGCACAGGTACTTTCTTTGACTTAAAAAGCCTCGTGGAGCACAACAAAACTTCACACAATGGAAAAAAGCAGTTGCATGCAAGTTACAGCAACAGAGGAATTCAGCTAGGTAATGATGCTCAGGGTAGTCTTGTGTTTCCACACTTTGATTTCAACACAGTGCTACCAGATGAAGACATGGGTGAAAGAGAAGTACATCTGGTAGTGTTTGTTGGAATATGTTCAACAATTCTTGTCCCTGTTTACATCAAAGTGAAACCTCAGACGGCACAAGTGAACAGGAGATGCACCAGAAAAATGTTCACCTGTCCGTTTTGCTTAGGTACGTTTGCTGGTAGAGAAACCTATGAGAAGCATTTGAAAGAGAGGCATCATGTAATGCCGACTGTGCATACACTTTTAAACTCTCCTGCTTTCAAGTGCATCCACTGTTGTGGCGTGTACCCTGGAAATATGACTCTGACAGCTATTGCTGTACATTTGCTCCGTTGTAGAAGTGCTCCCAAAGACACCAACTCGAGCCTGAAGATGCATCTTGAGCAAACTGAGAGGAAGGAGCTGCTGTTTGTGAATGGTGAGAAACATCTCTCTGTGGTACTGAAAAGAAAGCAATCAGATTCCTGCTTTGTTGCAGAAGACCAAAGGAATAAGGAACAGCAGCCTCCGAGCTTAAATACTGGCATAGCTCTGTCTCAAGAGAACGAAGTGAATTCAGGGGTAGTGCCTTTCAAACGGCAAAAAATTAGGACTGAGCTGAGGAAGCTTCCTTCTAGTGAGGATCTTCGCTTTCTGGCTGTAGATCCTAATCAGTATGATCACAATTCATATGAGGCGCAAAAACAGTTTTTGTCAGACTACTTTCATGAGAGGCCATATCCTTCTAAAAAAGAGATGGAATTACTTTCCTGGCTGGTATCTGCGTGGAAAATTGATGTTGTATCATTCTTTGGGAAAATGAGGAATACATGCTTAAAGGCGGTAAAACATCACAAACCATCTGTGCTGATGGGTTTCAGTATGTCTGAACTAAAAAACATTAAGCACAGTTTGAATTTTAAAGATGGACCATTGGATATGTAACCCAGCTTTTTGTAACAGCTAAAAGCAATCCATAATTGCTTACTTAAAATTTAGCAGTTCATTATATTGTTTAACTTGCTGACTGGCCTGTTGAAGGGTACAGTAATACAAAAAGTATTGTTCATTTGTGACTGTTATTGTGAAAGGCACACGTAGTTGTGTATTTTAAAAGCTAAAACCTTCAGATTTAAACATCTGGAATTTGTTTTAGCTTTTTACCTTCCCTGGGAGTAGTGGGGTTTTTTTGTTGATTTTGTTTTGTTTTGTTCCAGTTCCATGTCTTTTTCTTCCCCTCCAGGCTCCCATTACATTTTTTATACCACCATGGAAAACCCTTGTCCTCGTTAAAACCAAATTTTATTTTATTTTTCTGCAGTGTCATCTTTTCTAAGTAATAAAATGTTAAATGTTGGTTAAAATAACAAGGTAAACTATGTGAAAAAGATGTATTTGATTATTTGTATTTTTAAGTCCTGATATTTTTGACCTCTTTCTGGTTTATCTACTGAAGAAGTGATTGCGGCCATTACATCCATTGCCCCTTCAAATTCCCAGTGCACTGGTAGCAGTGAAATACATGGCATTGTGGGGTTTTGTCAGTCAGGATACCTGTGCCAGTTAAGTCTGGTGATCTCTAGTTCTGCTGAGTAGTAACATGGTGAGGACTGAGGGGCTTTCACTGTAACTGAAGAGTTACAGTGAACTGACTTGAAATGGTTGTGTTATCTGTTAAATAGATCTTGCTAACCAGAAGTGTTTATCCTTTTCATTTGGTGTTGAAGCCTAGTTGTTTACCTATTGTTCAAAGCTTGGCAGCAGCATTTATTTATTTCCTTTTTCAAAAACCAGACTGCTTTGGAGAGTGTCAAATTGCTTTGATACATGGAGTATATGACCTCTGTGCACATCACTTATGTGTAGAAGCCCTTTCCAAATATCACCCAAATTTGGTGGAAAATCTGTCGTTTCAAATGAGTGTTTTGTGAGGTAGTAACTGAGCAGAGCCTACTCCCCAGCAAATTAGATTCCTGGCTTGAAGTCCCTTGGGTCAGAAATGGTACAGACTGAACCTGGATGGATTGGTAGCATCAAGACTTTAAACTGTTGAGTACCTGAGCCAATGATATTCATGTAATGATTGGTTCTTGTTGTCCTGTAGAGAGCATTGCAGTAGTGTAAAACCCAAACAGACTTACCTTGAGTATGGACTAACTGCATCTCTTCAGCAGATTACAGAAAAGCTGTTGGGAAGGTTCACTTGAGTTGAAGCACCAACTGGCGGCCACATCGAGGCCTTATTGAGTACTGTCCTTTCTGGATATGCTTGTTTTTGTCTGGCTTGTCAAAGAGTGCCTCCAATATCAACAGCCAGTTACAGAAAAAATAACCAGTAAGATGCGTTGGTTTTCTTTCCTCCTCTTCATCCCCCTCTCCCCACCTTCCTTTCTAAGAAGGAAAAAATAGGTTTCACTTGTGCCAGTGTTAGAAGGAAAGGGTGATATGCCCAAGCTTATTTCTGTTTTTTAAGATAGTAAGTAGACTTTTGCCCTGTGCCATAGTTTTTAAAGCAGATACAGAATGTTTTATTGCTGTTTCTGAAAGGGTGTGACATTTTTAGCAGAATTTGGTGACTTCCTGCCTGAGGTTCTACAAGGTGTTTGGAGTTATATTTTGGATAAAATCTTAGTATTTTCATATTGATGGCTTCAAAGAATTTTAATGTATATGTAACGTACAGTTACTTAGAGAGAACCTGCTGTTTGAAAGAACCTAGTAATTTAATAGCAGTGTTAAACAAACATAATATTTATGGGATCAGTTGCATGCCCCACCCCAAAAAGTGATTAAGAAACAGTGTTCTTATAGCCTCATAATAGCTCATTAAAAATTAAAAAATCAAACATACTTGGCCATAGCACACAGTTCCTGAAACCTGTTCAGAGGGCTTTGAGGAAGAGGGATGCTCTCTAGAAGTCCTGAAATGCAGGCACTCATTGTCACTCCAACAGCCTCTGCCCTGTGAGCCCTGTCATCCTTGGGGCAGTTCTGCTGGTACTGGCGAGACTCCAGCCTGGGGAGTCTGCCAGTGTGCATCTGGGGAAGGCTTGCCATGAATTGGGCAAGATTGTAGAGAGAACTACATGGCTGTGGGGAGCTGGGAAGTCATTTCATGGTTCATCCATGCTTGGGGGACCAAGGGAACAATCCAGTCTTACCAGTGTTTTTTTGCAGTGTCCAGTGTTGATGTTAAACATTTTATTTATTGGATTTTGATTTCACAGTTTCAAATAAACCAGATTTTTCACTTTCTCTTAGGTGTGTGTGCAAATGATTGCCTATCCATCCTCTTCCCTCTTTTAATACATTCAGAGAACCTAACATACAGTTACATTCAGTGAACGTTTCTTTTGGTGCAAAATAGCTTTTGAAGGAGACAAGAGGAACGTAAGAGAAAGTAAGATGTAGAACTTGGGTTTAGATGCTTCAGGTAGATCTTAGTGCATTGTAGTAATTATGTATTATCTCAAATATTGGTAGCTGTGGGTTTTTTAGAGGCTGATATTCCTAAATCTTATTACTAATTTGCTAACACTAAATACTTGTGGTCTTGTTGAGTGGGTACTATAGAAATAAAACCAAATGAAATTTGAGATACGAAAGTGGTGACTGAGAGTGCAGTATGGTCATGGTTTTCAGGAAAGCCAAGGAGCTTGAAAACAGCCAAGTTAAAAATCAGTGGGTTTAACTAAATCAGGCTATATGCTGTAGGCTTTTCACAGGTAAAGTAATTCGGATAGAAAGTGTTAGTCAGGAAAAACACTGCTGCCCCTGCCCGGGCTCCACATGGGCAGTGTGGTAATTGCCTCTCCTCACTTCTCCTAAGGACAGAGCCTCACACTGCTGGAAATGGATATGGGAATGGGAAACAGTGGAGCTGCCCTCTGCAGCAGACTTTACAAATACAAGTCCTTGAAGCATGTGAAGGGAGCTCTGGTCCAGTGTGAAAGGCCAGTTGGGAAGAATGCTGGTTGGCCAGGAGGATGATTGTTGCAAGTATTTATTTCATATGGCACTGAAAAAGCCCCAAATCTGTGTGTATTCTGCTTCTGAAATACATTGGTGTGGAGAGGTGTCTGTGTGTGAGCAAAAATACTTTGTTGTAGTGCCTTGAGTTTTGTGCTTGTGAAATAGTGTAATAACTTATTACTTGATTATGTAGTAGGAAGAATTATTATTATATTGGTCATGTTTCTTCTGTATACACACATGTGCTGGGAGTTAAGAGAATATTGTGTGGTAAACTGACGTTTTGGATGGGACCAATAACCAAAACACCTTCGTGGTGGGTTTTCAGTACTGTGTTCCTGTATAGAATGCTATCTACCTTCATGATCACAGAGAACTTTTTTCCCTTCAGTGTTTAAAATTCAGAAAACCTCAGATGCTTATTCAGGTAGTTGAATATAATTTTTGGGTGTGCAATTCTCAACAAAATTATCTATAAAGATATAATTCTAGTGCAGCTGGCTGCTGTGCCATTTCCAGACATATTTGTCAAACTTGAAAACTTGATTGTGGACACCTTTTTGTGGGAAAAATACTTGGTGCTAAGTAGGAAAGTACAGATACATTAAAAAAAAAAAAAAAAAAAAAAAAAGGTGTAATCTAATAGTAAGGAGGATGCCCATCTCCAAAAATCCCATAAACAAATAAAGGGCAAACACCAACACCCCTTCCCCCCCCCCCCCCCCCCCCAAAAAAAAAAAAAAAAAAGAAAAAAAAAAAGCCCAAAACAAAACAACAAAACCTCACCAAAAAAAACCCCAAAGCAAAAACCAACCCCAAACTCAAAATCTTAAGAAAATGAAAACATTCATGGCTTTCTTTAAAAGTCAGGAGAGCTTTGACTCCTGTGCAATGTGCATGTGAAAAGGACAAATTGAGTATTCATGAATGAAGGAAGACTTCGTGGTGCTGCGTTTAAAGTCGTAACACCTCACTTTAGTGCCTATTGTCTCCTTCTGTGTCTCATTCCGGCTGTTCAGATCTGACGAGCAGCCTGCAGCTGTGACTTCTCCTCATCTTACTTGGGTACCAGATCCCAAAACACATGTGACATTGTTCTTTTTGCTCTGCACTTGCCCATTTTAACATCCTGAGTGCAGGGAGGTGTCTGTGGTGTGTGTGTGTGCTTATGGTGCTGCCCGGTGTATTTGAGGAGCATGTGGGCCTCCTCTTAAGTCCACATCACCTCCTGTTCATCAAGGTTTTACCTAGCAGTATGTTTCAGAGCAGTTTGTAATAGAATGAGGGGAAGTAGAAGTCTCAAGAATCTTTGCAGGTATCATTCTTGCTTTGTCTGCTTGTCCATGAAGCAGGAGTGAGAGCAGTTCCTGCCGTCCGTGAAGGTTGAGGCTGGCAGGTGGGGTGTGCATTAAGCTGCACCGAGTAAGCCAAGGATGGGACAGCTGACAGTGTGTGTGTGTCATTGAAAACCATCAGGTTTGGACATTTCTGGAGAAAGATCTGATTAATTGCATTATCAGAATCTGTGTCAATTTGACTTACAGTCTGTTTGGAAATGAAAAAAACACTAAATTTTGAGCAAACTGATGTAAAGCATCATTGCTGTCAATTTGCTGCATGGGTGTGAGACAGAGCCTTGCTGAGGAACACACCTGTTCTGTGGTTCTCATACTGGCTGCTGCTGTATGAATAGCTGAAGAAGAATGCACATTTAAGGATGGATGGGAAAATGCCAAGACACCAACTCAGTTGCAGTCCAGAACTGTTAATAAATGTAGCAGAAGAAAGATTACACAAAAGCTAATATAGATTTTTAATTGCAGAAAAACAGTCAAAGGTGTGAGAAATTCCTCTGGCAGTTTCCAGTCTCTGCTGAGATGTGGAAGATGCACTCCTGTGGACTGGGCTCGTTATCTGTGCTGTCACACAAGGTATATATGCTAGCAGCATCACCTTTTAGCAAAGGTGATGCAGAAAGGATACTGTTGGATCCTCTGTGAAATACTAACCTGGGGCACTTTTTCATGTGTTGTGAAATTATTTCCAGGTCATGAAGGACAAGTGCCCATAGCAACTTAATTGAGTAAGTCAGTTGCATATTGTGTAGATACAATGCAGTCCATCTGCCAGAGGGCTGACATCATCAATGATGCTGGAGAGCAAGGGCTGAATTACAAGTTTTTCAGAGCTCTCGGTGTCCTCTCCTGATCAGGTTAAATAATTAAGGTTGTCAGGGCATTATGTAACCCAAACCAGGTAGTTTCTTTTGAAGGCACTGTCAGTCTGCCGTACACGTGGACATCTGTGTGCTCATGTTCTGTCTGATTGATGCTGTGTTGGCTGCACAGGATCTTCAGCAGAGCTGAAGGCATGAGGTGGGCTGGTCAGCAGCAGTCCTGCAGAGCTGTTCTGTTAGCAGAGATGGCAGAGTGTGAGTGGTGCACCTAAATCTGCTTTGTTGTCTTGTGCTTGTTTTCATAGACTTTTAGGCTGGTTTGGGCTGGAAAGGACCTTAAAGACCATCTAGTTCCAATCCCCTGCCATAGACAGGGACACCTTCCACTAGACCAAGTTCCTGAAAGCCTCATCCAACTTGGCCGTGAATGTTTTCAGGGATGGGGCATCCACAGCTTCTCTGGGCAACCTGTTCCAGTGCCTCACCACCCTCACAGTAAAGAACTTCCTCCTGATACCTGATCTCTTTCAGTTTGAATCCATTCCCCCTTGTTCTATCACTACATGCCCTTTTATTAAAAGGTCCTTCTGCATATTTCTTACCACTCCCTTCAGGTACTGGAAAGCCACCCATAAGCTGAACAATCCTCTCAAGCCTTTCCTTGTAGACAAGGCGCTGCCTTCCTCTGAGCATTTTGGTGACCCTCTGCATTTTGGAATAAGAATTTATTTCAAGGTGTCTGTCTGGACGGATCTTATTGATGTTATTAATGCTGTGAAAAGCGAAAGTCCATTAACCCAACTTGTTAATGGAGGAAAAGCTGCTGGGCAGCATTGGTGCAGAGAACCAGTATTGTACGTGAAGAACTTGGGTGCTGGGACTTCATACAGCAGCATCACAATTTATAAACATGCATGGATAAAGGTCAGCCAGTGTAGGTCCACCCAGCCCACTGCTGCTTGAGGCCAGGGGTAGCCCTGGCACAAATGGAGGTTGACGTGTGGCCACGTGTGCGTTCAGTGTGGGATTGTGCAGAGCCAGCCTTGGGGTCAGGGCTGTGAGATTGAGAAGGATTGAATGTGATTGGGGTAGGAAGACATTTTTGAGTTGAACTTCGGCTGAGGGGGAGGTACATGAGGCTCTGGGTACAAAGGAGCTGCCATCCACCAGTGCTGGGCAGTCTCTGTAGGAAGCTGCCAAGTCCTTCAAAAATGTGTGTCCTGGGAGCAGACCAAAAGCCCAGCTAACAGGGTGGGACTCCTGCTGGGGTCAGAGCATGGACTGGCACTTGGGAGTGGCAGCTGTCTGTTAAACACTGCACCAGGAGTGAATTCCCAAAACACCTCTCTGTGAGGGCAGTGGCTGTGCCATGCACTCTGCAGTTTCTTTGTAAAGGCCTGGGTTTTTCCAGTCGTGGCTTTGACCAGGTCCCTGCAGGAGTGAGGAGTGTGAAGAGGATCTGGGGTCTCTGGATCCTGGGGTGCTGTGGGAGTGGGGATGGGGGAGTCTCTCCAGAGCCCCTGTGAGCATGGCACCATGCTGGACCAAAGAGGCTGGGGCTGGCAGGCCCAGGGAGTCTCGGACAGAGCAAAGGTCCATCTCACAAGTGACACTTCTGCCACTGGATTCTTCAGATGCTGCTTTTGTTCTTTAACAGATTAATTAGAAAGCCTGGAATGGAGGCTTTCTAATAAAAATTGTTCAACTAAGAAATAAAATCTCAAATATTTATAAAAATACTATAAAAATAGTACAGATATTCAAGAAATTGCACATACTGCTGTGAATGCTTTCATTTTGGAGAGGAGAACGGAACCAGAACAACAGCAGTAATAAAGACTTCTTACTAGTGCAAGGCTCTTGGGAAAACAGAGCTTAGCAAAATGATATCTTAATAGAAAAAAAAAGGACATTTTCTCAGAGCACATGCTTCCTACTGTTTCTGTTGCCTTAAGGCACATGTTCTTCTGGGGCAGTGAGGTCAGCTGTCTCAGAAATACCCAAAAATCTTGGCAAAAACCTTTAAATACCCCACAGTCTGCAATTTGTTTAGTTTTGGAGTAGGTGGAAAAGAACTTAACTGGAAGGTTTCTGTTACTTGCGTAAAACTTTTGCTTTGCACTACTCTGGTTGAGCATTGTTAGATCTACTTGTGGTTTTGCTGGAGTATTTGTATCGTGCTGAGAAACACAGATTTCTCTTTGGGAAATCTGCAGCCATAAAATCTTTAAATACAGTGACATTACTATTAGATGATTAGTTGGTGGGTCCAGTTCCCTGTTCCCTCTCTGTGGGTGGGAGGAGGTGGATTCTTAATGATCTAGGAGGGCAAAAATTTATACAGACAGCTTTAGATAAAGGAATTCACAAACCCTATAAGCAGACCCAGCCAAGGGCAGAGGAATAAGTTGTGGTTGGAAATACTGTGTTGATGAGAAGTCCTGTGAAGGGCGATAAACCCTGCAGGAGGGAATTACAGGAGCTTTTCCTTTTTTTCTTTTTTCCCTGCTCCTTTCATCCATACTGCTAATTAAAAATTCACTATTTTCTTATTCTGTTTTGTATGATAGGTCACCTGCAAGGGAGAAGCTGAGCATTAGGGTCAGGCATCCAGTCAAGGCTCAGCCCAAAAGCATCTCTGCCTCAGTTTACCTCCTTTTTCTTTTCAGTGGGAGATTATACACATCGTGCCCGGGTGGTTGCACATCAAACAAACCAGTGTTGCTCTAATTGGAGAGAGGGGGACAGGATGGCCGTGTGGTGAACAGGGGCTGAGTCCCCTCCATGCACTGGACTCCTCGCTGCTTTTCCCAGTTCTCCCCTTGTGGAGGCCCCCGATGTCAGATTAAAAATGGAGCTGACATCTAGATAGTTGTTTTGATAATAATGCACTCATTTACTTTTCCCTCCTCTTCTGAATTAAGACAATAATGCTGATTTTACTGTTATTTATAATAATTTCAGGTCTGCACAAGAGTTCTTTGGACAATCTTTAAGGGTTTTCTTAAAAAAATCTTCAAAATATTCACTTCTTTGTTCACAAGCACTGAACCATGAGAATATATCTCTGTATATGCCTGTGTCTGATTCATCCCTGAAGTACCCAGTTAAATTGGAACTTTTTGGATTGCTAGTGACAAAAATTGTGGTTGTGGGTTTGACTCATTTCCATACCAACAATTTAATACATCTGTACATGTCCTTGATGTCAGGTATCCTTCCCAACTGGAGAATTGCATTCTTTGGGCAGCCCTGCACGTTTTGGGAGGCATCTGCAGGCGAAAATAAATTTACATAAAGCAAGAGAGACTTAAGCTGTGCAGATTTGTCCTTGAGAATGAAGTGGCACAGAAAATAGAACTGAAGTCGCAGGAAAGTGTTAGCTTTAAACAAAAAAACAACTGAAAAATAAAAATCCCAAGGTGGCTGCATTCCTTCTAAATCAAAAGCAGCTGAAATGTGATTTCCCTTGTGCTGTGATGCCACCTACGGGATTTCTGTGGGGAACACAACCCTGGCCACAGTGTTTAGATTTTTAATCGTAGGGCTGAAGGTTTATTTTAAAACCACGAGAGTATGATGTCCTCTTGAGTCTATCAAAACGAATGTTCCCCACTCTGTACTTAGCTATTTCTGTATTGAATTTCAGGAAAGTTGAATTGCTTCTCAGAAACTTTGGTGCATTGCTGTCAGCAATTACAAACCTGAGCCCAACACCTCATATATTCCTGTCCACAGAGGCATTTCTAAAATGCTGAGTGCATACTAGATCTGTCTTGTAAAAAAATCATTGGAGCAATACAATCTGTGAAAAATCTTGTGAGTTTCTACAGACATCACAGCAGTGATTTTGAACCTGTGAAATTCATACGTGATTTGGAGAGCAGAGGATTAATCTGTGTTAAAAGATTAGCATTTGGAAGCCATAATTAAATGCAAACTTCAAAAAATAGATCTGAAACTGTAATACAACTAGTCCTGAACTCTAGACAAGTAATCTGAATGTTAAATATTCAAAGTAGAAATATCTGGATTTTGGCTGTGAGTCTTTTACTAACCTCTATATTTTGGGCTTGACCTTTCATTTCACAACACAGAAAAGGCCATAATATATGAGGGAAGATACATATTCTTCAGGTATAAGTAATAATGTATGGAATGGATTTTCAACTTGCTTACTTGATTCTTTTCAAACACAGAACTGTTGTCACTAAAGTGTGGGTTGAATTGCCCAAGTAGAGCACAGAGTTCCCATTCAAGCCAGGAGGGCTGCTGGATGTTTTATCCTGATTGGGAAGGACTGGATGAATTCAACCCCCTTGCTCAGTGAGTGCCATTTTTTTTCAAGGGTTTCATGTACCTGCCTGGTGGATGCAGCACACTGCTGTGGGATGGCTGCAGGTGGGTTGGGTGCACAAAGTAAAAAATTCCAAAAATATTTGATATTTATTATGAGTAGATGCAAGAGGAATTTTTTTTTTTCCTCAATGAGAACAAACAGGCTTTGGAATAAGCTCTTCAGGGAAGAAAGTTGTGGATTTCCCAACACTAGACACTTTTAAGGTTGAGCTGGACCGGGTTCTGGGCCATCTTTACATTATGCTTTTGCCAAGTAAGGTTGGACCAGATGATGCCTGAGGTTCCTTCCAACCTGGTATTCTGTGCTAATGTGGTGTTGCTGCAATGGAATTGTTGATCTAGGATTAACTTGCAGAGAGAAAATACGTCATGGAATTCAAATTTAAATACTGGAAATGACCACATTTTAAAAATGCAAGGTAAGCAAGGAGACCAGCAAAATGGTTGGCATGTATGGTGGTACTTTTCAGCTGCTCAGAGCTTTATTACAGAATTACAGCATTGTTGATGTGGGAAGAAGCAGAGCCACCTAGAGCCCAGGGCTGTGTCCCATCATGTGTTGAATATCTTCAACAATGGAAAATACCTTTGGCCTCTCTGGGCAACCTGTGCCAAGTGCTGTTTTAACCAATCTCACAGAGTAAAAGTGATGTTCAGATGAAGTTTGAGGTTTCTCATTTGTGTCCACTGCCTCTTGTTCTGCCTTTCCTAACAATTCCAGATAACAAATGAGTCCTTGGAAGAGGGCATCTGCCAGTAAAGTAGTTAAAAGTCTGCTGCAGCAGGCAGTAAAAACGTATGGAAGATCAGCAGCAGCTGCACATCCATTTACTAAGGATAAATGTTCCTGCTATGTTCTGGTAGGAAACTTCTCCTCTGCTGTTAAAAATCAGAGCATCAAAGGATGGCACAGTTGCTACATCCACACTGCCAATGCCTTTATCGTTACCTGGATCAGTTCATGGCTGATGGACAGCACTGCTGTACAAAGGAAACTTGAGTGAATTACTCAGTTTGGGAAGCTTGGCACTGAGAACAAGGACAATTTTTTATTGCTGAGTGTGGTCCAGCGATCTTAACTCAGTCTGCTTATAATTGTGTGTATTTGCTCTTTATTTACTCCTTGAGCACTATTTATTTACTTGAGTGTGAGTGTGCTGCTTCTAAGTAACAGAAAATGAACCCAAGGTGTGATGGATCATGGGTGACACAGTAATGATTAACATTCTGTGTTTCTGTACTGCACTTGCCCTTGATGCAGCAACAATGATATGAGAAGTTCAAAGAGCATTTCCGAGGCTCTGGCCTTTGCTCACACCCATGTTTGCCTCTGAAGTTTTTTAAACAGTTGCCAAGAGAAACTTCTCCACATAAACATAACAGATGCTTGTTACCAGAGCATATCCAAGCCTTTGCATATTTTTGAGTGTGCTTAAACTTGACTAAAAGTCCTTCTCAGAATAATGAAAAGCATGTCAGTTCCATGTATTGCTGTTGTTACAGTCTGGACTGTGTTAGCTGCTTTGCCATCACAACTGGCTGACCTGGGAGAGGGGTGACTCAGCTCCCCTCCGCAGGCCATAACTTTGCCTACTCTGTTCCCAAGCTGTGGTCACTGACCAGCACTGCCTGGCTTTGCCATCTCCCAGAGCAGGGCTGGGAAGTCTGTGTTGAGGTTGTGATGGTACATCCTTATTACATCACTTCTGGATGGAAATAGTTTCCATCTCTCTTTTCTGCTAGTCTCTATGATAAGCATTCTGTTTAATTCTTCTAACTCTTTCTGCCTGTACAGTTTCTCCTGTTGAAACCTTCTGAAGCCAGAAAAGAAAATACAATAGACCTAATTTTTTTCTATTCTACCTTGGAAATGTGTATTTGTATTTCTCACATCTCCTTTGACTCATCTGGGCCTTGAGTGAGGTCTTAAAGCTGTGGTGCACGGACACACCAAATCCAGCATTATGGATATGAGTAGCACTTCAGAAAATACTGAGCCATGAGATGCTGATACAGAGTTTACATTGCCACTGCAAGCCTGTTAAAGAAGCAAAATGCACAACCTGCCATATTCAAGACATGCACAGGGAATGTGTGTATGAAAGCATTTGTTTTCCAGCATGAAAGCCAGACTGGCTGGTTGTTGTACCTTGTTTTCTGGCCAAGACATGTCCCTGCTTCTGATCCAGATGAAGCTGGTGGTGCCCACAGCCACTGCTAATGACAATACAGCCACAGCCTTGCTGACAGCAGCTCAGTTGCTGCATGGAATTAATGGCTGCAAATATTTATACTTTGTTATGCCAGAGGCCCTGAACGTGATGCAGCAGTTGGGGGTTGATGGCTGCTCCTGGTACTTGGAAGCTGCTCTTACTGCCCTGAGCAGGAGGGACCAGAGTGAAAAGACCAGAGGGAACTCAGAGGAAAATGAACTGCTGCAGCTGAGTGCACTTGAGAATGAAACCATCCAAAGTTACCTTTTTAACCTTTTTGTGTGCTTATAGCCAGACAAGCCGGTGTATAAATTATGTAATAAGTCAGTCATCCTGCATCTTTGATTGACATTTGTACTTGAAATTCAAACTTAAAAGTATAAATCCCTCATATTTGGATTCTTTACTAAAATAAACTACTAAATTCTCTACAATGGCCAAAAGTGCTCTTCCTGAAGAGGCTGATATGGAGCCTGATACAGACAACTGTGACACAAATATATTTATATGCATATATATGTGTATATTTGTGTGTATACATGCATATATGTGCATATGAATATATCTTTATTTATATTTACTGAATGTTGCTCCTGCTGCTGCAGCTTAAAATTTGGCTAAAAAGTAAATTTATACACCAAACAGTAGTAACAACCCATCCACTTATTCCACTGTCAGCGAACAGTGCGGAATTGCAGAACACCAAGCTGAAGAGCAGGCTTTAATTTGAAACCTGCCACATTAGCACTGGTGAGAACTTCTGTTCTGCTGTATATCATAACCCACTGACTGAATCATTTAACCCCCTAGGACTGTTCAGTGCTGTTGCAGAGGAATGCTGCCTTAGGAGAGTCGGAACTGGATAAAACAGATTGAAAGCCTTTGTATATATTGCAGCTCATGCTGAGAACTGAGCACAAAGAAGCAAATTGAGAAACCTTGCCAAGGACAACAGAAGGCATTTGCAAAACCACAGGGGTGGCTCTTTACAGCTGTGGAAGCTATGGAAATATGAAGGAGTATCAGAATTACAGAATTACCAGAATTACAGAATTATCAGAATAATCAGAATTACTCTTTGGCTCAGGTTACTCTCCTTACTGGACCTGGTCAAATGGAGAAGAATCCAGCTCTGAGGAATGCAAATCAGAGAATACTCTGATTTATTCTGTTTTAAGAAAGACATGAGATCTAATTAAGGTGTGTGTTAAGGCGAGTTTGAAAGTAGTTTATAAGTTCACAGATGTGTTTTATATATACACCCATACATACATATATATAAACATATCTATGATCAGAATTGTTGTCATGTATATGATGATCTAATGAAAAATGTAAGGTTAACAAGCTTTATTTATGTTAGGTAGGATTACTGCACTATTTCAGGAATTATTGCATCTTCAGGGAAGGCTGTCCTTTATTTTTTATTCTCCTTTATGTCCTAGGAACTGAAAGGCAAAAAAAACCCTTTTACAAGAACTTTTACTTAGGTATTTTACTGTTGCCTGAGAAGATAATCTGGTCCAACCTTTTGGTTCATTTAGCACCATGTCCAGTTGTATCTTGAAAACTTCCTATTGGGGGGACTCCACCATGTCCCTGGGGAGTTTATTCCAGGGATTTGTTGTTATCACTGTAAAAAAAAGTCTTTCTTATATTGAGATGAAATACTTACACTTTTTTTCCATTAAGCAGTGCATGTACAAAGTCCATTAAAATTAAGAAAGGTTTTGGGTAATTGATATTTCCCCAGTTTTCAAAGTAAGCACCTTTGCTTTCAGTATTGGTTATACACAGGTGGCCTTCCATAATGCAAATGTTGGTAGCATTGAATTTGTGTAGAATTATAGCTTCAAATATAACTGAAACCTTGAGCTTCGTGGTATTAATTAGCAAAAGCTGATGTACTATATAATGCCAGAAGCATATCCTTTTGACTGTAGTTGTGATAACTTGAGACAAACCAACCTGCTAGGGCTTGGAAACATTTTTCTCACAGTTTTTGTTTGTTTATGGGCTAAGACTCTCTTTGTTTTATGCAAAGGGCTCTACAAAGGTTTGCAGCCCAGAGAGGGCTGGGAGAGAGCACAAAACAAGCAGTGCCTAAACACCTATATGGGAGGCAGAATGCCTTAGCAGTGATACGTGCAGCCACTCTTAGGAGGTGACAGAGTTACCTGCAATTGTCACCTTCATTACTGCCCCACATGGAGCAGCTGGAGCCACTGTCTCACTGTATAAAAGCACTAGTTCAAAGAACCTGCAGGAAGTTGCAATCAGGTCTTGCACAACCATGGCAGAGAAATAATTTTTTCCTTCATTGTTACTTTTCGGGATTCACTTGACTATAGGGTCACCTTACAGTCCAGACTTCAAATATAAAACCCTTGGGCCACAGTCTCGCAGAGCATTCACGTATTTGTATTTGCTCCCAAGGCTTCCCAGGAAAAGAGATGGTGGGGAAAAGTTTCGAAATATTCTTTGTTTTGTGTAAAAGGAAGAGCTGGAGAAGTGTCATGAGCTCAGTAGAGATGTATAACATTAATTAACCTTTGAATCGAGAGGCACAGGTGCAAATCTCCAAGTGGTGACAGTGGGTAAAGCACCATAAAAGCAGAGCCTGGGAGAGGAGAGGCTGTGACGTGACACTGCAGTTCCAGGTGTGATTTTGTGCCCGCTCAGAGCCGATTGTTCCTCACCTCTGAAATTCAGATGCCAGCTCCTGACTCAGAACTCAGCCAGAAAACTTTTGCTTTTACTTGCTCTGGTATTTGTCCCTGTGGCTGATCTCTCCTGGGGGTGTACAAAGGGTGCCGTCTCTGCATCTGTGCCACCCTGCTGGGAAGAGCCAAACTAAGCAAACTGTGGCATCTCTTTGGAGCCAGTTATGGCATTGCTGGTTTTCAGCAGAGAAGCAAATAATGTTTTGTAAATGTTTCATCTGGGTCCTGTTATAAAAGCAACAAACAGGCTTGTGCTGCTTTGAAGTGCCCTTGTGCTGTCTCCATTCCTTTTAAGTGAACCCAGATTTCCACACAGATGGTGACAGAAGATCATTAGCACTTTTATGGAAAACTCCTCTAAAACCTGCATCGGATTTTTCCCCCTCAGGTTCAAATTTCCTAAGTTGCAATTAAGACTGGGCTTGGTTTCTTCTATTTTTCATCCCAGTTCAACTGAATTCAAAACCCACAAGTAAATAGTTTCTTCTTTCCTTTGAGGTAGTCCAAGGTCTTGATTAAACCTAGAAAATACTTAAGTGCTTTTGTTCATCTAGAAAAAAGAGTGTAAACTCTGTACAGTCTGAATGCTGGACTTCCATTTCAGAATTTAGGATTCTATGAAATCTCATTGGTTCTGTACATATTTAACATAACCTCTCAAAAGCTTCACTCTTTCCTAGCAAGCAATGAACACTGACATATAAATTAAAGAATCACAGAATCTCTGGGCTTAAATTCTGCTTCTCCCAGACTGATTGCACAAATTAAGGCAACTTTTTGTTATAATCTTCAGATAAATAAAAGTAAATTCACTGTGTATTCTATTCCACCAAAAGGTTGTTTTTAAAGCTCTTTACTAAGTTTTCCAGTGTGGTGCATATCTATCTATCTATCTATCTATACATGTATGTATAAATATTTTTTTTTTCTTAAGACATTTATAATTCCTTTATTTTAGTAGGCATCAGATTTGATTCAGCTAAATGCTAGGCAAGGTAACAGGCTTCACACTGAAGAGATACTTGCTAATGATTTGGAAAAAATAAACAATCTGAATTGTTTGAAGTTTCTGGGGCTATCATCTGAGCCATTTCAGTTCAAAAAGCTTTTCAAAAATGCATCCATTCTATTTCTGTGTCCAAGTCTAAAGAATCCACATAACAGATTTCAGAAACAGATGGATTATCAACATATTCAAGTTTTTTTGTTTCAAGACTTGGATGATTATGTGCATGAGTCTTCCTCAAGGTATTTGGCAAGAAGACTTTCACCCTTGAGAGCCCCTTGACATCTATTTGGGAACATTATCTGTGTGAGTCATGCATGTATGTAAGTGCAGTTAGTTTTAAGTGCTTATTTTGAGAGACAAAGGAAAATATATGGAGTGTTGCTGAATGCATAAAATTACATGCATTCTACACAAGGACACAAGACACAAGTGTTTATTAAAATAAAAAGCTTTAATGCTTTTGCATTTAAAATATTTAGCATAAAATAATTGCTACAAACATGCTACAACATACATGTTCAAAAAGTTTTCAGTGCTTTCTTCAAAGTTCAGCGTTTTGGCAAAAATAAGTTTTCTGTATATACTTCAAAACTTGGCTATCATAATACTGATATAAAATACTTCATGTAGAATAAAGTCAGGTGCATAAAATACAATAAGTAATAAAACATACTGTTTGTATAAACATTTAAAGTATAAATTTCATTAGATATCATGCAAATACTGCAATAGTTTAAATGGCACTTAAATATAGATACTGAGTTTCTTTATAATTTTGCATCCGATATGAGATTCTGAAATGTACAAAACTATAAAAAGAACACATCTCTTCACTGAAGTCAGGTACTAGCATAGAGCTTGATTGTCATTTTACAAGCAGTGAGCCCAAAGTCCTACAAGTCTTCACTAGTCCAAGGAAGGATGCCTACAGAAATAGGCCCAGGGCTAGTTAGTTTTCTTCATAATAAAATAGGAAAGCATATTTACATGAGAATAAACTCTTAAATTTTTGGTAAGGTAATTAAGTAGCAGCAATCTGTTTCTTCCAAAAATGATGTTTAAAATAGGTGCATGCTTTTGTTGTCACTGATATGCATCTGAATAATATAAAATGAGCATTCTTCAGTAAACTCAAAACACTGTTTAGTTCATTGCTGAAAAAATCCTGTAAGATCCCTTCTCCTCAAAATCATAAATCCATAATGTCAGAACCTTCTAGAGCATATTTATGTTTCCAATAGCCATGGAAAACAATCTAATTGTGCTGAAACAGTCACCTGACTAGTTATGAATAAGAGAATCATCTTTTCACATTATCCAAATACTTTTAGTCCTTCATTGAAAAATGTAAGTTCATCGAATCTTGCACGTTTTTTGTTTTCTGTTCAGTGACCAACACCTCCAAATGTCCTTCACCATACAAATGCCACAAGGCTGATGCATATTTCCCAAGCAGTTACATGTAGCATGTCAATGCTGATGAGGAGGTAAGTAGAAGGCTTATGAACAGGGAGTGCAGAGCAGGCGCCACTTGAGCGGAAGCAGAAGAAATGGTAAATGAAACTTGTACTTGAGACGCAATTAGAGCTGACAGTGGCACATGTGATGCTAACGTTGGGCTGTCCGAGTTGATCAGGGACTCAATCTTTTCTGCTTCTTTATTGCAGGCTTCAATCTAGAGGAAAAGAAAGTTACTGTTTCTCTTCTTACCATGTAAAATGGCAATGCAAAAATATTCCCATCAGCGCATAAGATTTAGATAATTTTGGGGAGTACTTGGAAAACAGATCAGAGGTCTCATCATAGACTATGAAAACTCCTGTGGAAGTCCTGAGTAGTAGAAAAGGAAAAGGAGGGAAGCTGTACACAAGTTACTGTGGGGTTATGTGTTTTGAATGCTGATGCAAAAAAGCCCACAGTGAATTATCACTAAAGAAAGTGCCTCTCAAACTGAGGACTTCCTTCCTGATTGACCAACTTACTTCCTTGAAGTGTGCAACAGTGGAAAAATCAAGATTTTCTCCTTCCTGGGCTTTTTCTTCCAGATCAGAAAAAACTGATTTCATTTATGGGAAAGGGAGAAAAGAATGGAAGTAACAGAACCTGAGAAACAGCAGGTTTCCATTCACCCACTGACATGATGATATTAATGAATTTCTGTTAGAAAATTGATTTCTTCCACTTCACTTTCTACTGCAGTCCAGAAAGGAATTTAGTAATAAGTCTCTTGAAAAGCATTAGAAGGTGCCTCTGGTGAAGTTTAAATTTGACAAGCTTAACATCTGGAGGTCTAAAGCTTTGAAAGCTGAGGAGTGTCCAGCTCAGCAATAGCCACCACCAGTGAGGTAAGCAGTGGTGGCCTCTGATTTCAGGGTCCTCCTCCCCCCAGGAATCTGACAGCACCTGCTGCACATGGAGTGAGAGCTGACCAGGCCAACAAGACTTTCCTTCCAAAGTCCTGGTAACATTTTGGGCTATTTCTGCTGGAGAAGGGGACAGAAGTTGGAGCCAAGTTGGAGCTGAGTTGGACGTAACAGGGCATGAGCAATCAAATTACACACAATGTATCTGCCTGAGAAACAAGCACCATCCTACACATACAAAAGTGAAGCAAATCCATGCTGGGTAAATCAATAATAACATCATCTACCTGCAATGGTTTGGGGTTCTGATCCACAGGAATGATGAGAATCACAATTTCTGATTCTATGCTTAAGTATCCAAAGACATCACACTGTGGCACTGACACGTGCAGGCGGATTTTTTCAAGTATGTCAAGTACTGTTATTGGCCTTTTATTTGTTACCTGGAAGAGAACAAAGAACTCTGCAGATAATGTGATATTATGGAAAATTCTCCTCCTCAGTTTTAATAACATTATGTCATGCCCAAAAATGTGTTTCAGCCATTAAACTACTCAGTTCTAAACTCTACTCTAAATGCTAGCAAAAGACTTAAAGGATTCAATGCTTCTAAAACATCATTCTAAGAGATGATCCACTGATTCTAAGAAACACTATACCTCCAAAAATGTAAAAAAAAAAAAAAAGTGAAAGAGAGAAAGAGAAAGAGAAAGAGAAAGAGAAAGAAAAAGAAAAAGAAAAAGAAGAAAAAGAGAAAGAGAAAAAGAGAGAAAAAGAGAGAAAAAGAGAGAAAAAGAGAGAGAAAACGAAAGAAAACGAAAAAGAAAGAGGAAGGAAGGAAGGAAGGAAGGAAGGAAGGAAGGAAGGAAGGAAGGAAGGAAGGAAGGAAAGGAAAAATATTTACTTCTTAAAATAACCATGGTTTTGATATGTTTTGTTCTCCATCTTCATGGTTAGTATGTCTATGTATCACATAACTCAAAATAATGTAAATGGTTATCTGTTACAGTTCCCACACTGGGAAACAAGAGGCAGAGCAGCCCTAGATTTATAGAACTCTTTAGTATTTGAAGCAGTTTTTTCTCACATGAACCAGCTGTATGAACTAAAAGAGGCAGACACTACAATCCAGGTATCAGGGTGCTTAGTAGGTGAGAGGAGTTATCACCAACTACTTGAATAAGATGAATTTCTTTAACTAGAAAGCCTTCTAACATCAACTAAAAATTCTTCACAGTCACATGCTGCAATGTATGGACTGAGAAGCTGCAGTAGCCACTGCGTCCCTGGTACCATTAGAGGTGACAACTGGACAACGCTCCAGGATGCAGTCATGACCCAACAGACACTGTTACGCAGCAAAATTGGTCAATGCACACACACAGCACCTACAAACACATAATCTCTCACAGGAAAGCAGTAAAATCATAGATGCTGTTCCTATATCATTTGTCTGCACTATTAGAAATCATATAAACTGCAAACCTGAATCTCCTTGTTTGTGACTACTCTCTAATTCTGTTTTGCTTTGTAATTCTGTAATTCAATTTATTTCTCAGATAAAGAAATAAAGGAAATATAAGCAGTATAAGGAAAAAACCCCAATAACTACAAATAACAACTAAAAAACAATGGCTTTAATAACATGTTAACCTTTCAGAGGGAAGTGCACTGTAACTTGACTTTTCATATACCATTTAACATTAGGCATGATTGAACTCTTTACCCTTGCAAAATTATCCAGCTTGTCTTTGTCATATAAGATTCTCAGCATTCCAGCACATAGTGGACAGCAGGCTCCTAGATGAATTAAAAGAATCTCAGTAATAAAAACAAGTAGTCTTTTCACTTTCAAGTAAGAAAGGGTCAAAATTTGAATATTAACTGAGAATGAAAATAGCAAAGTTACCAAAGCAAATGTTTCAATTTGACAGCAGAGTTGCACATTTCTAATACTTTTAAAATATTTAAATCATTTATAATGCAAAATCAGTCACCTTTCAACACACATGCACTACTATCAGCAGGAAGCAACAAGATGAGTTTTCATTCATTTTAAGATCTTTCATTATGTAAGCTAAAACTTGGAGGCACTGTGTGTGCCACAAGGGAAGATTTTGTATGGATGCATGCATATCAGCCACAGAAATGATGGATTTCCAGAGCTGATATAGCTAGGATGTGACAGAAGCGTTTATGCACACTGCAAGCATTAATTTCTGCAGTTGCACCATGTTGGAGCTTAAAATCTGTAACAAGGAAGAAAAAGCGCATGTCTGACAGACATCATCAGATGTCTCCTACTGTTTTTCCTCACCATGTCAAAAACCAAAGGGATAATAGTTCAACTTTCAATCCATGCAGTATCCAATACAATATCCTGCATATTAAATCCACTCTCCAACTTATATGTAATTCACATTCACAGAGTGACATTTTCAGGACAAAGCACGAAGACCCTTTTTCAAATGGGGTCAGAAAGGAGAAAAATTGATGAAACTCTTTTGTTTTAAGAACAGAGCTTTTCTTGCTCTGTGTATTACCTGTGATTAGTTGCTGCTTTGTAAAGGAGGCACTTGTGAACATAATAAAAAACTAGTTTGAACCAGCACGCTGCAAAACTACTCCTGCTGTCTTCCACAGTACTGTGACTACATCTGGTATTTTGCTCTGTCTTCTAATTAAATACCATCTTCATCCTTCTGGGAGCCTTATGCTGATGACAGCTCAGCATTCCACTGTGGTATCTGCGCTGCCACTTCTGAAAAATTACTCACTGGATTCCTAGAAGCATCCTACCCTGGACACCACAGACCTCATTAGTTCTCCCAAACCCATCCCAGCTGCCAGTCTCTAAAAGGCTGAATGAGCATTCCTCCTAAAGCCACAGCCTTTCCAGTTCAGGTTTACTCAGCTTGGTCCTGATACTGGCTTGTTCTAGCCCTAAGCAGAGTCATCACTTTACGCTTTCTGTTAATAGAATATTTTAAAGCCTGTGTTTTATTCCAAGTGTCACCCCATTTATACGAGGGCCCGGAGAGCTCTCCCTCCCCTCCCCACTGCGAGCAGCCTCACCTGGCGCGAGGAGCGGCTTGCAGCCCGTGGCAGAGAGCCGTGGGCACTGGACGAAGGCGCACTCGGAGTGGAAGCCGTGGTCGGAGAGCGCGCCCACGGCCTGGCAGTGCCCCGGGTAGTCCACGGCCACGCGCTGGGCGTAGGCGGCGCAGACGCTGCTGTACGTCTGTCCGTCCTGCCCGCACACTGGCTCCGCTGACCTGCAGAACGGCTGCAACACACGGCAACCCCAAAACGTCACTTTGGCCCCGATGCACAAACTGCCCAGTAGTTCCAGCGTGGGGAAAACCAAAGTTAACGGGAATTCACCGCTAATATTGTCAAGCCTTTGAAAAGGTCAGAAATAACCCGCCAGTTTATGAATGGGCCACGAATGAAAAGGGTAAGTACTTCAAGGAGGTGACAGAGTCTGAGAAATGCACAATAGAACATATTGCAGAAACCAACAACTTTTGTTCTCTGCTAATGCTTAAATAAAATGACCATATTTAAATTATTAAATCAGTTAAAATCATTATAATTTCATTATACCTTAAAATAGTCTATTAATAAAATTAATTTCTTAACAAGTCGTTAGTAATTTATTAATTCATCTTAGTGTGGTTTTGTGTGCTTAAACTTTAGTGTGCATGCACATGTATTTCTAACACATTATTGTATATTTTTATATATCACTTATTTACCTATATTACTTATATTTGTGTATGTGTATGTGTTTTTGTAAGGTGACAGAAGTAGCTTGTCTAAAACCACCACAGAGAATGGTGGGATGCAAAAACTAAACCTAATTTTAATCCTTCTCAAGGATTATTATGAAGACTAATCCAATGCAGACTAACTAGAAAATCATTACAGACTGCCTAGTCTGTAAATAGATCCTGAGCAATGAACTTGGTAAACCTGGGGTACAATTACACAAGCAGCTAAAGACTTTCTATGACTGGGCATTATTTTATATTTTAACAAGTTAAAATTGGTAAGAATTGGCATTTAAGTAACCAAGGAACTGCACTAATTACTGCAAACACACCTCAGTGTGCAAGGTTTAATAGAATATTTAGGAAGATATAAATATCAAGAGTATTACCCCCAAGAAAGCATAAGTAGAGCTTTTGATTGCCTTTGAGACAACTGTTAACTAAAGCAGAGAAACATTTGACAAAATTCTGAAGATTGTGAGATTATTTTTTATACTAATTAAATTTTTTAAATTACTTCTTTCTATTAGAACATTTTATAAGCTATAAATCCCAAAATGAATACTTAAAAATGACCCAAACAAACAATATTGGAAAAAAAGAAAAATAGTTAAATTGAACACCAAGGAACAAAGAAGATTTGATACTTATTGCTAGTACCACTTCCTACCTGGCATGGTCCTCGGTATGCTAAAGTTTTTCCTTTTTGGTACAAAGTACACAAGTTAGTGTATTCCACATTGTCTGTGTCACAAACAGGATCCCGTGTCTGGTCACAATTTAACTGCCTTGGCACACATTCATGCTGGCTGCATTCGAACTTCTCAAAACTGGTCAAGCAAACTTGTTTCTTTGGTATGCATCTGCAGAAAGTCATAATAATGTCATGTCATGTCATGTCATGTCATGTCATGTCATGTCATGTCATGTCATGTCATGTCATGTCATGTCATGTCATGTCATTTCATTTTTTTTTTTAAGACTCAAAATATCGAGGGAAAATATATTCAGTGAAATTTTCTCCAGTGCTTTATAGCTAACTGTGGTTCAGCAGAGCTGCAGGAAATCCAAGTAATAAAACACTCTGAATTACCCATTTCAGGTCTCATCAACAAACCTGGAACAGTTTCACACCATATTTACTCAATGCATGTCAACACAACTACAGTTTCCACTAACATTTATCTTTTACCATGTATTTTACAATAGATTATTGACAAAGGCTTGGATAAACTTCTTACCTACTCCCATACTTCATTTTGTAAATGAATATGTAAGAACAGCTAGGCTAGAGAAAACATGGAAACAGCAAAAAAAGCAGATTCTATTGCAGAGGTCTAGTCTCACCCTTCTCTGAGAAAGGGGTGAGAGCAAGACCTACAAGATTGTATGGCTTCAATTACAAATATCTAATTAGATTCAAGCTTTGGAGGTTCAGAATATTGTACAACATCCCATCCAGAGGATGACTGCAAACAAGCAGAAAAATCTCATATTTACATTTTCTTGGCATCCATTCCTCTGCAGCCTTCACTGAGAAGTCCAGACAGAAGAACAGCACAAATTTTTTCCCCTTTGTATTAAATATGTACCTTCCATGATCTAACCTGCAAAACATTTGGCATAGGCCCTGCAAGGCATCCCTCTGCTAGACAAATGCCAGCTGATGCAGTCTGCTGAACAGGCTGATGGAAGGTCTCATGGCCTCTCTGGACAACTCTCTCCTTCCATGAATTACAGCAGTGCTGCCACCACTGGATAATGCACAATATGTACTTATTCTCTCTGAGTGCTGCGCTCTCATGCATTACAGACATGCCTTTGATATTAGGGAAGGCTCAGAAATTCTGAGATTTAAACACTTCTCAAGTGGAATGTAAAATCATAAATAGATTCCAAGTGCATCAGGGGCATTTTCCGATGAGCATGTTCAGTTTGAGCTACATTATCAAACTGACAAAGAAAAATGTACTATGTCCTTTAATGAAACTACAAGTTCAGGTTCTAAGCATAATGCTATTTTGAAAAACTGGAAAGCCTCTACATACCCTCCAAATTTCAAACATAAAAAGTAAAAAATCTTTATCCACAATGCAGATTTGAAATACCAATTTTGAATGCCGTTATGGCTGTAACAACTACAAAACTACTGTGTTTTCTCAGTATTTTTCTGCATCACGGCATTTTAAGTGCAGAAAAAGGAAAAAATGCTAAAATTGCTACAATCAGCTTTCATGAAAGCACAATATTACACAACTTATTTTGATGGCTTTCTTTCAAAACAGAAAAATGCACTAATTCAAAGGAGACTGCAGTATTGCACAACACTGAGAAAATTGAAGACAGAGACCAATATTGTGAGCCACATACTTTGATCTCTGTAAAAAAGGTCAGATTTTTTTTCATCTGACACTAGTACAAAGCATGTTTTTGTTTTAATGTATTTGTCTATGCAAATTTTGCTTTTCTTGATACTGAAAAACCAGCGATTTTACATAGTTTTCACAGGATTTCAGTCTAAGAAAAAGGAGGGTGATTGATATTTTCCTATTTTAGAGACAAAAACCACACATTACTTGACTGAATAAGCAAGACTGACTCCAAGTCTTGAATTCAGATGTGTAAAATAGTAAAATAAGGTGTGAAACAAAGTAGTAAAATGACAGTTATTGCCGTTTTGACAAAATCTGATTCTCCCACTTTTGAAAGTGTATGTGAAGTCTCTTTTATTGCTAAACTGAGATCTGTATAATGAATTGAATTGACACAGCACTACAGAAATAGAACCAAGAACTGGCACTTATTACAGTCCAGTATTACTATGATAAATAAAAAACCAGCTACTTCAAACAGTTATTTTTATTGGAATAGCCCCAAAGTAGAATGTTACAATATACAACACATTCAAAGAACACATAAATCTGCTTTATGAGTGGACGAAGCCAAAGAAAAGCTGAAAAACGTTCTGCTTTTACCTTTGATTTTTATTACAAGGGTTTGGGTTGCAAGGATCCTTGGAAATACATGATCCAAATTCAAACTGGTTGTCCTGGAGCCCAACGCAGCGAGCTATGCACGCGCTGGGATACGTGCGCCCGTTCTGGCCACAGACTGGGACAAACTGGTCCACACAGTTACAGGGCAAACCTGCAAGAGCAACACACAGAACAGGGACTGGGTGCACACTTATCTTCCATGACATAAGATACACAAGGTGTCACTGTGGCATCTCTGCCTTCAGCCCTTTCCTCCCACCTGTCATTTAGCAATGCTGGAGCACACAGGCGCTTACAAGGAGCAGGAAGGAAAGTTTGTGTCCTGCTCTTTGCTCATTCAACTCAGCTTTCTCCATTTTCCCCTAAACTCCTTATCTCTCATCCCTAGTGCACCCTGTTTCTAATTATTTTTATGTATTACTTGAGGTTTTATTTTTCAGTATTGATTTTCTTTTTTAAAGTGTGTGCTTTTCCTGTAGTGCAGGTTGGACATGAGAAAAAGAAATAGTTTAAAAAACCAAAGCAATAACAAATTATTAAGTGTTTTCCATTAATACTGTAGAAAGAATTTAGTTGATAATACCTGCTCTAAAAATACTCAATTTACAGTTTCCATGGTTTGGAAAGTTACCTGTAAACTTCCGACGTTCATCCTCTGAGCTGTGCTCAGTTAGACACTGACGTGTAGAACAAATCAAGTTTCCAGCAAAACAGGAACAGACGTTGCAATCTATATTAAAGGACGTTCCATGGCCTTCAAATAAATTAAGTAAATACATACAATTAATGCAAACACACCAGAAGACGACATATTCCTATGCACTACATAAATACTACATTCTCATTAGCTGTTTCTGTAATTTCCCTTTTCAGTGTATTTTCCCAATGAAATTTTCATCCTTTTTTTTTTTTTTTTCCCAATGGATTTCAAGTTTTGCTTTATTCACTTAAAGGAAAAGTCCTGTGGTTTGATTAATTAGTTAACCACAGAAGCAAGCACTTGGTCCTTTCAAAATCTGTATATATTCGGTTTTCCATTTGTTTTTTTCTAAGAACAATAAATTCTGGGTAGCAAGTTTCATGTTTTCTTAAAGGTAAAGCTTTTGTGAAGACACATTCTTCTAAATTAAATTCACATAATACTCCTAAATGTTTTGTCTCACACACAGAGCACAACTTGTATGTGTTTCTCAAGAGGTAAAACTGCCAATGCTTCATTCCAACCTTCATTGGATTGGAATGTATTTTATAAGTCAGTAACGTTTTCCACCTGAATCTAAGAAACTTAAGGGATTTTTCTTCAATTTAGCAACTCCAGTTCCATTTTCTGAACTGTCCATATGACTGCCCTTCACTGTGATGTTTGTTTTGTATCAAATCATGTTGCTGATAGACTCTGATCTATCCATAACCAAACTGGTTATCAAAGACTACCAACAAATACACAACTCTTGAGGAAAATGTAATTGTAATCGTGCCTTACAAAATAAGGTAATTCTCTCTAATCTCTTTTCAAAGGGTTGAGATTGAGAATTAGAACTTGCAAGAAAATATTACACAGGAAACCCCTCAGCACTGGACCAATTCAGAAGAGGTGCTCAGAGACAAATGAGGGCAGAACAAGAGGAGGTGGGAGAAAAAGCCTCTCTAGCACAAAAAGCTCTCTTTGCTCAAAGGACCAAGGAATTTGCTAGCAGGGAAGAAGAAAGGCTTAGAAGGTAATGCCAAACACAGGATCTCAGGTGATTCTTCAGAGTACCTGACTTAAGATCCACCTGAAAACTGTGCAGGGCTATTGTCTTTCACTGTCAAAGAGTTCACACAGCAGCCTGTGTTGGTCAGCAATGATCAGTAATCATTTCATTGGCTGGAGTCAACTCACAACATAAAAAACCCAGCATCATTCAAAAGTTCAGGGTTTTCTTTATTGAGAATGGTTTTAAAAAACACAGTTCAGATTTTATGGTTAAACCCTGGCTTTTTACAACTGACATATAAACCAATTAAATACAGTTACTGCAAAATATTTACATGGTGACCATAAACTTTTAATTCTTTGTTTTCTAACATCTACTGCATCACCTAACAAATTTGGAACCCAGTAATTTTTATCTTTTATTACATAATACCTAGAGTCTTAATCACCAGAAATATTTCATGAGTCACCATGGCAAAAGAGGAAGCTGTCTGGTTTTGGGGTTGTGGTGGTTTGTTTGTTTTCAGATGGTCAGCACTTACTGAATACCTACAGCTACACATATTGTTATGGTTACCAGAACAAGTGAGGGCTGTACACTGTGCAACCATAAAATACAAATACAGCATCAGATATTTTTGTGATTATTTTCACAAATAATCTGAAAAACTGCAAGCTTTTTTGGACAGAATGGTCCATAGAAAGTTACAGTCACCATTTAAAAACTCTTATTTGTTAATAACTGCATCTTAAAAGTATCCACATTCACCAGATACTTTCTACAACTGCCCATCAAACATATTGTTAATGTTAAGATATTTTCAATGTTCTGCTTCCATGAACAAATAGTACCAATTCTGAAAAGAAAAAAAGAAAAGTTTTAAGTATATTTGGTTGCCTTTTATATTCTTGGTACAAACAACAAAAAAACCAGATTCCAAAATTCCCCATTCCATTCCATGAAATACTGCAGGCAGACTTTCCTCAGTGATGAAAAGAATTGTACAATTGATTATTTAACTCAACTTGGTGTATTTTGTGAGAAAGAAATATCCCCCAATTTCCTGCTCTTTCATCATTTAGTGTTTGGTTCCCAATCTGAAAATTATGTTTGTGACAAATGAAACTACAACAAGTGCCTTGCTTCCTAAGTTTTACTTAGTGTGAAAATAACTCTTATCATATGGTAAAAAAAACCCCCTCAGTTATTTTGGATTCATGAGATATCTTTAGCCTGCTTTAGCTCTGCTTAGACGACAGTCTAACAGTAGTTTAAAAAGGCTGATTTACAGTCACTGAACAATTGCAGTGCTGAGATATGTAACTGTTCACTAGCAGAAAATTTCTTGCTTGCTAATTCAAAGACAACAACTTCAGACAGGTCACAGCTTAGCACAGGCTCTGTTTTATATTCAAGATCTTTTGTAAGTTTTCCCCTACTTAGTAGTAGCTTTTCTTTTTGTTTTCCTTTTTCCAAGATTATAATGCCAATTTGTGTGACAAAAAGACACATTTAAAGCTCTCAAGCAAACAGTAAATCTGAAAATAAATCAATACAATCTTCTAAGAAGCATCACCTATCACATCTCCTTTAACTGTCAGATTAGGCAGAACACAATTAATCTTTGTTACCTGTGCCAATTTAAACTCTAAGCAGGGAGCTGCCATGGGGAGGAAGACTTGTGTTCAATACACCTTCATCATCATCATCATCATATATTTGCTTACATGTTTATTTTTAGGCATATGTTAGCCCCATTGATAAGTATCTTAAACTACAATTCTTATTTAATGTTGAGATTGTGCAAAACTTATTAAGGAACATTTAGTGGAAGAACCAAAGAAAAGGAAAAGGAGTAACTAAGATGAATCAAGCAGGAGGATGTGTGGGAAGGCAAAGGAAAGAGGGGAAAAAGGGAATGGTTCAGTGTAGACAGGTAGCTGGAGAGTCTGCCTTTCTCTCTGAACCCTACACTTGATCACCACAACCTATCCTGTATTTTTATCCAATCCTATTTTTACTCCTTTAAGATGTGTGCTTTCTACCCTGAATATGTACTATGAGTACTAACAGACCTTAAGCTGGATGAACCAATTAGTAGGGAAAGAAGTCTTTGTGCCAGCCACTGGAGTGGAAACATGAACCTTGGAAGCTCATGGATTCAGATGCCACAAGCCACTGGAAGGAAGAAAAAAAACCCCAACAAATCCAAAACAACCACCTACCAACCATTTGGAGCTTGTAAAGAAACCACCCCTAAAAACAAATGGTGCACTGAGAACACCCTTTATACAAGACTGTGACTGATTGAGACTGTCACAGTTCAGAACTCATTTCAACAAAGGAACCCTCCAGCATATATAGGCACATAATCATCAGCTTTTGTATTTTCTGATAAACCCTGAATTCAGATCCTCTGAGTCTTCTCATGTAGCTCAAAATTCATCAGGTGAGGAGCAGGTGCTGGATGCATCACTGCTCCATTACTTACTTTTCCTTTGTCCTCCAACAATGCATGACTTCTGGAGGTCAACACAACGCATTTCCATACAGTTCTCCAGCAATCCACTGTGTCCACAGGTACAAATCTTGTAACACCCAACATCACCAGCTGAGGATGGAACTTGGATAAGGGTACCCTGTCGGACAATGAAATCGGAGGCTTCTCCCAGTTTGCAGCCTGCATACAAGGAAAAAAATTAGCTCGTAAGTAGTAAACACATGGGCAACTGCCACTACTGCAATTAATTACTACACTGACTTGCAAAAAACTTAGTGTTCTTGAGCAGCCTTACTCCTGCCCTTAAATTCACCCATTTTGCAGAGGCAACAAGCAGCAAAAATAGAAGATAATCACTTGAGACAAAGTTCTGAAGAACCTGTAAAGATGTTACTTTTGAGAAACAGACTTGAAATTACAATAATTCTCAAGTATTTTGATTTTCCAGCTCTGTAGTAGTATGAAACATGTTATATGACAAACAGTACAAATACTTCACTCTCTCCAATATGGAATTTAAATTAAATTTGAATTGATAAGCAAAGCCCAGTCATTTCCCCTTCCTCACATATTTTACTGTTCCTTTCTTCTCTACTTGTACTTTTGTACCTCTGAAGGATTCTTACAAGTAGATGAGAAAAGGGGAGAAAGGGAGAGAAAGCAGGAAAAGAGGAGAGGAGGAGAGGAGAGAAAAAGAAGAGAGAGAGGAGAGACAGAAGAGAAGAGTTTTAAGAATTGCAAGGAAAAATAATAAAATAAATAGCAGATTGAAATAACCCTACAAGGGGTGAATGGCAACAAATCCCCTGAAACTTTCAGCCAATAACAAGACATTTATATGCATTTATATATAAAAGTCACTCTCCAACCTTCAGAGGAAGCAAATGTCTCTTAGAAAGCTCTGTGTGAGCTTGCTTTCAGGTGACTTTGAATGACTTTTGCAGCAAGTGAAGACAATACAACCTCTATAGTAATAAGGCTCAGCTTTCCAGAAAAACAAAAATATTTGTAAGGGTCATAGAAGCATAACCGAAACAATGTCCCTAGGCTCACACAAAGAATGAGCTGAAGTCTATCCTCACTTTTAAATGAGCACAAGTAGAGTAGATATATGAGTGAAGCAAAATCCAGCTTTCCTCTTTTTAACTAGGAACCACTGGGGAAACTGCTGATCAGCCACAGAACTGCTAGAAGAAAAGAGGTTCAGGGATCTGATGTGACAGACAGCTATGGCAATGTTCTCTATCAGCTCCTCTAGAAAGGAGGTTGCTCCGTGCAATTCAGTGTAAAAGTCAGTGTTGCTCTCACTTGCTCAGTCACACACATGTTCTAGTGGTCACCAAATGCACACTTCCTGCTCTGCTTCAAGAACCACAGCTGACCCCTCATGCCACTGAATGGCAGCCTCTGCTTTAATGGAAAGGGGAAAACTCTGGCAAGCACTACCAGTGCCTAGGGCAGAACAATGAAGGGGTTGCAGAAGCTGGACACTGCATAATCTCACACCTCCTTTTGTAGGTTTGATCCTTGTTACTGACACCACCCAACTGTGCCATTTCAAAGTTAGGTACCTAAAACTTATTGTACATGAGGCTCTCTGCCCAGTCAGCTCACATTTACACATGGTGCAGAGATTAGATGACCCAAGTGTTATAAAAAAGCAGTTCCCAGATGACCATAAGTGTCTTTCTGGTGACTTGCAACCACATTAAAAGTGTCACTGAAGGGAGCAGAAGCAGAAACACCATTGGCTGCACATCTTTGGTGGGAAGGGCTGGGCGTTGGGTCAGTGGGAGGGGAGCTGTGGCACTGTGCATCTCTGGGTTATATTCCTCTCTTTTTGTTATCTCATTTTTCACCAACAGCACCATCACAACTATTATTATTATTAACTTCATTTCAGTGACTAAACTGTTCCTCCCCAGAGGGGAAGTGAGTGAGCGGCTGTGTGGTACTCAGGTGCCAGCTGGGTTAAACCATGGCACAGCAATTCACTTTAAAGCCTTCAACAACATTTCAATGACATATTTACCAGCAAAATTCAGTGAAGAGAAGCCTAAAAAACCTTACCTGGCACACACAAATATGGAAGACACAGCTCTCCAGATTGACATCCTTTTCTATTTACTTCACACAACTGATTAGCTGCACATGGGTTTGGATTACATGGGTGTGTGACATCTTCTACAATGCTACCTAAAGAACTTGGGCCTGAAAAAAGAATATACATCATCTACACTGATCTAAATGAGGTTTATTTTTCTTCAGCAAAGCATGGCATTTCTTAAGTCCAGTAAAATCATATTTTTGACAAATCTGTAGAATTTTTTTAACTTTAATTATAGATATAGAAGCTTGATATGACCAGGTAGTTAACTTATTACTTATTAATAGTTTAATCCTCAGTCCTGCAAATAATGATCTGGATGTTCCTTCACATGCAAAATATACTTCCTTTATACTCAATAATTTTCTTGTCACATATGCCCAATACAAGAAGGAGTAGAAGCAATGAACTATGGCATCTTGAAATTTCCAATTTTCTCTAATACACTAAATAAGATGTCTCAAATTCAATACAATTTTCTTTAAAATAAATAATGAAGATTATTAAAAGTAATGACAAGCATTCAAAATATTCTGGTTTCTAATTTTGCTGCATAGGTATGTTAGTCTTACTCAGGTAAGTATCCAAGGGTATGCAGTTCTCCAAGTCGTCTGTTGGAGATAAGAGTTCACAAATACTCTCAGCTGAGTGGCCTTCAGGGAATCTATTATGATCTCCACACTTCTTCAGTATTTCCACACAATCTGATCTAGAGATAAATAAAGAGACAGAATTTCATGACGATTACTTGAACAAAGGGCTTATATGAAAAAGATTTATTTCTATGTTATTCCCTTCCCTGAATCCACAACTTTTCCAATATGCCTCACAGCAGAGTGTTTATATATATACATATATGCTAATTTCATGTAGGAGGGAGGAACAAATTTGTGACACAAAGACAGAAACTATTGCTTGTACTACTCCTCTTTGACTTTGGGCTTGGTGATCTTTATTTTCTATGGCATCATATGCATGTGTCTTCCAAGCCCAAGCATTTCCTTCATTTGCTAATGTCTAATATGGGTTGAACTCTATCTCACTACCTGCACTATTAACTGCTCTTTTTTCTACTCAACCACCTACTTTCAAAACTTATTAAAAAAAAAAACAAAACACTTTTTTTTTTCAGACCTTTCTATCACCTGAAAGCTATCAGTAGATCCCAAAACCAAAAAAGAGGAAAAGTTTAATACACCATGGAGAGCCAAAAAAACCCCTTCAATAAGTCTTTTTTCTTTTACTTTACAATGCAAGCATATACATCCATCTCATTAACAGGCAAATATCTTCATTTACAGTGATAGAGATTCAAGCAATGGAAACCATGCAATTTCATATTCCTGCCATGTTTTCCTAACATAGCAAACACAGTCCTACAGCTTTTTAGTTTTTATTAAAATCCTTAGTAAAACCTCTAAAATGGTTTTTGTTTTACTCACAGTACTTACTTGCAGATAATACTTCCTCTAGATTTGCTGTGACAAGGTTTAATCTGCAGGGAGCAGGCAATTGCCTTCCACATTTCTGGTTGGCATTTTTTAATATCAAGCACAGGAATATTTATGAATGGCATCTTAATACTCCCTTTTTCCCATAGCTTCATGTCATTCATGGCTCCCTGGTCTGACTGAGTATTGCAGCTTCTAAAAAGTTCTGTTGGTCTTAAAAGGAGAAGGTAAGATATAGTATGTATAAAAGAAAAAGGAAGTACCACACAATTTCCCTTTTCACTCTAAGAACTCTACATTCTTCATATGATTTGCTTTTTGCGGTATATAAGCAATTAATCCCTTCCACAATTAAGCAAGAACAGAATCAATTTGAAATCTGTCTTTAAGGAAGACTCAAGGCTGAAACTCCCTTCTCACCTCTACCTCTTACATCAAATATCACTTTAATATTTCTCACCTGAAGCTGATTTAAGAGCAAATATCTTAGCCCAAATATCTATGTGAATGTTTATTGGTGAATCACTAATGAAAGTTGATTTATTATTTATATTTAGCCAGGTCTGGGATTCTCCTACTCATATAACACTCATGTCACTACATATTATTAAAAAAAGAAAAAGAAAAAAGAAGAAGAGGCAAGTGATCTCTAATGGCTAAGAAAATTTAGGGTTTTTTTTAAAACTCTAACTGTAACCTTGCAATTACTTTCAGACACCACTTTTAAATAATTTTGTCCTATACAGTACAAACCCACAGAAACATCTCTGCAAAAAAGGAGTTTTAAAAATAAGTAACATGTAACTTTAACAAACACTTTAACCTTATTTATAATATACAACATTCCAGTTATCATTACTTACTTGCCTATGCAGTAAGACAGAGGAATATGCAGAGGTAATAAACTGTGACATTTTACAAGTTCACGGGTTAACTTTTATTTTTGTAAGTTTTGTTACATCTGTTGCTAAATACATTTCCAAAAGTCCATTCTAAAGAAAAACTACTTATTTTCAAATTAACTAAAACCATACTTGCAGAAAGAAAGCTACATACAATCTCAAAATAAGTCTTAAAAACATTTCATTTTATTTTTGAAATCAAAGCATAGGAATTCCTTTATAAAATATTCAGTGTCTCTCTCCTACCTGTTATTAAAATTAGTGCAGTAAGTAAGATTTCTACAGCCCAGCTGACAAGGTTCTCGTACATCTGCTAAACAGGTCAACATGGAAACTTCAACTGCATTATACTCACAAAAGCGATCAAATTCTTGCCAGCTCTGTGAATTGCCCCAGCTCGTGCTATAAAGTTTAGTGCAGAGCTCTCTGAAAACAAAAAAGAAATAGAGATGAAGAAAATAAAATGAAAAGAACAACAGCCATTCAGATAGAGCCCATCACTTCTTTGCTGCTCACAACAGCCTTTGCTCACCACCAGAGAGGATTGATTAGAGCCCACAAAGTCTGCAAGGGTACCCAAATACAGTGCTCAAAGCAAATAACCCATTTTGCTTGAGAATGTCAGCACATCTTTAAGCTAGTAAGGCCAAAAGACTTCAGGATATAAAACTGCAATATCCAATAAAAATGTAACAGCTGGAAACGTGAACTTACAACTTTGAGATGAAAATTACCCCAGCTAATTTTACTCGTAATAAATCTAAGTTGACATCACAATGAACAACTTCTAAGCCCATCCTTCAGCTTAGAATCACACCTTCTCCTCCTACAGAAATGACTGTCAAGCAAAATACATTCTTTCTTTTGCCCTGATGTTTGAAACAGGGACACTGCTTGCTGCTTTTGTTTGAGATGTTTCCTGGTGTCAGCAATACCCAGTTCACTTTGTTCATGGCAATGTCCTACAAACTACAACTGTTCCCATCCCAAGGTATGGAACTTCACTGTACTATTAGATCTCCTGCCTATTGAAAACTTGGTAGAAGGATCCATTTTAGAACTTATTGTCATGAGATGTTGTTACTGGAAACTTTGATATAAAAGGAAGTAACAGTTCAAAAATGTTTGTAACTTATTCAGACACACTGATGCATTTAAAATGCAATCATCATCTATTTTTAAAGTGGACAGAAAACCACCCTAGACTAAAAATGCCTCAATAATTTGCAAGCATGCAACAGTTTGCTGAAAACCTTTGTTTTTCTAAATGTCAGAATAGTTAGTTCCCTTATTTAATTACTACATAACCTAAGTTATTTTTCACTGAGAAAAACCAGAAGAGCATCTAGAAAGGAATACTGCCAAGGTTTTAACATGAAGCAACCAGGCACTTGAGAGTTTGTGAAGTTCATTGTCCTTTTGTCTCTCTTTAGCATCTTGTTAAGACCTCTTAACCACAGGTTGCAATATTGGCTATTATGACCACAGGTATGGTACAAGTTTCATTAACTTACTGTGTCTGCTACAATAAGCCAGTGCTAAATATGAGAAAAGGTTGATTCCTCTTATAAAGCAGTATGTTTAGAGATACAAAGTATTGAACAGAATAGATTACCCAACAGATTACTATCTGGTTACCTGAACCTGTATTTTTTCTAAGAATTCCAGAACTTCCTATTTGATGTACATAGCAAGATACAGGCAAAGGCCAGAAACAAGACAAACTCCGAAGAACTTTCACAATTGGAAGTGAGGTTAGAGAGGTACTGACCTACATGTGGAAGAATTTGCTTTAGAACAGCAATGGAGCTTAGCTCCATCGAGGCCTGTTGAAGGTGGGGGGTGCACAGTGACTCCTGGGTGAACAGATCTTGAACTCTCAAGAAAACATTGCCAAAGTGGGTCCTGAGGGAGAGGCATGGTTTTACAGCCCTCTATAAGTCCATCAACAATTTCAAGCTCTGTTTTCATTGACATTAGAATTCTTTTACAAGCAGTCTGACACGCATAGTCTTCTGCTCTGTCACAGCAATACAAACCTGTTAACAAAATCGTTAACAGTCAAGCACAAACAACATTAAAGATGTACAATGTAACAGCCCTGAGAAATAAAAGTGCTGTAAGGTGCCTTCTCCTCAAATAACATTGCTTCTCCAAAATAGATACAGAATCAACTCTAGAAAAAAACTACAAAACCAATATATAAAAATGAAAAGTAAATAAAAATTAATAATGAACCTAAACCCAAAAGTTATCATTATATAAATTCATATAATGATTGCACCTAAACCCAAAAGTTATGATCATATAAATTCACATAATGAGAGTAATACAATTTATATGATAGACACCTACAATAACAAATTTTATATAAAACATACATGAAGTACATTTTCAGTATCTTCTATAGCTCTCAGTAAAGAAGGATTTGTTTGTACTTACTGTCTGTAGGGTTTCTCATTGGATATGACTGTGTGTAGTTATTCACGCAGTGTATAAGCTGAGGGCTAATAGATGCACAGTAACTTTCAACTGCTTTAATTTGTGACGGACCAGGAGAGGAGTCTGTCCGAAAAATTGCTTGGCAATATTCCCGGCAGTTCGTGTGGTGACCTGCGTAGCTGCAACAGACTGACCCCACTGGGAAAGCAAACAAACAAACAACAGAAAACCTATGGGTTCCTACGCAGAGAAATGAAGAGATGAGCATGTCTGTATAACACACAAGGATGCTCAAGGAAACAAAACAAAACAAAAAGGAAGAAATTCTATGCTCTACTGAAATATCTCTGTCTACAGAATGACTGGAAATATCTGTAACTAGCCAAACTACATTTGTTTGTCTGGCAGGAGAAAAAAGTCGGTACTAAAGCTGCCTTGAACCCAAGTTCAAGACAAGAGCAAGCCAGCTGAATCTCATTTTCAGCTCTTTTGTTCTTATGTTAGGTAACCAGACATGTCCAATAACTGAATTATCAGAGAAGTACTACTAATAAACAAACAAATATGAGAGTAGTATCATTCAAAAAACCCAGACAGATGGTAATGGTGATTCACCCATCTTTGCTATGTTGTTAAATACATATTGTAGTTCTTGAGAACAACTTCTACTAGAATTAATCCTGAGACACTGATTTCATTTTATATAAACATACCAGGCAACAAAACACTTGCATAGTTCTTCAAAATTTCAGCTATGCATTTGATTTTGCTACTTAGCACACATCAAAGGCACAAGCAGAAGAAAAAGATGACAGAAAAGACAAATACAAATACACAAATTAAAAACTGATATTAATTGTACAAATAGTCAAATCCCTTTATTACTTGAATAAGACAATTTACTCATGTGCTTATATGGGTCTGAAATCCATGTGTTTGTGTATATGTTCATCCACAGAATCTCTTACAGTTTAGAGAAAAAATGAATGACAAAAAAAGAAAAACAAAATAAACTATTCATTATATACTTACTTTCATTTCTGTTAATACAACTAAAGAGAGCATTCTGAAATCAAAACAAAAGCAGTGTTACAAGCCAGAAGACTTCAAATAAATATTTAAGTATCCAGTCATTTGTTATAATGAACTAATAAACCTTTGGCGTTACTTGCTTCAATTAGATTACATTAAAACAAAAACACTATACAAACAGTGAAACCAGGAAATTAAGAGATCAAGGGTCACCAAAGTTCTGTGTGCACTCATAATAAAACAGATAGTCAATTCAACAAGTAAATTGGAAGATTTTCCTGGACTAACTTAGAAACAGGGTAAACGGCTATAATAGGGTGTCCCAAAACGTTAGGATTTTTTTTTTAAGGACAATAAGTTTAAAAATTCTATGTAGAAAAATGAATTCTGCACAGATCGATATATGCAAATAGTAAATCTCAACAAAATAACTCCAAGACAATGTACCTTAAAAGCTAAAGCATGCGACCAACTCCCTCAAACTGCAGCTGAAAGGCACAGCTGGGGGATATACATCTTAAATGTCAGAAGAAGGGAAACACACACATCCTGCTGCTTTGTTTCAGAGGTCTCTAATCTGCAGACCAGTCATGGAATGGTTTGGGTTGGAAGAGACCTTAAAGCTCATCTAGTCACAAACTCCCTGCCATGGGCAGGGACACCTTCCACTAGACCACATTGCTCAGGGCCCCATCCAACCTGGCCTTGAGCAGGGCATCCACAGCTCCTCTGGGCAACCTGTTCCAGTGCCTCACCACCCTCATCATAAAAAAATTCCTCTTTGTATCTAGTTTGAAACTACCCTCTTTCAGTTTACAATCATTAACCCTCGCCCTTTTCATAACAAGCCCTGCCAAAAAGTTTATTCCCAGCTTTCTTGTAGGCCCCCTTTGGGCACTAGAAAGTGCTATAAGGTCTCCCAGGATCCTTTTCTTCTCCAGACTGAACAACCCCAGCTCTCTCATAGGAGACTGTCTTCATAAGAGACATGCTCCACCTCTCTTTGTGGCTTCTCCTCTGGACTCATTCCAACAGGTTCACATCTTTCCTGTGCTGAAGACTCTACCCGAGGATGTAGCACTCCACGTGAGTCTCACCAGAGCAGAGTAGAGAGGCACGATTCCCTCCCTCACCACTACTGAACTCTTGCCAAGAAACCCACAGTCTTCCCCACACTGAATAAGCACATTTTCCATTAAAAAAAAATTAGATACTGCATATAAGCTGTCTGGAACTCTATGAACAGATGAAGTCATGAGGTTGAAATTTCAAAATGTCATTGCCAGTTATCAAAGACTAAAATGATATGATTGTGAGAAAAAATAATTTGAACCTCCTCCATATCTAACCTCTACAATTGTCAGAAAGCAAGATTATAAAACGTGATCAAATACATCAATATGGTGACAAAACACAATCCCCATCTTCAAAAAATTCCTGATCTCCATTTCCCCTATCCCTATAATTAAACAAATTTGTATTTCACAGAGAAGACAGTATCTAGAGGAGAAAACAGAAACACCATCAGACTGATCCCAAATCATGTGGGATTGGTCTTGCTTCAATACAGGAAAGCACCAGATGTGCTACTATTTCTAAGACAAGGAAGAGAGCTCAGTACTTCACCAGATTCTTCATCTATCTTAGTTACTAGTTATTCACTGCATTGCAGAGAAGTGGGTATCCCAAATAACCTTGGGGCTATTTTTGTGCAGCTCTGTACTGCTGCAAACAGATGAAAATACAAATATGTTAGGAATTAACTTGATTTTATTTCTCCTTTTGTCTTAGATATTGTTTAGTGTGCAGGAATTTGCTTTTTGTTCATATTTTCTACTTGCTTTCTTCTGAACACGAGATTTTAAACAGGTCAATCCCAATAGTGAAATGAGCAGCATCAAATTCCTTCTGTTAATGCTCAGAAATTATATTAAACCTTGGGTAAGCCATGGCAGATGTGGCAATGGAAGACCCTAAGAGAATAAACACAAATCTAACTTGAAAGTGTAAGTTATTTTTTCCATGAACAGCAACTATTTATAATTCTAGTGATCATAAATAAAGGCACAGATCTATTGGTACACCTCACACAAAAATTGAAAAATCTGCCTTACATAAAACAAAGCCCCAAATCTCATAAAGTAGCAATTCAGACTAATTTCATGCCAAAAATATCCTCTACAATATTTCAGATATTTTCTCCCAAAAATATGGGTACTACATTATTTCCCTCAGATTAAGATAAATTTGCAGTGACATTCTTCATCCCAGCAGCACGTTTTCATTTGATTAACTTTAGATTTTCCCTTCTTTCCTACACACAAACCAAATCCTGTTAGGCAGCTGTCTGTGTAATACAGATGAAGGACAAGAGAACTAATGGAGAAAAAACACAGAGATGGAGTCACCATCCTACACCTGTAAAGAATAGATTTATACTCCTGCCTAAAGGCTTGTGACATTTTTGTAGCACCATAAATCCTTCACTGAGGATGCCAGGCACAGGTTACCAGAAAGGCCCTGTTTCCATGTGGCCAACCCAGTTTCTTTGGGATCTGCCGCACACAACAACACTCTGCCCCTAAACTGACCGTCCTCAGAAGCTGCTGAAATTTGACTTCTCCAAAGCCACCCTGTATAGAGCACTGGAAGGTGGCACACAAACCAGCCAGGCAGAATGAACACTGTAACTTTATTTATTAATGCACTGGGACAGCAGAGTCTGCTGGAAAGTCTAAAGTCTGTTTGCCATGGTTATACCAAGTACTTGACCATACTGTTAGCACAAACAATACTTAGAATCATACTCTAATGCTGCAATAAACTCACATAAAAACTGTCACATCATTTAGAAGTTGAATGATACAAAAAAGTGACTGCAAAGCAGTTCATAGAGTCACTTGTCCTGCTCAGAGGATACAAAAGAAAGGAGAATGTTCAGAAGATTGTGGTATCTACTAATATTCCTTCTCTAAAGAAGGGCTCAAATTGAGACAAAATTATCTTCTCACAGTAATTTCACACACCAATTTTATACAGGCAGGAACCTAAACTAATAATATGATTTCTGTATTTTGAAACTACAGTTCCACAGACTGCTGAATCACTGTAATAATCCTCACATTTCTGTTAAGAGGAGGTCTGGCTTCTCTTTTTCACTTTGTCCCTGTTCCCAGCTGTATAGTCTTGTGTGTGCCCCACCATTACCTTGTCATGACCTCTTCTTTCTCACTAACCCTGATGAAAACTCATTTTTCTCATTCCCTAGGATTTAAGTCAGTGATATCAACAGGTATAATGCTCTGTTAGAATAGAATAGAACAAGCAAGCATTTTTTAGATATCCTCCTCTAGAAGGACCTGCCAGATGCCAGAGGGAGAGTAAGGCAAGGAGGGACAGGGAATGCGTGTGGAAAAATGGCAGTTGCAGGAAGGCATGGGAAGAACTTCAGCTGCACTGAGTTGTTACAGCAACTCACTGTATTTCACAAAAATGTGTCTGTAGCCACCACAGAACACAGTGCTAGTGAGGGTGCTTTGTTTTTTTGGTAGATCTGGTAACTGTTCAGTTTATGTGTATGTATATACCCCTCACACGTGTGAGGGGTATAGTTACAGAGATGTGATATAATATTTTAAAAAAATTAGTGCCTAATCGCCTGTTTGTAAAAAGAGCTGTTAACAGTATTAGACAGTCTGATTTGAATTACTAACTGCAACTTCTCTTCAGAACACAAGGTTCGTGTCCATGTCTACTAAATTAGCACGAATATTTAAGAAGTCACCAGCTTTTCTGTCCACTCAAGGTTCCTTCTGAATCTTTGAGTGAACTGGCAGTGAAGCAAGACACAGAAAACAAAGCAAAAGGTAAAAGATAGATATAGGTAAGGAAAAACAAAACCAAACCAGCTAACCAATGCAAAAACCAAAAGAGGAGAAAAGTATGTTCTTTTTAAAAGAATGATTAAGTCATCGAGAATTGGGAGAATGATGGCACTAAGGCAATATTGTGTACACACATAGTCTGATACTCCATTTTTAACTTGTGTTGAATACTAAATTAAGTGAACAAAGATAGCAATATCAAAATTTCTAAACCACAAACACAATGATTTGTTTTACTTGTGCACAAGCCCCATCTTTCAGACTTCTCTTTTTTTTAAAGTCAGGTGTTTCCAAGCCTGGTGATCAAAGCCAGAGAGACTACAAGCAGGAGGAGTGGAAAGCAGCAGGTGGCAACACAACCACGTACACCTTAAAGCAAAGACTCTCAAAGATTTCTTTTTGGTGCTATGGAAATTGAAAAGGGCTATTGAGGTTTATGCAGCAGAGAACATTTTTCAGTCTTCCTAACCAGAACCCCCCTGAAGGAAGATTTTAGCCAGTACTGCAGGACCTAACTGGTTTCGCTCTTTTTGGAGCTCATCAGCTGCAGGTAACGGCTCAAAACCTAAAAATGCATGCACCCAACACAAACAGCAGAACATTTTGCTGAAGGAAGAAGTCCTCTGCATTGTGAGGCATGCAGAGGACTTCTGTAAGTCCACATTATAAGCACATTTTTTTCTAAATGGCTGCCTCTTGTGTCTTCAATGAAAAGCAACAGTGAAGTTGTTGTTTTACATCAGAAATTAAGAATATTTTGCAAAAAACCCCACAAAAATTATTTCCCTCACTAAAAATTACCATGGTATCTATATTCTACTAACTTTGTCAGAAAAATAGGTTCAGTACTATTGTCTTGGGCAACCTAACCATGACAAATATTTGAATCTAGATCCTATCCAATTAAGGCCACCTTAATTTATAAGTATTACCTACAGTTAACAAATACGGTAGTAAAATGCTTAACTCTTTGCAGTTAAGCACAGAAAAGAAAACTCTCTTGATTTCTTCTTGACTTCATTTAATCTTTGAATTTATTGAGAGAAGATAAAAGTCAGAGGGTAACATAGTAATGTATAGTGGAATCAGCTGAAGTGTCAAATGATGGTGAACATCTATTAAAAACTTTAAAAACTTGCAGTAATAAACAAGTAAGGTCAAGATTTTCCTCTATTATGTAAACCAGTAAAGAATTGAGAACACTTGCACAGTGAGGTAGTACAAAATTATTGGAATTTAAATTTTGGCAAGATCATTGAGTGTTTTATCAACCTTCTTTGAAGAGCAGAGAATAGAGACAAAAAGCACCAGCAGCTGACAATAACATTATCTACAATGTGTAGTGTATGGTCAGAGTCCATCCTGAATTCATTAAGCAGTACTTTCAGAGGCCACACACAGTCCTGTGCCTTAGGAGTTCATTAAAATGGTTTAGGAACCTTTAGCTAAACAATGTCCTAAACAGTTCCTTGAGTTATTATCTATTGTTTTGGAGTAACCACACAAACAATTAGATAAGAGCTAAAAACTGATTATTGCATTTTTCAGCAGGGGTAATTAATAGCCAGCACTCACTAAAATCTCAGCAAAAAGCAGGATCATATAACCCTAGAAGAAAAACCAAACCAATACCATAGCAGAGTGAATACTTTTCTGAATCCCCGTTAAAGCACTTGAAGCTGCAGGCACTGCATTTTAGGCATCTGTTTAAAAACTGTAAAATACCAAAGTGAGACAAGGCTAAAGAGTGCTCAAATCTGTGATAGCAAAACTACCTTTTAACAGTCCATGGACACCAAAAGTGTTCATTACTGTGCATCAAAATTAGTTATAAGAGCAGAGGTGGTGGTGAAGTGGTGACATTTCCAGTTGCATTTCAACTGCTTGGGAGATGTTAATAGTGCTCAACTGCAGTAAAGCTCTCACAGGGCCGATTAACTAGAAAAGTTTGAATGTCCTGATGTAAAAACTGGTTCTAAATATTCAGAGAGGTGAACTCACAATATGCAGTGCACAGACTCAAGAGCTGCAACCTAATGGAGACTTTAGTGCTACCCTTTCCATGTACAGAAGAAAAAAGAGATTTTAAACATAGTAGTAAAGCCTTTACAGCTTATTTTAAGATTAATGAAGTATTTTAAGTTGCTCCTCCAAGAATGTATTTCCATGTAGTCTTTTAATTAACCCCCACTTTACTCAAAAGTTTTAAAAATCAGAAAATCCTACATACAATCCATACCGTCTCCACTTCTTTTTTCTTCTTCCTTTGACTATTACCTACCTTCTTTTTAGAGGAAGGTGAACAGGATAGCAGAAAGCTGGAAGAAGTAGTGAAAGATAAAGAACTGAGGTGCACAGGACTAGAGGAAAAATGAAGACAACCAAATGAGTATCTGAGAAGCAGAAGAGGGAAAAAAGGACTATTAGAATAAAACCTTCAAAAGAGGGCAAATAAAATACCTTTTGGTAACACTCAAAAATACTGGGCAAGTTGTGTTAAATTTATTCATTTCTGCATGCAGTGCTATTTGAAAATAAAAATTGTTTAACAGGACACGCCATCTTCAAAGCACTGATAAAAAACTAGTATCTTATTCCAACACAACACCTTTCTAAAATGTGTAAAATCTCCAAATTAAAATAAATATTTGCAGTAAAAGTAATGCAGAAACATATGATCAGCAAAAGAAGCATCTTCTATTAATATTGTGAAAAGCTGGCACATCAATGGTGAAGTAATTCTGTTACTGCAGAACCTGAGACTCCACTTAGTGACTTCAAACTCGGTGACACCTCCTGCATGGGGTTTGGCTTTTTTCACTGCTCTGAAGCCTATACCCTACCCCTGAAGATTTACTTCCTTCTTCACCCTCACTGACTTAGTGGGAGGCTGCAGGGTAACTCAGAAAGTTGCTTCCTTAATCTCAAAAGATTACCAAAGTGTACTAGGCACAGTTCAGACTATTCTAAGCAGCTTGTGAAAATTCTCTGGGAAATCCTTATGTGAGTAAGCTAAGTAAGTTAAGAAGGCTGGTAAGCTATGAGAGTGTTTACAAAAAAGGGAATAATATTTTACATCCTTAATTCATCTGGTTTTTACTTTTATGTCATGTACTTAATTATTAAAAACCTCAGCAATAGACTTGAGAATTCTATGATCTATACCACAAACTAATTGTCCACTATGATCTATATTGCAAACTCATTTTCTAATTGGATCCTCATTTTTGGCAAAGTATGAATTCTTAAATGCAAAACCAAACAGAGTATGTATGACATTGTATTTATGTGATTTACATTTAATTTCTGATCTCATGTCACCTCTTTCTGTTTGAAGTAGCCACTCCTTCCCCAGTTGAGTGTTTCCCCAGCCAACTCCACTGAATGCAAAGTTCACTACAGGACACAGACGCTGCTCACAGACTACAGAGGGAGCAGGACTCATACACCAAAGCAGCAAGATTGTTTTTTTTTTTTTAATGAGACATAATGACAGGGTGTGGGAACTGCAGATTCCCTCCAAATGTTTTATTTGGAATCGTCAATCTTAGGCATAATTTCCTTGAATTTTATGCAACCAATGAGCCTCTCAAGAGCATTTTAAGGATTATTTTCCATGTGCACCTGCAAGCCAGGATACATATGAAAAACCATTGTCATACAAAATTCTATCATAACTGAAGATCTAGCACATCAGATGCTTAATTTCTGCCCCTGACACACTATTTGTATCTAGTATACCTAGTCCTCATTAAAAAAAGTTCTTTCCTTCTTCTCTAATCAGAAGACTGATTCCCTCTATTATGATTTTTCTCCCTCTCCTTCTCTTTTAATCTTGCACAGACAGCAAGCATTAAGGTTTTCTGTACAATAACAGCAAGATCACTCCTGATCAAGAGTGAGACACCCAGTTTTTAAAATCCCAGATAAAAACTGAAAAAGTAAATAAGATGACTATGACCATTTTGAAGTCATTCTTTATTCTCTTACCTTTCCTCTCCCGTTCTCCTCCAACCCATACTGGCCAACCTCCTACAGCAATGCAGAAATGCAGAAAAAAAGAAGGAAACAGACCAGCATAATAGAGGAGAAGCTTGCAGATGTTGACAGTATAGCATATTATAGCATGAAAGGAGACAGAACTACTTAAAATGAAAATGCATTTTTAAGAGAACAAGCTACAGCAACTTCAACCCATGCTAACTTCCACAGTAAAGAGTTGAGGAGAATACTCTGTAGATTGTTTAGATAAAAGGACAAAAGGGAAAATAAATTTAAAAAAAAGTAAATCAATGCTTCCTGGAAAAAACAAGAAAGCGTCTCCACTTCTGCCCAAATTAAAAGAATGGAAAATTGATATCCTGAACTGTTGATTATGAGCAGAACTGATGCAGGACTACCTAACTTAGGGCAGAAGGAAATGAGATGAAAGGGGGTGGGAGGAATCTGGCTTTCAATTAGGATGAAGATCAAAAGAAAAGCGGAATAGCATTTCTAGACACTGTGTTAAAAAGAACACAGGTAAAGGCAGATTTCTGAAGATACCCTGATGATTAATTTTGTGAGCAGAATAGTAAAAATAACTGCAAGCATCAATTGTTTCACTGATGTTACAAAAAATTATACATTTGAAATTACTTTTATTCAGATGGGATACTTTAGGCTGTCCTTTCCTAAGTTTTCTTTAGGTCACTCTTAAGCTGACTCTCACTGTCCAAGGTGAAAGGTTTCTGACAGATGGAATGATCACAATGAATGCTGACTTTAATCAAAACTCTTATGAAATAAACTTTTCAGGAATCCAGTTTGAAAGTTGCAAATTTTTAATTTAAATTAAGATATATACAAGTCTAAAAAATCCAAAACTTTTTTACAGATGGTGATTATACTTTTATAAAAACTGTAGATAGATCATTTACATTCATATGAAAATGAGTACATTCAGAAATACAGCTATAAAAAGACTGAACTTTCCCTCTTCTACAGGATATTTTTACAGGACTTAAAAAACTATTGATATAAAAGTTGATTTTTTTTCAGATATATTCAGACACATAAAAACATACCTCGTATTCTTTCCTGCAGACCTTTAAAACATCACTTTTTGCTGAAGCCTGAAAGACAGATAAATTTCTCCATTTGTAGCAGATAATAAAATCATGTCACTAAATAAAGACAGTTCTATTTTTAAATTAACTGCAATAACAATTGATTCATGATCTATTAAAATGTTCCTTTAAGAACCTAAAGAATTCATGTAAAGTTTTAAGAAAAAAAAACAGATGCCATGACTGTTAATATGACTTTTAATGAAAACCCAAATCCTCATATTTCTGCACCAAGTTAGCTGATAGTGGAAGCACATAGAGCAACTTTGGTTTTGTGTAAGGTTTGCCAGACTGCAAAATACAGGAAGCATTTAAGAAATGGAAGAGCTTGAGCATAAAGATCTCTCCCTTTTCCCTGCTAATTTATCACTTGTGTGTCGCTTTCCACCCTCCTCCCTCTTCTATGTTCAATTCTATGGTTCCTATTGTCAAACTGAGTTGCAGAAATTCTCCCCTCAAACTGCAAGATCCCTTTGTTCTATACAAAATCTCGTGCTCATTTTTCATATGACAGATATTCAAAACTATAGTAACTACTAACATGTTACTTCCCCCTCCAGTAATTTAAAACACTTGGGTGAAGTCTGACCTCAGACCTATTATATCACTGCCTTCAAAATGATTCCAAAATCTCCTCAAGTTTCAAGGTATTTGGATTTTGGTATGAATTTAAAAAAATAGGAAATGTTTTAATCAGAGTCAGTTAAAGTACAAAATACAGCTAAGATTCTGAAACAACAGTCTGCAATCAAACAATACAACATCTGATTTAGAGGATAATGAGAAATTATGTAACAAAAACATAAGATTAAATTAATAGAATTTAGTAAGACTACAATAAACAGACATTTCTTTATCAGGTCTGGAAGACACTTAAGCATTAGGACATACTTGAAAACATGGCTAAAAAATGCATTTGAGAATAAACACACATTTCTTTTCTGAAGATCAAAGCTACCCAGCTTGTTTATTCACTCCTCATCTCACTCCCACACTACTCTGTACTCACTGTTCATCTCTTGCCACATAGTTTAAACTCCATGCTTTTGGGTGAAAGTAGAATTTCTTTTTTATTATGATTGCAGTTTGCAGTAGGCTGCTTGGTCAAGATTAAGACTACACAGCTAATATTCACAAATATGAATATTAAGTACATCTGTGCTCCACAAATGAATTACAAGGATGATGATGATAAACACAAATATGCTCCTAGATTCTGAAGATGTTTTTAAAGCCACAAACACATATTTAGGGGGGAAAAAAAATCACAAAATGCTTCACAGATTTTAAATACAGAGGTCATTGTTAAATTTACGAATTATGCTTAAAACTGTTACTTGACAAAACACTGGCTCTATTAACACCAAAATAACCCAACCCTTCTTCCATCTGATAAAGAAAAACCTCTTTGAAGAGGCGTAAAAATCTGTTTGGGGCTGTAACCACAGTGTTGTACCACTAAACAGGACGATACAAAATAAAGAGCTTAGGATCAGCCACATCACTCAACATTATTTTAAAGTCACAACTTTTATGTAGAGACTGACAAAGAAAGTCAAAATTAAGTTCAGCATAACCAAAGAGAGCTGCAGAATCAGTCTGGATTCAGGGAGCAGGGTGAAAGCCTTACCTGCTTACACGCTTGCCGGCACTCCACAGCAATAGCCAGCTCACAGCAGCCCAAACCAACCCACCCGTCAGACTTCTTCAAAACTCCTTGGGAAACAAGATGACAGACTTATTAGAGTAGAAAGAGAAACTATGCCACCATTTCCCCTTCCCTCTACTTTTCCAATTTGATAATCCTGTTCTCAATCAAGAAGCCTGTGTACAGATTACATTTTTATTGGAATTCCAAACTAATAAACTTGAAGCAAAAAACACAAGTCTGTGTTTTCATAAATGCCAAAACTAGCAATCAATGAAGTACCTTCCATACATTGAGGTTAAAGATGTTTTATGCAAACTGTTTTATATGTTCAATGGAAACATGAGATTTTAATAATCTATCGAATCTGAAATATAAAACAACAAAAAAATCAGGAAAAAAATCTCATTAAAACTGAGAACATCATCTCTTACAGATACATCCTGTTGTTTGTTTCAACAGCACATTTCTCTACCAACTTGCCAATGCAAGAAATGTTCCAAGTTCTTTCTCCAAACTTCCTGTGGTGTTTTTGGTCTGGATGCAGTTAAAGTTCTTCAACTGAGCTGGCATGGGGTTTTCCCAGAAGTCCAAGTTTTGGACTTCTAATTAAAACTGTTGATGCCACAGGGATGTTACTGCAAACACAGGCAGCATCCAGGGCTTTTTCCACAGGGACTCACAAGTAGGCCAGCAGTGCCCAAGAGGTTGGGAGGGGACACTGCCAGGACAGCTGACCCCAGTGACATTTCATACCACATGGCACCACACTCAGCCATAAAAGCTGGGGGGTGAGGATGGCGGGGCTGCCCCTGCTTGGTGACTGGTTGGGCATTGGTTGGTGCTGAGCAATTATTTTCTTTTACATCACTTGGGTTTTTTTTTTTTTTGTGTGGGTTTTTTTTTTTTGTGTGTTTGTTTGTTTGTTTGGGTTTTCTCCTCCTTTCTTTCTTGTTTTTCCTTCCATTTTTAAATTATAAACTGTCTTTATCCCAAGCCATGGGTTTTCTCACTGTTGCTCTCTGACTCTCCCTTCCCTCCCACTGATGGGAGAATGAGCAAACACTGTGTGGTAATTAGCAGCCTACTGGGGTTAATCCACAACACTTCCTCAGTCATTTATCTCCCCAGCAACATGGTTTCATAGCCAGAACTACCTCCAACAGTAGTTTCCCATCTCCCTGTCTCTCTTAATCCATTTATTTCACTGTTTGCATTATCCTCATTTCTTATCATAAAATTACATCGAAATATGGTAAGAAGCAAATTGCTGCCAGAAGTTGTTTCATCCTCTGAATTTAATAATAAATACAGATTTTCTAATGTTTTCTAATCACCAGAAATAAAATAAAAATGCATTCCTGTATCTATTTCTCACGTAACTTTAAAGACAGAAATAAAGGGAAAGTTTGATCCATGCAGCTGCCCAGCAGCTCTGACAAACTTATTACATTCTTTTGCTTACAACAGGAGGCAGAATTATTTAACTCAAATGAACCACTCATTTTTGTTATGACTATTAAAAAAATTAAGTAATACTTTATTACATACATAAATTATATTCTTTATGTAGAAATAAAAAAGCAGAAAGCAGAAGAATCAACAACTTAATTTTAAAAAAATGCTCTTAAGCCTAGTGGAAATGCCTATTTAGGAGAGCCACACAGGATGTCCAGCTTTAAAAAAGGAAAGTGAAAGAGCTAGGTGTGAGATCTTAAATTTAAATTCTAAAAAAACACTTGGGAAAAAGTAATAAAAAATAATTGCAATCAATGGAAAACAATGGCCAACTGGTATTTATCATGAAGAAAGTTGGCTTTAAAACACTTGGTCAGCTTTACAAACACAGGTGGCACTGAAAGTCTTGCCAGCCTCTGTCTTTCATGACACTCATTCCAATGGGTAAATTAAGAAAATGCACTAATGGCAAATTTATGAAGGAGGAGCAAAATCTTCACAAAGCAAAATTAACACATTCCCTATGGAAATTAAAATATACATAACAGTTACTAAAATGCAAATTAAAAGTTTAATGCTTGACGCAAGTAAGGTAGCAGCAGGTGGTAACAAGTAATTGCTCAGCAGGTGGAAGGAGTAGAGGCCAAAGGTGCACTACAGCTTCTGGTTGTAGCCTGTATTCTGTCATTTTGACCATCTGAATGGTTCAGATCCTCTGCAGGTACTGCAGGCCAGTGATCCACAGGTCCTTCTGGAGACTCTCAAAATCCTTTAGACATCTCTTCAGAGTACTGCCTCAGCTTTCCAATTCACACTAGTTCAAAGCAGCTGTGAAGGTCATTAACAACTGCAAGTACAGCTCTCCTTTCACTTCCACAATTGCCGTGCAGAATTAGTTTTTCAGAGGTTGAACATCTTTTCCAGTGTCAAAGAGATCACTGTTGTGCACACATGAGTAGCCTGCAATCAGTGTTCAAGAATCTGGAATTCAGGTTTCATATGTAGAGTTAATTGCCAAACCAGCCACTCACTATGCTCTGTTTCAGGCATAAAATAACACATCTGTCATTTCTGCATAAATGCCTTTGTGGGGATTCCTTTCAATCAGAACAGTAATGTTTGGTAGAACATTTATTGTTAGGATTGATAAAGTAAGGCATAAGCAATCTAAAAAACATCAAAGAAAAATCATGTGCAATATGAAAAAAAGATTTCCAAAAATCTCTGTTGCAATAACCAGCTGTATCCAGGAGAAACACATGGTAAATACAGCTGGACAGCTTCAGGGACAGTGTCATCACTGAGAAGCCACCACTGAGTAATCAGGCATCCATATTTTGTGCAATACAGGGCCTGTGGTTTCAGGCATACTGGAACTAAACTAAAGGGTGATAAAAGAATGAAGCAAGCTACAAATACATGCCAAATTAAGAAGGCTGATAATTTTCAGCTGTTGTTAATATGCTCTTGGCAAGTGGCCCTCTCTCCAGGTTATATCCAACAAGCAGACAAGCTTCTGAATAAATTGATGTCACACTCTCAAGAAACATTGAACTTCAATCTTAATACAGTAACTTGTAAATTAATTTTGTCATAAAGGTAATTGTGTGCCTTTCCAGATGAAAATACACCTTCAGTGCACAATTAATTGACTGGAGTCCACAGTTATGATAATTCATCAAATTCATCTGTACAGTAGAGATTCCTGAGCCATAACAAACAATCATGTTGCCTAACACAAACTCTCAGCCTGCCTCATGTATGCTCCAGCTCCTTAATCACCTTACAGTGGCTCTTTGCTGAACTTGCTCCAGAGTGTTCATAGTTTTTGTCCAAAATGCTCAGAACTGGATACAGTACCTCTTATGTGGACTCATCAATTCTGAGAAGGGGGGAAGGATCAGCTCCCTTGATCTGCTGGCAACACTTTCACTGATGCAGTCTGGATGCTGCTGGTCTTCTTTGTTACAAAGGCACATTGCTATCATGTTAAACTTGCTGGTCACCAGGATTCCCAGGTACATTTCTACCAAGCTGCTTTCCAGCTGCCCAGCCTCCTGTGCACTGTGGAGCATGGTACCTTTGCCAGGTCCAGGACTTTGCATTTCCTTTTCTGGAATTTCACGAGGTTCCTGTCTGCCTATTCCTTTGGTTAATCAACATCCCTGTGAACAGTACCAAAACCATCTGGTCCAGCAACCTCTCCTTTCACTTTTGCATCACTGGCAAACACACTGAGGGTGAACTCTGTCCCATCATTAACAAAGATGCTTAACAGGACTTGACCCAGCATCAACCCTTGGGATACTAGCCTACAGCTGCACTCTGTGATGCTGATCAAACCTTCTGGCACAGCAATTTGGCCAGTTTTCACTTCACCTCCACTGCTCACTTATCCACCTCACACTTCATCAGTTTGCCTATAAGCAAATCATAAAAAGTAGTGACAAAATCCTTACTTGAAGCTGAGACAGACAACATGCACTGCTTTCTCCTCATCAAAAAAGGCAGCCAGCTCATCACAGAGGGTTATCAGGTTGGTTAAGCACAGATTCCCCTTCATATATCCATGCTGACTATAAACTATCACCTTCCATGTAATCCAGTGAACACTCTCACATAAAGGGCAACTCCTGCTCCTCATCTTCCTGTACCTGTCCCTCACAGCACACCTGCTGTGGGAGCCTTCCTGCAGTGTCCCTGTGACTCCAATAGGACGGAAGCTAGGTAACTGCACACAGGTTTCTAATCAATGAGACACAAAGTCTGTTTACAAGCACTGGAATCAACAGTTTACCTTGGAGGCCTGATGGGGGGAGAAAAAGGAGGTGGGGGGGGGTGGGGAGTCTGAGCAGATGCTGTAAAACTGTTACAGCCTCCTCTTTCCTCACTCCCACTTTTTCAACTATAGCATTCTAATTTCAAAGCATTTTAATTTTGTAATTTCAAAGTCTTTTAGAAATTACACGATACAATGGACTAGTTAAGCCTGATTTCCTCTATTTTTGACCTCTCCTTCTAGCATTACAGCCCTATCTTGTGATTTATGCTTTCACTTTCTGGTGAAAGCATAAATGCTGGTTTTGCATTAATCTATGCTGGTTTTGCATTAATTGACTTTTGGTGAGGAGCAAAAGAGTCAGCCACAGAAGTAATTCTCCGTGGGGAGCCACTAGCAGCTCTCCCTGTGCCTGGCACAACTGGCTGGCTCTGAGAATTGGCACACTGCTGAGCCAATTAGAGGCATTAATGCCTCTATGATAACACTTTTAAGAAGGAAGAAACCATGGGAAGGTCTCTTTCTCCCCTTGGAGGGGTGGCCAGCGGCATGGCCACCAAGATCCTGCTGCCGGGGCAGCATTCCGGCAGCACAAGCACCTGTGCAGCCTGGACCGTGTGAACAACAGTGAGAGGAATGGCAAGCAAAGCTATGCAAAGCCCAAATGAAATCAACTTTTCAATGCTGCAGAACTCTATAAAATCTTTTCAATTAATAGAACTTGGGAACAAACGAACCTACAAACACCAATTCTCTCCTGAGTCATAAAAAACGAAAAAGTGAGGACACATGAGGAGAACAATATGGTGACACTAGGGTTGGTGCAAAGGAGGGAGGGGGAGGAGGAGGTGCTCCAAGCTGAGATTCTTCCACAGCCTGTGATGAGGACTATAATACAACAAACTGTTTCCCTGTAATTCATGAAGTGTATGGGGGAATGCAGCATTCACCCACAGCCCATGAGAAAAAGGCACTTGTGCTGGAGTGTGCGGTGCTGAAAGCTGTGATTTGGTGAGAGGCTTGAACAGAGAGAACCCTTGCTTCCAAAGACAGAGGAAGAGGACTCTTGCTTTTATACTAGAACATCTCATCCTTAAAATTGCACCCCATAAACTAAAAGCAAGCCATGGGAGAGACTTCATGTTGCAAGGAAAGACTGCAAGCCATGGGAAGGACTTCACATTGCAGGCAGGTGTCAGGCAGACTGTTAGCCGTTAAAATTAAAACCACGTTGGAAAAGTCCATGGAGAACTGTTTCCCACAGGACACACCCCATGGCATAGCAAGAGACTCCTCTCCCTAAGTAAACTGAAAAGAGATTTTAGAAGTGACAAACTGACGAAAAATCTTCCCATGTTTTGTCTCCCTGTGCTGTCGGTGGCATGGAAAAAAGGCTGGGGTAGGGGGGAAAGGTGCTCTAAAGGTTTATTTTAGTTCTCATTATCCTCTTTTAATTCTGTTAATATTTTTTTTTCTTTATACTTTTTAAAGTTTTGTGCCTGCTATGCCCTTTAAGTGTTTCCTCCTAATCCTTATCTCAACCCATGGGTTCCTTTCCCCCCCTCTGCTTAACTATAGCAGAGGAAAATGAATAAATGATTTCCTGTGGGTGCGCTGGCATTTGGCCAGATTCAACCTGTCACTTTTTAAATCCACCTGTACCAAGAAGCTTGGTTCATGATCTGAGCCCCTGCACTTTGTTGTTTGCCTAATTCTTACTATCTCCCCGTGTTACTCAGTTTTTGTTCAAATCATGCTGCATCTAGAATAAAGTCATAATTATCAACCATTTTGTAGATCAGGCTAAGATGTAACAAAACCAAAAAAACCAAAAAATCTTGAGAAGAAAGAAATGTGATCTTCCCCAGATTTGTCATAGAAGAACATGTTTAATTATACAAACACATTAAATATTTTTTTACCTAAGAAAACAAAACTATTAATAAAATCACATTATATACTAGAGGAAACTACACACCACACAGTTTATATTAGATGCATAATGGAAGTTAAATTATCATGAAATCTATTGGTGCAGATGGCAGATACAATATCAAAACACAAAGAGGGTGAAATAGCAACATGATTCAATAGCCAACTGGTATTTCTTACCTGGTAAAGAAGAATTTATACAACCCCACACTTCTCTCTGAAAAGTAAAAATACAATTATGCAAAAGCAAGTCTACAGAATGACAGAGTTTCTAGCAGACTGAAACCAGCAATTTCAGCATTTTTTCACTGGGTTTTAAATATCTGATTGGAAGAATTCTTATGTTTAAACATCTTTTAAAGAAGTGCTATGATAGAATCTGAGTACCATTTCCTTCAATAAGAGGGCTGCTGTGCACAGACCACGGAATCAATAGCAGCATTTTTGCAGATGCAGAACATAATGTAGTTATCTGGAATACACAAGTTAGTCAACTCTCTCCATCACTGTTCACAGAACTAAAGTGCAACTTAGACAAAGAACAAGATTTGTCTAGGACTAAGACTGGTGGAGAAGCTTATTGCCCTAGCATTTCTTCCCACCAGCTTAAAAATACCCTAAACACACAGAAACACAGAAAACAAATTAAAAAGAGTTTCATTCACACTGACACAGCAACCCATACTGTCACACAATGACACATCTATCTATTATCACAGGAATTGATGACTTTCCAAAGTTGCAGTGGATCTGTATTTAATGATCTAACACCATCCTCCTCTGCATCTGTGGAAGTTTTCTACTTAGACAAGAGCCAAAGCAAGATCAAAAGAAGATGGTAAAGAGTGTTACTTCTATGAGTTCCATCCCTTTTATTCAGCTGACTTCCCTTATTTCAGGAGGAGGTTAATGGTTGGACTCAATGATCCTTAGGGTCTTTTCCAACCTAAATGCATCTAAGTGATTCTAAGAAAAAAAAAAATCACAATCTTGTGTTGAGAGTTACTTTTTAAATTAATACCAGGCATTACCCTTTCTATCATATTACTTGAAGGAATACACACAACACAATGTCTGTAATCAAGTGCTCAAGAATATTGACCATCTGATTAAATTTAAACCTATCTGCTCATCTGTGAAATGGCACCAGAACACTTGTCCAACATGACAAGAGATATCTGAGAATAGCAAATATGGTATTGAGTTGAATGGCTAGCTATTTTATATATCTAGATATTACCAGTTCAGTGATACTAATGTAAGATCCACACCAGACAGCTGACTTCTCATTTATAGAGAGTTATAAAAATCATTGTGTCATTTTCCCCCTTTCAGATAATCTCCAGTCCTGTCTTATCAGAAGCACTTCCCTACTATACAGATAAGATTCTACTTGTCTTATCAAGGAATGAAAGATAAAAAAAACCAGTACCAAACCAAATGCTATTAATCACTTCAATAGGTTTTCATGACAGATTTTATTCATACCAGGAGGGGTCTATAACTTTCTGAGACCTTACAGCTATTGACTCTCAGAAACAAAAAGCTGAAGGAACTTTGACACACAGAAGGAAAGGATCTATAAGCAAACACAGTCTTGTTCCTTATTCAATGTTATTTGCAGATTTACTACTCCTACTCATTGCCCACTTGAGCTGAGCATATGTTTTAGGCTTGCTGCAAACAGTATTGATACTGTTCAGAGGTAACAGAAATTACCAGAAGAAAGCAGGTTTTTCTGAGTGCAAAAGGGTGCCAAGAGATAACTCTAAAATTTGCAATGTGAATGACCATACTTATCTATTCCCTGATTAGATTGTCCTTAGAAGAGGGAGATTTCACTCCTTTTTAAGCGAAACTAAGGAACTTTAGTAACAGTATAGAACTTTCAGGAAACTATAATTTTATTTATCCAATAAAAGCATTACTTCAGTTTCTCAGATAAGGCCATAATCAATTTAGTGCAGTTATCAGGGCCTTCCTGTCTTAGCCCAAGACTCATGCCTTTGTGCCATACACATTGGAACATATGATCTAATTTAAGTCACTGTCATTAACGTCCAAGTGACAATCAACCAGCACAGGTTTTTACAACATAGATAAGATTTTTATTGCATTTTATAGCTTATACATGCCACCTTATTGGAGGTAACATAATTTATGATGGCTTTAAAAAAAAAATCCTATGTTGAGGTTTGAATCTCATTTGAAGAGCTTTTCTAGCAAGTCTTACCATTGATTCTGGACAATACTCAGGTGCTCGCTGCAGTAAGTGCTTCAAACGGGAGTCACTCTTAGAAGACAAAATCTGTTAGAAACAAAACACATCTTAAAACATAGAAAATGTACTGGAACATCAAATACTTTTCCCAATTGATTTCACTGTTTTTAGTTTCTCTAATATCTACTCTTTGACAACTTTGCCTAATGGTTAGTATGTACAGAATTCAAATTTAAGATTTCTTTTTATGTATTTGTAGTTTTCTTTTTATGTATTTGTAGTTTTTCAAACATGTTTCACTTTTTATAGAGAAGTAATTTTTTTCTATTTAGAATAGAATGAGAATTTCAAACATTTCAATCAGAAAGTTTCCACTGAATGTGGAAGGGCAATTAACTAGAGTTAACTAGAGGATTTCTGCTGCACGCATCAAAATACTATACAACTCTATTTACTTAATTAGCATTCTGCTACATATTACATGACCTTAAGCAATTAAACTTCAAAAAAACCCTGAAACAATTTCTGTGGAACAAGGTAGAACAAAACCAAGACTAGTTAAAGAGACAGTCAAAACTAGCAGGGAATGCATAGTATCCACAGGCAAACTGAACACCCAGGAGCTCGCTAGACTGGATGGAATACAACTGAGGATGTTGAGGATGTTGTTCCTTTAGCAGTTAAATAAAGTTTTATTTCTAATTAAAACAAGGAACTGGTCAACAGGAGGAATGGAAACAAACCTATTAATGTGTGATACGCAACTGGAAATGATATAACTGAAACAGATGAATTTCAGAAGGAAAAGTACATTACTGTTCTATTCTAAATTTGTTCTACTCTCTATTCTAACATGATAAACTTACTGAAAGAAAATCAAGAGAACAACAGCACACGTTTCAGAAATGAGAGCAAAAAAAGAACTGCAATAGTATTTTGATTCTTCTGAGGTCATAGAATAAAATAATTCAGGTAGGAAGGGATCTCAGAAGATCATTTATTTCAACCTTGTGCTCAAAGAACGGTCAACTGTGAGACCAGACCATGGTGTCCATCTGCTTATTCTTTCCATCTGTCCCTCTAGATGACAGTCCTGCCATTAAGATTATCAACATTTCCTTTCAGCTTCATATAGCCTGAAAACTCAATGACAGTTGCCTCATCCAGATTGTTAACAAAGATCTTAAACAGGACAGGTCCCATGGCAGACCCCTTTGGTGTTCCACTTCTTATTAGTCTGCAGGGAAAGTAGGACCCACCAACCTCTATCTCTGAGCCTGATTTTACAACTGGTTTTTTACTCATCTACTTGTCCATTCCTCAAACCCATATGATCCTAAAATGGATACAAATACATTGAGGGAATTAATGTTTAAAAACTTGCTACAGACAACACAAATGACATCCATGCCTTTCCCCTCATCCAGAAATCCACCTTTTTTAGCAAACCAGGTTGGCCAGAAATGATTTACTGACACTAAATCACTCACTGCCTTCAGCAACAGCTTTACGTTTTTCCTTCTTCAGCCTTTAACTGTCATAAACGTCTTGTTGCCCTCGACATCCTCTACAAGTCTCAATTCCAGCTGAACTTTGTCTTTCCCTATATAACCTTACTTGCCTTGGCAAAAGATCTAAATTCCTCTCGTAAAACATTTCCCTGCTTTTACACTCTCCATACCATATCTTTTCTGCACCAAAGCTTGTTCATGACTTTTCCGTTTATCCGAGTAAGATTCTTGGAACACTAAGATGTTTTCCTGGGAGCAGAGACGGACTGTCCTTATGCCTGGAGAAGGATATGGATAGAGTCCTCTGGAATGGTATACAGATGAATGCTACCAGGAAACTTATCAGTATGAAATTTCTCAGAAATAAATTTAGGAAAAAAGTCAATTAAAGAAAGAGGGCCTTGTTTATTCCTTGCTACAGTATCTGACATGCTTAATCAAATAATCATGAAAAGGAGATGATACTAAAGCTAAAAGTGAGTAATACTTAGCAAGAATGCAAAATAATTAGGTGTTTGAATCATGTTAGTTGACATATAAATCTGCAATCCACTCTCACTTTTTCAAAGGTCTCACAGTAGCTGATTTACTGATTAGTAGAATTCCTTACCCTTTATTAAGGCTTTTTCCTTAACTGGCAGGATCCAGGGCAACATGACCAGTGTCCTGTGTCTTTCACCCTGGTCTGAGGGTGAAAGTCTGAGAGTCAAAAAACCCTTGTGATTCCTGCAACATCCTAGACCTGAATCCCTGAAAACCAAATGACCTTAGCCAGAAAGTCTCATCTGAAAACGAGTGCCTCCCTGCCCTGCAGAAGGGAGAGTTTCTGCAGGTGGTATTGTTTACAATCTGCTGGTTACGCCAAGATGGCTCCCCAACAAACCTCCTTCCTCCTCATCTGCTTCAAGGCCCCAGATCTAATCTGCAAGTGCATATCCAAAGACAGGCCAAGGAACTTCCTTCTGTTGGCTGCACAAAATAGTTAAGTTACAGAAGATGAAAATCAGTAAAATAAGAGCAGACAGCTCCTTCAGCCTGTTGGACTACATCAAAGGATCCCACAGAAAATGATGCCACCAGCCTGATGTGAGGGAGCTAAGCCAGCTCCTTACAGAATACTTTGAAGGGTACTAGTCCTGCTTCAGACTTGTTCTCTCACCACTAAGATTCTGGATATGCAGATTATCCGAGCGGAGGGGGATCATCCAGATGAGGCCAGATCTTACAAAACCTACAGGAAACTATGTAATAATTAGAACCAGTATAGCAGAATTGGGACAGAATTTGACAGTAAAAAGCTGGAGGCCTTTCATGAAGAGCCAACAGGAATTCACATGATTAGCTGGAAACTCCAGTGAAACACAAGAAAGAAATGGACAGATGATTCCAAATACCATATCAGTGCAGCTACTAAATTCACCATTTTTTAAAAATATATACATGAATGGATATCTTTCTCTTATATCCAAGTTTGAAAATAATTTTTAAGACTGAATATCACAGGTTTTTTTATAATGCCATGTATAATTTTGCATACCTGTATTCAAAGAGATAAACTTATGCTGGAAGGGCTGCAAGAATTATTATAGGAATGGAGAGAATACCTTGTACAAAGAGACTGTAAGACTTTTCCTTGTTTAGCCTAACAATATAAAAGCTGAAAGAAGATTTGGTTGTATTCTCTAGATATATTAGAGAAGGAAAAGTGCAATTTAAAGTGAAAGTTTTGTTAGTACCATCAGAGATAAATATAAACTTAATCATAACCATGTTTATTGCTCGAACAACCCCAAAGTGAGCAATGAAAACAAGAAAAGAGGACGAGTATGATCTAAGAACACAACTTACATATAAAAAGTTGTGTCTACATCTATGTAAGTTTTACTGATGTAAAATTCTTATGTATATAAATAAATGTAACTACACACACGCGCAAAGCTGTACGAATTACTACCCACAAGTACAAATCTAAGCACAAGTTATGGAAAAATACTTTCCAAGGTTGAATTCAGAACAAACAGCCTTATGAATAGAGTAAGTGAGCAGATTTTTGCTTAATTCACAAACCCATTTATCATAATGAGATGCTTTGCAGAAAAACAAGAACTGGAAGGAAGAAAGAATAATACCAGCATCTTGTTCTTCAGCTTGAACTCCTCAGAACTTAGAAATACGTAAAATCCATAAATTCTGTAAAATACTTTCACCCCTCTCATTTCTCAATGTGCTCATCACTTCTTGACCAAATTGTGGCCTCAAGTTGGTGCTTCTATTTCTCCTTAACTTCAGCAGAACCCATTTTCCACTACAAAACCAAAGAGGACTATAGTTTTAAAACTTCTAAGTTCTCATTTCAATACCATTACACTTCACAATCCACATAGAGTCTCCAAAAGATCATTAACTTACAAACCTAATGCGGCTACATCACTGTCGAAAGGCACAATTTCAACTCTGATGGAGTTAAATTTAAAACAAGCTTACCTGTTCACAGACATCACGGCACATTAAATTGTCCTTTGCATGGTAACAACAAGACAAGCCTATGGAAAAAAGGGAGAGGGAAAAGGATATTTAAAAGTTTGAAACACTTAACCATCACTTCTGAACACAAGTGCACACTTGATGCTCTATCAGGACAATTTTCTGGCCCACAGATGACCATGGGAAACTTTCCTTCCCAAAAGGAACAAGAGAAAGTTTTGTTCTGAAAGTGATGAAGATCTTTACAAGAAGTCTCACAGGTGCCCCCAAACACTCACTGCCACCAAAATGAGACCTCACTTCCTTTCTCCCTCCAGTCACATTTCTGCTACTTAACTTGCACTAGCTTGGCACATGGCAAATTCCTTCATGAGACAATGCAATTTATTAACTCAGGGGAAACTTAAGAAAGAATAAATATAAAAAAAGTAAACAAAAAAAAGCACCAAAAAAATCTCTGTAAATGTTTCCTTGTAAATTGAATCATCTCGCAGAATCTGAAAAGTGCAAGAAACAGTAAGGAACAAGTGGTGAAGGAAATCAGAGCAGGGGCCTCTATTCACAGAGCGGCTCATTGAAGTCTGTGTTCTAAAAACCTTAGAACAAAACCATAAATTGTTTCACTACTGATGGATGATTAAGACTGGATTTGCCTGACTGAAAGGAAGTCATAGAGCAAACACAGATATGAACACATCAAGAGTTTAAAAAAATAACTGGAGCACTAAGAAGTCTTGAAACACTGAAGCTTAAAGCAGCGCATTTTTAGCATAATACTCTGCTGTGCTTTGTACACCCTACCATTCAAATATTTAGTTTATTAATGGTTAAGCTTGGCAAATATAAAAAGAATTGAACAGTGCCTTAACATTTTCATCCTCACTTCCCTCTGTTTGGATCAGTGTTTTAGAAAACAGACACAGGTGTCCTTCAAAGCTTTTACTTCCACACACATCTTCACACAGAGGATCATTTAATGATTACAGATTTCTGCTGAGCTGCATCTGAACTATGTATCACACTGGTACGACAACAAAAAAAGTCTTTTTCACAACATCTTACTGAGCAGATTTTGACTGAACTATCAAGAAGGAACTTGGGCATGAGTTCCTTGCAATATTAGTAGGTTCATCAATAGAAAGCTAAACAGAGTATGTCATATTTCCTTGCACTGGCTTTTACTGCCTCCCTCCTAAAGCCTCACTAGAAACCAAAACTATAGAACAATGAAACATCCATAGCTGCCTGACTGCAGTCTTCTGCTTTAAAGTATTACATGTTCTGTATTCTCCATTCCTGTGACAACAATGTCATCTGTGTATTAAAAGATGTTTTACAGTATCTGTCTCGTGCTGCCTTCTTTTTCCACCACTCTTTTTTGGTTCTGCCAGGAAGTTACAGACACATAGATTTGTAGAATGGTTTAGCTGGGCAGAGACCTTAAAGATGCTCCACTCCAAGCCCCTGCCATGGGCAGGGACACCTTGCACCAGACCAGATTCCTCAGAGCCCCATCCAGCCTGGTCTGAACACATCCAGGGACGGAGCATCCATCCTCCGGGAAACCCGGACACGGCTGGCATTCTGGGCTGCGAGAACACACTGCCAAGACATCTGCGGGGAGCTGTTTTACCACTGTCCTGCTCTTTATTACGTGTCTTGCCCTCACTTATTAAAAAACCCAACACCTTGTTCGATACCGCTCTTCTACCGAGAGCAAGGAGCAGCAGCCTGTAACACAGAGCCTGTTCTGACACTGCACACGGCAACCCAAGCGTCAGCTTTTGCCCGTTTGGACCATTTCAAGCCACAGTCCTGGGAATTCACCCCAGGCAGGGTGACAGCCGAGGGCACACATCCCGGCCCCGAGACACGGATCCGCTGCCGGGCGGGACGCCGGGGATCCATCCGGCCGCTGTGGGAGCGCCTGTCCCCGGCTCCAGTCCCGGCCGGAGGGAACCCGGCGGCCGCTCTCCCTCCCCGAGCAGGGGCAGGTGCGGGCGGCGTCACCGCTCTCTCTGCCCCGGCTGCCGCATCCCGCCCCGAGCGCGCCCGGACAGGAGACTCGCCGCATCCCCTCGGGCGAGGCCGCCCCTGCGCCATGTTGTGGAGAGGGACCCGCGGGGCCGCCTCCCCCTCCCCTCCCCCGCGGTCGCTACTCACCGGCCGCCGCGGGGCACAACAGCGGAGCCGCCGCCAGGCACAGCAGGGCCCAGGGCCACCGAGCGGCCGCCGCCGCCATGGCCGGGTCTCGAACCCGCGCCGACCCCGCCCCGCGACCCCCGCCCGCCGCACTGACGGACGGACGGACGGACGGGCGGGACCGCCGCCGGCTGCGCCCCCTCCCGTCGACCCCGCGCCGCCGCCCGCCGCGCCCATTGGCTGAGCCGCCCCGCCAGGCCACGCCCCATTGGCTGAGCCGCCCCGCCAGGCCACGCCCCATTGGCTGAGCCGCCCCGCCAGGCCACGCCCCCCCGGCCGCCGCGGACATTCCAGCGGGAGCCGAGAGCGGAGGGGGCGCTGGGCCCGGCCTCTCCTCCTCCTCCTCCTCCTCCTCCTCCTCCTCGTCCCGGGCCCGGCAGCGGGCTGCCCGCGGGCCCCCTCCGCAGCTTTTCTTCCCCCCGGCCCGTGGAGCGGCAGGGCCATGCCCAGAGGGAGGACTCGATGTGAATAGAGGACTAAGGAGAGGAGAAGAGGGCACAGGCTCGCTTGAATTAGTTTATTTCTATTTATGTATAGTATTTGAATTATTAACATACTTGCAGACATCTCTTTTGGAGCGTCGGTTGCAGCCTTGCAGTACTTTAATGGGCTTATGAGGAGAAGGGACAGTGACTTCTTGTCCAGGCAAACAGTGACTGGACAAAGGGGAATAGTTTTAACCGAAAGAGGAGATGTTTAGGTTAGATATTCGGAAGAAACTCTTTATTCAGAGGGTGATGCATTACAGGCACGGGTTGCCCGGAGGAGCTGTGGGTGCCCTGTCCCTGACAGTGCCCAAGGCCCGGCTGGATGGAGCCCTGCTGACAGGTGCCCCCGCCTGTGCCAGGAGCTTGGAACAAGACGGGCTTTAAGGTCCTTTCCAACCCAAACCATTTGTGATTTCTGTGACTGTAAGGTAACTTTATAGCAATGTTTTCTCCTTGAAGTTACTTTGTGTATGGTGTATCCAGTGACACTGCAGGAGAAGTGGCCCCAAGCCTGGGCTACCAAGGGGAGTGACCCCTGGGCTGGGGGGACAGAGGTGAGGGGGCTCTCATGGCTTGGTGCTGATCCATCACCGGTGTCAGATCCAGTCCACAGGGTGTGCAATTGAAGAGTCACAGTAGGGCCACCACTGGAGTTTATTTTCCATGTAGAGATCAACCTGCCCTCCCCCCACCTTTTTTTTTTAATGTAAGAATTAAAGGGAATTGAAGTGTAAGCCATCCAATGAAGCTAAAATGAACGTAAGTTACTGATCATTTAATTCTGCTCATGTGGCCGCTTTGCCTTGGTCATTCCAAGGTGAATGGATCAGCTTCTGACAACTCCAGGCTTTTTGGATGAGCACCTTAGCATCCCACTATCAGATTTTCCAGCAATAGTAAAACAGGAAAATTTTCAAAAAACCATGGAATTCAGTGTCCCACAAGCTGCTTTTCTGTTTTCCAATCTAGTATCTCGGTGACCTCCTTCTCCAAAGATAAGCTACCAAGCTATTGATGACTCCATGGTCTTATATAGCCTGGAGAATCTGTAGAAACTCTTTAAGTCCAATATCAAGTTATAAATGGTCAAAAAACTAATAAAAAACCAAAACAAGGCAATAGAGGAGAACATTCCAATAATTTGAAGACGTTTTCTCTCTCTCTCTCTACAGCAGTATAGAGCGAATAAAGTGTATTATTTCTTTGTCGACCAAAGCCATAAAAAATAACAGTACATTTAGTAGTATTTTAATTTGAAGGCTTTTATTACTATAATTGTGAATTCTAGAAAGTGAAAAGTCTCAACTGTAACCTGGTTACACAAAAATCTTTTCAAACTGGGACAGAAATCATGCTGGTATGTAAGTGAGGTTATATGCCAGTTAAATACCTGGGCTTCCCCCCACAAACCAAGATTGACTTCTGCTAATTTTCCATCTTGAGACTTAAAATTCATGGCGAGCCCACAAGGCGGCAGCAGATCCCAAAGGAAAATCAGCCGGATGGCTGAATTTGTGGGCTGGTTTAGTTCCTCTGAAAATACCGGCGTCCTAAACAGTTTAGATGCATTTTTTTTCCCCTCAGTAACGCTAAATGGTTTAATCTGGCTTGATTTTGGATGAGGATGAACTGCTGTGCATCCCACTTCCCCTGAGTGCCATTTCTGTGCCAAGTCATTAGTAGTAATTTGCTACTCAAGCAAACAGGGAAAGAAAAGATGTGGGTGAGTCTGACAATTCAAAGGTCATTACTTGTCCCTCTGAGTCACCTCTTCAGGTCCAGATGAAATATTTGAGATCACTGAAAGTATTTCCTTTGCTTTAAAGCAGCAAAGTGAACTATGAAATAATATCAGCTTCTAAAATTTGGCTTTTTAAAGCGTGGTATGAAGTTTACAGTAATTGTTCTAGAAAGCAAAGATTTTTGTCCTTGGGACTTTGGATGCTGAGTCTGCAGGCTACTGTTTTCCAGTTAAACCGTGTGCATTGGCCTTTTCAAAGCAGCATCCATTTGAAATTGATTCCTACAAAATATTTAAGAACGAGGAGTGGAATTCTGGGACTTGGAATAATTAAATGCCTCAGTGTAAAGCACTTTGCTACAAATATGCTGACAGCATAATTTTATAGTCTGGCGGTAAGACAGAAACTGTTCTTCAAGTGTTATGTTGTTTTTTGCTCCTCCTGTCAACTGCTAAGGAAAAGGGAATATTTTATTCTGTATGCTGTACTTCCTGTGGCCTAGAATATAATAATGTCTGCTCATTCAGCTACACCTTTTGTATTATCTTGAATAATTAGTTAATTATATTTTGTGCTGAATAGCATTTGATCCTGCCTTCTTATCCTAAAAATTGCTGAATACTACTCCAATAGTTAATGTTGAAATCTCCCTCAGCAATAGGTGAAGATTCTGATATAGTTGCTGTCTGAGTTACTGGTCCAAAACCACATTCTACTGAAAGAGATCTGACATGATCAGGATCCCCTCAGAAAGTGAAATGATGCCACATTTTTCTTAAATCCAAAATGTGTCGAATCTCTGTGTGTTTCGGCAGAGTACTTTGTGTACCGAAAAGAGTGTCCTATATTTGACTGTTACACATTGTATCTCATTTGAGATCTGCAGTGTTTTGTTGCTGTAATTCTCAGGATATCTACATCTTGCAACTGGAAAGGTGCTTACAACACCTTGTGAACCTACTCTAATTAGCATTAATTTGCCTAATCTGTGTATCAACAACTAGATACCTGCATGATAAGGCAGTGCCAGATTCCTAGCGTGAGCTGAATCGTTTTCCTGTGCTGGGGCTTGTTCGGTTTCATCTCCAGCTTGGCTCCAAGGTAGGGATTTGCAGCTGCCTCAGCTGTGTGTCTGGGCAAACTGAGAGGAGCTGCGGGACCAGTCCTGGGGCTGTCCCTTGCAAGCTGCTAGATAGTAAGTGAGGCTGTTGCCTGTTTCTTCGGGCTAAGCATGGATTTCCACAACAAAGCCTCTTTCAAAGAGATTTTTTTTCTTAAGCAGGTATACCTTCTTGTTCAGGCAAAGCTTAGCGACTTTATATTTTCTCTGTTAGATCTCAGCCAGCATTTTCCACCTGACTTTCCAAATAATTAATGCGAATAAGAAAGATTATTTTTAAATTACTTCTTCATCTTATTTTTTTTAAACCCAGAAAACTAGATTTATATTAAAAGAAAAAAGTGTTAACACAGAAGGTGGGTTTGGTGGCTGCTATTACACACATCAGAAGCATTTTTGCATTTATGCTGATAAAGAATGCTGTATATAAAGCAACACAGATGTGAAATAAAAGCCAATTGAAGACATACATTAATGCCAAATACAATGTCTGCAATTAATTTTGAGCAAGTTGAACATGTGGTGCATATTACAGTTCATAAAATCTTGCCATAGGCAAATAATTAACATTGCATACATCAAGTCTGGAAGGATAGCCAGCTGAAAGTGATTAAATTGTTGAATAATATATAATTAATTAAAATTTGCTGTGAAGGTAATAAAGAAGTAAATAAGATTCTGTCATCATCAGTGAGCATAAGTTAAGAAACTATTCTATTGTTTTAGAAAGGAATTTGAAATCGATCTCATGTTTGCTTAGGGACAGTTTTGATCTTCATAAAGCCACTATAAGAAATCTGGCACTGCTTCACATTGCATAACTCTTCTCAGCAGAGCAAACCACCTGAAACTAAAGTTACCTGTCAGTCTAAATTTTAAGCTCCTGAAATCAGTTACAGGGTTAGAGCTCTATCTGCTTCTCTTCAAATGAGAATGCTGAGTGAAGTAAATACACTTCTTGGTAACAGAACTTATAAAATGGATAATTTAAAACCAGGCTGTGCACTGATGGGAGCATCAGGACCATTCATTCTCTTTGACTGAGAAGAACTTCATTGGTGAAGTGTAATTACTATGTCCTTCCATGCTAAAGAAGGTGATGCTAAAAATAATGCCCAAAGAAATCACTAAGATACATGTCTGCTATTTGGCCAGATGCTTCTTGCTCTCTATGCTGCTTTGTATGCTTTGCAATCTCTGTTTTGTGAGTTATCAAGGGTGCTGTGTACTCTGTATAATGGAAATATGTATTAATGGATCTGTATCAATTTGCTGCCTTCAAAACCACTGCATGAGGGGTTGCTAGAAAGTGTCTGGAGCACCTTCATGTAAAAGACCCTCTATTTGGACAGATAATTTCAAAATTATTTCTAGAATAACATTGAGGGATTTATAGATTAAAAAAAGAGTTGATTTTCAGTTTGAGAAGTTGGAAATGAGGGAAATTACACTGGCAGGTCCTGGCGTTTGGGATTGTGGGAAAAGATTGTTTCAAACGAAATCATGTTCAGTCCAGTCAAATCCTTCAACCATCCTAATGATCTAAATCTCAATCTAAACTCAAGCCTGGCACACCTGTACCATAGCAGAGATGGGCTGTGCTTATGCCAGTTGAAATCCTACCTTCTTGCTGGCCTTGGCTCACCATCCAAGAGGACAAATAACAGCATTTAGCTGGTAATGACACATCCATGTATCATCTGTGTCTTTGGATACAGATAAAATGGATATGCATTTTGCTTTTCAACTCAGGCTTCTGTAGCAGCAGTGCATCTGCCAGCATTTCATAAGTATGGGCTGGAGATAGAAAAGGATGTGTTGAAGAACACTGAGAATGCCATATGGAAATTCTTCTGTGGATTATCCCACTGAATCATCTAGTTGTGTATAGGATTAGTTACTACTCCATATGGTGTTTAAGGACCAAATTGCTGCTAGAATGTTTTCCAAAGGTTATTTTTATGTTTTTCTGTACTATGGAACTGTGCTCAAAATTACATCATAACCTGCACCTACAGTGAGATATTTTAAAGAATCCAAAGAGCCTTATTCATTTCCTTTCATGCTTTAGCAGCTATAATTCTCTCTCAATTAGTAATCTTTGAGGGGCTGTATGTAATTCATTCACTGCTATACATTTATTTCCATATGAACACAGTCTGCAAATTTTGCAAAAAGAGGTGTGGGCTGTATGAAATAATTTCTGCTGCTAATTGGCAATTGTGCCGTTGCTTCTACTTTTAATCAGAAAAAAAATCAATGTAGACTGGCAGGTTAAATAAAAAAGGAAGGGGAAGGCATAAAATTCCATTTTTTGCGACCAGTTTGTGTCATACTATTTAAATCAGTCTTAGTTAAACTTGCTAAAACTAATCAGTTTAGCTACAATGAAATTGTTTTATTCTTGCTATTCCATAATTAGCTATCAAGTTCCATCAAGATGACATTATAATTACATGAATTACAGATCAGTGCCTATTCCCACTTGTACCTATGCTTGAGTGACATGAATGAATTATGGTAGAACTTTGGTAGTATGCATTCATCCTGAATACTTTTCAAAATGCTTTAATAAAAATATTGAAAAATACCTTATTTATCCTAGCTTATGTAGCCATTTGTAATAAAAATACATATAGATATGCATTATTTACATATTAAGAGTGAAGGAAGTTATTTTGAGAACTCTGATGTCTTTGCTAGGAAAGGAGAAACAATATGTGTCTGAGAAGAATGGAGAGAGGGAGTTGTGCACGGGAACAAGGCAGTGATGTAGTGAGAGCAAGAGCTGAATAAAGGAACATAAAATTGAAATTGACTGCTTGGAGGCACTGCCCGAGTTCCTTCACCAGACACTTCTTCCTACATCCTTAGCTGGGCCATCCTCCAAAGCTCAGCTCCTCCAGTGGAAGAGAGGCAGATGTGAGTATTGACATCCCAGACAAAAGCTGGAAACCCCTTCCCTTCTGTGTGGCCATGCTCTTCTCATAGAAAGCCTGAGAATAAGCAACCTCTCAAAAAAAGAATGAAGCCCATCACAAAGCGTCTTAAAAGGACAAAATTAAAAAGTAGCTTGCTTTGTTTAGAAGTGTTCTTACTAGGGCCAAAAAGGAAAATCAAGTGGTAATTTACCAATGTCACAGATAAACAGATGATGTTTTTTATGCATACCTGTATACTTTACATGCACTATTTGTTGTTTTAATTCAGCATTTAATTTCAAAAACAGAACCAAAATTTTATCTTTAAAACAACTTCCAGGGTCTGAAAGCCCTCTGGTGTGTTTTTTGCTGTTCTGTACCTCCTAGATTCAAAGATATGGGAAAAATAGTGAAACACAATCCTAAGTGGTACTTTAAATTCTTCTGTGATCCCTAGAGAAAAAGCTATCTATAAATGAAAGTGTATTTATAGTAGTTAGAAATGGAGTTTCATGATGGAACAGAACAGAATGTACAATTGCCTCAGAGGGTGCAGCCTCAATGTAATGACCAAAGCACAATGACCTTAAGTGTAATGGCAGCCACCTGTTTGCACACAAGCAGCCCCTCTTATCTCCCTTCCTCTCTCTTTTCCTAGGCTTGTTCCTTCCCTTCCTCCCTTTCCCTGCCTTTGGTTCCTCCCCTAAATGTGCTGTGGCAAGCCCAGCCAGAGGCCAGATGCAGAGAGCCTCTTCAGCAGCAGGATCATCAGCAGGGACTCACAGCTGGACAGCAAGGCTGATGGCATTCCCTGGGCAGCTTTGGGACAAGGGCTTCATTCCTCTTACTGGGCTCCAGGGATTCCCCATCCTGCCTCTGTGCTTCTCATATTTGTGAGGATGAACCGTTCCTCACATCAGCCAACATTGAACCAAATAATATAATCCACTTTTTGGTCTCTCAGTGTGTTATCTGCAGGCCCAAGAAAACCAGGACACATAACCAGGTAGTTGTGTTTGGTTCACCAGCCTTGTGATAACCAGGCTGAGGTCCTCTTCTTTGTAAAGGACCTGGGGGATTTTATAGTTATGCTAGGAAACTAAAATGGGGAAAAATAAATAAATTACCATAACTATTAAAAGCTGCTCAGAATATAACCTGAAGGACATATGCAACAATGAAAGCAAACAAGAAGGCCCACAATGAACAGAAAAACCCAACAGCTGAAAGCAGACCACATGTCTAGAGCTAGTACACTTGCAGAGATTTTGCATTCCTTAACCTTCCTCTTGCATTCCCTGAATTTTTCTCTAAGGAGCATATTATCAGTCATGTATCCCTGTGAAGCATATGCAGCTTCTGAATATCTTACCTATGAGCAAAGCACGATGTGTTAAAGAACAGTGTGAGATTTTGAAGGTACTATTTCTACAAAAGGCCTAAAGACTCCATCTTGCTTCTAAAAATATGCAAAAGTGGCAAACAAAGAAAACTCATTCTTTCCAGAAGGCACCAAGGGCATGCTCCAGGTGCAGTGCAGGTAATGGAACAGAGCACTCAGGCACATGGATTTTCTGGCTGGTTAAGTTAAGGTTTGTTATTTTTATCCTGTTTATTATTGTGACAAAATGGTTTTTGTATTAGTAATGCAATTCTAGTATTGCTAGTTAGTCACTAGAGCACTGACTCATTGCCAAGCCATCCCTAGTTCTACTTACAGATTTAGAAAATCTCTAATATTCCTTTTTCTTTTTGACTCACCATTATGAAATGTTCTTGTTACTGCTCATAGAATAAGAGCAAATGCTCATGTGTCAATGTGCTCATGTGCATCAAAGCCATCAGCCAAAATTTAGTTGTCCAGAATTATTGCCAAGTACCATTTTGCCAAGTCTAAGATTGTTTCCAATATCTGATCAGTTCTTTGTCCAGGAATGTGTAAATGCAAGGCCTAAAATTAAGGTAAGAGTTCTTCAAATTGAAAGCTTAATTCATATAGATTTGAAGTTAGCATTATCACATTCAGTTGATCAGTATTATCTATTTAATACCAAACCAGGGACATAGAAATGCTTTCAGCAGAAAGCAGACAATGCTCTTGCTTTCAGCAAAGCAGAAACGCTCTCACAGGAAGTGGCAGATTATTTCATCTGTGTTAATTAAATCTTGACATTATCACAGAATGGCTTGGGCTGAAAAGGACCATAAGGATTATCTAGCTCCAACTCCCAAATTACTAGAAATAATTAATTCCAAACACTTGAAAGTAATTAACTCCAAACTTCTAGAAGTTGATAGCTATCTGATTGTATCACTGAGTGAGAAAAAGCGAGAAAAGTAGAATATTGCCTTCAGATTAGTTCAAGGTGGGTCATTCATCACAGGAATTAAAAAAACCCACCTGAAGCAGTTGGGACTTGGTGTTATTTTGGCAGCTTGTGAAGGATTGGGAATGTACTGAAAGATTGGGATGGTGGACTGTGATTCTTTTGAAGAGGAGCAAAGGAAGGAAGTAAGAATTTTTATACCAATCATTTTATTTTGATGGTTTGGGGGAAAAAAATCCACCCCAAATGAGTCATCTGATATTATTTTTGAGTACCACCATGACAGCAAGCAAAAGTCAACAAGTATTTTGTTGCAGACAGGTTTTGGCAAACATAGATTATTTTCCTTCACAAGAACAGAGGCAAGGAAAATTGGGTTGGAATAAAAAACCTTTCTAAAGATAAGGCCAGTGAAATATTGGAATGTATTGCCTAGGAAAGTTGTAGAATATCTATCAGAAACAGTCTAGGAAATCTTTCAGAAATAGTCTATGCAAGTGTTTACCAAGCACAGGGATATGGCTTATCTCCCTTAAGTGAGAGGAGTGTGAAAGCTTTGATGATTTCCAGAATATTTTTCAGGCCTTTCCCCTCTGAATCTCCACACACTCCTACAGGCTTTATATGGGACCTTCACAAACAGGGCAGAGACTGCTGTGAGGGGCTTTTTTGGGCATCTGAAGTGCTCATGGACAAACCTGGAGCAGCTGGAAGCCCCCTTCTTCTGGCTGGTCCTTTGCCAGTGACCACCTGTAAGAGTGTGCTGGAAGAGAAACCTAACAAATGGAGCTGCTGAGATTTTTCAGCCTTTCTGGGGGTTAAAACAGAAAAGTTTCATTTTCAAACTCAGAATAAGACATGATCACCTCAAGACAGCACAAACAAAACTGTTTTGTCTCTAGGAAATGGTCTTCATTTGAGAACATTTTCTAAATGTCAAGAGTCATCTCCCACGTTGAAAACCTCCTAATTTTCATCCCTTTCTATCACAAAGTTCAAACTCCTTTTTGCCTACCCAATTTTCTGTGTGGCAGCTTCTTGTATTTCAAGATATAGTAGAAATGAACTGGGATTACATATCGTAGGTGTTATGCCCTCAAATGCTTCCAAGGAGGCTGAAATTGAGGATGTTTCTTACTTCACTTACCATCTATTTGCGGGAGAAATTCTGTTTGCTCTTGCCTTGGGCAGGCTCCCCATATGCTGCAGTGCTGTATCCACAGCCACTGCAGCAACCTCCTGACACCACCACTCTGCTCCATAAGGGCTTTTCTCAAGAAGAGCGAGTGAAAACAGTCTGTTCTTATATTTAGACCCATAGGAATTAGAGATACTATGAAAGAAGTGAGCAATAACAGTGTAGAATTAATTCCAAGGAAATGAGTTATATATTCCTTCTTTTCTTGGTTGCTACTGCAGATGCTTGAGCTATGACTGACAGCAGTAACTCTTGGCAAAATCTGTGCTCTGAGTAAAGTATAGCTATGGAACTATTTTCTTCAGAAGAACATTTAATAGCGGTCTGAGAAAGCATAGTGCAGAAAATACATAGCTAAATAAAATTACCTCAGTCCCAAAAAAGGTAATATAATTAGCTTTCCACACTTACGCAGTAGTTTATGTGTTTTATTGTAGGATATTACAAAATTAAATAATATTCCATTTACAACTTATATTAATTATTTTAAACAACTATTAAATTGTTTAAATTGAATTGCTATTACACTTTTGAAAGAATTTAAATTATTCTTAAAATGATTGTTCAATTATTTTATTATGGAATCTTAAAATCCCGAGAGGGGAAAACCAGGAAAGTTTTGAAAAAGCATTATGAATAAAGGCAGTTTAGATTAAGAATCTTTTCTAGTAATATTTGTTATTTGCTGAAGAGTTATCCTTGTTAGGTTTCTGCACTGTTTCTGCAGTTTGTAATGTTTATGATTATAATGATTATGTTTATAATCACCTCAGCCATCAGCACTTCTAATTAAAAAAACCTACATTCTTTTGGGAAGTACAATGTAAAAGAACAGATATTAAGGATTTCATCACAGTCTTTTTACCCTATTCAGCCTTTTTTATGTACAAGTCATTAAATCATGAGCCATGACTTATCAATTGTGAGGTATTAGATTTAAGGTAGTAGGACTTCTGATGAGATTGCTCTGTTATTCCTGAAACTAAATACCATGTTGTCACAATGGGACATGAAATAAAGATGTTTGACTCCAGTCAGAAGGCAGTAGAAATTAGAAAGTTTTATTTGCAATTTATTCAGCACTTTTATAACATGCTGCACTAAGAAAGTACGTTATTAGTTCATAGGGATGACACTTTTCTTTTAGTTAAGTAACAGAAATAGCAAACAACACCTGTTGTTATTAAAAAAAAAAATATTTACACAAGGTTGTTTTAAGAAAAAAGACAACTGTTGAAAGGTTTCCCTTGAGAAGAGCTAGCTCAAGCTCAAAAATATTGAATTTACACCATATAGTGTTTTGTACACAACATGAGATGTCTAATAAATGCTACATATTCCTCACAGCAGATATATTAATTTCCAGAAGAACAGGTTATTTTTAATTTAGATTTGTCATTAAAGGGATTATTTTTCAAATAACGAAGATTCCTTACTGAGGTCAGCAATGCAGTTAATTAAAAATGCAGCAAAATTAACAAAGATATATTTATTTTTTAATACCTATGTGCTGTTGCTAGTTTACCCTCTGCTCCAAATACTTTAATATGTGGATATACAAGACTTCTTGCAACAAAAGGTAAAAAAATTAAACAGCTATAAATTATCAAGTGCATGTAGTTAAACAGTGACTCATTTTCATTGTAGTAAGGCTGAATTTCTACTGCAATTTCTTGATGCCATGTCTCATGCAATGAAACACAAAAGAAAAAGGAAAATCTTCTCATTAACTTGGATTACTATGCTTGCATTTGAAAAGAATTTGATATAGCAGGAGTGGATGGGTAAATCTATCAGTAGAGCTACTAACTAACTCCAGTGCTTGTTTTAAGAAAAAAAAAAATCAAAACATATTCCTTGTGCCTTGTCAAATGGTCCTTTTTGTGCCAAGAACGATGAACTCACTGGCCAGTAAGAGTTGTATTCCATTAAATCAGTTCCTTCTGGGTCTTACTGTAAGGAGCACTTTCCTGTTTCACCAACTGTCTTGATTTAAGCCCAGCCAGCGGCCACGCCCTACGCAGCCACTTTCTCATTCCCCCAGCAGCAGAACTGGGGAGAGACTGGGAAGGGTAAAGGCTGGAAAACTCCTGGGTTGAAATGAAGACAGTTTAATAGGAAAAGCAAAAGCCATGCACACAAGCAAAGCAAAACAGGGAATTGATTCACTGCTTCCCATGGGCAGGGAGGTGTTCAGCCATCCCTGGGACAGCAGGGACCCATCACATGGAACAAGTTGGGAATACAAACACCATCACTCCAAATGTCCCCCCTTCCTTCTTCCACCACATTTTTACTGACCATGATGTCATGTGGTCTGGAATGTCCCTCTGGTCAGTTTGGGTCACCTGTCCTGGCTCTGTCTCCTCCCAAGCACACTCACACTCCTTGCCAGTGTGGCACTATGGAAAGCAGAAAAGGCCTTGGCTCTGTGCAATCCCTGCTCAGCAATAACAAAAATATCGCTAAATTATCAACCCTGTGCTCAGCAAAAATCCAAAATAGCCACATACCAGCCACTGTGAAGAAAATGAACTCTATCCCAGCCAAAACCAGCACAACAACTTATTAAGTAAAATTTGGTTTGATTAGGATTTTAGTAAATGTATAAACTATGTAAATAATGTTAGACAGATTTGTAATGGGTACTCTTCTCCAGTTTCATAACATATAAGATGTTATATGTGTGTATTATAAAATTGGCTTTTCGCAAGATGTACGCTATATGATTAATAGCATAGTAAAGATATAAAGGTATAAGTTTATTTCTGCTATTGGTAAGACTAGATATAAAGGGAGTAGTTGATGTAGCAGCTGCTTAAACTGTCTGTTTGGTTGGGATAACATCCAGTGAACATGTAAAGAAGACTCTGCTACTGATAACACCAACTATCAGCATCTATCACCCGCAGCAAGCACAGACCAAGGCCCAAGCTGGACGCGATAACAAGGACACAGCCACGAAACACGCATGCTCTAAAAAGGCGGACCCAAGGAGGGACCCTGCAGGGCAGTTCCTGGAATATGGAAACTAGTTTATGGAATTTCATATATCGATATAACGAGAAGGGTATTTAACGAGTATCCCTGAGAAGGCAAGGTGTGGACTTGGCTGAGTGCCAAGTCACCCGGCCGGCCGTTTTTGGTTTTTTCTTATCTCCTAATTGTCTTAATTATTTTATTAACCATATTCCTTAAAATTTACTAAAAAGTGAACCTCGTTTTTCACAAAAGATAACCCGAATTTTTGTTGTTTTAATTTGAAAAAAAGGAAATTAAAAGCCTCTGTATCATATCACATGTTCTTTTCTAACCTCTCCTTAAGCAACAGCAAGCAAAACCAGAGATAATGATCTGAAGAGTTACAGGCTTGTAAGAAAAAAATGTTTCAAAGCCATATAATTCAGATACTTCAAAAGTTCTTTTCTCTATGAAAAATTTCAAGTGAATTATGAACTAGAACAAAAATGAAGTACAACTCAACTCCCTTTCTCCCCAGAAAGAACTTTAAAAGAACATGACTAAGATTTTCTCATTAGGAGATAAATATCTGAAAAATCAGCCCTTTTAACTTGGAACTAATGATACCAGGATACACTCATGTTTAAATAGTATGGCACTAAAAATACCAGCTTCTTTAAATTATGAATTTTTTACTCTCTTGTAGAAAAGAATCCCATAGCAACATTATTTTCAGGCCTGGGCACTTTTAAGTAGATGTGTATTAAGGACTTTGGTTATTATTGTCTACAGTTTTTTTAGCATTTATAACAAGATTAAACATTTATAACAAGGATATATTTTCAGGATTTTAAAGTGAGTGTTCTGGACAGTAGATCATCTAGCTGCAGAATTGCAATGGGTTTTTGTAAGCAAACTCACTGCTGTTCAGTTCTGAAGAAACAATTTCTCTGATGCCTAAAGCAAAAAATGTTTAGTTTTGGGGAAGAACAAGACTCATAAGAAGTATCGTTCCAATCTCAGTTAAAAGATTTATTGCTGTCTGGCGTCTTTGATCTTCAGCATGGGAAGTAGAGCTGGCAACTGCTTTTTCTCATTCTCTCTCTTCCAACAGTGCTGATCTTATCCAAAATATTTAATTCAATTGCAGGAGAATGATTAATTGAAGTTGCAGGAAATATTATTTTCATAGGTCAGAATGGGAAGCTCAAAGAGTTGAGTGGTTGCCTAAACTGACTCATAAGAATGAAAAAAATGAAATGCGGTGTTTGTTATGGACAAAAGCAAACAAAGAATCTGAAAGCTCAACAAAAAAAATCTTTCATTCTTGTGTGTAAAGTACAGCATCACCCAGACTAGGGCCACCTTCTACCACCATGAATTAAATACAATAACTTAGTCACACAATTATGTTCAGTAATCCCCTCTAGTCTGTTGACAACAATACATTACTGACTACTTGAAAATTAAAGATGACTTGAGAAACTGAGATAGCTTCTAATACTGAATTGCAATTGTACATCACCTGTGGTATAGATGCAGGCAGTATGAAGACAGGAGACCTTACAGCATCTTCCACTACCTGAAGGGAGTCCTTCCCTGGAGAAGGACTTTTTACAAGGGCATGTAGTGACAGGGCAAGTCGGAGGATGGCTTTAAAGTGCAAGAGGATGGGTTTAGTTCAGGATTGGGAAGAAAATACTTCCTGTGAGGGTGGTGAGGCACTGGTATAGGCTGTCCAGAGAAGCTTGTCCAGGATGCTCCATCTCTGGAAGTGTTCAGGGCCAGGCTGGATGGGGCTCTGAGCAACCTGGTCTAGTGCAAGGTCTCCCTGCCCATGGCAGGGGTTGGAACAAGGTGATCCTTAAGGTTCCTTCCAACCCAAGCCATTCCGACTCTAGCTAGTACTGCATATACGTGTGTACTAGCATGATTGTTTTGGTACCATACATAGGCAGATCACTAAAAACAACTGAGAAACTATCAAATCCAATCTTCCTTTCAGCAGAGTAAAAGTATCAAAGTATTTAAAGGCAGAATGATCTCACGTAACAAGATTTGTAAAACTTATAAATTCAGGTGTGAATGCTTCAGAAGTATAATGCAAGTTTTGACAAAGTGTTTTGATTTGATGCTTTTACATTTTTGCTGTAACACATGAATAACTCTCAACCTACCTACATCTCCTAGTGTTTTGCAGTAAAAATAGCAGTGCTGAGCCACTTCCTGAGGTACAAAAACAATCCTACAATTCCTAAACGTGGGGGGAGATTCTTTTCCTCCGGTTAAAACAAAGAAATCATTGAAATAAGGAGCAGTCTTTAAAAATTCTTGACTGGCAGCTCTTAAAATTGCCCTCTCCTCCCTTCCCAGTATTAATAAAATATTATTTTCCAAAAACCAACTAGATTTTGCAGTGAGTATTAAATGTAATATTTTGAAAAGAAATACCTTATTTTAGATGTTGAGCATTAATGTGTACATATAATTGATGCATTTGAGTTTGATCCATGCTGTGACAGGCTTTGACAGCCAAAAATGACAGAATTAGCAGTGCGACAATAGGGCTTATGACAAAAAAGAAAAGTATCAGTAGAGGATTGTATTGTATCACACACAGAAACAAAAGAAAGCATATGGTCCATTTCCATATCTGCTTTTACTTCACCTGACTTAAATTTTCTTCAGGTCCATTGAGATACTGAACTTTGCAGAAGCTTGAGGATTTATTGCAAAGAAATTAATTGCCTCTGGTTGCAGCTTACCATGAAGCAGCCACATAAAATGGAGACAGACATCATTACAGTGTAGCCTGTCTTGTTTCTTTCAGGAACCTGGAAGAATCTACTTACATGACTGTCAAGCTCATGACTTTGAAACTAAGGAAACAGAAAAAATGAGGACAGAGGCAACAAATAAACGTTGCCTGAACATGGCAGTCAAAGAAGAAAATGTGAATTGTGCCAATCTTTTACTATGTACATTGACAGAAAATTCCAGGTATTGCAGCCAGGAGAATAAAGGTATTAAAAAAAAAAAAAAAAAAAAAAAAAGGAAAAAATTTAGCTATAGTCTGATTTCTTGATCTGTTCAGTGAGTCCTCCTTCTCTATAAACCTTTTATCAGTAAATAAGACACATACAAAACCAAGTGTGGGAGGTGCCAAACTTCAAGCTTGTATAGTGCAATAAAGAACTAGACAGAGACTAATAAAAATATTTTACAAGAAATGAATGCTTGTTATCACCTGCACAGAATGGTACTGTGTCTTTGTAGATAAGGGAATTTTTTCTTAAGGAAATAGACCATTTAGATTTAAATAGCATAGTCTGTTGTAATAAAGCCAGAATTAAAATACCAAAAAACCTCAAGAGCATGAAGACAACAAATCATATGGCAGCCATGCCAAAATGCTTGCTGTACCCAGACAGATTTATAATAACACAACAAACATATGGAAAGTAGTTTCATATTTACTAGTCCGTGTATTAATTACATTAACAAGAACAATAGAAATTAAAACACCTGTACCTTGAAAATAGGAGCTTTTCACTGTTCTTCCAATTATGGTGGTGGCTGTAACAAAACACAACAACCAGACCTATGGAGAATGCAGTCCTGCATGTCATTTCTCCACTGGACTCCTGGAACAAGACAGGAGAGGACTGTGCTGTAAACCCAGGGAAAACACCAGTAGTGGGAGACCTGGCAGAACAAGCTTCCCCTTCCCAAGTATAGCTTTGCTAATTGCAGCCATGACATGACTGTGCATGCACAAAAACATACCTGAATGGAAACCCACTTTTTCCAGCCAGGAACACACAAATGCTGCAGTGGGGCATCTGGAATCATTACTAATGCTGGAATTGTCCTGACTGCAGCAAATTTTTGTCCTACCTACAAAGAAGGTCTTCACATTACCTGATACACTACTTGGCTAGGCTTTCACTGTGCATTTGTCCCACATGAATTAATGTGGTCCTTTCCTGAGTAACTGCAGGGCTAATCAGACTGTGCAGTGGGAGGTTAAAACACGGGCTGTGTCTGCAGACAGAAAGGGTAAAGCTGCCCAGCATTTCTTGCTACAAGACAAAGTCATCTGTGGTTTGCTGTGAAAGCAAGGGAAGGAGCCTGTGGGGGTGCTGAAATTGTTTCATAGGTTTTTTAGTTGTAAGTTTGATGTGATTTGGACTGTAACCCTAGCCAGGTAAAGTTCTTGTCTTGGATTGTTCTTATCAGAAGTTGATAAGAGTTGCCAAGGCAACCTAATCCTCTGCCCAGAGTTTCGGTCATCCTATTGTATTTTCCCCCATCACAATGTATATTCTCCCCCACATGCCCATCATCCCCCAGACCCCAAAACCTTCGGAGAGGTGTCGGACAGTGATTGGTGGATCTTCCAGGACCCCATCCCAAATTCACCTGATTTGTTAATGTTGTGTATTGCATTTGGCCTTACCCACCTGGCTTTGTTTCATTGGTCTTGTAACTTGTGCCCACCCCTGAGATTTGTGGTAAACAAAAAACCCCCTGCAAACCAGGCCGGGGGTCACTCCCCAGAGGCACAGGCCTGGAACCAGGGACTGCCCCTGTGTTTCCCGAATAAAACCTTTCTCCCTGAGCCTCGAGAGTGTCCCCTCTTTTGAACCACGGCCGTGACAGCCAAGGCGAAGGTACTGTAGAGCCAAAGACCCACGCAAAGGTACTGTTGGGCGTATCAGAGCTAGCAGGGTGGTCCAGCCGACCACTGGACTGGCCTGAGAGACAGATACGCGAAGCAACAGAAGCCTCCTCCCAGACCAGGATGCCAAAGCTCACTGCTTTTTCTGGGTCCCATAAGCCATCAGCAAGATGCCTTTTGCAGAATGGAATAATCTGGGATAACTTTCCCCCCACATTCACAGCAGAAATGTAATCTACTACATTGGTCTCTTCCAGCTTGTTCTATGTCCTTTCACTATAGAAGTCTGATTTATAAAAAGAGTCATGGCTTTCCTCCTAGATACAGAGCATGTTCTCCTTCATTTCACTCTTCTGTACTGGAGAGCTGTATTTTCTCTGTATCTCGGTGTTCCAACTGTCCAGATTACAACAAGCCATGTTTTTGCATAGTTTTCTTGCTGTAGTTTAAAGCCCATATGAAAACAAACTGATTCTGGGTTGATTTTCTGTATGAAAGACCAAAATTACAGTACAGACAATGCACTACTTGTGTTATCTTCAACATTGCTTTCAAAATAGGATGTGTCAGCAAAATTCTGTCTAGCACCTCCTCGTATGCACAGATGGCATGAGAACTGTAGTGATACAGCTTTGTTTCTTTCTTTCTCACTTTCTTAGCCTTGAATTTTCATCCTTGATTTGTCATATTCGTGTCTTTTAAGTTTTTATTGCATCAGATTGTGTTTGTGTGTTTGCACAGCCATTTCTTTATTAGACCTATAAAAATACCTGTCTTACGTTCCTTGCTATGATAATTTTCTCTCTATAATTATTTTTAGCTTGTCATGACTCCCAAGCCTTCCTCAAGGAAGATAGATGAGTCCTTTTTTCAAGGGTGTGTTTCACTGTCTCACCTGTGAATAGATGGATATTTGCCTACCTGAATGGAAGTACTTGACCTGGTAAAAAACATCAATCCACACTAAATTGTGCCTAAGCAACACCAAGTGATGGAAAACTATCTCACCTCCTATCTTCTCTGTGATCACCTCTGACTTCAGATAAACCTTCCTTGATTTTTAGGAAATTTTCCTATGCATTTCTTTGAGAAGGGCCTGACATGAAAATCTTTGCTTAAGAATCAGCCTTGGTTTCTTCCTTCAATCCTGCAAAGTTTGAGAAGACTTCGAGAAAACTGAGATGAGCAATGTCCCTTCAGCCTGACCACCTTTTTCACGCCCACAATCACATACTCTGCAAGGACTTATAGCTCCTACTTCCCAAATGTCAAGCTTCATCTAGGGAGACAGCTTGAAAGAGGCTGACAGGGAGCCAGAAAAAGCACACAGGTCTGTATTTGAGGCATTGATTCATAACCTAATGAGTCACTCATAAGTAAAACATCTGTAATAATTTATAAAGTTCCTCTACTCCAGCTTAGACATAGTAAACAGGTCACTGGAGAGATGACACCTTCCTGAACTTTGGCCTATATACATCACCTCCAATTGTGCTCAAGACGTTAAGGAAAAACAACTGCATGAAAACACATGGCTCCCCAGTGACCAGACCCCTGCCAGAGCAGATCTGCTTCATGAATCAGTCACACAGAGTGCCTTGAACACTACTTCTGCTTCAGAAGTGTGTCTTTGCCTTGAGCAGACCATCTAATTTTCCCAACACCACTTAGATAAGGCATGTGGCTACAACTAAAACCCTCAGGAGTGCAGAAAAACAAACAAACAAACAAACAAACAAACAAACAAACAAACCTCTTCAAATTTCTTCTAAATCTCTTCACTTCCTGATCAAATATGAATCTTCAGGAGCTCAGTCACCATGTGTAACTATTGTCATAACCCAGGACTGTATGATGAGAAATTCAAACCAATTCAGATCTATAAATATTAGAACTTCTCGTAAGTTTTACATTTATTCCAGGGTGTAGCCGCCTTAATAATAATTTCTAACAGATGGACACTGAAGGAAACATGTTGGTATGTATTGAAGCTCATGAGCTTCAAAGTGACATCACTGGTTGTTTGATTTTACTCTATTTTTACCTCTATTTTTTGGTTTTCCTAAGGGCTGTTGTAAACAAAGAATTCTTTAAAGCATAAATTTAAGAATTCCAACAAGAACAGCTTTCTATCTTTTATAGTAAAGACAGGGGTAACATGATAATGATCCTTTCACCCCAGATAACACTGAATGATGTCTAGTCTTCTCCCTTCTTCCTTTTCCATCTAAGCAATTTCATTAAAGGAATTTTATCTAGCTGGAGTTCAGATATTTTCCAGGATGGTATCAAAGACCAATACAGAGGTCTCCTTTTATAAGTCACCCCATGAATCTTGCAATCATAACTTATTTCAAACAGAAAATTATACAGAAGAAATAGAGAATTACAAATTGCTGTATTTTACTGTACAATTTAGAACTGCTTTATGTGTGAAAATCTAGGAGAGGTTTTGAACATTAAGGATACTGGAGTCACAGTCTATATCAATAGAGAAGTTTTATTCTGCAAACTTCAAGCATACCACTGAGATGTTTCACCCTGTAAATCTGGATGAGTAAGGGGCCAAAGCAAAACAACCATGTGTGAAGTATTCTGTGTACAGAGGTGCACAAGTAAGGGAGCTCATGTCAAGAATGATCTGTGAGAATTCTTCTCCCCTCATCCACAATAATGGTAGGACTTCTAGGATGGGGAGACCCACTGCTGGATAAAATTTCTCAGTAAAGTCTCCAAGGTTGTACAAAAAGGTAAGAAAACTTTGAGAAATTGCAGAGGAAAAGAACCTTTTCAAATGAACTAAATCAAACCAACTGCCTTCAGCTTTCCAAGTGGCTTTCTGACATGGAGTAGGAAATGGAACTGTGGGGAGACAGGGAGAACTGAGTGCCAGTGACTCAGCACACATGATAGTAGAAAGATTTTTGCATTAGCTAAAACAGAGGAGTGAAGTAAGAAAGTGAGCAAGATGAGTGCTGGAATAGTCTTTCTCCATACTACAACACTAAATACACACAAAATGCAACACAGAAATACCAAGATAATTATTCCCAACAGAGAAGAACCATTGGATGAAAAAAAAAAACCCCAAGCAGTCATTCAACTTCTAAAAATGAGTGGCATGGTGTGAAAAACAGTGATACCTAAACATTTATCAATTGAACATCATATTAAATACGTTTCTTTAACTTCAGCCAAGTTTCAAATGGTCTAAAGAAAACATCAGTTTTTAATTTGAAGGGTATCAAATACATTGCCTTTAGCATAAATTATTTCTTTTAAAAACAATTTTAAAGTATTTTCAGCTGCTGAATACAACATCTTTGGAAGAGGAAACAACAAAACACATCTGGCCACATGAAACTGCAAAAATGTGGCTGCAGCAACACATCATTATGAAGGAAGAAATCATCAAGAGCCTAAAACATGTAATATTGTGTGCTGTAACTCAAAGACTAGCAGAATGATGAACAGAAACAGGTTACTGTCCTGGAACTTTTCTTTAAAATGTCTTACCTGTTTGTACTGTTACACTGCGATTATCTGTATGCAAACTCTTGGGTAAATTTTACCATATGAGTTTCCCTAGTATTATACTTCAAGCCCCCTGCAACTGCAGCAACAGTAAAGCTAACAAAGCATCCACCTCTCCTTCTCATGCATCCTCCTAACTGAAGAACCAGAAGAGCTGGACTTCAGGAGAGAGGCTGTGAGCATACTGCACATACTGACAACACAGCCTGAAGAAGTTAAAAAAAGAAATGTTGCAATACGTTTTTCTTCGCAATATTCCCTTCTCCGACTTGAAGTTCACAGAATCGTTCAGGCTGAAAGGGACCTCTGAAGACCTCCTAGTCCAAACCTCCTGCCAAGGCAAGGTCACCTAGAGCAGGTTACACAGGAATGTGTCCAGGTAGGTTTTGAGTGTCTCCAGCAAGGGAGAAGTTCAGTACTGTTCAGAGGGCTTTGAGAAAGGGACATGCTTACCTGCTCTACCAGCAATGAAACGAGGCTTAGGAGGCTACACGCCTGCCATCACATAAGCCTCAGCACAAGGAGCCTTTCCAAGAGATGGAAATTAGCAATTCGACAATATTACTGCAGTGAAGTAACTGCAACACTCCATGGACCTTTCATACCTGGATAGATGGAAATAAGGATCTCTTGTAAGGGCTCAGGTTTCTCAATACAAAAATTTAAAGCCATCTACCATGGGGAAGAGTTATCTTTGCAGAAAAAGCATAAGCAAAGCAGTTTCCTGAACAAAGGTAAGAAAAAGGTAGCTCGCTTTCAGGAAGAATTGTCCAGAGAGATTCAGGAACTGAATCTCACTGACCCTTCTGTTAACAGCAACAAAAAAACTCTCTTCATGGAAGGAGATGTAGGTCAGAGAGTCCGAGCTACAGGAGGGGAATAATGAAAGAAAACACAGCTTGATTCCACTCTTTGTAAACACATAAGAGTTAGACAGCAACTGTGGTATCACAGAATTCTTGCCATTCTTTCCCCCATTCCTATACTAGTTAAGAGTTTGAACAGTGGGACTACACATGCATGTTTCCCATGCCCATAGCATAGAAGGGAATGGGAAAATTGATTGAATACAAATTAGTATCCAGGGATGTCCAGAGCAATAGGTAAGCTATTACAAGAGACTCAACTTGGAATTAATCATCAACCCTCATTTTACATCATCTTAAGACTGTTACTTACTGTCTTTGCTTTCTAGGTTTTTAGATATTTAATTTAATGCCACAATAACATAGATGTTTTCTAGTCCCTATGGGTAGATGACCAATGTCAAGAATCAAAACAGTGATGCCCAGTTCTGGATGTACAAGCTTCTATTGCCCAAGCTACAAGAACCAGGCAAGCAACCTGCAACAACTGCATTGGGCCACAAAACTTCAAGAAAAACAAGTAACTGTATGTGCCTGTTAGCAGGTAACATAGAGCCATCTGAACAGAAGGATAGATCAGAACAGCCAACACTAAAGACCCCCCACATCTTCAGAGGCATAGATGTACTCCCTGCAAGCAGCTGCCCCACTGCCAGTCTCACCACCCACTGAAGTACTGGAGCTGCAGTCCCATTGGAGTTACAGTCCCACTCCAGTCACTGGTGCCTGGACCCACACTCTGGCCACCAGCACTATGGACATCTGTGACCTATGGTCACACTCCAGCTACTGACACTTGGATCTGCTCACTCTGGTCTTTCCCATTGCTTCACCACAGACTCACAGGACCTCCCCACTGTGATCTAGCCCCAGCTGCTCTGCTCAGACATCCCTGCACCCCAGAGCTGAGTCCCTCAGGCAGGAAGGGATTTAAAAATAAAGGAAGAGGCTGTGCTGGGCACAGATGGACTGGCACACTGACTGGTCTGCTATTTATATATGACCCCCAATTTTTGTCTCCTTATTCCTCTATTTTCCCATGTTCACTCCTTTCCAAGTCACCTAAACCTCTCCCTTTGCCTGTCCTTTTTTCCTCCAGTATGCATCCCGTAAGTCCTGCAGCCTGCTTGGATTTAAAGTCATATTCCTAACTCCTTCAACTCTCATTCAAAAACATACATAAATATATTTGATATTATACAAAACTGAGTATCATGTGCCCAATTCTTCAACTGCTTACACAGACTTTCTGCTACTGGTGGGTGGGAGAACTCTTCTCATTTTCCTCATTGAGATAATTAGAAACACAGCTTGAGGATGTTGACTCTTCATCTCCAGTGAAAACTCTTAATACCGATAAACACTGCAAGCTTGCATGGAGCATATCAGTATGTTTTGCTCTCGCTTTATTTTTCTTTCTTCTCAAAAGAGAGGCAATGATTTCAGGTACCATTTTACCTCAGAGACTGTGGATTTATATCTTATTTTCAAAAAACTCTGAGGAAGACTTAAGGGTGTGGGTTTCTCAAGCAGTACTGGATTTTATTTGCAGTCCAGGCAAGTTGACAAAGAAAATTCTGTGCCAACGTTTCTTTTTTTCCAACCTAGCAGACTTGGGAACAACTCCAGCCACTCTAAGATAGAACTTTGAGACTCAAAACCCCAGCAGCCTATCATGTTGGTAAGGGGATTTGCAGTATGAAGTTCCAGTAACCCTTCATCAACAAAACAATGAACACTTTTAGTTCCAGTTAAAACATTATGGCACAGGTGGATACATAAAAATAGCTAGTTAGAGCACTGAGTGAGAGATTTGGAATTTCTGATTTCCTATTTGAAAGGAATCTATTTTCTGCCAGGACCACTCTTATGCTATACTACAATTACTGTGTACATCACTGTACATCACTTCGGAATGCCACAAAAATTGATAAAAGGAAAATTGCAGCACTTGGTGCTGCATAGAAGGGGTTTGTTTATATACCCTTTAGCTATGCTGCACCTACAGAAAATATTCATTGCTTGGCTGCAGTGGGTATTAAAAAGAATCCCTTTCAACAGTCCCACACTTTAAAAATTGAAAAATAATTATGCTGGGCAAAGCAGGCAGCTGAAATTCTGCCACTCTTTATGCTGACTTGCAATCCAAAAGAGCATGCAGATCTTCCAAATTCAGCGTCTCCTCTAAAATGATCCTAAAACATCCTCATAATTAAGTTATTTGTGGGGATTGTTTGCTTTTATGTATTTTCAGTTGTTAGGCTCAGACCCTCAAAGTATGAAATGGAGAAAACTACTTCATGAAAACAAAGTTTGGTAGACAGCAACATTGCTATGCTAGCTCCAGGCCACACAATTTCTCTACTAGTAAATGCAGTAGAGGAATTCAGGATTTTCCTGAATTTTGGTTACTTGCAGGGGTAGCAAAAGCTTTCCTTTAGCCACTCATGGGAAAGGGACTTTTCTCACCCAAATAATCATAGCTCCTGTAAAAGCATTTGAAAGGAAGGCAGTATTTTGACATTGCCATGGGCTTTCTCTGGACACCTTATGGCTTCCCATAGTGGAGAAAGTTTACTGGAAGAAGTAATTTTTGGTCATTCTGTCTGAGCCAAAACTGAAGGATGAACCTAAACTTATGTGAGGGTAAGATGTCCTATTTTTGTTGTGTCTAAAAATCACCACCTTCCTTCAGAAATGCAACACCAGCCTGAAACTGAGTTTTGCACAGAAACAACCCACTCCAACTCAAGCTGATTTTACTTTCAGTTCTGGAATGCACTGAGGTGCTGAGCTGCTTAAACAGACTAAAATAGACTAAATGTTATTTCTATGCAAACATAAATGTGGAGAAGGAACAATTTGTCATTACTAATTTTGTTCAGGAGATGAGAGACACCAGCAATGTTCTTATACCAATATTACTGTAGCAGGCAAGGAAGAGCAGGCATTTTATCATTATGTACATAGCAGAGATGAGGTGGATTGCTTTAGCAGTAGCAAATCCTTTTAGCATTTTTGTACTAGAAGAAGCCCCTTCTGAGGAAAGACATTCACAGTAAACCCATATTTGAGCAGGTAGGAACATCACACACAAACCCGTATCTACCTGCAAGTTCTTGTTCTGAAAGACAACTCATGCATTTTGAAAAAAGTTATTTATTTTCACTGCTTTAATCTCTCTACTGTAGTGTTAGCACTTAACATAAGCATCCACTCCTCTACTGTCCTATTTACAATCCATTGAAATGTATACTCTACAAATACAATACATATTTTCAGAAATGTAAGGGAAATGCACAATTTGGTAAGGTTTAAAAAAGTGACACTCATCTGTACAGGATTCTCAAATCATCCAAAAAGTAAAATTTACAAGGCAGTATCCACACAGCTATGTAAGGGCAGGTGCTACAGTGACAAAGCAGCAAACTTGCTAATACAATAAAATAAAGAAAACAAAGTGTTTTGGGGCACCAGATAATACACTTAGTACCACTGAAGTTGTAAATTTAGTAATACCCATATTTCTAGAAACATGTAACTGCAAACCTGGAGAACATTCTGAAAAATATTAAACATTATATACACATGAGGTAAATGTACCTTGGTCTTTTAAGAGGTAATTTGAGTTTAAAGCAACAGATATGGTGAAGGGGTTTTTTTGTTTGCTTGTTTTTTAAACACAAAATGATTAACACCTTGCAATTATTTCAATGGCACAATATAAACAAAGAACTAACTAAAAGGTGAATTTCATGGCAATCACACTCAGAGCCATTACTGAAAAAAATAAAATAGCCTCTTACTTCATTTGACACCTTCATGTCCCCATACAGTCAATCCCAATGTCTTTACTTATGTACAAAGTCTTTCTCTAGGATTACAAGCAGAACCACTGGAGGGTGACAGTGTGTCATACTTGGAGAGTCTGCTTGAGAAACATCCCAGAATTCCAGCTTTTAAGGTTGGAAGGTCCCTGAAGAATTCCAGCATTTCAAAAATGACATCAGACCATTTCCAATACTCCTTGTTCTCCTCGTCCATATTCATCTGGTCACAAGTCTGTAAACCAAACTGAGGCTTCAATGCTACTAAAAGGTAAAGTTGATTAAATCCACAAAACTTAAGTGAATGTATAATGCATGTAATATTTACAATAAACATTTGCATCAGTATTAATCAGAAACTGTTTTGGTATATACTTGAAATGATACAAAATTAATATTTTGAATGCTAAAATATTTTGGTCCCCCTGGATTTCCAAGAGCAGATCTGGTGATATTACAATCTTAATTTAAAAAATACTTATGTGTACCTGTGTCCATATATATAAGATATGATCTTACACAGGTAACATTTAAAGTTACATAATATATACAGACACAGCCTTTGTAAAAGGTGTTCAGTTCATATAATGGAAAAGAAGAACAAAGCTTGAAGTTGTGGTGTCAGAACTGAGGATATATATAGCTCTACTCAGAATTTTCCTGTTCTGCAACCCAATAGGAATGATAAGGTTGTTCTAAAATACTGTTCCTTATGTCATACACTGTATCAAGCATCCTTCCGTGCTTTGTTTTTGCAAGCTTGTATTACAAAGCTAAATTTTGAACAAAGTAAGAACAGTTGCTAGCAATTCAGGAGAATGAAGACTTGCAGGTGGTTGAGGCAAAATCACAGTTACATTGTTGACAGAATCATCTGTGAGCCATGATGCTGTTCAGCTGCTGTACATCGTCTTTAAAATGCAACAGAACTGTTCCATATATTTAGGAAATTAAATGTTATGCTGATAAGGTTTTGTGGGTGCTAAAAAAGCTGCTAAAAAGCCACTAAAAATTATTTGATGAATTATACTGCAAGCTCTCATGTTACCACCAAAAATACCAGAGAGATCTGAGGCAATCCAGTAGCCTGATATTTTTGAAGTAGGAGCTGTACCATTTGTTTCTATGGTAAGGACCCCGGGACACCTATGAAAACTTGAAATGTAACAAAATAGAAAGCCTTTGGAATTAGCATGGAGAGCTTGACCTATTTTCATGATGACCTGTTTTCCTTAAGTTCTGTACTGATACATAGGACTTGCTGCAGAGGCTGCCAAGCAGATGGGCTTGGGAGTTACATTATATTCAAATGTGTTCTTTTGAACAGTCAATTGAAAACCTCTGCAGTGCACAACTGTCCACGTGCACAAAGGCATAGTTTATTTAAAATACCTACATGAGGTAACTTTTAATCCTGCTTTGATTGATGGAGGCCTGAAGCCCATAAGCCTGACTTGTCAGATAATGCCAAACACAAGAATGACAGCTGTATGTATGTCTAAGCCTGATTGTTTTCTAAGAACTTCTCTTATTTTTCCCTTTTCTCCTGGATACTGTCTTCCAGAATGAATAAATTCATCCATTTTATTGTTGACAAAAGCATTCCATAATCTGCAGTTTGACCTCCAAGGATCTATAATTCTGACACAACTTATCTCCAAGCAAGCAGTAAGAACACAGAAATAAACAAAAATTATGTGTTAAGGCTTTTCTTGGATAAGGCTCGTGTCAGCTATGTAGCCTCCACTCCCTGGGCCTCATTCCTCTTCCTGCTTTAGCTGCCACACATGATAGACCATGGCACAGAACCTTGATTGTGCTGCTGCCAGCAACCACCCTGCCACTGCCATCATCTTGATAACAAACTCCCAGTGGGCTCTGTGCTGAGGGATGAAAAGGAAGCTAAGTTAAAGGTTGCCATGTGTGTTGCATAATGGGATTTGTGTACTGTGCTCTGAAGAGTGGAAGGTTAGGTGGCATATTAATTACCAGGCATATTTACATACTGAAATACTATTGTTTTGGACATTAATGAAACCAAAGGTCAACCAGACTCTTCCTAAAATTGCAATTAAAAAAAAATCCTGGTAACAGCAAGTTTTTGTTGTACATTTGGGCAGGAAGCAATTTGATTTCTAAACAGGTTTGTAAAAATATTATGATACTCATAAAAACTCAGGGAAATCTTGACTACAGCCATGCATATTCTCTTCTGTGTTCTTATGACAACACAAGTCACCATAAGCTTTGTTCTTCTAACAATGAAGAGGATTGCTGGAATCCCCTGATATTTGTATCCAAAGACCTGCAGCTCACCACCTCTCTAGCTCACCACTTTGTGTATGAGGCACACACAACACACATGCACATAAAATTTTTAAGCAGCTTTGAACTGTCTAGTACAAAAGCCCAAATAACTCTTCTCTAATGACAGGTGCATTTAATCCTTGTGTAATTGCAAATATTGTTCTTTGAGCATTAAGACTCAGCAGAACTGCACAGAAAATAAGCTTTTCATACTCATTTAATGAAGCAAAATCTCCTTTAACATTTTACTTTTCCTGCTACTTTTCTGAAGTAGATAGGTACTTCAAGGATTTTAGAAGTACCACTTGATAAAAAAACCTTCTACATAATTATGACTCATAATTTGACAATTACAAAATATGACAGTGAATTTACTAGCTTACACTATTTAAAACTCCTACAGTGGTTTCAAGAGTCAGATTTTGTAAAATTGAAGATACTGTATCAGTTATGTACTCACTGTTGCAATGAGTGAGATTTAGATCTCAGCTAGGCAAAGGAACAACTTTTAACTTGTATTTTTGAAACCAAAAGTACCATAGGCTTTGTACATCCCTACTATTTTGCATTAAAAGACTCAAAAGTGGCACTTACTGGTGTAATACAATCTATTTTGAAGGCAATGTAACGTTCTGAAAAAGTGGAAAAAAACCAGTCATCATGTATAAAGTATAGTTGCATAAGTTATGTTCCCACAACTGAATGAGGTCAATTTGTAAGTCAAGGTAAGTGTCCAAAAGATGCACTACTTTAATAGCTAGCAAGATATACTCCAATAGTACATTCACAACCTGAATCAAGGAATTGAGACAGTGGTTCAGAGTAGTCAATGTACCAGGCAGGAATAAAGTTGCTTTAAGAGCCATCAATGCACTGTAGAACAATATAGTGAACCAGTTTCATTTCAGAAATGACCTCTTACTTTTAGCAGTTAACTAGCAAAGACCAGCTATCAACTTCCAGAAACAAAAAATTAGATTAATGAAACTAGAGTACATGATGTTTTGCAAGTAACCTGGGAAAGAGGTTCATAGTGCACAGAAAGACCCAACACAACTGTTTAGCACATCCACAAAAATCCTAATAAGTGACGTTCCTATGAAGTACTAAAAGGCAGCAATATCCTTCTGTTCCCCCAGTGAGGTAGAACAATTAACCTTCTTAACACGCCACTCTGGTGCAGATAGGGATTTTTACAGTGTTCTTTGATAGCAAATCCAGGATTACATCTTGATCCCCTCCTGTTGACTAAGTTGCGATAATGTTTTCTTAATGCGCAAAGCTGTCAGCCGAGCGGCTCCGTTGGCATACCAGCATTCCCGCATAATTTTTGCCATCACTCGTAATGCCTGCAAAGGAAACACAAGTCATTGTGTGCACTGCTGTTCCAGTGTAGCCCAGGTAACTGCTGCTTTGCCTTAGCCTCTTTAGGCATTTCTGAAGTCCACTACTAGTATTACAGTTGTATGATTAAAAAAAACTGTGTTTTTTTTTAAAAAAATCTTACTTTATTTACAGAAAAGTAAAATTTTAAACACTGTAGAGCAAACCTGATATTTTTTCAGTAGACTTTTGGCCCAAGAAAAAAGTATTTTAAAGAAAAATTACTAGCTCCTCTATAACTGTTTTCTGAATTTTCACATCAGACAAAAATACACTCTTTTATTTGCAGTTAAGGAGTTACTTCAATGAATAGCAATTAAGTTCATGAGCTGTCTTCCTCAAATTGAAGCTCTGCAAGGATTCTAAAGGTTTCAGAAGCCTTTTCATCTGTCAAACAGCCATTCTTTGAAATCTGAGTGCTTCTATGAAATTACATTTAAATACTTATGTATATAACTAAGGAACAAACAATGCTTTTAATAAAACCATAATGATTAGAAGGAAATTAATTAGGTTCTCCTAAAAGCAGCTCTTCTCTCTTCAACAATAAGTGCGATTTTTAAGCCAATGAAATCACTAAAAGCTCTAGTGTCCATTAAAGCAGCTTTAGCAAGGTTAGTTAATACCTCACAGCTCTGCCATCTGTTTGGAATATTGGGCCTTAACTTCTGTTCACACACAACTTTCCTCATTTCTTCAACAGAAGGGTCTGAGGGAACGAGGTCATAGTATGGCAACTGGTAATCTTCATGGATTCCTGTAACAGGTAGAAAATAGCTTAATTTTAGCTAACACTGAATTACATATTCTTCACTTTTTACTGTGTTCCTTATCAGTACCCTACCAGTTTTTGGTTTTCATTTTTAAAAGTCACATCACAATGACTGACAAATAAAAATCCTAAACCATACCTTAGGAGTATTTACATTACCCATGAAGAATCTAAAATTTATAAATTTGGAAGAGATACAAGCTACATCAAATCTTTCATATGCTATATTAAAAATATGCTTCTTCAGAGCACATGATTTGTAACAGCATGCTTCATTTTACATAATTCAGATTTATCTGAATACATTATAGGTAAGTCTTGTAGTGTTTGCCCCTTGCTCACAAGAGTATTAAATCTTACCCTTTTCTTCCCTCTCTGTAAATATTTAGAAAAGTAGACAAGAATATTTCCTATTTTGTCAATCTAGAAAGAGGCTGACTAGACCAGTTATCATTTACAGGATTAACAATTAGAAAGTCTGAGACAGACTGGCTATTACTTTGCACTGTTTTGTGAGCAAACTGTTTCCAGAACTTGAATAAGTTTAAGTTACTTATAGTTCCTCAATATGTCCCATTTTGTAAAGATTGCCACATACCACCAATTGAACACCGCCGAGCTATTTCCCAAAACACTAATCCCATTGCATAGATGTCTGCTCGTTTGAATGACTCAAAATGTTTCATATTTATGGAATCATCTAGAACTTCAGGAGCCATGTACCTGTGTGAAAAAAAAATAATTTAATAAGCACTTAAGAGTAGAAAAATTCAGCACTACTGATCAGCTCAAATATAAAATAATGGGTTTTTGTGGAAAAAGAGACAAAGAAAAACTCCTTCATTAAGGTTATCTAATCAGAGACAATTTAATGAAAAGGGACAAGTAAACTGAGAGAAACAAGCAGAGAAATAGGGGAAATAAGCCAAATGTCAAACAATAAACAACTAGAGCTATAAACCTGATACACAAGGCGCAATTGAGACAGTGACTAAGACCGAAAGTCTCCAGTTCCTCATTGATAGGCTATTAAGAAACTCCAGGCATAACTTTACAGAGGTGCACATTGTGTCTGGACATTGTGACTGTTAATAAGTGGGAAACAAGAAGAACACAAGGACTGAGAATATTGAAGGAAGGCCTGTGCAACTATACAATGCTCATCAAGGAATGCTCAGGAGAAAGAGAACAGAAGCGCAGCAACAGATGGTAAAGGGTAGCAAAGGGGCCAGTTGCATAAGAGGTTGCTAGTCTGCACATGCTCACCAGTGTACCCAATTTCATTGAATCCTAACTATTCTGTGCAATCTCACTCCCAAGCCCACGTGCACGTGTTCTCTAAGAACTGTATGACAGCAACTGGAGGCAGGCATGAGTCTGTTCAGGTCTAGCAACTGGCGCAGCACAAGGGATGAAGCTGACACTAGAGAGAAGGAGGGGCTCAACATCAGTAGCTGGAAGGGGAACTACAGGTCTAGGAGCATGCCTGCAGGTGCTAAGAGCACATATCTGGAACTACTGTGGGGGGACCACAGAGTGGTCATTCTGTGAATGAATTCTGGGCTAGCAACTGTAGTCTGACAGAAGGTGAAGGAAACCCTGGTGCCAACAACTGGAGCAAATGAGTGGGTCTGCTTCAGCTACTGAAATAAGACCATAGATCACAGGCTTCATGGTCACACCTTACATGTACCAGCTACAGAGGAGAAAGGAGATGAGAAGAACAGAATGAGGGCCTCTCAGTACCAGCAATAGGAGTGGGAGTCATGGTTGTAAGGTCTGTGTGACTGGGTGCCAGCTGCTGGACTGGGGCAGAAGGTTTGCATTCCCCCAACCCTGGTGGGGGAAACAACACAGCTGGTGTGCAGGACTGTAATTCACTAGTTTTGTTTGTGAATTTGTTCACAAAGGTTTGTTCCTTTTTTACTCTAAAGATTTTTTTTCCCCGGTAAGTTACCAAGGAGATTAAGTATTGGGTGCTTAAGGGTGCTTGACCAAAACAAAAAGGTGACCAAATCTCGGAGGGGGATTTTTGGGGTAGGTGAAGGACAGAGCTGGAGGCAGCTTTGCTTTCTGGATTTTGGCAGTCGGAGAGAGAGAACAGCTAGGCTGCTGCTTGCAGATACCTGTCTTTCCAAACCAAGACAACTAGCAACTCTCAAGCTGGTCTAGCCAGCACCCAGGAACCCAGGCAGGGATATTTGCCAGGGCAAGGGCTCATGTTGCTATTTGAGGGAATCCATGCATGGAGGCATGCATACAAATACATCAGCTGTTCGCTGCTGTGTGTTAACCCACCTGGGGAGTACGAGATCCATGGAGCACAGGAAAGGGGAATAGACACAGCAAGCTTTGGATGGATGGTTGAGGGGCTCATAAATGTGCATGGAGTTGTGAGGCTGCAGAAGGCAGTATGTACTTTCCCTAATGAAGTTCAATCCTGATCAACTGAAGAGAAGGAAGGAGACTTGGCTGTCTATAGTTGTGTTTTATACAAGTTCTGACAGTGTTTTATGTGGGTGTTGAAGGCAACACATGGTGCATAGCAATCTGTATAATCAGCCCTGTCAGTACTGTATGTGTCTGTGTATGACTGGTTGGATCCCAAGGAAGAAAGCAGCAGCCACATCCATGGACCTTAGATGAACAGAGAGCCCCAGCTCTTTGGAACACACCAACTGGGCTCCAGAGGTCAGACAAGAGGAAGCCCCAGCTCCTGTAATCTGACAAATTATAGCAGCCACTTAAAACATCCCCTAACGAGCCTAAAGCAAGAATAAACAAGAAGTGCTTGTTAAGAAACCAGCACTGTTAAAAATTTCTTGAGAACAAAGGCCCACTATCATTGTAGTACTTGATTCTTCATCATACAGTCTGCAAGTCCCATCCTAAACCATGCTTTTTAAAAAATTAGTAAATCCTATGTCAATTATAAATTAATAACTGGGCTCACAAATTTGGTTTACCCACACTTCATGCAAGGAGAAAAATTCATAACCAACTTTTCCCTAAGAATCAAGGCCTCAAAACTGGTCATGGCATCCAAATGGTTGTTACTTTGTTTAGTGAGTAAGTCTGACACAGGAACATCACAAGCAAAACATCAGTGAGGACGTTACTGCAAGAGCTACTGACAGCAGTAGCTGCTGGAAAGAATGAATGTTATTTGCTGCATCAAGTCAACATCACTGTTCTCTCATTCTGGTAGTGTTCTGGCAGCCAAATCCAGTATGTGATGTTTAGCAGAGCTCAGTGTATTTCTCCACATCGCTACTCTAGCAGTCTTAAGCTGACAAGCCAATGAAGCAGGCCAACAGTGGCACCTGGGCTTTGAAGAGCAGTGTTGACTGGTAAAAAAGCAATGTGTGCAAATTACTGGAGTGGAATACAGTGTCAGGCAATAGCTCTACCCCTGAAACAGCCACAGAAGCCTAGACGTGGTTTCCTTTAATCTATACTGTAAGTAGGATTTTCCTTTCTAGTACCAGGCACAGTAGGAAGAATACAAGACACACTACTTAAAAGAAATTTCAGCACTATCACACCTTTCAGAGCTCACTCAGCACTACTGTGTCTTAAAGAAATTACACAGATACAAGGAAGCAAGGGCTATCAAGATAAGTAAAAAAATGCAACCAATGGTTGCATTTATTCTGAACTACCCAAAACTTCAACTAAGTTTGCTGAGATGAGAGTTCTCCTAAGGCATAGAAATTTCTCACAAGTAATAAACACAGCACAAGCAGAGGACAGCTGTCTGAAGTTGACTGTAAGGTTTACTTTGACAGTATTTATTGAACAGAAGGGGAGTATTAAGTATTGTTGCAATCCTTGACATGGATGAGGCTCAAATTGTTCTGGTCCACCCATATCAAAAACATTTTAATCAAGAATGCAGTGAATGCTTTAATGTTCTCCAAGGATTCTGCATTATTGGATACTCTTACAGTACTTCATGTGCTTGACACTGTAAGTGATTATTCTTGGAGCCCAGCAGAGAGAATATTTGATCTATCTTAAGATGACATGAGGATGAAAAAGAGTGATGAACCCAAAAAATCAACAAACTAGAAACCCCAACCATGGTGCAAAATGTCAGCCAGAAACAATAAACAAGCAGTAAAAAAGATTGTCTCAACTCCTGTGAACCATCCAAAGAACAAGGCTTTTAACAGGAAAGACCATAAGAGGCTTGAACGTGGCAAAAAAAATCTCCTCTCCCCCCATGTGAGTTCCATTGGCAAATTGACCTCTTACCATGGTCCTCCATCAATGCATTTAGATTGGCTCTGGTTTCCATGGCATAGAATGGTGAATGACTGCTGAGAGATTATTGCTGGAACAAAAGCAGAAAGGCAAGGAGGTCGTGTAGTGAGGTCAGCAGCTCAGCCATTTCATGGCTGTTAGACAAAAGAGAGAGAAGCATGCATCTCCTTGTCAGCCTATGTGCTGGAAATGCATTGCTTGGCAGAAGCAGTATCTCAGGTTCTGGAGAGAGTAACTCTATTACACAGAGTAACTCTGACCTTCTGAGCCAGCTCTGCAGCTCAGTATCATCCAAGAACAAAAGGAGAAGTCTACAAAGAAGGATATAAAGTATGTTGAGCATGGTCTGGCCAAACTTTGGGTGCCTGCTGACCTCTTTCTCCCATCTCTTAGTCCAAAAGCTTGGTAATAGTTGTCTAAGTTTCTTGTACAACATATAGGGAGCTTTGTGTCAAACAGACCCATACACAACATGTTGTGTGGCATCTCCCTTCATCAAGCCTATACTCTACAATGTAGAATTCTGCCCATATTTTGTTTAGGTAAACTTCAGAGAAGCAGTCATGGTTAGAATTTCTGCCAAACTTCTCTTCAAACACAACCTATTTGAACTATCAAAGGTAACAGCTAGGCCATACAAGAAAAAAAAAGAAAAAAAAAAGAAAAAAAAAGGAGAATGACAGTTTTTTTTACTTGCCTCATTACTTGCTTAATGAAGGGGGTGAGAGAGGCAAATTCTATCTCCTTCTCAGTTTAAAGCTCACATTCCCTGCTTTATGTCACAAGCTGAGCTGTGAAAGCACACAGTTCACCGCCCTGGTAAAGCTAAGCCTCTGAACAGAAAAGAAATGAAGTCAGAAAATCCAGTCAGAAAGCGGGATCATCAGTCTGACTCAACACCTTGATCACTCACACAAGAGTAAGTCTGGTTGCTCCCTGGACATACATTTTTACAACTATCATTAGAAAAATACAGACTTTGTCAAATCTCCCTGAACTTGTACACAGAGCTTCCATGTGCAGAAGAGGTATCAGCAGTGACAATCAGAGGGAGTTAAACCTGTCACTGAACAGGTAAGACTTGAACTGTACTATGAAAAAATTAATCAGAGGTGCAGAGCTACTCACCTAAAAATGCACAAGAGAAACAAGAAAGGTTGAAGCCTCTTACAAGAATGAGCAATTTTCAGAGAGGTAGAAATGACTAATGTTTTTTAAAGGGGAAAACAGACTTAGCCCTCCTGCTGCCCACTGCAGCAAGCAAGAGTTGCTACAGCTTTACCCTTGTGAAGAAGCATAAGGCAGATGAACAAGCAATTTAATAATGCTTATGCAAGAAAAGATCTGGTAAGTGGGATCCGCAAACACAGCTGAAAGGATGCTTTCTCTAACGACTAGACTAAAGAAAGTAACTGATTTGTACATCATTTTTCTTTGCACGTAGGTGTAGTAGAAAATTCAAAATCACACGTGGCATGCACCCTGCACACAGCTAAATTTGCAATGACAAATTCTCAAGTAAGCCTGCTGTTTACTGGAGACATAGAGAAGGGATTATACTCAGTACCTTATAATCTAGGAGTAGTTCAGAAAATAAGTCTTCTGATCATTTGTGTGGTATTTTTAAAATTGACAAAGGACTAGTACAGCAGAGTTTTAGAACCAAATAGCTTCAGCAACATAAGTGTCAGTAAAAGAAATTTTCAGTATTTATCCTAAAAGCTTCAGTTAACTAAGCCTTAAAATAGTAAGGTTTTTCCCCTTCCAAAAAAACACAGCTCAAGGGGCATCCTAGTTCACTGTAAAACCCCAATCAACACCCCATCTCACAATATCACTTACTACATGGATATATAAAAAAAAGTATTTTTGATTTATAAACTGGAGATTGGATAACATCAACACAATTTTCACCAACACTGCTACGCTGTATGGGCTTGGCTGTCACACACTTCTCAGTGAGCAGTTGTCCAAAGTCCAGTTTGACATAGCATTGAACCTATAGGCATCAGAAGAATGAAAAGTTGCCCACATCCAAAATGCTTGCTGTGGTTCACTGTTAGTGCTGCTCTCTCTGTATTCTGTATAGCTGCATGGATTACTAAGGGAAATTTATTTATAGCTTCCAGTTATTATTACCTGAAGGTTCACCAGTGATAGATTACTGACAGTAAGTTTTACTGCACTTGTGCTGAGTTAAACAGCTCTGAATTCTTTTGAGGGCAAGAAAAACCTGTATTTCCAAATTCAGAAACGCTTTTAAGAGAGACTATATTGACTCATCCGCTGAAGATTCTATTTATGCCTTAGATGACAAAGATTACTGTTTTAACTTCTTGTATTTCTATCAAAAATGTGATTCCAGGACAGCCCATGTCCAAGACTCCGCACCTTGTATGTTCTACCACACAGGCTTCGCACTGAAAACCACAGCTTTTCACTGTCACTATCAACATCCTGTCTTACACCCCTGATGGGGTAGCAAGTCACATTTCCATGCAACACATGACAAGAAGAAAGAAAGAGCTCTGAAGTCTCTAAAATCAGTCATGAAGTCTCTTAATTGTTTTAATACATATTTGTGCCCTACAATACTTTGCGAGTTTTCAGTATTTTAGACATGCCAGCATTGAATGTGCTTTTTAAGTGCCTACCATCTAACTGAAATACCAGCTGCCAAGGGAGTGTGCCTAAGAACTCTATCTGCCATTATATTTTCTTGCTGCTTATATTTCCATCAACACAAATTTATATGGGACAAGAAAAACCAAAGCACTTTATTATAAAAGTTGCCTGACACATCACATAAATGATTTTACCTTTTTGTTCCCACTCTGTGGTTTGGGGCAATGTCAATTGTATCTGTAGCTGAATCGTGCCTGACTGCCAACCCCAAGTCTGCAATGCAGCATGTTCCATTCTTTTTCACCAATATGTTCTTTGATTTTAAATCTCTGTGGGCAATTGCTGGTTTGCCTGTAAGGGAAAAAAAAATAGAAGATGTAAAAAATCCCCAAACCAACCTGCCTTTATTCTAAGCCTAGGGCAAAATTTTGTTTGAAGTTACAGAATTCCTTCCAGCTCTGACATTTTATGTGCACCAGGGTACCTCCTGAAATCATTCATTGTAGATTGTCTGGCTGTTCAGGAAAATGCCTTTCATGTTTACTTGTATTACACCACTCTTGCTCCTTTCCCTCTTCCTGCAAGTATTTATTGCACACACATCCTACTCAAACTTTGTCTCAGCTCAGAGTTAAGAAGATGCTACATGCACCATTACTTGATGCCTTTTAACAGGTGTTTTGTAGGAAGGATTGTTACATCACAATACCAGAGAAAGGAAGGCAAAAAGCCTTTCAAATTAAGAAGTTCTATTAATTTGGAAATCATCACAGAGTAGAACGAGCTACTTATGTGTCATCAGAAAAACTAAAAAACCAATCACTATTATCCACATGATATGCAGAATAATTGTAAGATTACCTTGTGTGCCAACAATTTCCATGTGGAGATGAGCAAGACCACTGGCAGTAGACAAAGCTAATTTTATCATTCCTTCCACTGTTACTGTATACCTGTTCAGGTAATCAAACAGTGATCCATGTTCATGATAGTCTGACACTAACCACAGCTGAGTCCACGTACCATTGTCTGCAAGATAAAACTGGCATGAATACCACACATACACACACAAATGACAAATAAACAATATGTTCCACTTTTATACAATGCTTATGAAGTACAAATTATGGCCTGCAAGTAACCTCAGTAAATTAGACTCTTGCTATTAGACTCTCAGACTTTTCTATTCCTGTAACATTTAAATGTCCCTGCAAGGGCTGGTAATACCATGGGAGAGTTTCTGAAAAGCTTAGTGAGCATTCTTGTATTTAAACTAAAACACAAACCATAGAAAGCTGATTTCACTATAATTCTGAGGTTCAGGGTATTAGCCAGGCCTTTCCTTTCCCTACGTTTCCTGTTTGAGACAGGGCATAGGGAACAGAGCTGAATGTATGATATGAAATGAATCCCATCACTATCTGTCTAGCACAATACTGTCCAGGTTAACCATCAAAAGTGTTTCAAACTTTGCTCCCTATAACCTATATATACTCAAACAATTCCCATAATGGAAAAAGAACTCTCAATGGCTTGCTACCTCTACAGAATAATCTCAACTAAGTTGTTTAAACAGGCAAAAAAAAAAAAAAAAAAAAAAAAAGTCAATCTGTATAAGACTGGTAAAAAGCTACTACTGCTGCAGGAAGAGTCTTATAGCCACACAAGGGATGGCTAAATTTTGGTTTTTAAAAAAGGAATAAGGAAATAAAAGATTAAAAAAAAAATCTTCAATTATTTTCCAGTTAGAACTGCTACATCTCCTGCTACTTGGCAATATCCAAGCACAAACTCATAGAACTCAGCATAGTATTAAATGTGACTTTTTCCAAAGAGTTATGGTCTCTGAAGAATCAATTCAACAGTACTGGCTTCACTAAACCAGTCTTACAGAACCATTAGAAACAGGTATGACTTCACAGGCACAGAAAAGACGCTCTTAAATACAGTCAGAGAGCTCCAAAAAATTGCAGAAGTTCCAAGTAAATGAAGCTTATCATGTGAGAATATTTTCTTTACTCAGTTTTATTCTACTGGGTCATCAGTTATGTCCCTACATTGCCTGAAACAATCCTCTCCTGGGCATTAACATCATACACACTCATTGCTTGGTCCTGTATTTAATTTCTTCTCCTGTTTTTTAAGAGTGGGATACCTCAGTAGGTGTCTGTACTAGACACCTAGCTGTAAGGACAGAAATAAAACTTATTTGAATTAGTCTACCAGACCTATTGTGTTTAAACAGCTCTATAAAAGATGTAAGTTTCTGAAGAATTATCACAGCTTTGATTCAAGACTATTGTGCCTTTGCATAAAGTTCCTTCTTAACACTTTATTTCCTCCTAAGAGGAGAATACGCTGCTGGTTACAGACCCTTCTATTCAGTTTTATCTTGTGTATTACCTGCAAGTTTTAATATTCAAGCTCTCTCGCCCTTCCAAAGGAGAAATATAAGCTGGGCTTACCATCTAATCTGAGAAGAACCATGATTCATTCTTATATGCCATATTTATGACCCTTCAAACAGATTTTAAGAGGGGACAGTGCTACATCCAAACCTACAGCAATAATATTAATTACAGACAACCTGAAATGCAGCAAGAGGTCCAGTGTCCAGCTATCAGAAAGGACCTACTATGTTTTCCTTGCCTTGCTATATCTGACAAACTATACATTTGTTTAGCACTCCAAGCAGAACACATTACGATAAACATAAGTCTTCTTATTCTATTGACAGTAGTTGATTATCACCAAGTAATAATTAATTTGACCCCGAGTATTTTTGGCTGCACCGTAAACAGCATCTGCCATGAAGATTTCAATCACAGGATTTGCATTATCAGGTAGGAAAAAGTAACTACACTCAATAGTAATTACATACAGTAGCCCAGTTTTTCATGATCAGGTAATCTAATTTAGTTTATATACACACAGCGATCAAGAATCTCAAACAATTTCAGAATATTAAAAAAATTACAAAAAATTTGTATGTGTTATTGGAAATGTGTTTAAGAGATTAATTATGGTTATTTCAGCTATTTCAAGAGGCCTGAAAGCATTTTATACCACCAAGATCACTCAGAAGTAGAACATTTTCATTTTTAACTCTAAAAAAGACTGAAATTCTGAGAAAATAATTTTTCAGATTTGTTGTCACAAGACTGATTACAGCTTGGGAAAAACATTACTGATGTTCAAGCAAAATCCATCTTAGAGCTGACTCGTGAAGAAAGGAATTTATACAATTGTTATCTTAAATATATAATCAAATTTCAATTTAAATTCAATTGACTGGAATCACTTAAATGAAAAATATTTTTTTCACATCAACACTAGCAAAACAAAAATGTTTCCTGTGGTGTTATGTAGCAAAGTGTTTCAAAGCAGCGATTTAGCCTTTTTTGGCATGCAGTTAATGTAATATTAGAAAAAAAAACAGGAAAAAGCAGCAAAAGTATCAAATTCAAATGGGATCTACAACTAGAAATCTCTTACAAATGAGCTATTCAGAGAGATGGCACTACTGTCATCGACTGGAGTCTTGTTAGCATAACAGCTTGACTCTACCACATCGACACAGTCATCTGACTAAATGATGAAAAGCTCTTGAGCTGTGCAGATTCCTTCTTCTCAGGCTGAAGTCAGAGCTTCAAAAAGGATAAACTGCTGAAATACTACTTCTCAAGAGGCAGGAGTTCTGTTCATTTCTTTGCAGCATATTGTTTAACATCACTCTTGGGGATCTACCTACCATGAAAGGTATTCTGATCAAACCAAACTATCAGATAGGGAAGTGCAGCTTTCAGTAAAGTGGAAGGAATGGAGAACTCAAGGTATTTTAGTGCATAAAGTTATCTGGAAGTGTGCAGTGCAAGACTTCACACTATTTTAATTTGCCTACAGACAGTTATGATTACAGCCAGCTAATGCAGAGAAACCTTTAGTACTGTAAACTGCAGTTGCTGATACTACTCTTTTGCTACTAGAATATTACAGATAAGTAGTCCCTGATACACTTTACCTTCAGGTAACTGGGTTAGAAAGAACAAAACAAAAAACCATGCACAAAACAAAGCCTGTGTTTAGATGGTTCAAAACATGACAACACGTGGCCCTGAAAGCAACTTCCCTGACCTAGCAGTATTTGGAAGTTAGAACACAGTTGCTCTGCAAAGAGCTACCCAGAACACAAAAGTGCTTGTCAGGCAGACCACAACTGCAGTTAAAATCATTCATTGCTTTTCAGCCCTCAAGCTGCCTTAACTGCAGCACTTATTTCCCAGTAGATTACAGGATGGGAAGCAGACAGATTGGTCCAGCTCCTGTAGCCTTCTGAACATGATAGAGGTCTGGGGAAGTAGAAGAGAAGAACGGGCCATTAGGGCACATGGACTGTCTTGAACAGTGTAGTAGAAAAAGGAGTGAAGGCAGCAGTTTAGTCACAAGCTCTAATCTAAACACACACCCTCCTACCCAATGGAATCCCTTCCACCAATTTTACACAAAATAGCCAGCCAGATGTTCCTGAGCAGTTGTAAAAAACTGCAGTTGTGACAGGAGGAAAGACCTTATTAAAATGCCTTCAGCAGCAGCAAGAACTGAAGCATGCCTTGGTTCTACAGCTCTTTTACTAGTCCTTTGCTAATTTTAAAATTACTAGTACTCCTACATTTCTACAGTATCTCAGATTCTTGCAGTCTAATGCCTTTGTGCAGTCCAGCTAGGCTGTAGTAACTCCTGAATACGTTCAAAAGTCAGTCCTACAGAGAAATGGATGCAAACCCTCCACAGATATCACTGCTGTGAAAGAATACATAATCTTGCATCTGGCACCACACAAACATTCATCACTTAGCACCAGCATCTACAATGAAGGATTGTTCCTTAAGCCACTGGTCTCTAAAGCCATGCTGTGATACACCTTCTCCTTTCAGAGTACCATGATAGTGCACCTGCCATGCTGGGAGAACTACCCCTGTAGTGGTCCCTCTATGTTTTCCCATTTAATGGGTACAAGTGGCCTGAAGTGCTCTAAACAAGAATTGAAGTATTAACCTCCTTCAATATTCAGGACTGAATTCTTATCTCAGGGAGTGAATAGTGTGTACATATTTCCTCCCTCAGAGAATGTAGGTTATATTACAAATTAATTCTGCATTGATGGGTTAAAAGTCTATGTATGCTCAGACAGCAGTTCTGTTAGAGAACACAGTCAAGAATCATGGCATTTTCAAAACACATTTTTATCTCTTTTTCAAAAACCAGACACAAACTAGTTCTCAAAGTAGAAGTGTCTTACCCTGAAGAGCTAAACCAATGCCATGACCTATCAGTTAAAGATTTCTTCTTTGTATGTAAAGCATATTAACAGAAAAACCAGAAACAATTTCGTATCACATTATATTATATTACAAGAAAACTAAAGATGACCAAAATGCTATAGCATCTGCAACACAAACCAGCAAGCAAGAAATTATTTTAAAACTCCATCCATTTAGGAAATCTTCCTCATACCCTCTTCCTCACAGCAGTCAAATGTATTTTTGGGACAAACTACCTGAAGGTTTCAGGCAAAATGAGACAATAGTATACTTAATCACAGAGGGATTTTGTGGAAAGTTACAACCAAGATATTGCAATATATACCTTATGCTTTTAAATGAGAAATAGAAGCTAAAGTTCCTGCAGAGATGGCTTTAATGCAGTAGATCTAATTATAAACCCAGGCCCTAGATACTCCCCTAGGCCAAGCAGAGCAAACTCAAGCTCTTGTAGGTGCTGGTAATACCAAACACAATTCTTATGAAAATAAAACAGTTTCTAATGGCAAACATAGTAAGCTGCAGGAAAAAGTTGCCTGGTACGGTCTTGATCTGCACGCTCTTGGAGGATAACAAGTTGCACAAACATCTGTTCAGAGCAAGTTAACTTAGACAACCCTTTCCTGGAGAAGCGTTCTGCACAAGCTCTTGCATTCTGTTCCAATTGTACAGATTTATATAGAAACTTGAAATTCATCTAATGGTAATTAAAAAGAACTTTATACATACTTGACCCCCACTAAAACCATTTAAGAATTTCCCACAAGATTGAGAGCCCTTTAAAAATTCAGCATGTGTGTGAATTATTGACTCCTCCCTAACGTGACAGAATTTTCTATTAATGCTTTCTTCACGAAGATGTCAAATGCAATTTGTGGTGAAACATGCAACTTCAGATGAAACTAACTGAAAGAAACAGCATTTTAATATCTTAGCTCCCCTTAATGAAAGAAATTCTAAACTTCATTTTGCCAGATTCTTGCATCTTTACTGGAATTGCAGGAAAATCCAAGAAACTTTAGCCTGACCAAAATCACAACAAATCAAAGTTGAAAAAAATGGTTCCTCTTACTGGGTGATTAAAAGCTTATCAGGAGAGCTTCAGGAAGCAGGCATAGCTTTACTACTAGAAACAAATCATTAATTCCATTTTTGCAATATACTTTCTAAATTTTCTAAAAGAATAATGTCTCCTAATTCAGCCTTAAGAATAAATCCACTATCTCCTCATTTATATCAGGACAACAGGATTAGACACAATCTCTTTCAGTCCCACACATCTATATTATTAGGCTATGAGGTAGTGACAGGTACAAGTATTCAGCAGCTGTGTGGGCTCACAGGATAAGGCATGTCCTTTTTGATACCAAAGCATTTTAAACAAATTTAAGCCAAGTATATTCGTCAGAAAAAAAAGACAATGTACTTTTTCCTTCATTAAACCTAAGAAAAGCATACCAAACCCTGAACTGCTCCAGTAGCAAAACTATTTTTTGCTACTCTTAAATGGATCCTCAACTTCTTTTCCCTTCATGGTACTGTCTATTCTGACCAGGTGCAGAATTAGCAAAACAAATTCATAGTGCCACCAACCTTTGTTGTCTGCAGCTATAAATCCAAGAATGTTCTCGTGGCGTAGCATCACTGTCTGATAAATTTCTGCTTCTCGAAACCATGACCGTTCCTCCCTTGAAGAGAAGATCTTCACAGCAACTTCTTCTCCTCTCCACTTCCCCCGCCAGACTTCTCCAAAGCGACCCTTGCCAATGCTTTCTTGAAGTACTATAGTTCTTGCAATTGTTCTTTGCACAAGTAAAGGTAAACCTAAAAAGAAGATTTTACATTAACCTTAAATATCACTGTACAGAATTAGCACTTATCCCACATACTGAATATGAGATCCTATTTCTATTAGGGTATTTCTCTCAGAATGCACATATTCCCCAAGATTTTAACTGCTTGTTGAGAACTGCTAGCAAGCACAAAGGTAAGATTCTGCCTTCCCCTTACAAAGCCAGTTTAACAAGCACTCAAGCAAATTATGCTACAAACTACTTCTATGGTTGTTAAAAGCACAACACAAACTTCCTTTCAGCTAGGAATGTTGTCAGTTGCTGATCCATAAAGTTTTATTTAAATGAAAAAAAAGAAGCGATGATGAGGCAGTCAGGACCAGGTTTAGGGCTTTTTTGGTTGCTTGTTGGTGATGAATGTGAGTTTTTTCTTTATTTTTGGAAAAAGGATCTGCCCATAACTCTCTTGTCAAAGCAGTTTAAGAGCACTTTTGCTACTGATTTATTTACTTGGCTTATCACTAGATAGTCCATTTCTAAGTTAGTTACACCACACTTATCAGCAACACTGACTGCTGAAAATCCGCACTCATGCCCAAGTGTGCCAATAGCCTCTTAGTGATCCTGAGTCACTGCAAAATAGGAAAACATCCTTGTAAGACAAGCTTCCTGCTTTCCTGGCTGTTCTTGTGCACCTCACTGTAATTCTAATTGAGAAAAACGTTTACATTCATCAAGGTTTTATATCTTTGGAACATTTACATGCTTTCAGCAAAGAGCACCTCTTCAGTACGCTTCAGTAATTTTATACAACAAGCAGCACTGGCATCCCTCAGCCAGGCTGGGTTTTTGTTTATTTTACGTCTTTTCTATTGTAACTGCAGGGCTTGTCACTGGATTTCACGCTGATACCACACTGCGGGATGAAAGCATCAGCCAGGTTATCTGCTTATGATAAGCTCTTTTGGTATAGGATTATTTCACTTAAACCAAACACTTTACAAAGTAATCTATTATTCTATAATCGCTGCTCCAATAGCTGACAGAACACCTGCATTTCCTTATGTTATAGAAAATAAATCCCAACTAATAGCTCAGATAATTAATTCTTGTCCACCTCTGGACACTCTTTGCTAACAGCAGCACTAGAAGGACATCTGATCTGGTTGGCAGCATTGCCATACTTGTGTCCCAGTCTGAGAAGAGCAAATTAAAACACTGCAATATTCAGAAGAGCTCCTCAAAAATTCTAGACCTAGGAATTTTCTGCATGGTCTATGCTGACAACATACCTACATGAAGACAGGAAGGAAAAAAAAATGTACACTGTGCCAGCAATTCAATCATTGTCAGGTGCTATAACAATTTCTACTGAGGAAGTTAAAACTTTTGCTGTAATAGTCCTCAGGTGAATTGTACTGCATACCCAAACTATAGAGGCTCTCCTCTAACCTTCTTCATTCTCTATGAACAGACTTTTGAAATGCAGAAGAGGCCAGATTAGAACAACCACAGGACTGAATTCAACCCTGAAAATGTAAAATTTTACATCATTGGTCAGAGAAAGTTTCTTACTTAGAATTTATGCACAACTGCAAAATGTATAAGCAAATGTCAAATACAAGCTGATTTTGTGTACCTGAAATGGGTGATAGGCCATACAGTTGTATCAGAAAACTGTGTATTCCCACTTTCAGATGCACTGCTCTCAACTTGCTGCATCTTTTATAGACATCTCTCCTTGTTTAAAATGTATGTCCAAGGATATCAGCTAAACATATACTAACCTCTAAACCTTCTAGACAGAAAGCATTTCAATTTCACATTCATCACATTAACATGCCACTGTAGGATAAAACCCCTACTGTGATCTATCCACTTACTCCTACATTTGTTTTTACAATATTTAATATTCTTTTTACAAGATTCAACTAACTTGCTTCCGTTTGTCTGAAACTGATCTTTCTCTTACTACTGCTGCTTCCAGAAGATTGGAATCTTTATCTTGCATTCATAGCAATTCATTACAGACTTTCTGTTGCAACTGAGCAATTTCCTCATTTTGCTATAGAAGAAACACAGGCCTGTATGATCAGGAATTCGAGCAGCTGCTGTACTGTAAACCAGACTGCCTGAAAAACATCTCACAGGACACAGCTACAGCCTCAGCCTTTCACATACACATTGGGCACAACTGTACTCCAAGCTCTTGGATACACCTTCTTTTAACTGTGCATGAAGAAAGATGATAGCCAGTTTGCCAAACAGGAGAATAAAAAAATTTGAGCCCATATTCAATTCAAGAATAGTTCAATGTTTGACACCTTGCATTTAGCCATGGTCATCTGATTTATTTCTGAAAATATCATCATCATTTTCTTATATCATAAAGTATCCTCAAGCCTTCTGAAAGTCTAATAAAAAAAGTTCATTTTCTTTTCCACATCTTAAGCGTACTCTGATTAGTTTAGTGACTTTCCAATGCATAACGAGTTTGTAAGTAAGTTGGATAATTCAAGAATTAAGTTCTAGAGCCCTACAGGTAGTCAACAAAAGCAGCTGCTAGAATTGCATTCTTGTTCATAAGTCTCTGCCCAGAAGACTTCCTCTGATGAGTAATAAAAAACCCAACATTCCATGAACTGCAAAAAATCTTATTTCCTCCAAGCTTGTGTGAATTGCAAAATGTTTTTTAAGGAGCTTTACATTCACTTCAACTGACTCAACTCTGCATTGATTTCTGTGACCCTTTAGATTTCTAAATACCTTAAGTTCTTGCTGGAAGTCGCCTACCAATACTATCCAAAGCGTCTCCTCTGTTGTAGGCAATTCTTCCTACTCCCTTGTAACTAAGTGACTTCGTCATTTGTGAGTTAAGACAGTAACAGATGGGCGTCCCCATCTGTCTATACAATATGTAGTTGATATTTAGAGATCTGCATAATGATCTGAAAATCATTCTCAGCTCCAAGAGATTTTGAAATCCTTCTCTTAGAAGCTGTAGCTTCATGGATCTATTTTAGATGTTTCATTAATTCCTTTCATGGAGTATCTCCTTATTTCAGCTCTTGTTCGTCATGGAACAACATGGTAACAACTAACGTAAGTCAAGACCAAATAATTAATAGCAGCTTACTATTCATCATTGCAGCAAATGAATCCTACTCCCTTTTGCTCTGAACAGGAAGCTGATTTTTAGAATTCTGATTATTTCTGTTTTATACACTTCTCATTGGAGAATACTGAATTAACGAAATTGGTAGAATCCTTTTTATTTTACTATGAGCTCTTCTGGTCTCTCAGCATGAATTTAAGAGCAGAACATGGCTTTTGGGTCACCAACCTAAACACTTCCTTAGCTGTGACTCTTGGGTCTGGATTATTTTGCCTTTTCTGTACATTTCCATAGTGTTTTGGCAGCCTCTTGTCCCAACACCATTCCTTTCCGACAGTTCAGTTTCTGACAGGGTTAAGCACTATTTTAACTAGCAGCTCTGACTCTTCTCCCTTTGGACACCCTTTTCTCTACCCCCAATTTATTCCAAGAAGGTACGGTCTTCTCAACTTTAAATGTGCTGTACCCAAACTCTGGGTTAAAATACACATTTCAATGAGATTCCAATGCTGCAAGCATACTTCAGGACACACAAAAGTTATCAACTCAAGTACTAGAGCACTGTGAATTTGTAGTCATTTATTTACTAATTTTGAGACAAAGTGATACAAGTCATTGCAAATACACACCCTGCCAACAGTACAGAAAGTAAGTCCTTGAAGCATCTCATATTTCACTGTCATAATCAAAGTGAAGTAGACATCACTAAATAAGGCTAATACTTGTCTTACAAACAGCTCAACGACATGGAACTCACTGCAGCTGAGGTTAAAAGATCCCTTTTAAGGAAACAAACAGCCTTGTTTTACAGTCTTTCAAGCATAAAAGTAAATTAGTGAAGAGGCTTCCTTAGGGATAAGTCCAATTCAACCACATTTGTTGGTTTTGCTCCTTGGATGCATTCACCAGTAGCCAATGCTCAAATAGCACAGTAGGTCAGGTGCTCTGGGAGTCCAGACCAGCCTGAGTGCCCTGAATTCAGCTGTGAAAGCTTAGCAATTCCCTAGCAGGCTCCTTTTACTTATAGAGTAATTTGCAAATAGGCAGGGGAAGAGTCAGTAGTTTCTAGCCATGTGCTCCAGAGGAAGAATCGTAAGTTTCTTCTAACTTGGATTCTCTACCTTTCAAGAGCTTATTTTGAAGGACTACTTCCAGAGTTTTCAAACTAAAAGAAAGGTGCTGAATCACCACAGGTAAGAAGGCCAGAAGAAAAATGAAGGAATATCCCTGATAATGAATGAAAAGACCAATTGACAATTAAATTTGAATTTTAATTAGAATTTTTTTCAGTTTTCCTTAGGAAAAAGTCTAGATGTGCAGACATTAAGTAGAGTTTCACACTTCTAATACTGTAACAATTATATATATTAAATTTTCTGCATTGCAAGATACGTAAATCTGACTCATCCATGTTATCTCTATCTCTGACTACTGCATACTCCTTCTAGAACAAACAGAACTGGAGGCCTAAATTCAGAATTTCCACTTATCAAGCTATAGTCCAACATATTGGAAGTTTCATTAATCGCTTTCATTATCGGACTTGGTTACTCCTGTTAGTAAATGAGAAAATTGATATGAACACAAATTACTAAAACTCCAGTTCTAACCAGAGAACAACTTACCCTTATCAGAATCAAATCTTTTTGGACACATAAAAGCTTTCTCAGCTGAAACATAACCTACACACCTAGTGCAAGCTCACCTTATTTAGGGAGGATATGACTAAAATTAATTTTTGATCTAGATTTTGAACATGTTGAGCAAGTTACATTAATTTTATTTGACAAAGCAATGGACTCTAAACAATTTCACTAGTTACTGTCCTTGGAAAAGAAACACAATCTAGATGCTTGGGTTTTGTTGTTTTCATTTTTTCCAGTTCTGGGAAAATAAAAGATACAGTAATTGTGAATCAAACACCAATATTTCTTTCTAGAAAGTGTTCCTAAAGGGCATGGATGTTTCAACACATATGTTTGCAAGTAGTAGGAATAATTTTCAGTATTAAATTATTTAAATTTTATAGAGTAGAAGGTTGGTAAAAGGTTGCAGTACACAATTTGATGTCTCCTTCTTTAACAGGGACCAAAACTCAACTTATGTAATGATTTACCTGGCACATCATCCCCTAACAACACCTATTAAACTACATTTCCATGACACAGACCACCATAATCCTATAATTAATGGTCAGAGTTACAATAGCAGAGACTATATTACGCAATGACCAGACTAATGCCTCATCTTCCCAGAGCAACACCTCTTCAAGTCACAAAACAAAAAACCACAAAATAAAGGGACAGACATTCATCAGACATGGTCTGCATCCATTCTATACACAGAAAGGGCTATTTGTAACTGAAAATATCTTCTGTAAGGAAAAAATGGCTAAAACATTGATTCAGAATATTCTTTATACACCAAGAGCTACATCTATAAATTAAGTTTAAATTTAAAGCTAAAAAATACCCTTCACAAAGTTATCCAGCAAACACAGAAGATGGTAGTTCAGATAGGCTCTACAGAACAAAAAGGTAAATGACAGCCTTACAGAATACAAAACATTTACAATAGTTGACTGTGATATTCCCTGCATTATATATTTATATAAATCAGCCTACTTTGAGAATTAGGAATGGCAGCAATAATTCAGTGTTTCTTTTATTTCACTTATTTCCACACAAGGAATCTTCACTGATGTTGACTGAATGTACATGGAAGTTGCTTTTCTAGTATTTTCTCCAGTTAATTGTAAGTTTAAGTAGATTTGACAATATAAAAGACGATAGTCCTACAAGGCTCTTAAGCACAGAGTAATTGCTACTAGAAGTGCCACATTACCTGATCCAGAACCTGAAGTTGTCATATCATAAATTAAATCCTTTAAAGTGGTTCCTTCTGATATAAAGGGACGATCCAATGAAGGGTCTTCTTCACTTGGCACACGATGATGAATTACAGTACGATTATGACAAAGGTATAGAATCAGCATCAGTGAAATGCAGACAAAGCAGACAGGTCCAGCAATGACAGCAGCCAACTCCACAGGTCCAAGGTTAGAAGCTGGTTTTCCTGGAGTAGGACCTGAAAGTTAAAATACAAGAAAATGGTAAAAACATTGATTTCCTTTTATTCTACTAAACTTATAGTACACCACAACCGTATTCAAAATATTTTAATGCATTTGTTAAAACTTTTGCACAGTAACTTTTTTGAGGATCAAAGTAAGTACTACAAAGGACAAAAGCAATGTGCTTATTTACACTTTTCATTTAAGTCTTCAAAACTGTCCTTAATGTCCCTATCCAGAAGATTACAACTCTTGTTCAGGTATCATGAAACTGTCTTTACAGAATCTTAGGTGTACTTTAGGCCTTCAAATTTATCTACAAGTTCCACTCCTACAGAATTTTGTTTGAAAAAATGAAAAAAAAAAAAAAAAAAAAGATAATCAAAGAAACAAAAGAGCAAAAATCCCAAGCCCTTACCTGGTGTTGGAATTGGAAGTTCTACTTTATTGCAGAGAGGTGTGTTACAGCAATGAAACACAGTATGGACTCCTTCTCTGTTGGAGGGGGAGCAAACAAAGGGCCTGTCCCGGGGAATCAGATCAATTTCTGCTATACACATACTATTGCGCATTATTTTGTCTGCAGTTCGTGTTACTGAGGCAAAACATACTCCATCTGTCACACACGTAAAGTTGTCTTTTGTACATAGCTGGCAGTAACACTCTAATTCTGTATTGAGAAAAAAAATTATGTTAGTACTGGTATATGTTCCTAGTTGAGAAACAATTTGAATGACTAAAGAAATACAAATTCAAAATGCTAGGAGGCCTTTTTGGTTACATAAACACAGAACAGCAACACTAAAAAAAACAACACTACAAGGCTTTTTAGTGGGACAAAAAAATTAGGAGATGAGCAGAAGAAAGTCGAATTTAGATCTGAAGCCATCTTTCCTTACACAATAATGTATTAAAAGACAAAGGGTAAAATTCTAGCTGTTCCTCCAGACAAAGAAGCACCACTACAGTTCCTCCTACAAAAGATCTAGGCTTTTAAAACAACACAGCATGCAAGTCTGCTATTTTCAAAGCAAATACAAATAATGCCTTTTTTTTCGACAATAACCACAGGTGTAGCTTGAGTAAGTGACAAATTGGATGCTGTTGGTTACCCAAGATTAATACATTATGCATTATTTGATGGTTCCCATTTTGTGCCAAAGGGCAAATACTGCATTAAAAACCAAACCCCACATGATCCTTTCACAAAATCAGAATGTGGTTTAGCCTTGTTATTTATGAAGCCACAGGAAAACACTGTCTTACATTACTCAAGGTGGTGATTTAATAAAGCTATCAATCGCAGTAGTAAAGGAGAGAGCACAGGGAGGGAAGGAGGAATGACAGGCTAATCGCCCCTAAGATGATCAGGTTTCATTCTTCACATTGCAGAAGTTCTTGGAGAAGGAAGACTACTACTTCTAATTTCTCTCTGCTCTCCTTCCTGCTTTTGCAGCACCAAAGCCATGCAGAAAATGGTGCAGGAGCAACAATAAAAGTATCAATACATCCTGAGTCCACTTGTTCAACTGTGAAGAGTAAAAGCTGGCCTAGAACTTGTGTACACATACACAGAAACATTAAATACAGAAACTTTACAGACAAATTTAAAATCCTAAACATTTATGATCAAAACACAAAAATTGTCCTGAGCCGTAAAAACAGCCTCTTTCAAGGCTACATACAAAAACTCACACCAAAAGGATGAGGATTAACATGTGGCAACCAAAAGGTTCCCCCAAATCCGAACCTGGCGTTTCACTTAAATTCAAGAGTTTACTATAACCACATGGATTACCTTGCATTTTACACCCCTCTCTGTCACTGGATATCATGGCCTAAAGTGGCAATCTGATCTCGAATATGTATGTATGTCATCTCAAAGTTTGAATCCTGAGAAAGATTCTCTTAAAACACCCCCTTCCCCCAAGATTTTAAATCAAACCAAATCATTGTCAATCATCTTCTACTGTTACTGAAGAGATTTGATAAAATGCTTAGGACCCACTATAGAAAGATAACCCTGTTTCAGAGAGAATCACCAGCACACAGATCAGTCAGAAAAAGGGAGGAAGAAAACCCTATAAATGGGATTACAAATTTTTTTTATTATGAAGATTATTAAATATATATATATATTAGAAAGTAGATAAAATAAGAACTGGCATTCAGGAGGGTAAATCTTAACAGCATCACTTTCTGCACATCTTTCCCTGCCTCATGAAGGAAGTAAGGAAAGTCTTATTATTCAGAGTTTAACTACAAGAAAATTTAACATTTATTTTCATGTTGCTATCCATTTGGTAATTTACGCCTGAACAAATTATTTTTAACCTATCCAAACCACTAAAAACTTCCTAAAAATATTTACACACACTATTTCTTTCAACTTTGAAAGTGAGGACACCTTTATTTCACTTGCTTCATCATCCATTACTTTTCTCTATTTAAACGGTAATTGTGGCATCCTCACAACTGCACACACATCTGAATGCTTACAGCAAGAGACAGATATTCAGTGAGACATATTTACATTGAATCACTGTGCAAAGGCCAAGTTACTTGAAGTGAAGAATTACACTTGGGTTGCCGTTGTTACACTTACTCATCTTCCTGGTCTTGTGAAGCTGTTTCACTGTGACACTGTTTCAACAAAAACTAAATAAACCATTTTGTGCTCCATCTTCCTCATTCACTTTGTTCCCACCTCTCTTTTGCTACAGAATGCCCACTTAGTGCAATTTGATACAATTGACACTTTTGTTCTGGTTCGATGCCACTATCTTTTCCACTCCCGCCAAGACGCAATTCACTGTCACACACAACGGAATGATTTTCTCGGCACAAATAAATCACTGCTTCCGTCTGAAGCTGCTCTTCCCCTCCCATAAGAGGGGAAAACAATGCTGTCTGAATAGCAAAGCCTCTAGGAACACAGGTTTTTGCTGCTCTCTAGTGGACACACTCTTAAAAAAACTCCAAAACCTGGTTAAAAATGCTTCAGCCCCCTTACTACTCTGGCCACGTAACAGTTCTTCATGCCTTCCAACTCAAGTAGGTAACAGCAGAATTTCCATGTTTTACGAATGGGTAAACTAATTCAGCAACAATCCATACCAGGAGGTGAGAATATGGAATTAGAATATCCTTGCCCATGTCTCATTCTCCAGTTATCTGTGCAAAAAGAACATAAACTATGTGAACACATCACAGATGAGATTTAACATCAGCATGAGGAGATGTCAGTGACCAGCTATAGTTAAATCACTTCATTCCTATAAGGAAGTGTTTTCACTTATAACTGACACAAAAGAAAAAAAAAATCCCTCATACTGTTGTTCTCTTGGAGACAGAATTTTTTGCTGTTTGTTCAAGTAGTCTCTGTTCTTCTCAAAGAAGTGATACAGTAATATTAAAAGCTCAGACAGAACCAGCCAGATCTCCAAGTTCACTTTAATGAACACATACATTTCTAGAATGGATTTCTAACAGAAAGGGAGGAGAAATGGACAACTGATGTAAGCTGATCTTCCAGAGCCAGTAATCTTTCAGGTAAAATGCATTTCAATGCATTTGTGGTAAACACTGTTTATATCTACTACCACAAAAAGCACTTTCAAAACTACTGAAGAAGAGGAAAAAAGTTTTCAATCAAGTCTGCCAATATCAGAGAACTAAATTTTTTTTGGTAATTTTTACAACAGGTTTTGGATGGAACCACTAGCATAAGCTCCACTATCAACTAGTGAAAGGTCATGTCTGTTTAAGTGATACAAGATTGGGGAAATGACAGTACAAACAACTAAACAAATGCACTGAAAGTCATACAGACAAGCAGGGACATAGCCAAGAGCAGAAATTGGCTCAACATAGCAATGAAGTTCCTTGTGCACTGCATTTTGTCACTGCATCGTTATCATTCTACATAGTCATTCCTGCTTTTTGAGACTGACTACCCCAGAAGAAACAGTGTGTGCATTCTGACATTATCATGTCATATAAGTTATCAACAGCATATGTCTCATATCTCATACCACAAGATTAACTTCTCATGTTGAATACCATTACTCGTGTAACTGCTCAGACTCTGAATTTGACAGTTTTGCCTTTCCTTTAGCAAGTCTCTCTTCCATGAATGTTGCAGCCTGGAAAGCCCCCAGTGAGGGTAAAGCAAGCTGGTAGCACAAATGAAAGCCTGAAATGATGCAGCTTGACACGACTTAAAATTAGCTGATTCCCAGGAGCTCAGATATTAATACTACACACAAAATGTGAACAGAGAATGAAGTACCTTCTAGCCACTTAACTTTTACAAGTCTGTATCAAAACCAGACCGTTACCTACTGAAACAGTCTTTTTTGTATCTGCTGTCTTTCTGAGGAAAGAAAACTGCAGAAACACTGTTTTTTTAGTTACATAAAACCCTATGAATCACTATATAACATTTGTTTACATCCTGCATCATTACTTCAACCAGACAGTTCAGCACAGAATCTCACCTTCAGCTAAAGAAGTTTTACTTGGAGATTGTAAGTTGAGACATCTTCCAAAAGATGCTAACAAGGAGCAGCACACTTGTGAGGTGCTCAAAAAACCCTCAAACTCACATCTTATTACAAACAGTTAACAACTTCACATTATTAATACTTTATTTAATAATATATCTTTGCTTCACAAATTTAAAAAAGACAGTCTCAGCCTCCCAAAAGCAACAGTTGGCTGAAAAAGTAACTTCTCTTGCGATATTACAACTCTTCCTCCATGGAAAATACAATTTTTAAAACAAAAACTTCACCTGAAAGTAGAACGTCATCAGAAGAGCAATCACAATTCTGTTCCACAAGATGCAGAGGCTCGAGTCTCTGAGCAAGATAAAGGAGCAAGGCTATGCTCTAATGCAAGAGACATAGACAGACTTTTAGGGATATGAGCAAGAGGGCTGTAATGCTCACTGGCAGTTTTTTCCCTGTCAAATAAAACTTGCCAAAGGAAAAAAAGCATAATACATAACAGTGCAAATGTCAGCTTCTGAGTCTGTAATTCACATAATCCCCTCAAACAATACACCTGACTCATCTCTGAACTCTTTTAGCTCAAGACACAGCAAGGTTTAGGTCTTAAAGTATCTGGGACATAGGTACAGTTTTTAAAACCACAACAGTTCATGACCTTCACTAACACATTCTTCTCACAAAGGCACTAATTAAGTTTCACTGTTGCAAAGCAACAGCACTGGGTATCAAGTTTTCAGGAAAACTTTCACATACGTTTCATCCATCGTTGTTAAGCAAAACTTCCAGTGCAAACAGCAGGTCTTGTCAAACAAAGTGATGCATTCAAGAAAACAGACAAACTACTTTATTAAGGCCCTACTCACAACCTCCAAGTAATGATAAAACCTTGTGTAAACTCCCAACTTCAAAAAAGTGATATTATATTCTCTGCAACGTAGCTGCCGAATGGCATTTTTAATTTTCTTGCCCTCCATCCAAAACACTACCCAGAGATCTGTTCATGCAGCACAATACAGTAATAATTTGTTTCCCTATCTTTGGTAGAAGAATAGGCTTTAAAAAAAAAAAAAAAAAAAAAAAAAAAGGCAAACAAAAACTAACTGAAGAAAGATAAAATTAAAAGCTCAGATAATAATTTTACAAGCATTATTAAAAAAAATCTTTAGTATGGTGGAATGAATTTAGAAGTACAAGTAACCAGATTGCTATCTTTATTTGCAATTAGAAGCAATTGTCTGAATACAAGAGTTTCCAAGTGGTAACTCCCCAGAACTTAGGAAGACTAAAGACTATGGCCTACACAGTGAATACCAGAAAGCTTGTTTTCAGACTCAGTCCTAAAAATGAAGGGTGTTTGACTGTTCAGCTAACTGCTGGGATTCATTACATGCCTGACCCCTGTATAGACCATTTTGCAAGACGACTCATCCACACAGTAACATCAGCACACTGCAGAACAGCCCCAGCAGACACAATCACAAAATGCCCAACTTGTGTCAACCCACAATACGAACTCCAAGTACCAGTAGCCAAATCATGCCTTGAACTACTTTGTCAACTTAGACCACAAGGCTCAGGCAGATTCACTGCCTTACCCAAACCAGGGCCTCTGGATGAGTTATGGATCAGGAGGCCTGGATTCCTCCCGATTCCATTGAACAGAGAGAATTTGTCTTTTTTTAAACAAAAGGTAGCACACCACCACTTCCACCTATAACATTCTGTATGGAAGTCTGCGGCCCTGTTTTCACACAAAGCTGTTAGACCTTGATTTCATGCCTCAGATTAAGGGAAAACTGTTGATTGACGGGAGGCATTAAAAAGGAAAAAGTTCAAAGCTCAAACTGAGCTAAAATTTCCTTCAACATCTAAATTGAAAGCGCTACGTAAGAAAGCTTTAAATTATTAAAGCCTGCCGCACCTTTTCAAGAACACAAGAACAACCCGTGGGTAACTTAAGCTTGTTTCACTGTTTACACATCAGAGATCCTGCACTGCCTTTAGCAAAAACATGGGTGATTAACAATACATTTTAGCATAGCAAGTTATGTTTTAAGTAACCTTTTTCTTTTCAGCATGAGTACCATTTTAGATTGAATTATGAACCATATTAGATTGAATTATGATACAGATCCAGATTGAGGGATGTCTCAAAGCTGTAACTGAAGAAGTTGTGGTGCTTCTCCACTTCCTCTTTAAAACCCAAAGCAATATACAATCCAACTATGAGGGAATTTAAGAAGTGAGCCAATTATAAAACACAGATTTCATCATACAACTTAGCCTAGATAAAAACGAAGCCTCCATCAGTTCGGGTAGAGTAACACCTGTGTGTACCATTAGGCCACACGTCCCACACTGCTAACTGCAGAATAACACGCATGTTTAAAAAAACACAAAAAGGAAAAAAGAAAACTACCCAAATGTTGCATTTACGAATGCTGTTAAGCACTCCTGTTTCATGCACTAGCTCTGCAACAGCACAGCTCTGATATCAACTCTCTCTCGCAAGACAGCACAGGTACTGGAGGATAGAGGAACAAAACCATTCCGCTGTACAATATTCACCCAGAGATTTAATCTCCACAGGGCTCGGCCCAGAGTTCACCTGTCCCCCAGCCCCGCGACAGCAGCACAGGGTGCAGGGCGGGGGCGGCAGAGCGGGGACAGCCCCTGTCACCTCCGCGACACGGGACACTCAATTCAACACGTCCCGCTCCGCCGCTCCCCCGGACAGCGCTGCCAGCGCCCCGCCAGGGCCCGGGGGCTCTCCGGGGCTCCCGGAGGAGCTCCGCCGGCGATAACCAAGTTGCCTTCGCGGGCCGAGGCCACAGGCGCCCGCCCGGGCAGGCACCGGGAGACAAAGTTACCCCGGGCAGGCGCGGCCGGGCGCCGCTCGGCGGGGCGAGGAAGGAGCGGCGGGCCCGAGGGGAGCCCTCCCCGCCGCCTTCCCGCGGGGCCGCCGCCGCTCTGGGCCAACAAAGGGCCGAGCGGTCCCCGCCGGGCTCGGACACCGGGGGTGGGGGAGGTGACTCCGCCCCAGCCGGCCCCTCCGCCATGTTGTTGAAAGGAACCGGCGGGGACCCGCCGCCCCCCGCCGCTCTCCGAGCCCGGCCCCGCGCCCCCGCCCCGGCCGCCGCCGCCGCCGCTCCCGCCGGCTCCCCCCGCTCCCGCGCCCCGCCGCCCCGCGCGCACTCACCGCCCGCCGCGGGGCAAAGCAGCGCGGCCGCGGCCAAGCACAGCAGGGCCCAGGGACGCCGCCGAGCGGCCGCCGCCATGTCCCGGCCGCGACTCCCGGCGCCGGGATCCGCCTGGCGCCCGCTCCGCCCGCCCGGGGACCGGCGCGGCGCTCGCGCTGCGTGCGCCCTCCCGGCCCGCTCCGGCCGCGAGTGCCACCGACGCGGCGGCGGCGGCGCCGCCTGATTGGTCGCCGCGCCCCGGCCCCGCCCCCCGGCGGCCGCGGGCAGCCCCGACAACAACAGGCGGCGGGAGCGGGCGCGACCCGCGGACAGCGGGCGGGGCGGCGGCGCCCCCTCCCGGCGGGGCGGGGACGGGCAGGGCCGGGGCGGCCCGGCGGGACAGCGGCCGCTCCCTCCCCTCGGCGCGGGTTCCCAAGGGACGCGGGGGGAGGGAGGCCTTGGAGCTTCCCTGCGGCCGAGACCTGCGAGAGCGCTCGGGCCAGCGGCTGGGGAGGGACCCGCTGGCAGCCCTGCGGTGTGGAGCCCCGGGGGCTGGAGGGCGGGCGCGTGTGGGCAGCCCCCGAGATGCCTCCAGAGCGCAGGAAAAGAGCTGTGGCTGAGGAATCGCCCGTCTCGGGAGGCACTGCGGGCGGGCAGGGGGAGCGTGCGGGGCCCGGGCCGGTCCCTGCGGGGCCGCAGCGGAGGGATGGGCTCCGGGGCCCCGGACAGGCCCGCCGCCATCCCGGGAGCAGGGTGGGCCCTCCCGCAGCAGCCACAGCCCTGAGCCCTCGGGCGCTGTGCCCGTGCGGGACGAGAGCGGGGCCCGGCACCAGGTGTGGCCCCAGCTCCCCGCACACTCCGCACGGAGCTTCAGGAGCGCGCTGGGAATGGGAATCCGGCTCAGTCCAAACACCCGCCTGAGGCACACCTCGGACCTTAAAACCTGGGGAAACTAGGATGCGCATCGCGAAGAAAATGACCGTGACTGGGGTTGTTACTTTTACCCGCAGCTTTATTAGATTTTCATGAGTGGCAGGGCAGGAGGGAGGGCTCTCCTCTTCCCCCTTGGGATCAGATACCCTCTCTCCCAGCAGTTACCTGCTTGTCTGGGAATCCACCACCCCCCAGCTCCAATAGCTGACTGTTGCCTGCAGATCCTGAATCACTTCAGGGTCTCTCAGGATGGGCTTTGTGGCTTGTTTTGCATGCAGTGTGCCCCTCCCATCACAGAGCCAGTCACGGAGATCCCAGGCGATTTCCCACGTTATTTGCAGTGGCTCATGCGAGCCCGTGCCCTGTCCCTGTCAGGCCTGCCTTCCCAGCCCCGGTGCTCAGGACAGCACCCTCCTCTCTCCACAGCACCACATCACTGCCAGGGCATACTGAGCTGCCTTTTACCAGCAGCTGTTCAGCCAGCACTGCTTTTATAAAAACTCTTGTTTCTCCTACAGTACACTTCACCTGGTTAAGAATCTTGATAATATAATAGTTCTAAGTGGGGTAAATATTTATGAATTCATCCTCTTTCCCTTTCTCTCTGAGCAACGATTAGTGTCATACATAAACACATCCCAGTTATATTTTCTCTCACAAAATAACATTTTAATGACATGCATTTCATGACAGATGTTGAACCAAATGTCTGGATTTGATATAGATTCGTGCTGTAATGAACTACTTACTGAAGCTGACAACACCAGGCAAACATGTTCTTAGTTATCCATACGTAGAAACACTCAGAGGGCTAATCCTCAAATAAATATATTAGCATCAGAAAGAAACACTGAAGCACTCAGTTAAATTGCTAAAATCCTGAGATACCTTTTAAATTAATGTAGAACATTGAAACTATAAGTTAAGAAAGCTATATGCTCAGGGGAAAAAATTCCACTAATCATTTCTCCATCACAGATCTCCTGGGTTTAAGGATGGGCCAGAGACTATATCTCTGAAGGAAGGCAGGGAGCAGTAAGCAGAGCATGGTGAAGGATTTTTTTTTTTGGGGGGGGCTCCAAGTTCACTTCCTGTAGGGAACATTTTGAATTAACATCCCAAGTGACATTTGGCTGACAGACACAGAAAAATTAAATCAATAACTTACAGGTAGCAGCTCACCAGCTAAGGTGGATTCAGGTCATTTCCAAGGAGTGTCACTACAAAGGATGTATTTTTTTGCCAGGCCTCACTCTTGTTTGGTATCACACATGAGACAGAGACCACTACAGAAGAAATACTAAAATTATGTCATCCCCTGTCCTGATCCTGATTAGATCTCTAATCTTGTGTATGTTAGATTTAAAAACCAAAGTAAATGGGCCAGAAGCAAAGCTACCAAAATGGATTCTGCATGTCCACAGTCTCCCCTTTTCTTGCTTTGCTTCCACGTGTCCAGATTCTTAGGACCTCAGCTTTTGTTCTCAATTAAGGTGGGGTCTAAGAACTTCTGATTATGATACAGACTCTTGATATTCAATGAGCTCTGGTAGACATTTGGGTCTTGTTCTTGTTGGCACCTTCCCCCGTTAGTTCCCCCTTATCACTGTAAGACTCATCCTGGTGTTTCTCCATCATCTTTCTTCCACTTTCACTTCTGCTGTCAATGGCCCTTTCCCAACATTTAGGTCTTCCCATTTCTTCTTATGAGCTTCATAACTGCTTTTGGTGCAGCAGGGGGTTTGCTCAACTGGGCAGTACCCATCTTTAGGAGGGCTATAGGAGAAGTACTTAGATTCACTGGTTGAGATGAAAAATAATGCATGTTACATGTCCTCTTTGGTAACAACAAAATCTGCATTTGTTTTTGCTATACAAAATGGAGCAGTTAAATACAAATTGCAAAATAAAAATGATGGCCTGAAAAGATTTAAATCATCGGTTCCTTCCTATGTCTGCAAACAAATTGAATGCCAGTCCAAAGAAAATTAGGAGATCTTAATGCCTGCATCTAATTATTTTCATCCTTAAACATGCTAGTTAGTCAAGTGAGGCTAAGTCAGACAATGACACAGTCAGTAAAACGGTTTCCAAGATATGCCTTTCTGTAAAGTGACATTTTGTTTAAGAAGAAAATAACCATTCTGTGATCACAGATTCTGCGAAATTACAATAATTGCTTGGCCTTTCCTGCCAAAATAGCATGAAAAAACAATTTCACTGTACAGATTTGCCAAGTTCAATAGAAAAAAATGCATGACCATTGTATAGTTATGACATTTTAACTGGATGGATTAAATATCATTTTTTCAGTATTTCCTGTAAAGGAATTCTTAAAAGCACTTCTTACCTACTGCAATCCTCAGTGCTTACTGAGGATGGAAATAATGTCATCAGTGGACAAAAATTTAGAAGAACAGGCAAACTCTCCCATTTTGCCTAGCCTAATTTTTCTAATAAGATAATGAATTCATGACATAATTATATTCCAGTTATAGAAATATGCAACAAAATCATCATTATTTTTAATGCAAGGCAGAACACAAAGCAAGATGATGCAGAAAACCCAAATGATCTGGATTTATGAGATTTGTTTAAATCATCAAATTGGCTGGACATATTTGAAAAATCCTTGCTTTTTAGATTGAGTTAATCAGGTTATTATACAGGGAATATCTACAATTTAAACACTGATTAATTTCTTTCTTCTGTACTAGAATGTGACAGTCATACGCAAGTGCAGCACCCACAGGGAGAGAGAATGAAATAATTAATCTTTACCTAGTGCTACTTTTATTTTTTGCAAGAATTATTGTCAGTGTATGAGCACTACTTATGCTTCTCTTTTCTGGGAGAGGGAAAACAAAAGAATTGCAACTGCATGAAAGTTTCAAATGTACTCTGTACTGCAAAACCGCCACAAAGTAAAAAACTACATAGGGCATTGAAATAAAGGACATTTTGGAAAGGGACAAGTGGTGAGATATACAATTATACAAACCAATTTGTTCTATTGGTTAACCTTTGAGAAAGATCAAGGATATGAATGTACTTGTATTGTAGGCTGATTTAGTTCCAAAAATGGGCACCAATAAATTCGGGATTTTTTAGGTTTTAAAGTAAAAATATATGTAAATGTAATAGGTAATAGTATTAAAGGTGATGACTAAAAGTTTAATTAGTCTTTCAGTGTAAGAGGTATTGTATCAGAGTAATAAAGAATCTCTCTCCCACCAACAGTGTGTGCACCATTAGTGCTAAAGCAATAAAAAAAAAGGTGTTGCAAAACTTCATTTTTCACAGTTTTCTGTCTATGATAAGTAGCTAAATGTTATGTTTGTTTGTTTGGAAGAACTATTCAGTGCATCATGATATTTACAAATTACTTTCACCAAGGAATTTAGCAAGAGGAAAAGTACTGAATGTGTAACATTTACCAAAATAGAATAAGTTATTGAAAAAACCCCAACATTGCGCTCCCCACCTAGTCCTTGATTTTTCCAAACAGCTTTACTCAAACTGGGACAGAAAATATCAAAGTGCTTATTAGTGTGCAGTTTCTGTAAGTACACAAACCAGAAAGTTTCACAGAGATCTGTGATCTTTCTAAATCAGAGACAAGCAAAAGGGATAATTTTTTTTGAAGTAAATGCTTTATAGAACACTCAGAATTACTCATTTTATAACCCTTATAAACATTGCCTGATTTGACTCATCAGTGTTTCCAAAACTAAATACGGTGAGATCTTAGTTATTGAACACCCAGTTAACCATCTCCTTTAACTGAATGCCAGTTAAATCTTAAGATGTATGAAGCCCTTTTTGCTTTTAATTCACTGTGGAACACTTTATATCCCAGAGTTATGAGCTGGACAGCCCAGCAATGTACCACATCAGTATGCAGTTTCTTGATCCCTGCAGCTAACACCCACCTTATTTCACAGATAATGGATTTGTGGATATGTCATAGTGTCCTAAGTTCTTAAAGCAGATCTCAGTGATGACAATTAAACCCCTTAAACTTGTGTTTCATTCCAGCTTGTAGAGTCCATCAGCTGCAGTGCTTGTTTACTACATGTGTTCTGATCCAACTTCCCTTGAAATCAGGTAAGAACTGTTCAAAGAGAGAGATGTTGACTGCAAGTCTCCTTACAGAGAGATCTCGTTTATGCTGAAAGTAGGGAAGAAATGTATAGTCCAAGACATGCTGCTAAACACAGCAGTGACTAGGAAGTCTGGGTAGCTTAGGGAGTGGTTGCCAGAAGCAAAAGGCTGACATCAGCCATGTCCGGAAATTACTTTAGGCTGTTTGTCATTATGTTTGAAGGCCTTACATTGCTGAAGTAATTCTGTAACTCTGGTAACTCTGAAGGCACCGGGGCATCTCAGCTACAGCTACAGCAAAGGATACATGAGTGAAAGTAGCTTGTCTCTTATTAAGAAAGGATATTTCTTTTCCTGAGGAGGTACAGCTTTTACCTGCTTGGACACTACTCATTCCAATTTGATGGTGCAAGTAATAATCTATATCATTCTGCTTATCTAAGAAAGTAATTTTCCTCCAGAGACTGGACTCAGTTTTGCCTAGAGTGGGGAAGGAGCAGCATGTGTAACCTACCAAAAGTTAATGTCTTTCTGGCAATGCACAGATCACGATTTTCTGGATACCCATTAGCAGACAGGCGTCCTGTGGGCTTGACAAGCTTGATTCTTCTTCCATGGAATAAAGGCTCATAGCAGACAAGAAATTTCCTAGACCTGGAATTGGGAATTCTGGTGACAAGTTGCTAAGACCTAAAAATTAGATTTGGGGATCTAGATCACAACTTGGATTAAGTATCAGTTATCCTGAAAAAAAATTTTAAAAATCAAGTTTTTTGATAAAACCTTCACTTTGTTCTTAAAACAACGTTTTGTTCAGTAGAGTATAAGCTCATAATAAAAATAAAAAAAGGAGACAAGAAAATAACATTTAATTAATTAATGAAAATTAATAAAATAATATTTGACTCCTGACACTGATTTATTAACCCTGAAAACTGCAAATGAGAGAAGAGTGAGGTTCTTCTATCATGTACTACAGGAACTGCTTGTTTTGCTGCAGCTGTTTTAGACTTGATATATATTCCCCATCCACTCTCATTCTTCAGTGCATGTGGCTGTAGGTTGCTTGAGATGATAGCATTAAACCTTCTATCACAGTTTAGATTATACAAGGTTATTTCAAAATCCTGTTACTGTAGTCTCCCTAAGCAGTATTTTCTGTATGTTTCCACATGGTCATTTACAATCAATCGATAGAGTTCACTTTAAAGGTGCTCTACCTTGAGAAGTCTCAAGAAAGTTGTTTTGTAATGTGTTCTAAAAGGGTGCTTTTCCCTTTAAATCAGGTGGTGGAATTTGTACCTACTCAGGAATAAAAACTGAAGAAGAGATCTATTTGAAGATCTATTTGAATAAAGATCTATTTGAATAAAATAGCAAATTATGGGGTGATGAGAAAGATGGTGGAAATACTTCATAGAACTTAATTCTTTACCAGTTCTTGAGCTATTAAGTTTCTAACTTTTCTCCAAGAACATGTAGTTTTGAGATTGTGTAAGTCTTTGGTTATTTCTACATTTCCAAGTGACATTATTAAGAGGGAAGATTTTTGACACTGTAATTCATGCTGTTTTAACCTCTAAATTAGCATGGGAGTTCTCCTGAACAACATTTTCCTGGTTGCAAATAACAACCACTTACTTCATTCTGTTTCTCAGAATTCTGTTTCTCTATTATAGTGGTCATTTTCCATCAGCCATATCCCTTGAGTGTAATGGCTGACTTTTATCCAGGAAGTCTTAGTAGTCTGGATACTAGATTGCTGAAGTATCTCTCTCTCTTGAGAATTTAAGCATGTTAGATTAAGATTCTAGATAAACTAATATCCTAGAACTTCTGCAATAGTAGTGGCAAAAACACATTCATCACACCTGGACAACACAACTTCCTGTTGTCAGTGGTATTTAAAGGCAACCATTGCAAAAAAACCCAAGAGAATTGCATTCCTAATTTCAAGACAGGATAATATTAAGGGGAAAAAACAATATTTAAATGAAGATCAGGAACATATCCATCAGGGCACTGGATCGTTCTGCCAAAAAATATTGGAAATGATGGTAATAAGTATATTCAGTAAAGAGTAAAAGATGGGAAAGGAAAAGCCCTCTTTAGCAAGGAGATAATTTCAGTTCAACTAACTGGTCATGGGACTAACTTGCCAAAATTAATGATTATATTACAAGACAGAAAATGAAGAGCCCAAATAATGTTCAAAATTCAGTAGGGCAAAAAGACTAGAGTATATCTGTGTATCATTCTGTTGCAGTTTAGTTTTATGGAGGAGGTTACTCCTTTTGCAGCTGTAGCTGAAGCCATGAGAAGTCCAGATTTTCTTAAAAAGCTGAATGCTTTGTCTTTTTCCGGGATACATATTTTCTCAGAACTTTGCTGAAGGTCAAGGGGCTGTGTAAATATTACATTTTGGAGACTGGCTGAGGCTCTTTTTTAAATAAAGTTTTAGTTTCCACTTGAATCAACTCTCAGAAATTGCTCGACCCATGAGCAAATGAGAATTAGTTCTTACCTCCTAGCTAAGAGGAGATGCCTCCTGGCATTTGTAGGATAACTGTTCTCCAAGCCTGAGAGGCTGTGGGATGATGCCCTCACTTCTGCTGAAGTTTGCTCATATCTTATCCACAGGAACCAAAACAAAGAGCAAAGTCAGAAAGGAACAAATATCTTTTAGTTTGCTGGGTGTTTTTTATACCCTGTACTCTCTGTGGGGTTTCATAATTTTGAGGGTGGGCATAGGCTAGGATACAGGACATGGAGCACAAAGGTGTTTGTGTCTGGTTGAACTGTATTTAGTCTATTTTAGCCTGGTACTGCATGTTGATCTACTCCACACTCTCTGTCACCTACTCTAAAATGGACCCATTTATGTGGAGCTTTTCCTCCATGAGTGAATCAGGGACAGAATTGCATTCCTTTGGACACTGTTCTGTTGCCACAAGCATGAGATCATCCTTTCTCTTGGGCCACACCATGCCTTAGTCATGCCTTGATGAGTAATCCTAGTTCTCTGGATATCACTTTCTTGTGAGCAAAATGAGGAAGAAACCCTGTGAAAAGGAAACTGCCATAAACCACTTGAGCCTGAAAGGCAGTGTGTATTTGAACATTGCTATCAAAAACTGTAAAGGTTTGGTCTCATCAGGTTCTTGTCCTGTTCTGTACTGTTCTAACTTTGTCCTGTAGTTAACTTCTCTGTATGCTTCCAAGTTGGCTTGAAAGGGAGAATCACAGCTGCCACTGGACTTTACTGATAATACTGAAACACACTGACATGTTTTCCCAGAAGTAGTGGAATAGGTGAGTTGTTAACCCATTCTTCTCTTGCTTATGAACTAGGATTAACTTTGAAGCAGGCTCTAATTTTGTAAGAAAATTATTTCTTACCTTGACCAGCCTTTGATTAAAATAGGTTTCAGTTGTTTAGAAGTAACTTAATTTAGATGTAAGCAGCTAAAATTTTTTCACTGTAGCTTTTTTACAGTTGAGTGCTTAAGTTCTCTGCACAATGTACAGAGAGATACCTAAAAATTGAGAGAATATTTTGAAGAAAGGTTGCCTAAACTTCAATCTCTCCACATAGTTAATAGTTTCTATCTAGAATTAGGCTATTCCTGCAAAAGTATTCCTGGGAGCTGTTACATTTAAACATATTATTCTACTAGAAAATGCAGGTTTAATGCCCAAGTGATTTGTGCTCACAGACCTTATTTGCAAGACGAAGGATATTTGGAGTGCTACACAGGGTCTTTCCTACTGGAGCTACTTCAACAACTCTGGATTCACACCTATTCATGAACTACAGAAAGATTCTTGCTCTTCAATGGCCTAAAGTGTCAATGGCAGCACAGTTTCCCATGGATGTCTAAACTGTGGCTAAGCAGAAATTAGAGGACCATGAATCTTGGACATGGATACATAAATCCTTTTCATCACTGTGTTCAACATCTATTGGAATCAGCTGGGCTGTCCTTCACAACCATCTTGTTCGCTCTCCCTTTTATAGCTCTGACTCTAGCCAGTGTTGTTTAATGCCTTCAGATTTTCTTTAGCAGAAACTCTACAGAGCTGATAATTCTATATCTCATTCTAGTTTCTCATTCATAGAGAAGCTTTAGAATGTTATTCCTCCTCCCCAGACTTTTTGACTTTTTGTTTTACCCTGCTCCCTTCCCACCTTATGTCTTACTGAGTGTGCCAGTACAACAGGACACAGCTGTGACTATGTTGATCCCTCCTCTAGATTATTCATCAGTTTTCCTGAGCTTTTCTCCTGGTGATGAGCAATTGGGTTTTTGTAAGAAAGATACTGTGATTCAGTAACTTTGAGGGAATGAGTAGCTTATTACCTGTCATTATATACCACTCAGTTGAGAACAGGACTTTGCTCATGTGTGCCCAAGGCTTTCAGTGTCCTCTGATATATCATCAGTAGCTAGGCTGGGAGAGTTGACTTTATTTAAAAAAAGAATGCATATTAGGAGGTGACTGAGTTAGATGCTGTTAACTTACCTTGCTTCTCTCCCCATACCTTTTCTTTGTCAGAACAGAGATCTTCCATTAGGAGATAAATTTTGGGAAACCCAGGTCACAAATTTGTTCTGACTTTGGTGGCAATTACCTCTATCCATCAGCTGGATGCTTTCCTGACCTAACAGAAGAGAATCATGGCACGTAATAGGGACTTCTTGCCTTCTTAAAATGGAGGTGTAGACAGCTGAGCACACTGCTGCACCTTCAGTTTGTTTGCCTGCAATTTGAGAAGATCGAGCTTTGAAGTTAGCTTAGCTGTACTTGGAGCAGAGAGTTGGATTAGATGACCTTCTGAGACCAATTCCAATCTAAATTATTCTACTATTCTAAGACATATCAAGCTACAGCAAAGCAAAGAGAGAGATAGTGAATAAACATTTAACTATGAATCTCAACGAATTCTGGCTTTTAATAAGTTGGTTTTTTAAAAAACTTTTGAATAGCTGTCTGTATGTCCATTTCTTATTCAAGTGGATTAAGGGATAGCATCAGTTTTGGCTGGATTTTAAACCTTTGCACAAAGAGCAGTCCTATGTCTGCTCTTTTGAACTTCTGTAAGTTTTATTTGGATTAAAATGGAGATCAAGATGGGAGTTCTGTGTGATGTAAACCCTTTTAGATCATCCCCCCAAAGCTTAAGCTGTGTCAGTGGTATATGTATATTACTCAGATCATCTCTGTCATAGCAAATTTTAGCATGCTCTTCCAAACTCTTGAGCCAATTAGCTTCTGTATGTTGGTTTTGGCTCTCAGTAAAAGAGGCAAACAGTCTCAGGATATACTTAAAAGACCTTGACTTGTGAGTATATGATGTGAAAATTGATGTGTCTTCCTGATATTGACTACCTCCAAATCCTGGATATTTGAGATCAAAACCAGAAATATCCAAGATAAATTTGTGGTTTAAGAACAGATTTGCTATAATGATAGAGAAACTTTGTCAAGTAGTAGTGTGGTAAAAAGCTGCTGGGAGCCAGTTGGTTTCTTACTCTGTAGGCAGAAGTGGTAGCAATGAAATACAGCAGTGAATACTCCTGAAATAACCTGTTCACAGGTGTACCCTAGGGATTTCACAAACCCCAGTACCCTTATGAAGGCTCAGAGCCCACTTTGTTATAACTTCTTGGAAGGAAACATGGACTTCAAAATAATGGGATCAACAAACTGGAAATTGCTTTGATGAAGCTGATGAACTATTCCCAATTCACTCAGCTGGAAAAAAAAATTAAATGTAATATGACTTGGGGCTTGGTTTTGGTCAACATTACAATAAGAATTTGGTCAACACAGAAGTTCAAACGCATCACTCACCCTACCCTAATATGGTGTAGGATCAAGGGATGGATGCAGTCTCATATTTCAAAGTATCAGGGAGGCTTCTTGGACATCGGCTGAAAGGGTGGTGGGATGATTCTGGGAAGTCATGTTTGGTGTCTCAGGCAAACCTAAGCACACTTCCAGGCACTGAAAAGTCCCTGAGGGGATGCTGCTGACCCTAGAATGGGAAGCTGTTCCGTACTCCTAACAGGCAGGCAGTACACATCAACATGATGATTGATCCACCAGCTGGGGTAAAGCACTCAAACAAATGTCTTGTGTTGCCCTGTTTGCTAATGAAGGCATCATGGTAGTAGTTATCAGTTGTACAGGATGACTATACCAGTGCCCTTTAATTCTCAGATGTTTGAAACATCCCAGCTCTGTGAACAGTCAATCCATGCGCTAGCCAGTATGCTCATCAATGTTGAAAGAGGTGAGGATATGGCACAATATATCTATATTGATATATAGATATCAATATATCTATGTATTAGACAGATATATCTAATATATGTATTAGATGGACCTATATATCTAATATATATATATATTAGATCTATCTATCTATCTATCTATTAATATGGCTTTGTATGGCACAATGTATCTATATAGAGTTTGTGTAGGACAATGATGGCTTTAGGGGATGCCCTGAACAAAGGCAATCTGGACATGGGGTTTACAGGAGTGGAGAATGTTTGCAGGAGAAATGCATATGACTAACTTTGGCAAAAAGATGTAAAGAACCATTGATATGTGTTCTGTCCTGCAGTCCCTCTACGGGCTTTCAGTGTGATGAGGAGTCCAGTTAGCCCTGAGACCAGGAAAAAATGCTTAAGCACCTGTGAGTACAATTAAATCTTTCTGTTCCAAAATAGGGTGGCTCCTTCAAACTATCCACGAGAGTAGTTCTTGGCACTTGCTGTCAGTGCAAATCATCCCCTAAAGAAGTGGCTGGAAGGGTTACAAACGGCACTGACCAGAACTGTGTCAGGGAACAGTTCAGCTGTCAGTCAGATGTGATATTTCTACTAACAGCTCTGCCTTGACTGTGGTATTTTTCTAGTATAGTGGTAGTCTTGGGGATGAGAGTAGCTTCAGTTGAAACCTTGAGGCCTGCAACCTGAAAATATTTAACTGTAAAAGAAAGCTAAATACCGGCAAATAATTTTTTGTATGTTAAAACCAACCCATGTAACTCAGTGGGGAGATAGAGTTTTTTCAATAACAAATCATCACTAAGGCTAGGACCTCAATGTGTATGTCTGGAACCAAAGAAGGTCAAACTAAACACCTGTGAGGTGGTATTGGTACTGGTCTGTGGAAAACACAGTTGTTATACTGCTATTCATGTGAACATACTCGAAGTGCACAATACAAACATATCTTTCCTGCAGAGGCTATGTCATCATCGTCCTGACTTGAATTTGAATGTGATCTTAGGTACTTCTTGTAAAGTCCAAGAGGGCTGTCACCCCCTTTTCTGCTGAAGCATTACTAGTATCCCTGAGACAGCCTCAAGGAAGGTTATAAGTTGCCTCTGATCAACACCAGGGTGTGATCTGAATTAATTTTATGTACGTGTTGTGGCTTAACCCTGACTGACAACTCAGCTCCACACAGCTGCTTGCTTACTTCCCTCAGAGTGGCATGAGGGAGAGAACTGGAAGAGTAAAGATAAGAAAACTCCTGGGTTGGGTTTGATAGGTTAAAAAACCCCACACACAAGCAAAGCAAAACAAGGAATTAATTCATTGCTTCTCCCATTTTCAGGCATTGTTAAACCATACCCAGGAGAGCAGGGCTGGAATGGAATGGTGACTTGGGATGACAAACGCCAGCAGTGGAATTATTCCCTCTTCCTGCTTCTTCCTCCCATTTTATATGCTGAGTATGACGCCATCTGATATAGGATATCCCTGTGGTGAACTGTCCCAGCTGCATCCACTCTCAACCCCCTGTGCACCCCCAGCTGCCTTGCTGGTGAGAGGCAGAAAAGGCCTTGGCTCTATGTAAGCCCTGATCAGCAAGAATGAAAACATCCCTGTGTTAACAACACCGTTGTCAGCACACAGCCAAAACACAGCCCCATACCAGCTACTGTGAAGAAAAGGAACTCTACCCCAGGCAAAGTGGCACAATGTAGAAATTCCCACAGCCAGTGCTGTCTGTAACTCCATTCCTCTCTTTTGCCCACACAGGATGAAGAGATGTTTCAACTTAGTGTTCCCTCTCCCTCATGCAAAGTCTACTACTGCTGGAACTGAGACATGCACTCTGGGTGCACCTGCAAGTTAGGCTTTGTGTATGTAAAGCCATTAATTAGGAACATTAGGAGTAGAAGAGGGTGGTGTTATGGTGGTTTTGTTTTTCAATATGGATACAGTGGAAGGGAATATGATAGGAAAATTTTAGATCAACTAGTAACAGAAGTTGCACCAAGGTGCAGAAAAGCCCTTTTAAGATGCAGCAAATAGCAGCCCTCTGACTGGTTAAAAAAGCCAGGCCAGGGTCACGTTAAAGTATCAAAGTAGTCAAGTAATGTTCATCTAGAAATATTTCTATCTCTGGGCAGCTACTGTTGAAGCATTAAAGAGACACAGCAGGGAGGAACTGTTAGAGTGCAGGCTCAAACTATTTTTCAGACCAGCAAATAAAAGCCAAACCCCAACCAGGCTTTTTTTAAGATGCATGCATGGCATTAATCCCAGTACTTGAACACCAAGATGAAATTGCAATTCTAGCATGTAACTTTTAAAAAATCTAGAAGACTTATTCTCTTTTCCAGTGAAAGTGGAGTGAAACAGGACTTGTGAGTATTAATGCAGAAGTAATACCTGAATCTCAGTGCCAAAGAGGAGGAACTGTGGAATCTTCCAGGCAGGACATGCTGCAAGTTGTTCTTTCTTCTCTCAGTGCACAGCTCAGAAGCAAGGCTGGCAGTCTTTGGTTACACCAAAATGAGTTTGGTTGATTGTTGGTTCTTTGAGATGTGCATGCTGCACTGCAGAAACTCACAGGTTTGGCTTGATTATAGCAGCAATGGGAGGAGAAACTGCTCCTCTCACTGCAGTTCTTCTGAGCAGGGCAGCATGTTACTGATAGACGGTAACATGACATGGTTATATGATTGCCCAGAGAAAAGCTCCCTGAACTGAGAAGGGTGAAAGACCTGCTGATTACCTACTGCTAACAAAACCAGCGGGCCAGATCAGGATACTGGAGTAATCACAATTCAGTACAATTTGGACTGCTACATTGATTTCTTGTGCAGTTACTCTTTTCAGCCTTGCTCTAGTGTTCTCTTGGTGATTACTTTGCCTTATACACAGTTTCTTACCTGAATTAGCAAATGTTCTTCCTCAAGTGCAGCTGACCTTCATGTTGGAACAGTGCTGAAAAAGGTATTCTCCTTTGACATAGAAAGCTAATTTATTCCTAAGTAATGGGCTAATTTTTTCTCTGTCATATCCTTGATGAATACTATTTTTTCTTTTCAATTATACTAGAGAATCTAAAGAACAACACTGGCTTTGAAAAAAAAAAAAAAAGTGTTGTTGTTGCTGTTGTTATTGTTGTTTTCCCCAAGGGAAACATCAAATTTCTAACAGGTCTCTTATGCCATTCTCTGGTAAAGGTGTCTCCCTCAGCGTGTGAGCAAGCCTGTGAACTCAGCACCACAGCAGCCCAGGTGGTGCACAATTTGTGCTCTATTTTTAGTTAAAGGGTGTACAATAAATTGCTGTAGCCTGTATATAATTGTTAGAGGTGGGAAGCAAACACGGAGAGATTTTTAGCAACTTATTGATGGTGCTTAACCATTTCAGTTCCCTGCTAAGCTCTGTTCAGGATACAGAGATGGGTTAGCTCTGTGAAAGGACTGGCACAAAGATCTCTGGATGCATTTTGCTGGACCCAACTTATACTCCAGTTCAGTATCTCCTAAAACCTGCATGTTTTTATTAGACTTCTCCTGTCCCCCTTCACAGAGCTCTTCTGTGTGATCCCATGACCCTGCCACCTCTTGTCACTGCAATTCCAGGCAAAGGCACAGCCAGCTCCTTGAGTGCTGCTCGAGCTCAGGAGAGGAAGAGCGGGGACTGATGTGGATGAGTGGCTGCAAGCAGAGACCCCACTGGCCCGTAAAGGATTAAAAGTAGATGGTTCCTGCTTGAAGCAGGTAAAAGCACTTTATTTCCCCCCTTGATCCTTCTGTGACTCAGAGTGTAACCCTGCTGTACATAAATAACTCTTCCAGCTCTGTGAACTGGAGGAATTTGGCACAAGAGTGGCTCAGAATTTTAGGAAAGTCGACTATAAATGAGTGCAGTGAATTGTTATGCATACATTTTAAACATAATACAAATGGCTTTTGCCTTATTACCATTTTGTAATAATGGAGTAATTTACATTTTTTGCTTTTCCAGAAAATAAAGAAGATATCATTCAGCTGACCCTGGGAAATAAACTTTTATAATCAATTGGAAAAATAAAGCTGGATTTCAAAATATTTAGTTCTATAATTATAACATTTTAGTGTTGTAAGTATAGTTTACTTTTGTCTGTTGACAAAAGCTGTCTAGTTATTTAATACTCTATTTGTCAGCAAATGAACATGTATTTCCAACATGGATTCTTGTTTAGATCTTAAAAAAATGAGGATGTGGAGTTTGACCTCCATAGTCACTGTCTGATAAAACATAAGTAAATATGTTGTTTAAAGTATGCAGTAGACAAATATATCAGCAAAAGACTTCAGATATTATGGTGAAACTGTTAGTGAAGAATATTACCATTTCCTGATCATTCCTATAATTGTTGCAGTTATTTTATATTAAAGATTTTTTAATTATGTGAATGCCAGAAGGGTAAATTCACAAAAAGGAAAATCACTTTACATATAACTTAGTGGGATAACAATGTGTAGAATCTATTTTAAAGAAACCATGACAGACATATTTCATTCGTCAGTCTGACACAAAAGGAAATTACTTCCTCTAATATGCAATGAAATAAATAAAGGTCAGATGGTTCATTTGTCTGCATTTGTTTTGTTCAGTTCTACCAGTTGAACAGGATGTTTTCTATTAACATTGCTTTCAGGTTTCCTGGTAACAATAGCACCAAAATAAAGACCAGATTTTGTCAATGTGAAATTCACTCCTCCTGCATAAAGTCCTATGCCTAGAATCTGCAAAGAGAAAAGCTGAAATAAGATGTGGGAGCTGCTATATGTCTGTGTAAGCACCAGGCTGAGATCCGTACAAACTTACAGGAGTCAGGTACTCGGCTTCTACTCAGACGAGGTGAGTACCTTTGTTCTTAAAGCTTTGTTTTGCAAATGCGAGCTCTGTAGGGCCTAAGGGCCTCCTAGTATTCGCTGTATATATGAGTATACATGAACGGTGCCTTGGGTATCCAAAATCTATGCAAGTGAAAAGGAGAGCACGGAGCATGTAACTTCTCAGCTGTGAAGCAGCAGCAGCAGCCTTGCTGAACCATGCTGCTTATGAGGCAGGCTACTGGATCTTCCTCACCCACCACACTTGGCTCGTGCCCTTAGGTGACCTCCAGCTCAGGAAGAAGAACATGAGTTAATTGCTGGCAAGTGTTGAACCACATGGGGTTCAAGTGGAAGGAAGGGCTCTATGCCAGTCATGTGTGCACTGGATGTTCCACCTAACTGGAGTGTGGTTTGTGTTGAGGTATGTTTTCTTTGTCTATTTCTTCCTGAAATGTGCAATTACAAAAATTAAAATATTTACATCATTACAAATGAAATTTCAGTGTCAGCTTTTTTCTGTTGTCAAATGGAATATTCCTACGTGCAGCAGGTGAATTATTTTCTTTGGGGATCAGTTACAAAACTGTTTTCAATACAGAGAACAATAAACAGGTTATTACAGCTGTATATTTTCTGGTCAAGAAGTTTCCCTGTGTTCAGAGGTGATGCTTGTCCCATAGCTCCCATATCAGCTGTGTGCCAGGCTTCACAGTAGTTGCTAACCAGTCGAATCCCATTTGCAGTTGAACCATGCCATATTATTTTTTGAGGCCTGAAAGGTAACATTAAGAAGTTATTTACTGGAAAAACCTCATTTGCTTTATTCAACTGCACACCTGTATGTGTAGTGATCTGCACTCCTTGTGCTTGAAGCAAAGAGTGCTTAGGTAAATATGAAGACAGACAGGAGAGAAAGAAAGGTGAACACAACCTGATACCCCATTTCTAGACTATCAGAAAGGTAAAGAAAAATGGCATAATGAAAGTGAGAATTTTTTATCACATGTCTAGCAGCCCCAGATGCTGCTCCTATTTCTATTACTATCTGGCAAAAGTAGGAAAAAACCCCCTTACATATAACATGTAAAACATAAATGGTAATGTCAACTCACCAAGATGAATCAGTCATGACATTCCTCCCATCAAAGGAATATATTGGAACATGAATGTTGAATTGTCCACCATTTCCATCAAATATAGACTCCCAGTTATTGAAAAGGGTTTCTCCCTGTTAAAATTTCAAAGCCACTTTTACAAACAAAACAAATCCCAAATCTACATCAAATACCAAGTCTACCTTTATAGACTTATCTGTAAATTGAAAATTTTATCTGCATTAAAGTACAATTGTGATTTCATCTTTCACATCAGTTTCTGCATAATGTTCTTGAACAAACTTGTCTCATCTGTCATCTCTATGCAAATAGCTGTCTGGTAGCAAATAGCATGCCTTTGCCTCAAAGTTTTCTCTCTGTTCTGTTGTCACTCCAAAAATTCAGCTTGATCACCCCCTGTCCGTTTCCTCCTAAGGCATTGTTTGAAAATTTGCTTATAACTACTGTAGCTGTAGAGAAAATATAGACATAACTTGTACTGGAACTCCTGTTAAGGTCACAGTTTTGTGAAAAGTGTTGCAAAAATTCAGGGCAAAACCTTTGCTCTTGACTTCCTCTAAAACTGCTTTTGAGTTTTTCCAGTCAAAGTTGCAACAATATTGTCTTCACAAATTTCTCTCAAGGCTCTATGTTTGCGTGCACTTCAGAGCAGCATCCGTTCAACATGTTCCAAGCATCATGTGTTATTCCTGTAGGTTTCTTTGGCCGCTTGTCCTGGGAGCCAGCCAATGCTACAAAGACATGGTTTGTTTTCCTCAGTTTTAGAGTGTGTCTGTTTATGTGAGACCACAAAGTGACTCATGCTCTAGACTCTCCTCTCCGTTTCATTGGGGTATATCCAACATCATTCCTAAGTACAGAATTTGCATTTTTCTTAGAAATGAGAAAAATAGGTATTTTATCCTATGATCACACTAAAAGGTAGAATGCCATAACTCAGTAGTTTTCTTCTTCATCACTACTTTTTTTGTTTCTTGAATCTGGCTGTGAAATATGAAGCAAAGCTGCTTCTTTATAAAATGCAGTTTGGGCCGAAACTTAGTGCTTTTTCTATTTTCTGAGATTTTTGGGGAACCTACAGCCTATCCTAAAAAACCCCAAGCAGTAAGCACTCATTTTTACCTGAAGATTGACTATTGGCAAATGCTGTCGGTCTGTTTTTCTGACAACTGTGGCTAGATCTTGCAAGTGTGATGAGAGGAAGGCTCTATAGGTGGATGTCAAACCGGCAAGCTGGGCCTGCCGAAAACACTGAAAATCTGCTCGCATGTCACCAGACAGTGGGAAGTTCAAAGCCACCAGATGCAACTGGAAGAAAAAAGAAGAAAAGGAACCACTTTTAAAAAAAGTTTATGACACAAGGAAGATATATGTTGGAAAAGGAACAGCTCCCTCCTCCTGCCAGCACAGAACACGTACTCTTCATGACAGGTACGAAAGTTATTTTTTGCCGTAACATTACATTTATCAGAGTCATAAGATCCTTAGCAGAAATATCAATTTATCTTTCAACATTAAGGAGACCATGAAGATTATATACTCCTAAAAATAAAAATCTTTTAGAAGCAGCTAATATTTTCTATTGGAAATCTTTGAGTTTTCACATGAGCAAAATCCCAAATCCTACAAACATAGAAAAAAATAGTAAGAAGCGACTAGGTACCATTTAAAAATACAAGAAGTAGCATGCTTAAGTCAAACAGCACAGATGCAAGAACTAATCCACATTCTTGCTTTCTTTTTCTTTCTGGTTTCATTTTTGAGGTATGTCAGTTAAATCTTGCTTTCTTTATCTAAATATTTTAAAGTCTTTTAAATAAAGGCTTAAGTTCTAAAGTGTCAATCTAAGCCAAGCAGCAGCAAGAAGATTTAAAATATTGTAATGAATATTTTAATTATTTAATTTTTACACTATTGTTAGTTTAGAAGTTACTCTGTATTGCAGGTACAATCACTAAGTGAAGAGGTACTCCTAACTCAGAGTCAGGGTTTTTTTTGACTTTGAGGTGGGAAAGGGGCTGGGATGATGAAAATAGATTTAGGGGGAACAATTTCAAATTGTGTCTGGGATGTTTGAACAAGTTAAAGAAGTGTATTTGTAAATTTCTGAAGTAAAATCTCTGAGTTTGAAGAGCAAGTATCACAACAGTTCCTCAAGATGCAAACTGTCACATAACAAAGCACAGCTCTGCCCCTGCAATACAGATCTCATACTTACTGCTGGTTTTCCATTGTTCATATTTGATATTGGTCTCAGTGCTGGAATAGACTGAAATCCCTATTATTTGAACACAAGCAAAAAAAAAAAAAAAAACAAACCAATTAAATATCAGAATTTTATACACTCAGTAATTTTAAAAATAAAAGTTTAATCACACTTGCAGTCCTGCATGAAAACAGCCTGCTCTTGGTAGGAGCAGAAGAGCAGTTGAGGAAAATCAAAACTGAAAGGGTAAGGAGGATGTGAAAATAGAAAATGTAATGGGTGGAAACATTTCTCAACACTGTTAATTGTTTCAGGAACAGCAAAATTTTCTTCTCTAGTTACGGCAACTATGAGTAACAACCCACCAGCTGTAGCAGATGGGAAACTCGGGTGGTGTCAACTGGAGGCTGCAGAAAATTTCTTCTGACTTGAAGTCTAGTCATTTTCCCAGTGTGCTAGGCGAACTTCTCCATGACCTACTCTAACCTTTTTTATTTGTTTCTGGCCATCTTCCTTCTCACTGCCCCTTCCTAGCACTCTCTTGCCCTTTCATTTTCTCAGCAGATCAATTAATCTGTCATCAAAAAACCCTTCTCTATTTCCTTTATCATTTCTTGATTTTCATCCTCTCAAAAATTCTTTGGATAGACAAGCATGTTCACATGCAGGTTGGTACAATAAGTTGCAGAGTGAAGTCAGGTCCAAACTAACAATTGAGGCTTTAGAGTATACCCTCTGCACACTGTGGGGTAAGCTACATTCAAGTGATGGTTATGGTAAACTGAATGCAGGACTATAACCTTTCAAAGAAAATCTGCTTTTCAGAAACCCTTTTCTGACCTTCCTTGAAGAGGATCAGTATGATTGATTCCAGGCTTATGAAACAGAATTCTGTGGGTTTGTGGGTTGGTGGTATATATATATATATATATATATATATTTTTTTTTTTTTTTTTTTTTTTTTTTTTTTTTTTTTTTTTTTTTTTTTTTTGTGTGAGCATCTTTGTTTATTCTGCTTTTTGTAAATGTTGCTTTGTCTCTGTAGTGTTTGGGATCTCAGCTGGAAACTGATGACTATCCAAGCAAATCAATCTGCAACTTATGTAGTGATAGGATGCTTATTTTGAACTGACAAACCTCGATGGAAACTCACATTGTGCAGGGATCTGCATACAGCTTCTGCCAAGTGTATCAAACATCTAGACTCAGTTTTTCATGGTCCAGTATTTTGTACTTACATGGCTCGATATGGCTGGAGGAGGAAGGCTGTCAGCAGGGATAGGAATCAGCTCACCAAGCTGAAAGAACCAAAAAGGAGAGTAGAACAAATAAAAATAAAAATTAAAAAAAAAAAAAAAAAAAAAAAAAAAAAGACTTTGCACTCACACTTCTCTCCCTCTGTAAAAATATCTCAATATCTCATTCACTGTCATTGTGAGGAAGGGAATTAGAAAAGTTCAGGGTATAGTGCAATAGTACCTGCAATTTTCTCCATCCTCTTTGAACACGGATAAAAACCTCACTCGTTTCCCTCAGATAGATTAGTGTACCTTCTGCTACATAATGAACTTTTTCCAACATAGCCTCAATGTTTTGGAATGTTGTAACCTGTCAAATATGAAAACGAAACATATTTCATCAGACACACAAAACATTTTGCAAGTTAAACAGTCTCATTTGGACAGATAAATATCAAGGCTTCTTCTGCAGGAAATGCTCATAAAGTCAGTTTTATGTAATTTAACCCATAAAGTAATATGAATGTCTTGCTACTTTGGCATACCAGCATCATCATTCTGTGGACTGTAGTAGAACTCCAGCAATTTTGTACAAATTTTCTATAATGTGAAGATTGTTGCACTCCTAGAGTTTAGCAGCCTGGTTCAAAATGGCAGAGTTCAGAATAGAATTGCAGTAGTTTAAAACTGGGGCAAACTTCAGGAAAGTGCAATTTCTTTCACTTTTTTTTTCTCATTTCTTCATTGTCAGAAGGCATATGAATGCTTAATAAATAATGTAGACCCTACTACAAAGTTGTATATATTTTTTTTAATCTTCGTTTTGACCTAAGTAAGCTCAGACCTTCTGTCTGAGACAGTAGCTCACAGCCTGCAACTACAGCCTTCTGTCTTGGGGCACCAGTCTTTGAACATGTATTTCTCCCCTGAGAATTGCAATGAATGCCCTCTGCTAGCTTGTATAGGGCTTTTGGGGATGATTTTCTTAGGCTTTTTTGGTGTTTGGTGGTTTTTTTTGTTTGTTTTGTTTCTTTTTTTACAGAAACTATGAATTCTTAACTTAGAAATTACTGAGACTTCTGCTGTGGCTTTTCTTTTTTCTTAATGGGTATCTTATCCAGTTTTGATTAATTTCATAATATAAGAAAAGGAAACAAATTTACATGTATTCTCCAGCACAATGATTTTTAGATTTGCTAGGGAAACCTACAGTTTGCACCTTAAAATTATGTGGTTAATAAAACATTCTACTAAATAAAAACACAGGATGGAACTTTCATTCCTCTTTCAGTGCTACCAGTGACCACCAAAAGTTTTGAAGAAAATTTTCTATAGCAAACTTCCTTATTTTGCTCTCTTACCAGATTCCTGGTGGCAGGTGACCCTGGCTCTCCAGGAGGACCTGGTGGCCCAGGCATTGCAGCTGCTAAAATAAAATAAGCATACAATACATACTGAAGGTCATATTTTTTAAGAGAAAATGTGAGTGACACAAAGAAAGCATTTAGTGATGGTGTCCAGGAGCAGTGGAAGTTTTAAATAGCCGTGTCTTGAATACCTCAAGTCAACTACAGAAAATACATTCTAAGGAGCTTTTTAGAAGGAATGGCAAAACAGTCTTTTCTCTGTTTTTTTGGTGGTTAAGGCCAACAGGTTGCAATCTGTTGTAGAAACTGCAAATGAAGAACAAACCCCACTTAAATTGACCAGAATGCTGTTAGCTAGTGCACATGGAAGAGGAAGAACTTTTTGCTCCTGCCCATATAAGCTTTGAGGGAGGGAGACATTGCAACTTTTCCTCTAAAGGCAAACAAAAATTTACTTTTCCTTAGATGAAAAATTCATATGTGTAAGCTCAGCTTTTGTTACAAAGCAAAAAAGAATTCTTCAGGGATATGAACTTGGACTACTAAGACTGCAGTTCACACCACCTGGTACCTAGTATCTGTCTCTAACCTAAATTTCTTCACCTTGAGCTGGTTTCTCAAGTAAAAACTTATTTCTTTTAAGGCAGGAAAGATTCAAAGATATGGAAGACTAAAAGTATGCATTTTGTGCAAATGCATGGCATGAAAATGGAACTTTGGAGCTGTTTGTAAGGAGCTTCTACACAAGGACCTTACTTGTTTGGTTATGTGAAACCCAGAAGAGCCTTGAAATCCCCTTTTCCAAGAAGAATCTATGCACTGAGGCATTTGCAAGGATACTCCAGAGCAGGTTCTTCATAGCAATGGCAGGGGTAGGGGGTCAGCTCTCAGAAGTGTTTAGAGCTATTTACTTGGAGATAAGCCATTCCTCTTTCCCCATATTACAATATGTCAACTCTCTACTACAGTATGTGAACTCCGTAATTACAGATGGTAATAGCTTTAAAAGAGATAACTGAACCTTGAAGATAGGGAATAAATAAACATCTGTTCTGAACATTTAGTAAAATGTGTGCTGCCTTTGCTTTTACACAGCAAAGAGGAAAATGTGTAGGAGGATGATGAAGACTAATGGCAGAGAGCATAAACGAAAGTATAGGGATGGAATACTAATAATAATTTTTGTCTGACTGGATCTCTTAGCTAATATCCAGAAGTGCTTAATCTAAATTACACAGGAAAAGGCCTGAAGACCTTTATGTGCTCCACGGATGCTGCAGCTCTGTCTGTATTGTGATGATCAGGGGCTGATTCACATAAAGCCTATGTTTCAATGTTGAACATGTTAAGGATTTTTTCTTTGTCAAATATTATTCAGAGGATGAATACTTCTGATAGACACTAAATTGATAGTATTGACTGGAAGACAGATTGGAAGTCTCACTTGCTGTATAAATGAGGCTGACCAGGTTCAAGAAATACCTGGAGAGAACAAATTGAAGAGAGATATGTCTTCTCCCCAAACTAACACACTGGAAGCATCAGTCTTGTGGGAAAACAGGCTAATTGTTAGTTCTCAGGAATGGAGACCTGTATTTGCTAGACCTGTCAAAACTTTAGGAAGAACAGATCTCTGTTACAGCATCTCTATTCAGTTAAAGCCTTTCTACTAGTACACCATTTTCAGCTGAGATTAGGAATGCTCTGCTCTGGTTTTACCTGGCTGGCTTCCTATGCTGGTCACAGATCCTAGAGGGAGGAATCTGTCATTTTCTCAGGCATATCTGTCAAGTAATGTCAGAGGAGCCCAGGACCCCATCCACCACAACCTAAGGCTTGACATTAACAGTATGAGGATTGTCACTAGGAAACCTGTGATCCAAAATTAGTCAAAAACACGAATGTCTTGAACTGTGACATTTGATTTCTAACCACATACTCCTTTTTATGTCACCTTATTTGCAAAATTCCTCTCTTGATGTGACTATTTGTGGCACATTCTGCTCCTTTTCTAAGCCAGTAAGTTGAAAACCATTAAAGGCAGAGTAAGCAACCTGAAGTTTCATTTCTATTCAGCATTTGCATAGCAACTAGTTTTTAGAAGCAGTTCTCCAGCAGTCTCATTCAAGACCTAAACTCTACTGTGGGTACTGCCTTTTCATCAGCAAATCAGAGGAGCACTAGGTCATCACCTCCACCGGTGACACCAAGAACTGCCAAGTCTACTACTAAAACACGTCCCTAAATGGCATGGTTATGCTTCCAGAGATGGTGACTCAACCACTTCTTTGGGCAGTCTGTTCCTGTGGCAATCCTTTAGGTGAAAACAGTTTTCCTAATATCCAATTTAAACCTTCCCTGCTACAACTTGGGGCCATTTCTTTTTTGTCCTGTTGCTTGTAACCTGGGAGAAGAGACTGCCTTCCTTTCAGGCAGTTGTAGACAGTGGAAAGTCACCCCTGAGCCTCTTTTGCTCCAGGTTGAACACCCCCAGCTCCTTCAGCTGCTCCTGACAGGACTTGGGCTCCAGACCCTTCCCCAGCTTTGTTGCTGTTCTCTGGACACATTCCAGCACCTCAGTGCCATTCTTGTAGTGAGGGGCTCAAAACAGAGCACAGGATTCAAGGTGTGGCCTCAGCAGTGTCGGGTACAGGGTCAGTCACTGCCCTGGTCCTGCTGGCCACACTATTGCTGATACAGGCCAGGGCCACTGGCCTTCTTGGCCACCTGAGCACTGCTGGCTCGTGTTCAACTGCCAACCAGCACCCCCAGGCCCTTTTCTGCTGGGCAGCTTTCCAGCCACTCTGTCCCAGCCTGTGGAGCTGCCTGGGGTTGTTCTGATGCAAATGCAGGACCTGGCACTTGGCCTTACTGACCCCCAGACAGCTGGCCTTGGCCCATTAACCCAGCCTGTCCAGACCCTCCTGTAGAATATTTCAGCACATCAACCTTCCTGCCCAGATTGTAGGCAAACTCACTAAAGTGTGCATTTGATTCCCTAACCCAGATAATTGATATTGGATAGGTCTGGACTCAATACTGAACCCTGGGAAAAACCCCCTGTGATGGCCACCAGCTGGATTTAATTGAATTCCCCAAATGAAGAGTGTTTTGTCCCAAATTTAGCCAGCTGCTCAATTTGATGGATTTTTCAAAGCTGTCAATGTAACCTATCTCTACTATGCAGATTTCCTCCCAGCCACAGCCACAGCACGATCCTTCACACAATAGCACTCCCATGGCACTAGTCAGTGAAAACTCTCTGCAGAGAAATTGTCCCTTTTGTGCTCTCAGTTCCAATTCCCCACCTAGGAGAAACTGGTAGAGGGAAGGAGGAGAGCAGGGAACAACTTGGTTCAGATATGCAGAGAGGGTGGGCAGGTGGGACAACCTGCCAGGTATGAAAGAATTGGTCATGTGTGGGTTGTGAGCACGTGGCTGTACACTTGCAAATACACTGAAAAGCTCACCTGAGCCATAAATTGCAGGAGGCCCTGGTGGTCCAGGTGGTCCAGGTGGGCCAGGAGGTCCAATTTTTCCATAACCTGGTAAGCCTGGTAAGCCAGGTAACCCTGGAGGTCCTCTGGGTCCAACAACTGAGTCCCCTTTTGGTCCCTGTCAGTGATGAAAAATATTTCCTTGAATGTATTGGTTTCACTGCTGCAGGGCCATCATCACTGCTGCAGGGCCATCATCTCTGGTGGCAACATTTACCAGATGCCTGCCACCACACTACCATTCAGACATGAGTCTGTATGTAATTTTCTCCAAGGAGGCATGGGTATACTGGAAAAAATAAAATTTAACCACATATTGAAATAAAGTCAAGGATTTTAATTTCAGAAAGCTTTCTGAAAATTTTCATATCTATCCCTGAGCAGCTGATACCTGCAAGACTCTCAACAGTGCTTTCAAAGTCCTGGACTTCTACTCTGCTCACACTGAGACTGCTTGCTTTGATAGGCTCAGAGAGTTTATGGAGAACTTTAATGTCAAGTGTGTCTATGCAGGGTGTACACCACATGAGGAGTGCTGCCTTCTCTCTCCTGTGATCAAATGTTAGCCCTTAACCTCTCCAGCTGCCAGACTTGTAGAATAAAAAGCCTTCAACTCCCTTCATTTCCAGTTTAGCAGTGTGTCCTCAGTCTGACTGAGGAGGGCTCGTGCTCCCTGTGCTCACACCATCCTGCAGACATGGAACACACTGGACCCTGAATGAGGAGAGCTCAGCTGTGCCATCCAGCTCCTTCTTGCCAATAGAACAGGTTCTAAACAGGGAGATGGTTCTCAGCAATGTGGAATAGAACCAGGGGGATTTTTGAGGGTGGTCTTGCTAACCTAACACTTCACCCTCAGCTGTGGCCCACTCATTCATGGTTCTTGACATTGACATGGCAATAGAGGAATGCAATGAACATATTTCTTGCCAGATCCCAGGGATAAACTAGTTTCCAAAGAATTGGTGCATTTTGTTCCAAAGCAGCTGTGGTGGTAATTGCCAGAAAATAAAACTAAAAGGTAGACAGTAGACAATGGCTGAATTTTATAGAAATGGTCCAGATGGCTACACACTGGTCTTTTCAGTCATGTTTTTGGATTACTAGGAAAATAGGATTAATTATTTAGATGGCAAATCATTTTCAAGTCAGCCTTTGACTAACTTTATATGGCCTATTTTGGTATTTATGGGGGTATAAGTAGTAGCATCACAAATTATACATAATGCTTTGATTTGTAATGCTGTTAATAGCGTGATCTACATACTGGTGTAGCTACAGCTGAGCACACTATTACATCGGTATTTCATAGCAAAGTAATTCTATGCACAACAGTGAAGTGTCTGTGTTTACACTTCATGCAATTTTCTTCTATTCACCTAATGCTTAGCATGGCAGTTTTCATATAGTTCCTAGCAATCCTGATGTTTATCTCTTTTTAGTGCCTTCTAAATTAATTCTAAATGGGTAAGTCACAAATATTCCCATTGTACAATTTCTCTGACTTACAATTAATCCTGGTCTTCCAGGTGGTCCAGGAGGTCCTGTCAGAAAAAACCCTCCATTTGGTTCTCCTTTTTCTCCTTTTACACCAGTGACTCCATTGTCTCCTTTTTCACCCTTTGAAAAAAACGTATTTTAAAATGTTGATCTGAAGTAAGACAAGAACACAACGCACTAAACTTTTAAATTTACATGAAATCTCTGAGTTTGGTAAAGGAAAGCACCTGCTTGAAATGATGTTTTTGACATCACTTTCTTCTTCTGTGATATGGGATGAAAAGGAATGCTTTCTTTATTGAGGCTGCAAGACTTAGGGCAAGGGCTAGGGGAGGTGGGGTTCGGTGGAGGAAGAGAAAATGCCTCTGTTGCTGTTTCCTGCTGTTCTGCCCAGCAAAACCTTGTTCAGTGCTGTAGCTGGAGGCAAAGAGAGAGTTGGAGGAAGCATAAAAGCCTGGCTTAGTGCTTTCCTCCATCACCAGGGAAAAAGCAAAGCAAGATTGACATTGAATGGACAACTATTTGAAAGTATGTGACAAAGTGAGCAGAGCAGGGTGGGGGAGTGTGCCAGGATAACAGAGGAGACACCACACAAAATTGCAGACACTTGAAAGAGTCTGTCTTCTGCATGGATGATTATCAGTTAGTTTGGGAAACAAAGCAATAGGTAAGAATTATTTAAGTACTACATTATGATGTTGCTGTGCAAGATGAGCCACAGCATTTACACATTCCTCCTTACATATTTTTTTTTCTGTTTGTCTGCTTTTTTTTCCCCTTCAGTGTTATTTTTTGTCTATTTTTTTCATGTTTCTAAGAAATAAACCTGTGGATAGAAGAAGCAAAGGGCAAAGGAAGAATGGCAGGTATCTGCAGACAGCCAGAGGACATGGCTATGTATAGCTCCTTCTCTGACTTTTAGTCTTTGTAGATTCCCAGTAAACATGACTCAAAAGGTTTCTCTATTCCAGGCCAGTTTTGAGGTGTTGAAGAACTAGATGAAAAATGTGCTCTTGGCAACTAAATCTGTAACACTACAGACATTACACTGTAAGGTAAACCCCTATCAGCTCTGCCACAATCATGGGACACTTCAAGCCATAGGAATAACTTGGGTGTACTCAGCCAAGCAGAAATAAAATCCTAAAACCAGGCAGCACTAAGAGTTCCCCAAGAGACTGTCAGTGCAACACTATTGATAGCATCATTAAATGATAATTTGATTCAATTTTTTTCAGTTCTTTTACTGATAAAGAGTCTTATTCACCTAAAACCATTTAAAATATATCATATTTTTATTAATTTTTGTCTCTTGAGGCAGTCAAGAGAATAATGGAACAGAGAGACCAAACAAATCAAGGTATGGGTATACTTTGCTGTAAGAGCTTCCAGGAAAAGTAGTTCCCATAATTTAATTTTATTTGATGTGCTTAAAAGATAAATAACATGACATGGAGGTGATTTCCACTCCCCTTTCCCCTCACCCAGTGTTCTAGAAGCCTTTTAGGTAATGGATGTCTTTTACCTGAGCTGGCATGGAAACAAAAGCATTCATTTAAGGCAGATATGTTAGGTAACAGTGAATTATGACTCACTTTAATACCACTGGGAAGGTAAAAAGCCTCAACAATAAAGTTGCTTTCAAAAGTAATCTTTATAGACCTATGACAACTGCTATCTCTATACTTGCAATAAACTTGCCTATGTTTATTAACTAGCTGGAGTTTAAGAAATTAATATAATTTGTAATTGCTGATACTCTTATATTTGTGTGTTTCACCATGTTGCATTGATTTGTGCTTAATTTATAGTAAAGAACACTTTAAAAAAGCTTAACAGAACTCAAACACAAATGGGATATAATTACCTTTATGCTATTAATAAAGTGGCTGAAATATGATGGAGGCAGAAGTGGACCTGAAAAATGAAGAAAATACAATAAAGTAGCGTAATTATCTGTAATTTTCCTTTTAAAAGCACTGCTTTTGGTATTACTGGTTTAGAAGTTTAAAGGAAAACTATTTACAATAATGGCATTAACCTTTATATCAAACAGATTATTTTTAGTTTAGTTGCCTAACAAAGCAAGACTTATACAGCCTATCTTGTCTGTGCCCTATCTTGTCTGTCACTCTTCCACCTTAATAACTTCTGAATCTGGTTGGGATTTTAGAAAAATTAGAGGCAAAGAAAGCTCAAATATGAAAAATTCCCAGTTTTCTGAAAACATAGCAGCTGGGAAGAGGAGTGAAAGAGAAGCATCCAAGTTAATCCCTTTGATGGAAGCCAAGGTAAAAGAGAAGCTTTTCATATGTTTTGTTGGTAGTGGGATGATCCATCAGTAGATGTGTGATCTTTCCTGCAAAGACAGTACCAGAGCTGACAAGAGAAAGAGATAGTGTTCCTGCTATGCTGTCAATTGTATAATAACTCTTCTTTGACATTTTTCTGCAATGAAAACCAATGTCAGATTCAATGGTTATAACACTCATATTGTCTGCCAATGTTGGTCAGCCAAAGCTGTCCAGCACAAAAGGCTCAAAAAGCCTTCAAATATTATCTGCTTGGTGTACATTTGAGGAAAAAAAAGCGCCCTATTTTGCAGCTTCCCGTAACAGTTCAATACATTTCCTTCAAATGTGTTTTGGTTAATTTTTGAGAGTTTTGGGCCCAACCCTCTGCCAGCTATAGGGCTCATTTCCCACTGTGCCACCTCAGATAAAATTAAATCAAGCAGACATTGTGGGGCAGAAATGTATTCTCATTATGGCTCCTGTTTGGATTTTATTCCAACCTTACCAATTACAGCTTGCAGCAGTGATCTGCTTGATCCTTGTGAGGGTAAGGGAATGGACAGATCAAATGGAATGACAGGTGTCCTTCTCAGATGTTGCTTAGTATTAATCTCTACACTGAGCACTATCTGAGGTCCCTATAGGATGAGTCTAGGTCTGAATAAGATATGTGAAGTCCATGTTGGTTGAGTTTGCTGTCACCCTTTTTGTGTTGGCTTCATATTTTTGCATGTTATCAATTAATAGACCTGTTTATAAGGTTGGAGAGGTGACATTTTGAGAGAAGCAAAAATAAATCCACTGCATGGACAAATACTGCAGTTCAAAAAGCTTTTCTGGTTCCTGGAACTCAACAAATGTAGTGGAAAGAGTTTCAGCCACTTTCCCCTCAGAAAAGGTTTTTTGAAACACTCCTGTATTTTAATTATGCAATGACTGGCTTGTAAATTTTCCCTGTCACTGGTTATGTGGACACCTGTGAGAACTAGAGAACTGCTTTGTATGAAAGAATATTTTAGCAACTATATCATTAAGCAAGACCCAAACAGGAATATTTTTTAAAGCAGCAACAGAATTGGTCTTAGTTAGCACACTTCAACCTCATGTTGAAAAAAATCTTGGAGCTAGCTGATCTGTTGGATCAAATGAATAAATCTATGTTATTATAGGAGAAAAATGAATTTAGTTTTCAGTTTGACCAGAATTCTTATGTTAGTTTTGGTGTCCTTTACTAGCTGTAGTTTTACAACAAAATCATAAGCACAATCTTCTCACAATCTTCTCCTTATGGAGCACCTGAAATCATCAGATATAGGCAAGAAAATGCTTCTAAGACATTAATTTGTGTTCAGTACAGAACCTGAAAAGGAGCAGACATGTTCATGGCAGATATGCCAGCACAAAAGAGAAAATTTTCTTATTTTCTTTGAAAAGGAAAGCTTCTTGCTTCCTCTTTTGACAAGATGACTGGAAATGGCTAACTGCTTATTTTAAGATATTGGATCAGAATAAAAATTAGTGAGGACAAGACAGGAAAATTGATTTTATTACAACAAACAGATGTTGTCTTCCAAATAACCAAAACACCGTCTTCAGTAAGCAGAATTACGTCTTTGGAACAAAGACAGAAATATCCATGTAGATGTAGTGAGGGGTTAATATAGTTATTATATGGGGAGAATATAGTTATTATCAATGCATTAAAGGAAAATTACTATAAATATGGTATAGCAACATTAATTCAATATACTGCATTTTCTATTTCAAATGATTTTTGGCACTCATCTCAGTATATGAGATTTCAAAAAATGTACAGAAAATGAAGCATTTGTAATTACAATCTTTTCAAACAGATGCTTGTTTCTGTAACTCTTTTTGAACTTGTAAGAATTAGCAATGTATACCAACTTTTTGACACAGAAAGCGAATCTTTGGGTGAGAAATAATTCTTATAATGCTCCTACTGCTAGTGAATTGGTATTTTCAGGGCAGACAGACTCTGTGATTTTCACAAATAAATAATGAAATATTAAAAATTTGGTTGAAATGGAAATAATCTATTTCCACCTCCTGTTAGAAGTGGGACTGTCACTGTCAACTGACTGCCTTGAACTCAGAATGCACAGGTGTATTACTCTGAAATGTGAAGCACTGGATTCCAGCACAATTGGCTCAGAAAGACAGCAAAATGATGGCTCAGGAAGTGCCCATGATGTCCTTCTAAAATGCAAAAAAATCTCTGACCAGCCACTTACATTTTGATATCTATTCTTGCACTTAAAACATTCCTAATGTGTTAAGTCTGTCTTTTCAGCAGACATTTTGGATAACATTCTGAGCTTTGCTGTTCTGTGCATCAGTTCATCGAGGAACACTGGGGTACATCTCTAGGCAGGTAAGGCTGCAGAGATAATTATCCAAGTATCTTGCTGAATTGCTTTTCAAATTATACATATATTCCTCCACAGGATGTCAATGACATATTAGATTTAGTATACCTGGTGGTCCTGGAGCACCTCTGTCTCCCTTTTCTCCTTTTAAGTGTGCTGAAGTGTGCAGTCCCCAGGAATCTCGGTTTGCTTTAGCACCTGCCATAAAAGCATCACAAATTCATGAGAACTTGAAAACAGCGGAGACTGTAGCAGTGACAACCAAACCATTGAAAGTGGGAGCAGACTTTTCCATATATCTGAGGCACATGGCTCCTATCCCTCTATGCCCTTCTCATGATCATTGAATGGCCTGACTCTCCTCACTTATCAACTCATGTATGCGAGACAATCTCTCTCTCACAAGTCAACCTTTAACTCCCCTTTCCTTAACCACCCAGCCTAAGACCCTCTGAACAAACCTGGTTCTATTTTTCCATTTGTGAATTTCACTGCAGCAGATGCAGAAACAGTTCCTGAATTATGACTGAGTGTTGCATACCACATCTTCTACTACCTCTGGATTCCCTTCCCTTCCCTTCCCTTCCCTTCCCTTCCCTTCCCTTCCCTTCCCTTCCCTTCCCTTCCCTTCCCTTCCCTTCCCTTCCCTTCCCTTCCCTTCCCTTCCCTTCCCTTCCCTTCCCCAATAGCCAAGAAAGAGCAAAAAGTTCTTAAGTATGAAAAACCCAACCAAAAAAAGAGAACTTATTTATACCAAAGTACAAGAATAGAATTACCCACCATGGTCATTAGGAACTTCTTGATTTCCAGGATAGGGATAGGGAGTGTTCACCTTCAGACAAAGATATCAATCAAAAATTATCCATACATATTAAGCAATGGAAATGCATTACTTAGTATGGCTGAAAAGCCTGGCAAGTTTACATGCTAGTAAATATTATATCAACACCCTGGGACTATCTCCAGTTTGACAGGGTCTGAGTATTAGCTGATCAAGTTTTTATGAGGATTATGCTCTCTTTGACATGCAACATGCTTTCAGCAAAAGGGTAACATCATGCATTTTGGAGGCATCAGCAAATCCTACTCTCAGATGTGTCAGTGAAGCATCAGAAAACTCATTTTCCAAGAACAATTCTGAATTTATGACACTATGTTTGGAAGCAGGATTTAATTTTTGACTGTGAGATAACAGCTTGTGTTCAGAATTCTTTTCATCAGACCAGGGCTATGTTATGTCTGATGTTAACCTGTCCTTCAGGTGCACTGAGAGCACAATGGGGAGACAGAAGCTATTCTAGTCTATCCTTTTCTGACACCAGCTACCTGTAACAGTGGACATGCTACCTACCTCTGTGCCTGTCCTCAAAATAGGGATGATGCAGGAACTGAAATGTGGCACGGTGCCTGGAAATCTTGGTACTTTCTAGTACTATTTATAGGAAACTAAGCAAGTGTATGAAAAAATGGAAGTTGCTGAATCTGGCAAATCCTGTAGTATTAGTCTGTAGAAGTCTTACTCACATGGATAAATCCATTAACTTCAGAAGTTCAGTCCCCATGAGGAAAACTGGTGGGGTTGAGTCTGTAGTTCTTAATCGACACTCATTTATGTAGGCATGAACAGCAGACTTCTTATCTATAAACCTGGATAGGTTTAGGAGATTACTCACAAATGGAGGACAAATCTATCTAGAACACTCTGCATGAAGAGATGTTTACAAGTATGTGTTTCTATTATTTTTGCATGTAGAAGTTAGCGCTATTTTTCACTAATTGTAACCTTCCTGCAAAGTGGCTATTATTATCTGAAATTCAGAGAAAATAGGCTTGTTTTGTTTGAATCATTCCACAGAGAATCAGAGGAGAATTGAGGCTGGAAGGCATCTCTGGAGGTTGCCTGGCCTGAAGGAGGATCAGCTACAACAGGTTGTTCAGGGCCTCGTCCAGTCAGGCTTCAGAGTGAGGCTGACAAATACATATGTGGTTATGGACATATGTTATCAACGTACATCAGTGTTACACAATAGGAGTGAGAAGATTTAAGGGAAAAATTCAAAGAGGTGAAAAAAATGATGAGTGGAGGTGGTAGGCCAAAACTGTAGAAATGGCAAATTACTGTAGAGGAATGGCCATTTAGCATTAATTCCCAAAAAGGTCACAAGTTGGGATACAACTTTCTTCAGCAGTAAGGTTAGGGTGATGATGAGTATCAATACATCTAACATAGAGGAAGTCAAGAGCTGTTTCTCTAAAATAAGCAAAAAAGGACTGGAATGCAAATTGGAGGAGAGGGCACAGTATTATTCAGAGCTATAGAGTTTAACAGAAAAGCAGAACTACAATCCTGAACCCTACACTATTCAAGGGTGGACCATGGCTCCCAAAGACAGAATCCTTTCCAAGTACATACCCCACAGCTTAACAGTAGGATATTGCTTTAGGGAAAATACTTCCAGGACTGAACTACGTTCACCATTTATTCTAAAATACAATTTCTGTAATTCATTAAACAAAAATTGCACTAGGGCATTCTGAAAATCTGAAATCCAACTCCTTTCTTTTCATACTATGTGTGAAACTGCAGGTCCTTTGAAGGTAATGAAAGCTTTGCCATACTCTTTGAAAAGGAGGGGCAGATCTTCACATGCTGACATTTTATGTGAACAGATTGCATTTGAGGGTCAAATAAAGAACATGATCTTTTCTGATGCATCTTTCATGCCACAATGAAATACATAACAAACCTTATTTTGGACAAGCAAATTAAATACAGCTAAAGACATAACAACATGGGGACTGTATTTATACATACATCTAAAAAAATACTTATACCTGTATGCATACACATTCAGGTCCCCAAAGCAACTCCTAAACTATGGAAACACAAGCTTTGAAAGGCAAAAGTGTTAGAAAAAAACAAGTAATCAAAGTGATTGAAGCAAAAGAGTCTACTGTTTCTAGTTCTGTTATATATTTTATAGATGGCTAAGTTTTCATATATGGCTAAACACTTGAAAATCTGTTATCCTGAAAAACAAGTTAAACACATCCCTGGTGCAAAGCAGAAGGCAGGGGAAGGAAAGCTGCAGGGTTATGGTGTTCAGGTGTACAGCTGCTTTGGTTATGTTCTGGCCTGGCCATGCATCCTGCTAAGAGCAGATTCTGCATGTGTGACTTACTGGCATTTTGCAATGAGGCCTGGGAGGGACTGGGAAAACTGTCTATTGAAAACAGGAGGGAAATTACTTTAATGAGCATAGGTATGATACAGCATGTCACACACCATATAGATCTAACAGTCATGATGAGGCTAAGCCTGGAAACAAAACCAACGCCCCTCTAGAAGAAAGCCCAGCTGGTGCCAGGTTTGTCATCATGTCCCTCTCTGTGGGGCCATGGGGGCAAAACTCTTCCATGACAGTGGCTTTGATTAAGAGATCTTTTTTCTCTGCACCCACAGCAAGGTCACCCACAGTGAACTGTGTTGACTGAATCCAGTTTCGATGTTTCCCTTTGCAAACTGCTTCTAGAGTAGCACATTTCTGCTACAAACCAGTCACTGACCCCCAGTTGTACTTACTCCTTTGATATAAAGTATACGTCCAGGAGGTCCAGGGGGCCCTGGGGGCCCGGGCAAGCCAGGCAAGCCCTGGTAAGAGAAAGTAAAAGAAGGAAGATATTAGACCAAGATAAACCCCAACTGCAAACTGGAACACCTAAAGCACTGCATATTGAAACTAAATTAAAGACAGTGTATCTTGCATCCAAGGAAAATTAGGTATTCTACACTGATTTAGATCTCTCAAGACTACTAAGACTCATAAATTTTCAAGTGCCAGTAAGATATGTACATGCTAATTAACAACCCTGAGGTCCCCTGCTAGACTGGAGGCATACTGCCTTTTACAAAAAATGTGTGTCAGCTCTTTACTGTGTAATCTGAAAATGTGGCACAAGGCTGTTCGCCTTTCAGTCCACATCAATGCAACTTTCCATATGGTGACATATGTCATCTCATCAATAATTAGAGATCCATTAGATTTTATCTTCCCTGACCACTCCAGGAAGGACTACTAGAACATGTAGCCTCTTTTTTTTGCTTGTTTGCTTTAACTTGTCAGCCTGATGTACTTATTCTAGTTATACTTGCTACAATAGCTTTTGTGTGGCTAAGGCAGATAATCCAGAAAATGAACTCTAATATTGTTTGAAGATATGAAGGAAAAGAAAATATGCTCTCATATTTTCTGTCAGTGGGTAGTAATTTATCTGTCATTTTCTTCCAATTAGAATTTGTCCAATTTGTCTGTTTTCACTTTCCAGGAACTATATTTCTATTTGTACCTTCTTCTAGAGGTGTAAGCCACATTCAATATCTGGTCTTTTTTACTGTGGAGATACTTAAATACTTACCAATTCTGCAAAGATATTTACCAGTTCTCAGTCTCCCTGCTACTCAAATCAAGCAATATCATCCCACTTATATTTATTGTCTAGCTAGACAAGACACTTGTGTCTTGCAGTGTGTGTGCCATTTTTTTTTTGAACAAAGTATAACCAGAGGCTTCTTACAATAGAATCCATTTACAGAAATTGCTCTACTGAAATACAATGATACTGACTTTATGCTAAAACAGTAACAAACCCTTGTATTTTATTTTTTCAGCATTATCTGTGATGCAGATGAAATAGCATTAGCTGTTGTTGTGGCATGGGTACCAATTTTCCTAGCACAGATTGTCCTGTGACATCAGAACAACCACACAAATTACTCTGCTATTGTGAAGCTTTTTGTTTATGCTCAGCAGAGCTAGCTGTTGCGTAGTCCAGTCTCAATGTTTGTCATGAGACAACCTGTCTGAAATCTTTTCATGAGAACAGACTTGCAGTAACAGGAGCTTGGGTCATCACTTGTCATTCCACAATTACAGGTTGTAGGTGAGCATGGATATGCTGTCATCCATGCAGAAATCATTATTTTGGATACATGTAACTGTAGGAGGTAGCAAGTATTAGTGAGTATCTTCTTGTTAGTAAAGTAGATACCATTTCTCTGTGATATGCTCAAGTGCTCTTTGTACCTGGGCTCAAAAGCTCAGAGCCTGTGGGGGTGTCTTCACACCATGAGAGGTCACACTGGTGGCCTGGTTCAGGAAGTCCTTGATATATATAAAAGGACTGGAATTCCAAATCCTTTGCTATTTAAAGCTGCTATGGTAGCAGTGAATGACACATATTACACCTGGGAGATGACACAGCTATGTGTATCTGCATGAACTGCCCAGAAAGACCCAGAAGTTGACTTTACAATGACTTCTGCTAGATAGGAAAAATAGCAGAAACACAATTATTTCTAGAACATTTCAGGATTTTAGTCCCATCATCATTTGAAAGGAATCAATATAAATCAGACTTCAAATTTTAATAGATTTTTTTTTCAACTAATTGAAATACAAAAACTTACATGGACTGCTTCACCTCGATCACCTTTCACACCTCTCAGTCCATTCAGTCCTGGACGGCCCTGAAATAAGTAGCAATAATTTAGTATGTGTCAGAAGCAAGATTTTCTATCTTTATCCCACTTGAGAGCATAATACATACTGGGCGTCCTGGGAAACCAAGTTCTCCTTTGGGTCCAGTAGGTCCTATTGGTCCCTGAACAAAAAATAAAATGTGATTATGGGCCATTTTGTTGACCTGTATTTGATTATTTAGAATAAGAGACATAGTTTTATATCTGCATTAAAAATCAGTCTGTGATTGCCTGTAGAGACTGCACAGAACATTCTCTCTGCTTGCTCTACTGAGTGATCTCAGAAGCTGAGGACAGCATGTAACAGTCTGCTCTGGTTTGGGAAAGACCACCTATCTGAAATGAAATCTGAATTCCCAGCCCCTTGTAGGGTGTGCAATTCAAAACTGACTCACCATCTGTTGAAGAATACATCAGTTAGGAAAAGAAAAGAAAAATAGAGATGTATGCTTTGTTCAGATTTCCGCCCCCCCCCCCCCTCCTTTTTTTTTTTTTATTATTTTTGTATCAGGCTCTGTGAGGAAATGTCTGTGGATTGGCCTAAGAATTCCTGCAGTGCCAGGCTTCTACTTGCCTCCTACCAGCCTGAGTTTGTGGATTCGTGGGGTTGATAGCTGAAGCAGAATCATTCTTTCTGTACACAATTTTGACTGACTCACCAGGCTCCACAAAGTAATACAAGCCACTCCAAAAGGAGAGGACAAAGAGGGTGCCTGGGAAAGGTGGTCCAGGACTATGGATGACCTGTGATGGGGCATTTGCAAGCATGAAGCTTCTAGGCAGCCTGCAAGTGATCAACAAAAAGCACCAAATCTGAGGATCTACAAATTTGCAGCTGCTGTCAGCTTCCTGAAACTCACCAAAACCACAAGGGTCTAGACAACCTCTCTACGTATGTGTCAGCCTTTTTGATTTCATTTCCTTTTTTCAGTCTGCTGAAATGCTGAGATTCTCCTTCTTGTATTACTTGTTAGATAATATGTCTGTAGATCTCACACAGATACCACTTACGTGTGACAGTGGGTGTGTTTAACCCTTCACATGATCGCTTTTCAGTGAAAAGTGATATGTACATTCATGAAAAATTTATCTGATGAAAAACATAATTTCTCTAGCTGAAATTCATGGATTAATTGCTGTAATTTTTATTCTACTGAAACTGAAGACTGGATTAGACCTGAAATTCATAAGCAGTGACCATATGAACATATTCATTTATAATGTCGCCACTGTAATCAGAATTTAAAGCTCACTAACATCAGCTGAAAGTGCTTGAAGACTTTTATTCATCTTCTATTTTATTTCCTGTTTGAAGGTAATTTCTGCCCGTGTGATCAAAGTTAATGCCTGTGTCTCAATGAGGCAAGAGATTGCTGGCAAACTGGCAGATGTGAATTTCAATATTGTTCCCCAAGATTTCAAAATTCAACCCACCTTTCCATGATACCACATCCAATAATGAGGTTTGAAAAAAAAAAAATTCAAAATTCTAAGAAGCATTTTCCTATTTCACTGTCTGGTACCTGAGCCTTTAAAGATTATGTATATCTGAACTTTAATCAGCAGTGAGGAAGATTAGAAACAGACTTCTTTTATAGTTTAAATAAAGATCAATGCTTTAACTGGGATTCCAAATAAACATTAACAATGTGAGTGTTGACTAAGCTGGGCCCACCTTTACTGTTTTCTCTAAGTGCCAGCCCAGTCTGCCAGGTGTTAGCAACTCCCTGAGACAGAAGCCAGCAGTCACAGCTAGAAGTGAAAGAAGGAAGCGTGGAGGCTGCAGGAGTCTGCTTACCACAAAAGGAAATTTCATTCACAACAGCACAGTAGATTTGGCCAGACTGACATTGAGCTCTCCTTCAGTGATATGCAGCCCTTTGCTTCCCTGACAGGGAAGAGCATGATCCAGCATGAAAAAGGTTCTCATTTCTCCTGTGGCAGGAGCTTGGATTCAGTGTGCCTCTTCTGCTTTTGCTAACAATTGTACTGGCCTCCTGACCATCCCTAATTCTCATCTGCCAAACTGCTACTTCTCTGTAGCTCCCTGTGCTCCTAGCTCCTGTGATCCTATCTTCTGCCCAGCTGAACTCTCAAAATGACTATGGATTTGATTTTAAATTCTGGAAATTTGTGTGTGAGTCTAAGAGCAGAGAGGAACAATCAGAGTCCCCTGCTACCTCAAAGTTGTTCTTGGGCCAGAGACTCACTTGGAGCAAAATCGAACAGAACCACTGCACTAAAACCTTTGATAAGTTATGTGTCAGAGTCTCTGGCCTGGCATTTGAAGTCTGTATATTCTTGCTGCACAGGACTCACACTCACTACAAAGGGATTTTTTTCCTACAGGACAACAGCAAATCGTATCACTCCATTAGCAGCAATGATCAAACGAGAGTTCTGTGCTAAGAAGAGAACTGGCTGAGCAAAGCCTCGAGACAGGCTCCACTTTCCTGAAGTGTAACCATTCCCACCAGTGCTGGCAAGAACTTCCTTGCCTGCATGCTGAACTGTGTGAAACATCTTGTGGCAGTACAAAAGGAGATGTAAAACACAGAGTTTGAAGCTGAGAGGAAAAGGACATGTCTGCAGGATGCACAGCAAGTAGTAGTGAGCTAAAGCCAGAACATGAGAAATTCTAAATAAATATAAGGAAATTTTTTTTACTCTGAAGTTTGTCAAATGTCTGGAATGTGCTGCCCAGAGAGGCTGTGGAATTTCTATCCTAAGAGCTGTTGAAAACTTTGCTTGACAAGTTCCTGAGTTAAAGAGACCTGCTCCAGGCAGTGATGTGCATGAGCTCATCTCAGAAGTGTACTTTCATTCAAAGTTATTCTACGTCAAGATCTACTCAAGAAAGGGTAGATCATCTTGCAGTCAAATAAGGAGGAGGAGAGGAATATCCTTTCTGGTAAGTTAGGATAGCCTCCTCAAGGTATTTTGATACACAGTAATTAAGAAAGCAGTTACTCAGCACACCCAGTTAGCCCCTTTTGAAGACAACGGAAACAGATGTAAAAATCTCCTACGCACCTTGGTGTGCAGAAATGTCAACACCTACTAACATTCACTAAGGCACAACAGTGATCAGGCTACATCAAAAGCAGAAGCAAAGAAACATCCTTGATTTTTGGAATACTAGACTAGAAAAATTGGCACCCTAATGCTGCTGAGTCTGGGCAACTCTTCTTATTTTATAACTAATTTCTTGTGCTTTCTTACAACTTTTGTGTTCAGTCAAATGTATTAGACCAAATACTTGAAAGAAGGCCTCTAAATCTTGATTTTGGTACATGATCTTACTCTACTGACTGGCGTGCAGCTTTCTCATAATCAATACAACACTGTTGCAATTGCTTGGCATTGACAGAAATTGAGCTGATGCAATTAGTTGTTTTAATGTAAATCATATAAACAGAGAATAATTTACGTGGAAAGAGAGAGATCCTCTTGCACAACCTCTTGCTTACAAGACAAACTTGTAAATTAGGCTTGTAGGTTAGGTCAATACCTTGTTCCAGAATCTATCACCTCTCTGGGCACCTATTTCTGTGTTTAATCACTTTTAACATGAATTTTTGTCTTTATATCTAAGTGAAATTTCCCCCTGCTGGAACTTGTGATCTTTGTTACTTGTCTTTTCTCTGTGCATCTCTGAGAAAGACCTGACTTGTTTTATGATTCCCTTTCAGGCTGCAGCATGATGATATTTCACTGTCAGTTTAGATAGTAACAGAAAGTTGTTCTACCAGAATTTAAACTCTGCATCAAGTTGGCAGTTCACAGCACCACATATGTAACAAACACATTCTTCTTCTGAAGGACACTGATCACCCTGAAGCATGAATACTCCTTATCATCCCTACTCAGAAGGAATGAAAAGCTAAACCAATTTACCTTTACATTTACTAACAACTGTAAAGCCAAAGCAAAATTAAAAAATAAAAATCCATCCATCCATCTTTGTAATCATCTTACCATTGGTCCCACTGGTCCCATCACTCCAGCTTCACCCTGTTGAGGACCAACACAGAGAGAGCAATGACAAGGAGAATTCCTGCAATGTCTAGTAGAGGTGGCTGGTAGCATGGCCACCAAATTATTCTGGAGGAACACAACACAGCATTAGCTCACCTTCTCCCCTTTTTTTCCCAATAATTCAGTTAAAGATCCATCAGCAGAAATGATAGCTCCTGGTTCTCCCTTTTCACCCTGCAATTATCAGAGTAATTACTGTTTACAAAGCAGTTCCCAGTGAATCAGAAGAAGTCAAAGCAGCTTTACTTTTATTTGAAGCATGAAAGATTAGTCATGCTGTGATATCAAACAAAAAGTGATATCAGTATGAGTAGAGTGAATCTTGATTCTGGGGAAGAAAAGAGATGATCTCTCTTAAAACATAATAAAGTACACTAAAAATATCTCCCTGAGATGAATAAGCTCTTATTTTTCTTAAAAATTCTTAAATTGCTCTCTATACAGTAACTATGCGAAATATGCTGTGTTCACAAAAAGTCTCTGCCAAAGACAGACAGATTATTGGTGTCTTCTTGTGTACCATCAGCTTGATGGTCAGCAAATCCCTCTGGAAATACACCATCTCGATAGAGCCCGAAATGTTCAGATTTTACTATCAGGAAAGCATGAATCATTCTCTCTATGTGCCTGGCATGATGCAACCTCATTAACTTTAATGAGGCCAAGTCTCAGCATCCAAACTGTGACCCTCAGCATTCCTATTTCACCACCATGAATTATCACTTCTCAGTGCTAAGTGCATGGTTCCCACTCTGGATCTTTCAGCTGTAACTTTCCACTTCCTACCTCAGGCCACTTGCTACAACATCTTTCCCAAGATCTCATGGAAAAAATCTGGCTTGAAGCTAGCAATTGCATTGCTGATTAAAATGACAGTCCAGGTTATAGGCCTTTCATTGAGCTCTAAGTGCTGTAACTCAGTTCTTCTCACAGATTCTTAAACCATTGTGAGTCTTTTAAGTCTCCCTGAAGATAGTTGGAAACTTTGGAGTCTCCCTAAGGCTTCACTGACTTTATCTTCTGTGAGAGTTTATGGACCTGAGGTTGAATTTAATGATCCTTCAAGTAAAATGCTCCTAGGTGTGTGTACAGCTTCACTGTGGTTCCCAAACTTCATTGCTCTTGATCATAGCCTGGTGTTCACAGCTCAGAAACACCATCAGATACATCACTATGTTTTTGGTGGGTCCAAAATTAAATGCTTTCCAAGCTTTGAGTTCTTGCCAGTGTGGACACCAGAAGCAAAAAGAAAGCACCAACCAAAAAACAAAAGTAAAAACCTTCACAACCTAAACCAAAAATCACCCAGGTGGTTTTAAGGTTGAGCTTGATCATTTAATGTACTTTGTAAAAGAACAGGAAACCTTATGATAAACAGGGACTGGTATTTGTGGCCTGAGAAGTTTCCTTCTGAGCAATGACAATGCTGTTCATCTGCTACCCCATTTAACCATAATTAACCATTTCCAAGTCTTCCGATTACTTTTGAGAAAGTGAGCTCAGCTACTTAGAAAGAATAAGCAGAAAGTGTTCCTGTTTTTTGTGTTTGGTATCCCCAAGATACTAGATGTTCCTCTCCCCTGCTTTCTGAAGGTGGATAAGAAGGTAAAACTGAAACAGCTGCAGTATTTTCAAAAGAGCAGAGTCAGTATTTAGTAATCTCTTAGAAATGCTATAAAATACACACTTTTTGTGAAGAAACAAGAGAAAGAATCCTAACAAGAGAGCTCCTCGAGTCTTAGACTTTCTTTGGGAATTGAAAATTGCAGTCTTCATTCTGTAGGCAAAGCTCTCTCTGGCCTAGGAGGAAAAGTTTTGGTGTGTTGTTTTTTTTTTCCTTTTGGATAGGATTCCAGGCTGTCAACAGAGCAATCAGCTGGCAAGAAGAGGTCACTTCATGTTTAATGTTTAAAGAGACTTAATCTGATAAGTGCATACTGCACTGATGAACTTCAACACTGGGACAGGAAGATTAGCTCTGTGTGGAATTATATCAAGGGATGTCATTTAGCCTTTTCACATCCACCTAGTACATTTTTCACATGAACTTACTAAAGTTACAATTCCTACCAAAATTAGAATCATTAAACTTTTAATGTCACCAAGTACTTGCCGTCTAACACATTTCTCAGCATCTACTTTCCCCTACGCACATTTTTCATACCTGTTGTCCTTTAGGTCCTTGTGATCCAGGCAAACCAATGTCACCTTTTGGACCCCGAGGGCCCTAGGCAAAAAAGAGGTACATAAATCCATAGAGATATTTGTGAAGAATATGGAGCTAGGCCATTTTACTAAATGTAATTTTCAATTGCTGGCAAACTTCAAATTAAATCATTGTGGTTGCAATCTAAGAATTCTTACAAGACTAAATTGCTCTCTGAATCAAGTTATTCCCTAAATCCGATATCATACAAGGAAAATCTTTTAGAAAAACAAAAATGAAAAGTCCTTGATGTTTATCACAGTGTAAATGATACACACATTCACAAAGAGAAACATGTAAACAATAAGAGTGGAAATTCAACCTAAAATCCTCTATTTCTTCTGTAGTTGATCCTCTCTCTCTCCATGCTCATTCAGCCAGACTGATTTTCAACAGAATTTCTGAAGTTATATTTTTAACAGTATGTAAAACAAAAACAAAAAAAAAAAAAAAAAAAAAAGGGTATACGAAATAGAATTTATCTATTTGAAAACAAGATGATTTATCTGTTTTGTGGGGAAAGCATTCCCCTCAGATCAAATCATACTTTACAATCTTCCAAGAGCATTCAGAAGCATTTTTTTTACACACCAAGATCTAAACTCAGGTCTACATAATTTCTGCATTAGTCAAGAGATAAATAAAAGATATGAGGTGAGAACAAGAATGGTGTTTTCATGTCTGTAGAAATTCTATACAGGACAGAGAACAAGAATCCATTATATCACTTTCTAAATGTTATCAGCTCTTTTTAAATTAAATATATTTTTAAGGAGGTTTCCCCCCTCCTTTCTTTGGTTTTCTATGCAGTCCACAATACCCAGGACTAGCAAGCAACCTTCTGTAGAATTTTGGGCAATTTGCCAGCATTTTGTTAACATCTTTTGTCATCTTTCCCAGTTTTTTCCTTAATTGTTCTCAGGCAATAGACAAAGGATCTTGAGACCATATGCATGCTTTGAACTGTAGAACAATGATAACAAGGGAAAGTAATTCCATCACATTACACAGAATATGAATACAATAATTAGAACAATACTATCTGAAGTCATAAGACAAATAGTCACAGAATCACAGAATATTCTGAGTTGGAAGAGACCTACAAGGATCATCAAAGTCCAACTCTTGGCTCTGCCCAGGACACCTCAAGAGCCCCACCATGTTCCTGAGAGCATTGTCTAAACACTCCTTGAATTCTGACCAGAGTTTTGTTGCTGTGACCATTTCCCTGGGTAGCCAGTGGCAGTGCCCAATAAAAGGTGAAGAACCTTTTCCTAATATCCAACCTAAACCTCCTCTGACACAGCTTCAGGTCCTGTCACTGGTCATCAGAGAGAAGAGATCAGTGCCTGCCCCTCCTCTTCCCTCACAAGGAAGTTGTAGACTCTGATGGGTCTCCCCTCAGTCTCCTCCAGGTGAACAGTCTGAGTGACCTCAGCTGCTTCTTACACAGCTTCCCTTCAAGGCCCTTCATCATCTTCTCAGCCCTCCTTTGGACACTTTCTAGCAGTTTAATATCTGTCTTATATTGTGGCACCCAAAACTGCCCCCAGGACTTGAGTTGATGCTGCCCCATTACAGAGCAGAGAAAGACCTTGCCTGGTTGGCCATGCTGTGCCTGAAGCACCCCAGGACACAGTTGGCTCTCCTGGCTGCCAGGGCACTGCTGACTCAGATTCAACTTGCCATGAACCAGGACCCCAGGTCTCTTTCCCTGGCACTGCTCTCCAGCATCTCATTCCCTGGTCTACATGGATGACCAAGGTAGATAGGTGACTCAACCCCAGGTGCAGAATCTGGCACTTTCCCTTGTTGAACATCATACAGCTGGTGATTTTTCAGCCCTCTGTGCAGGCTCTTTCTGCCTTGGAGGGACTTAACAGCTCTTCCCAATTTTTTTTTACTTCTGCAAAATTGGTATCCCTCCAAGTCCTGTGTCTAAGTCATTAATGAAGACTTTTATACATGTTTATATGGCAGTCTAAGTGCAATAGGTAGATAGCATAGCAAAAGGCATCTTTTGATACTCTAGTTGTGAAATGCTTACATGGTAGCCCATGAATGTTATTGTAAAATATCATAAATATTTCCTAAAGGATAAAATAAAAAGGGTATATCTTATAGGGTTTTCCTGTATTCCGTAGTGGGGACAAAAAAACCTGAGGAATAACACAGTTACCTAAGCATATGCAGATAACTTTTAGAAGTTAATTTGTTCCATTTGTTTCTCTTATATGGCATAGGTTTTTCCTTAGGTAGTAGTTTTGTACGAACTACACCCCTATTTAAACCACAGAACTGACACTGAGATAAGCATATCAGAGCATACTTTGTTTCTGACAGAATAAATTTCTAACTTGGTTGGTAACTTCCTAAGACCTGCAGCGTCCTATACGAAAATTTATTAGACTTCATGCAAATTGTGTACAATATACATTTTAATAAATACTAAACTAGATGGAAAAATACTTAAAAATCCCAGGAAATACTTTTACATCCTTTCAATTAATACTTACAGGAAATCCTGGTAGACCTGGCTTGCCATCTGGCCCCTGCAAAATTAAAAAACTCACATCCTTACAAACACATATTGCAGAGTCCCCCCAAAAAGTACGCATTTTTCATGTATTGTGTCATTTGTGAATATAAACTCGTCTGCTACTGAATTAAGAACTTCATTTGGTTGATGGTAAAGACGTGAACCTCCACAACGACCTATGCTTCTAATTTAGCATTTTCTTTCAAAAACTGGTGAGATAGAGATCCAGAAAAGAATAAAAAAGGATAACATTTTCTACATATGAAATGCATGCAACCATTATTCGGCCTCCTCTGAATATTTTCTAGATACCAGCACAGAGACCACAGTAGCCACCCACCTTTCCTGTTTTGGTCCTGGATGTCTTTGGATAGAAAACAGAGTGTGTAGTAGGCTGTGAATAGAATCACAGATTGGGATTTGTATTGGACATATGTAGGATTTCCCTGCTGTGGTAACTGCAGAGAGACACTTAAATTCTGGTTCAGATCAGCAGGATGTCTATTTCCCCACCCACTATGAGCCTACATCTCTCTCCTCACTGGGGTTAGAGCTTTGATACTGAGGTTCAAATCTTTCTCACTGCAACTGCTCTTCAAGCTACAGGATCTGCTTTTTTTTTTTTTTTTTTTTTTTTTTTTTTTTTTTTTTTTTTTGTGGGAATATGACTATAACATCTATCACAAAACAAAGGTTTGAATTACCTGTGACAAGTACCTCATACTTGCCATAATATCCTGGCACCCTATTGTGTCTGGGGATTAGGGGAACCAGATCTTTGAGAAATACATGAAAATACTCTTCAATGAAAACTCTTTTACCATAAGCATGGCTGGATGCAGCCACAATAACATGAAGTTGTCCTATGGTGTAACAAGTGGGAAAGAGTCATGCTAGGCTAGCAGAAAAAGGTTACAAGCTGCTGCTGGAGCTAATGCCCTTCTACCCAGGTCAATGACAGATCCAGTAAATATTTGTTTTGGGACAGCTGTAATAGTAGGATACAAAGTTTTTGCAAACTTAAGCTATTTAGAGTGAAATTCTGCTATTGGCTATGAACATTCTGACTTTCCTTGTTTCATCAGGGATTGAATGTGGGGGAGATCACTGTGCTCACCAACAAGAGAACAGATAAAATGAAATACACAAACAAGAATTCACAAATGAAACTAGATGTGTAGTAAGTTGCTTAATTTGTCATGGTTAAGATTTTGCAAATTGCAATATGTTGTACACTTTTGGGCAAGTTTGAAAGACTCCACATCTTGGAAAATGTAGATTTCTCTTTGGATCCAGTCCTAGGAAATTGAAATCATTACCAAGAAGCATTCAGGATTTCAAGTATTTGACTGAACTATTTTGCAGCCGGAAGAGAACCTGAATTTCACATCTGTTGTTCCCTCATGAAATTCCTAGTTTTTCATTCACAGCTATAACTTGTGTGAGACTAAACATATACACAAGGAGCCTAGCATTTCTAGTTGAAGCCTCAAGCAGAACTGATCAAAATACTTTTTATCCCAATGCTTTGTGACTTGAAAAACAAGAAGGAAAAAAAGGCAAGAAACGTAAATCTTGGTCTCTATTTTTGCAACATCTCTACATTTCTACAATTCTGAGCATATTGTTCAGAATTAGAGATAAGGCAATTTCTTTATTTCATACAAATGTGTAAAATTACTTTGTTCACATAGAACTCAGTTCTGCCTGAAAGTACTTCCTCAGAGTTTGGTGCTGAAGTTAGCAGAAACACAATCTTAAAGCATAGGAAATTAATCTCTAGTTGACATTCAAAAGGGGACATGGAAGATAGAGCAAATCTGAAGATTTCATAAAGCAGCATATACTCACTGGAGGCCCAAGCAGTCCTTTAATTTCAGTAAAATTAAAAATTCCATTTGTGTCATTGAGAAGCAACTAAAAAGAAAGTTAAGAAATAGGTTATTTCAAATTGCTTATCTGAGGAATGTATACATTTTTAGAAATGTAAAATTATCCCTTTATAAGTATGACAAACCAAACATAAATAAAGTCACAGAAATGGCTCTCTACTTCTATTTTTTTTATACATCTGGAATAACAAAACTAGAATTTCTTTTACATTTCTTTTGTAAAGTATGCTTTCAGAAATTTAATTAACTGACTCATGATTTTAATTTGAAAGCTATGAGACCAAATTTTGCAGCATGAAGCCATTTCTCCTCAGCAAGATAAAGATCAAATGGAGGTTGTTGCTCTAGTATGTCACTGGCATTCTAAGATGGTGAATCAATCTGAGCACACATCCTCTGTTGCAGAGCTGAAGTTTTAATTGTATTCTGGACATGTCTGCATCACACCATGCAGTGCCATGCTGCAATCCTTAAGTCAGCTCTGATCACCCTGCTGTGTCTGAAACCAGCTTGGAGCCCCAAACTGTGATGTGGAGCCCCTCCTGTGCTACCCAGCTCTGAGTCTCAAGGTGCCTGAACAGCGCAGTGTAATTGCACTGCTGTTATCCTGCTTCCTATCCTGGAATCGGTGAGCTCCCCATTAGCCCAGGCATTTCTGCATAACTCAATTACAGAATCATAATAATGAAGGTGGACAGGGACTTTTGGAGCTCTGGTCCAACACTCTTCAGTGCAGGCCTAAATGGATCAGGTCACTCAGGCACTTGTCCAGTTAATGCTTGAACACCTCTAAGGATGGAGATGCCACTATTATTTTGGGAAATTAGAGTATTTGATCATCATCAGGGTAAAAGAAGTTTTACTTTTATTTAATTGGAATTTCCCTTTTTCCAGCTTGGGCCTGTTGAATATTATAATATTTCCATACACCTGTAGGAAGAGGCTGCTCCCATATTCTCTGTATCCTCTGATTATGTAGTCGTAGACAGAAACAAAGTCACTCCTTAGCCTGCTTTCAGCCAGGCTGATCAAATCCAGTTCTCTCAGTGCTCTGGTCCCCTGAACATCTTGGCAGCCCTGGATGGGGCTTGCTTCATTATGTCAATGTCTTTCTTGTGCTGGGATCTCACAGCTGGAAGCAGTACTCCAGAAGTGGTCTTGTGAATGCCAATCACAACTCCATGAGTCCATCAGCAGAGCTAATTTTACACCTGTTTTATCATTCTCTTATCCACTTCATAGGTCATCAGTTTGACGATAGCAAGGCTATGGGAGACTGCGTCAGAAGCTTTACTAAAGTCAGTGCCCATCCCTGGTCCACAAAGAAGCAGTGATTTTGATCAGGAGCAAACTGCCATTAGTAAATCCATGTTGGCTTCTTCCCATCAGATTTTTGTCCTGATGTTACAATTAGGCTTCTATTTTGGTTTCAGATAGCTAAATTTCTGGTTTAAATAGATGCTCCCAATATTGTATCTCATGGTCTTACAGAACAGTTCAAGACCAACAATATGCAAGTGCTTGCTCCACATAAATGTTTTAGGCGAAAAGATACCCTTACTTTTTTTTTCTTTGGTAATTTCTTTCATTCCAGTGGCCCCATTTGACACTTTAGCCTTGTTTTGGATTCAGAAGTATATCCTGAATCTCCATGGAAGCTTGAAATGGTCCCTTTGTTTAGCAGGCAAGCCATGCCATCCATTTCAGGATAAGGCTCTGTGCACGGCATTATGTTCCCGTTCAATGAATGGAAATGAAAATCTGAATTTCACAAGGCCAGGACAGGGCCTGCCTTCAGGTGACAGGGATTTAGCATGCACATGAATAAACACGTTGTCACTGAGGTTTTGTGAGATTTGAATGCCTCTTTTTCTGCCTGCAAGCATGTGCAGATCAATACTATCACAATATTTTCCAGCATTTGTTATAAATACAGTATCCAGGAACTGAGTTTGAAACTACCCTGCTTTAAATAGGAGGTTTGACCATATGCCCTCCAGAGATCAGTTCCAATATTCTTTTAAGTCTCTGAATACTGTTTTTCAAATCCAGATCACACATCCTATCCTATCCTCTCCTCTCCTATCCTATCCTATCCTATCCTATCCTATCCTATCCTATCCTATCCTATCCTATCCTATCCTATCCTATCCTATCCTATCCTATCCTATCCTATCCATGTTACCATGTTATCTGAGCATGGCAATATATGGTCAGCTTTCTGTACTTTGAGGTCATGTTGAACAATTCATACAGCTAAAGCTTCTACTGGGTGCTTCTTTTTGCTCCCTGTCCTTACGTTCTACAAAAACCACTGGAAAAATTGCCAAGTAAAAATAGAGGTTAGATCCTACAGGCAGCACTCCATCTCCCAGGCTGCATGAACTCTGCTGTACTCTTTAGGGGTAGTATGATGCCTTTGGTACCATTCTATTTCCAGTTCTACATTGGAAAGAAACAGGACACAGACTACTACTTTAATGACAGTAATAAAAAAGTCCTGCTGCTGCAATTGTTCTGCTTTATCTGGTGGCAGAAATCCAGGAGCCCTGGGTTTACACAGCCTTTTCACTATGGAATCACTCAGTATTCATTGTTTTTGGGCTCAATCCAAACTTTGGGAAAAGAATCTCAAAGGCTTTGCTGAGTTTGGGATTAGACACATTGTATATTTTACACATACAGTTGATCTGCAAATGTAAATTGTGGCTGGAAGTCAGAAAACTGTAGATAATGCTGAAGAAGATTTGAAAACAAAAGGTAGGAGAGTGATGATTAGAGGAAAAAATTGCACTCTTCACAACCCCCTCCAGGTATATAATTATTTATCTTTGGGTTTGGGTGTGCAAACAGTTTTAATAACAACAATCCAGCAATATAACTCTTCAACACACTGAATTAGTTCAGAAAGTTCTGACTACAATAGTAAGGACAACATCCATATTTTCTTCACTGTTATATTTTAGGATGATTGCGTTGATTTCTATGCAAACCTTCAGCTTTGCATCTAAAAGGCATGAATATGGCCTTGTTAGAATTATAGAAAGAACAGACTGAACAAAATCTTTTGGCATCTGCTTTACACCCTCAACATTAACCTCTTTTTGTGACTTTCATTTCTTGTACCTAAACAATGGGTGAATAGTGGCAGCCAAAGATAAATGTTTAAAAGTTTGAAATTTAAATTCAATAACATTTCTCTATTCAAAATGACATCTGTACTATATCAAACTAAATTTGTGTGATAAAATCATAGCAACAAATATTATAGTTTTCTGGTTATCATGATTCCATTAATGAAAATGCACTGAGTATCAGCAACTATGCTCCAAAAGAGTGAAATAACCAATAAGGATGAGAAATATTGATTTTAGTGTTTTGGAATATCAAACAGCAGCAAACAGAGGAAGACTTTTTTAAAATATGATTGGTCAGAGCAGACTTCCTGATCAGTCACAGGAGGCAACAGAGGAAGCAGCAAGGACAGGAAGCCTCTGAGACCCACATTGCTGGTGGGAACTGCAGAAGCTTGGAAGTGGATAGGTTCCACTGCAGACCTCAGTTTTACCCTAATGCATATTTTCATGGTATGAGAAGCGGTTCTTGAAGGAACCAAATCCCCTCCATTCACACAGGGACCAGGTGAAATGAGAAGGAAACCAAGGTCCACTTTTCAGTGCTGCTCAATCAATGTGCTATTAGCCAGTGACTGGTGAGGGCTGGACCTGAGCCAGAGCTGTCTGTGTCAGCTCTAAATATTTCAACAGTGCAGCATAAAGTCAGTTTAGGTGTAGCCACAGAACCCTTCTTAAGAAAACTTCCTTCCAGCTCTGACGGACCAGTCCATTGGGCTTCTGTAGCCCAAGAAGTATTGTTCTTGGCTACACAATGGTTAAATGAATGACCCTGACCTGGAAAGTGTGCCCTGTGGTTCACTCAGATCACTGATCTCTGCTGCTCTACCCACATCAAGCCAATATCCACATTACAACAGCTGGCAGTGTTATTTATTTTAGTTCTGCAATTCCAACTGCAATTGATAGGTCTGCTTGCAATAGTTCTTTTCCATATTTGAAGCTTACTACAAAAAATGAGACACTGAGTCAACAAAACGCACTTGGATAATTTAATGTCTATCTCAGCAAACTTATTGCAAACAAATGTCCTGTTCTTACCCAAACATTTGTGAGATAGGAAGAATTCAATGTCATACATAGTGACGAATACTTCCACACATGTTTAATTAACTGTATCAAAATCCAGTACACCAAGTCCTCAGAGAAATCTTCTGATTAACAGTACAGAGGATTTGATGGCTCACACTGTACCTTCCCAGAACACCCATACTACAAATGTATATAAAGCCATAAATGCTCTCAATTTTTTAAAAGAGCTTACTTCTAAAACTCAAAACAAGAGAGTAAAATTCTCTAAATATTATTTAGAGAAGGAAATGGGTTTCTGTATGGATTTGTAATGAACGTAACGCAATACAGATTCTACCAGGCTCTATACATTTCTGTAATACATGAAAAAAGTAGTTTATACAGGGGATCTGGAGGATTCAGAGGAGGCACTTTAGGTTTCTTCAGACATAGTTACATGTTTGACAGATGTGTAGACTGTGACTAGTGCAGGTAGTGAGACATGTAGCCTCCATCAAGTGTCATTATTTTATGTCAGCATCAATAATCTTTTTGTGTTCTTTATATGTACTGTCCCCCCTCTAATGCTCTCACAGTGTTTTTTTCAAGTATTAATGAGCTATGGAGCAACATATTGAGGTTCATTTTTACTGCAAACAGAGCTGTTTAGTCACTGATAAGAGTTAAGGCCCCACAGTGGCACCGTGGCAAGGCAGTGAGAAAGAATATGAATTTTATTTTAGCATTTCTATCACACTATTGAGCAGCTCCCCAGAAACTCTAACAGAATTGTGATAAAGTGTAGAGCTGCTGAAAGCCCCACTATGACCAGGATGTTGAAGAAGATCCTCATACTGCCAGCATTTCTGTGGATCTGTAATTCTGCTCATCCAAGACCAGGGATCCAAGATCCTAGTATTCTGCATGGATTCCCAATAAATTCAGTAAAGAAAAAAACACTTCTGTTGGGACAAGTGATGTGACCTATAGGATGGAAATTAATGCTATATTTCTTATTGGTAGCAGAAGCCTAAATGAAAGCCTAGTTATTTCAGTCAAAAAACGTTATGTGTAGTTCAGCTTTATGATAATGGTGGTACCAAGCTCCCCTTAATGCAGATTTCTCAGTTGGGCATTTTCTCTTCTTGAAATTACAAAACACTTCTTACTGCCCTTATTTGCATTTCCTGTGGACACATCTGGCTGTTTTAGGCACCTCCACCTCTCAGAGGTGAAGTTTTCTGCAGTCACTCACACTTCCTCCAAATCTTAATGTCATACCAAGACAACTACTAAGATTTTTGTTGTCAGCTCCAAGTGGGATTCATCCTAATCTTCAGCCTTCATTACTGCTAATAGTACTGTTTTTGCAAAGGCTGATGTACACACAGCAAAACTAACTGGAAATATACCTGCATCTAAAGCATACTGGAGAGTTTTTATGGGCTTTTACTATTTCACTCTTTGAGGCTTCCAGTGTCAGTGCTCTGGTTTGTACAGTGGACAACTGTCGGGAAACAACTCTCCCCCACATACTGCTGTGCCACGGGTGCTTTGTTTTGTTAAATGTCCCCAGTTTTGTGTTTCTCTTTAAATTTTTATTTGATGTTCCCAACTCCTGCAGAATCACCTAAAGAGTTTGTGAGATGCCCAATATGACCTCATAATTCTTGTAAGTAAGCTCTTTACCCACTTTCTTCCAGTCTAATCTTTTCAAAACAAATTCATTTGATACAGAGATTATTGAGATTCTTTTGTTTTGAGGAGTAGACTTATGACATGAATGTGAGCAACAGAATTTCCAGTGTGTTAACCATTTTTGCCCTCTTCTCTGTAAGGGGAGTTACAGACCTCAGAGTTGGCTTGACATACACCCTTACCTCAGGTATTGCTATGACTGGTCCCGGGGGTCCTGGTGGTCCTGGCGGTCCCACAACACTGTTCCCATCCTGTCCTGGTTCCCCCTATTTCAAAAGCATCACATGTGAAAAGCCAATATACTAAACACTACATTTCACATAGGTTTTTCAAAAAGAATGAAATCCACACAATCTCACCCGAGGTCCTGGGTCACCCTTCTCTCCTTTTGGGCCCTGCAAGTGATAAAAAAATGAGCATTAAGCGATTTAAAAGGGGAAATTATGAAATGTGCTCTCCCTTGTTTCACAAAAAGCACAGCAGTGAATTGCATGTACAGAACGATCAAACCCCAGCTCTCTCAAAGCACACATGGGGCCAACAAGTTTCAACTCAGATCTTCTGAGGGTTTGATGTTTAAAAGTATTTCCCAGAACTTTTGACAGAGTTCACAGATTACTAGAAGCAAATGGGCACAAAACATTTCATTAGCTGGGAATTAATCCAGTGAACCTTTCTTTCACTGCACTGAAATTAGCCATCCCTGGCTGTGCTGTCTTTTTCTGGCATCAACCACATCAATTGTGTCCGGGTTTTCCCAGGGGACCAGATAGGAGAAGACAGGGTAGTTGAACTGTCATCTTTCAGGCAGCTTATTTCTAAGCTTGATCAGCCCCTCTGTAGAACTCCCTGTGCTGGAAATGCAGACACTTTGTCTGGCACAAGTGAGAGGAAGGCGCCAGGGGACAAGCCATGGGACTTCCCAAGCAAAGCCTGCTGTAATCCTCAAGGGTCTTAAGCATGAGAAATACATTAAAATCACCTATGAGCCTGCTGGCTTTTCTCTAATTAAAGGCAGAGCTGATTTCTGGATAATTAAAAGCAGAAGGAGCACTGAGGAATCAGAGCTAGCCTCTGGAGATGCCTGAATCTCTCCTGACTGATGAGGGAGGCATGGGCAAGGTACACTCTGCTACTGTGTTTTTTGTCTGAGGTAACTGCTCTAGGTTAAGCAGGACAAACACAGCCCCAGCTCTTCACACTCTGCTAGCAAGCACTAACTTTATCCTACTGGTCCTTAAGAGGTAGGTTTGGGAGCCAGTGTGTGTTAGGTGACCACAGATTATGATAACCCTACTCACCACTTCTCCGGGATGCCCCGCAATGCCAGGAGAGCCTGGTTTTCCGTCTGTGCCCGGCATCCCCTGCCACAAAAACCACACTGTTATTCTCTCTGAGAACTGAACATTAAACTGCATTCTGTTTCATACAAGCAGGAGGCTGCCATTGGGGAGGGACATGGTACAGTTCTGAACGGGCTGGTGGGCAGGTTTGGGGGAAGCTCATTATCTCATTAGTCATCTGCTCTCTCCACTCCTCCTGCTCTTTCCCCCTCTCCAGAGCAGGCTTATGGCTTTTTTTTCCCCCTGCAGCTTCGATAGTTTTCCGCTGCTTCCACCCCTGCTTAGCAAAAGGGTGAATTTCATTGCTTTCCTACAAAATACATTTGATGAGTTATTTCCATCCTCCAGTTAAATGACTCTCAAGCTGGAGGAAGAGAAGGGATGTAGACATTGGTATTGGATGTAGACAGGAGTCAGTATGCGGGGTAAAAAACACCCCCTGCTGTATTTTAATACAGGCCTGTATATGACTGCTGGAATCTGACAGCTAATCTGTTCTATGGGAAAAACAGAAGCAGTAATGATGATGCAGTTTGCCCTGAGAAAAATGGATAAAAGAAGGTTATAATTCTTAAAGGACCAGATAAACAGCAAGCTATACTTTTTGCATCTGTTTTTCTCTGCATCATATGAAAGAGCAAAGGAAATGACACAGAGCAGCCTAATGATTCATTCAAGGGACCAATTACTCCTGTTAGCTTGTTTTTGTGGTGGGGTGTTTTTTTTTTGTTTTTTTTTTTTTTTTTTTTTTTTTTTTTTTGCTTTGAGAGGTTTTTATTTGCTTGGGGCTTTTTTTTTTTGTTTCAATTTGGTTTTTGGAAAATACTGTTTTGTTTCCAACATTTTTCTCTGCTTGAAGAAAATATTTTTTGGGTTTTAACGGTAGATAGTACTGCCAGAAGAGATTTAATGTGTCTGCTTCATTAAGAAAGGATATTCTCATTGCTATTTCTGGTTTTTGTCAGTGATCAGTGACGCGTGTGAGTCAGGAATAAAGTATGATTTCTGAAGTACTCTATTCTTCATTTTAGAAATAATTTTATAGACAAGATAAAGGGTGTCTGGATGCTAATGGAATTTAGGCATCAAAGGAGCTACCAGGATTTTGGTGTCTGCATGAGCAGTATGGTACTTAAGTCTTGGGTACTTACTTGGGATGTAAGACTCTCAAGTGCTTATGGAAAATTATAAGTGCCTATCTGCAGCCAAGGTAAATGGGCAGAAGAAATAACTTGGACCAACAGCATTTCCACAATAGAATGTTGTCACTTCGGGCATGTTGGTACTTGCAGGACAACTTCCTACCATTACAAATGCTTAATAATTTCTCCCACTAGTTTTCCTAACGAAATTTAAATGGGAAGAAAAGATCCAGGATAGGTAAGATGTTTTATTGCAACTAATGTATTCAGAGACATCTTTATTTCTAGCTCCCTTCATAATTTAAGAATCTAGCTCATTGCTCAGGTATAAGAGGAAAATGATATTTTTTAGTTTGAGGGTTAAAGAGATAAATTACTAAATTTTTAAATAACTCTGTAGTCACTTCACTTAGACACATATTCAAATACATCTATCATATAAAACAGTAATAATTACTAAAAAAAGTACCTCAGAAGAAAGGACATTTAGTCATAATAATAAAGAAAATATTCTGCAGTCTCAAACAGATTAATAAGAGTTAAACTACTGTCCTGTGTGTCAGTGCATCAGCTTTAATTATCATGCTGACAAATATCTATGTGAAATGACAACACTCAAAATATGTACAGCAGATGGAATTTATAGCAAGAAGAGTCTTGCTACATTGTTGGTATTTTTTAAAAATAAACAAGCAGATGCTGCTAAAAGACTGTGATAATACTCTTGTAAACACTCAGCAAGCATAACTGCATTTATCTTGTTTCCTAGTGAAAATTCTTATTTCAGGGCTGTCCCAAATGCAGGAGAAGGATGTTTATTTTATTTTATTTTATTTTATTTTATTTTATTTTATTTTATTTTATTTTATTTTAATTTAATTTTCTATGAGTCACATCAGCGCTCTCTGCTGGCTTATGGCTGCAAAAGACACTCAGGTCAGGTAGGGTCCAGCAAGGCGCAGCACAGTCCCAAACAGGAGTTTTGGGGTGAGTTCCAAGCGGAGTTCAGAGCAGAACAGGCAGAGATAACGATTGACATGAGCCTACTACTGTGGCACAGACCTGTGTCATGGGTGGGGTGTCTCTGGTGTGGGGTGACAGCTACACACCACCACAGGAAGGAACAGGGGGCAAGTGGAACTTAGGTTTCTGTCTAAGCTTTGCTGATTTTCATCTTTATTCTGGTGAAAATGAAAAGGTCCTTGCAAGACACCTTTGAAGACATGCACCTTTTAGATGCAATTTTAACCACATTTTAAGCAGAAGTGTTAAGCACCAGGTTATACTGGCTCCTGATACTCCCATTTCACCAGAGAAAGGGGTTTGTGAAGCCATCCTGGGGTTTAATATGCTGACACATACAAGAAATGCTCATTATCCCCTAAGTGCATTAAGAGATGAAAGGATAGAGAGGAAAGAAACAACTGAGGTGTTAGATCAGGTTAAATAAACTTCTCACCTTTGAACCTGGTGGACCTATGTTGCCTCTTTCTCCCTGAAACAGAGACACAGTAGGACTCAAGTATTAGTGAGCAGTAATTGCAAGGATTTTAAACATGTATGCTGCTTTCCTTAAAAACAAAGGAACCAAATGAAATAAAATGATTAGCAAAAATATGGCATATTTTTGGTAAAGTGGTGCTCAGCATACATTTGTGATTTGGTTCTGGGATTTTAACCACTCAGCTGCCACCCACATCTGAAGAGTTTGTGGTCACGACTCATTGTTTTTGCCGAGCATCAACCAAGCCACATGCCTGAATCCTCATTTTGATGTCTGAAATCAGCTCATGGTAACATTCCTGAGATGTACCACTGTGGCCATGACCTTGTGCCTCCACAAAGGACTCACCATCTTCCTCCAAAATAACACAGTCCCCCCACACTGCTGCTCCCTCCACTTCCCCAGGCACTGCGTCAAACCACTAGTGAAATAATGAACACTACACTGTTCCTCCTTTGGGACCGATTCTGCAGGATTTTGGCCCTAAGTAGACACAGTTCCTCAATTTTGTAACAAACAGAGAACATCCAATTTAGTTTGTTTCTTTGGAGATAGAGGATATAAACTGGAATAAATCAGCCATTGCCTCAAATGTTTATGCTTACTGCTTTTTGGGAGTTCTTATATTCAAGAGTGTGTGAAGACTGTAGGCTGTTTTTTAATGAAAACAGCTTTTCATAATAATAAAATTGAAAGCAGAATTTGGATTCATGCTTACTTGATAAGAAAGAGAGAAAATTGATCATAGCTGGTCTTCTCTGACAGCTGTACTCGTCTGGGGTATTTGAAGGATGAAAGATGCACGAAACAAAACTACACCTTCAACTCCTCGTGATGCATTAGCTCTTGGATTTGGGAAGTGGGTGGTTGTTGTATTTTGCCACTGTTGCTTAGTGAAGTAATTTATAATCATGAAAAGTGGGTGTAAAATTCATCCCCATGAGAATGATAGTGTATTAAAGCTATTTTATATTAATTTTGCCATAGTGTACCTGGTTTTGTAAAATGTCAGACAATAGCGTGTTCCTTTCTGTTTCTCCTGTATCTTGGGGGTGAATGACCCATGATTAAACCAAGGTGACGGTGAGGTCTCTTGACCAAGGTTTATGATTATCTCTATCGCTCCAGCCCATTTCATAAATCCTAGGAATGATGCTACCTCAATTTCTGAAATCTCTGTGAAGCAACATTTCTTAGAAACAAAATTTCTAGCTGAGGGCAGAGAATAAGTTCTTTTAAAAAAAAGTATTTTCAGCGTGGAGACTCGGCACCTACTCATGTGCACAGAGCAGCATCATGTGAGAGCACATCTATTCTTGCCAGTCCACTGCAGTATCACTCACCAACACGTGCTGTGCAAATTGCCATTTTTTCTCTCATAAGTTATGTGCTCCAGCAGTAACAGGAGTAGAACCCAATGGAGGAACTTTTTTCAGCCCTAGAAGCTGAGCTTTACAGACTCTAGACAGAGGGGCCTGGCCAGATCTTTGGTGGCTGTTGTGCTAGGAATTAGGTGCCTGCAGTTATTGCCAGCAATGGGCAGTCAGTGATTAGTGCTGGGTGTAAGTTCAGGGGAAAATTTCACTGGAGAGGATGGGCACTGCCACATCTCATCTCCCATTTCCTGCTCTTTCAATGCTACTGTTATTTCCCAAGGCAATGAAGACTTCAAATTTCTTTGACTTCATATTTAAGGTGTTGTCATGCTGTACTATTACCCTGAGTGGTAGTCAAGCTTTACATAGGAATAGGAAAAGCTTCTTCTTGTCTAAGGACCCATTCTGCAAATCTGCCCTTTTGTTCTGCGATTTTTCATCTCTCCATTTTTTTCCTCATGAGTTACACAACCAGTAGCAGCATCAAAGTGGAAAAATTCAGTTGCTTCTAAGCTCAAATAAAACCAAGGCAAAGTAGTCATTGCTCCCCTCTTCTTTCTCCCAGCACCTTCCAGAATGTTTTCCTATCACCTTCTGGGATCAGAAGGCCTCCTCAAGCAGATTTCTCTTTCAACAGCATACATGTAACCTCTCAGAGACCAGAGCGATGTACAAATGAGCAACAAAGGGAAATTGCCAAATGTTAAAAAAAAAAAAAATTAACAAAGATGCCATGTAATGTAATAGCCCAGTTAGTATTTACTCATTGCTCTTGTTGGATGCGAAATAATTGTAATAATACACATTCTACATAGATATCCAGTGTAAATGGGAACAAAACTTGCCCCCACTTAAACAGTATATGAATCTTAAATCTGTTACGTTCAGGCAAATTCTGGGAATATAGAAATAATAAATAAATAAAAAAAATATGCCAAAGCAGTACAGATTATCTTTCAGGTGTTTTTACCTTTGGTCCTAATGGCCCATGCTGTCCAGGTCTTCCTGCAGAACCCTATAAAAATACACTGAATTTACTGGTAAATCCACATGGCCCTTCAAAATAATTTTTTTTCAGAAAAAATTTAACTCACAACCACAACTGCTACAAAAATCAATGCTGGAGACCTGCAGTATTAACAGAGAGCAATAAAATGTACTTTTTCTTACAAATGCAACTTTAGTTCTGTCACTGCATACTCTACATATTTTTAGAAAAAACATTAGAATTAAATTTATCCAAGGGCATTTGTTGCAATGGATTGCTTTCAACTGCCTATAATTTTTTGAATTTGCATTCTTGGCTAAAATTAAGATATGCTACCAGTTTAGAGGCAACAGTCTTGCTAAGTTTAAAAGCAGTTTCGCAAAAAGTTTGTTTCAAAAAACATTTGGAAATTCAAATTCCTCTCATCTCTATATGGTGACATGTAAAGAACAATTATGGGTCTGATGGTAAAATGGACAGCAGTTAATTATTGGTCATTGTAGAAAGTTGAATGGAAGAGAAAGGAATTCAACAAAGTGATTTAATTGTCTTTTTCTGGAATATGAAGGCACTAATAAATGGTAATGCTAAATAACGAGAAGACACTAATGAAACTTTACACTGATCGGTGGAAGAAAAAAATAGAAACCCTGGAAATGAGAGCTGAGCCATCAGAAAAAAAAATAATTCTATTTCTACTTCAAACAACAACCACTAGTTTCTGATGAAAGATTAATAGAAATCTCAACAGATACAAAGGCAGTGCCAATAAGTATAATTTATGTCCTAGCAGCAGTTTTGAGTTGCAGCCCCCTTGGAAGCAGATTTTCTGGTTTCACCTAAACACCGCTGGGTACTCCGGAGTTGTGATAAGGTGTAAATGGCTCATGATGCAGCACCAATGTTTGTAAAAGCATTTTCATAACTACAGCTGAATTTTAATTTTTCTTATCTTTTTCCCATCTGGCTTCTGTACTCACTCAAACTTTTAAGACTAATTAAGCAATAACAGGAAAATTTTATTCAAATTCAACAAGCCATTTTTTGAATATTTATAGCTGAGTGACTTGGAAACAATGCCTGTTATAAAATCAAATGTGAGAGTAAGGCTGTGACTAAGGCCAGTCAGAATGCGCAATTTTGGCCCGGTTGTGGACATCTTTTTTCAGCTAGAAGATTCAATACTTATTTTTGTAACTGTATTTTTGTGATATTTTTAGTATCTAGGAAAAGACGTAAGAGGGGGCAAAGTTCTCTAAGCTATCGGCTACAACTTCAGTGACTCACAATTACTAGTACTTTCAACCAACACTGTAAAGAGCTGCTCAAAGTTGCTCCTGCCTCCAGTGTTCAGTTGGTGCCTGATGATTCATGAAATCACAGGCACAGGATTGTACAGGCCTGTGGAGGGCATCTGATCTAATCATTCTCTTGAAGCAGAATTGTCACCAGCTTTGGATCAGGTCAGTCACATTTCTGTCCAGCAAAGTCTTGATAACTCCAACACCAGATCAGACCTTCTGCAACTTCCCTGGGTGAATTGCCCCAGTCCTGCACCAACCTCCAAGGGAACAGCCTTCTCCTCAGAACATCACAAGCGGCAAATTGTAACCACCGTCCCTTGCTGCCCCATCTGGGATTACGAGTAACAGTTTGGCTTCATCATACTTGCAGTTGCCTCTCAGAGACTCATTAGTAGCTACGGGATCATGCCTTTGTCTCCTTTTGTTGCCAGACTAAACCACTGGAGCGCCTTCTATTGTTATGGATGACAATAAATCCAAATTATCTGGTTGGTACTGATACAATATATTCCCATATTCTCTACTTGATGATTTAAGTGGCCCACACTAGCAAAAAATCTCCTGAGACACAGTGATGGAGAAAAAAAGCATCCCTTTGTCTGTGACATTGCTTCCACATTACTGGGAACAATTTTTTAGTTTAAAAGTGGCATGTCGTATTACGCACATTTGATTGTCAAACTATAACATTTCAGTTTCATCTTCATATGTGTGATTCACCTTCATATGAGAGAAAGGAATCCATTAGGGTAAAAGAAGCAATAGAGAGCTAGATAACATGAAACTCTTATTTTACCCTTTAATATCTCAAAAATATATCAGAGCAGAATCAAAAAAATCATTAGCTAATGAGGTATCAGAAAAATTCCATTCAGAGTCTTTAGAGGACACAGTTATTTTAATGACATTCTAAGGCAAGTGAATCCATCTCAGTGTAGTGACTGTCAATCTATAGCTGTCTGGGGTTATATGTTTCAAAAAAGCAGAATGGGGGAAACTTCTGTTTGGAAAAAAACCCAAAACGAACCAAAAACCCAACAAAATATACTCCCCTCCCCCAAAATACCCACTCACCTTCGGGCCCCTTGATCCAGGAATTCTTGACTCGCTTAAAAGGTCGATGCTACCTGATCCTTCCATATCCTAATGGAAGAGACAAAATGCTACAGAATTTAAGAATTTATCTTTTTTTTTTTTTTTTTTTTTTTTTTTTTTTTTTTTTTTTTTTTTTTTTCTGGTTTGTTGTATTTTATTTTTTTTAACTGCTTTGTTTTCTGAAGTTCTGTAAAAACTGGAAACATACCAAACACAAATATTTTAATCTTTTCTCATTAACTTTTTTTCTGAGACAAATGGATGATGTTCTGGAGATAGGCTTTGCTCAAATGTGAGAAAACATGTTGGTCTTCCTTACAGAAACTCTGATGTTTACTGTCTTGTCAACTTTTGACACCATTGCTCCAGCACTTCAGGCTGAAGAGCATCAAGCAGAAGTGAGATGGTATGTACTATGTTTAAGCACACTTCTAAGCAGTATTCTTCTGTATAGCTGCCATCCAGCTGTGGAAACACTAATGACTAGTAAGGGTTACCAGAACTGATTTATGGCAGGGAGAACTTGCAAACAGTTTGTTAAGGGCAGCAATCCCTTTTCATCAATAAAGGTTCTTCCTAATTCTCACTGTTGAATACTGAACTCCTGCCTAAAATACTGCCTTCTGAAATTGAGCAGAAAAAAATAGTTCCACCATCAAATAGTAGAATTAATTATGTTGAAAAGTTCTCAGAGACTGCCTGGCCCAACTTCCTGTCAGAAGCAGTGTCAACACTGAATTCCAATCAGGTTGTTTAGGTCTTGGAACCTTCCAGAGATGAAGGTTGAGTGTTCTCCAGACTAAGCAAGCTCAGTTCCCTGAGACTTTCATGATAGGTTATCTGCTCCAGCCCACTGTCCATTTCCATTGCCCTCTGCTAACTCCAGAAAGAAATCTCTGTGTAGTGGGAGTCCTTGAGAGCAGACTACCTATTTCCCATGGGGATTTTTTAGTAGTTTTAAATGAAACTGCACAGAAAGCAGCAACCTCCCTCCAGCTTTCATTGCTCTATGGCATTCCAGATCCATGGTAGGAGCAGGAGCTGCCAGTTCGAAAGCAGCAAAGAAATAAAATTGCAGGCTGCCATAATTACTTGTTTCAGGCCCAGTGCCTGTCATGTTCCTGTCCCTTGTCTTGTGCCTAGTCTAAACTTGTCAGACTGTGCTTCAAAACATTTGGATGAACCATGCCAGCAAGGAACTGTTCACTTGCTTTTAGCTGCAGTTTTAGTTGCAGCTGTGCTGGCTTAACTGTTTCTTTTTTCTGAAAAGGGAAAACCTTAATCTTTCTTTGTTTCAATTCCCTGCTCACAGCCATACAACCTTCATTTGCAACATCAGCATTGTGTGTCAAATCCCCTCACTTTCCTTTAGATGACTAAAATGGCAGAAAATACGTTACCTTTGGGATGCGGGTGTTTCCTAAAATTTTAGTAAATTAAATCGGCTCGTGGGAGAATGGAGGGAATACTGAATATTAGTGCATGTGAAGGACAGGTATGTGCCAGGAATGTCTGCAGATGGGAGAAGGAACAGGAGCAAAGGAGAATCTCCACCTCCTAGTGACAACAAGCCCTTGTCTCAGCTTACCATGTTTAGAGGACTCATACTCCTGGCCTACTTAGCTTTCTGCCAGATAGTGACTTGAAATGGCCCAGCTTAGCACAGCTGTGAGGCACTCAGGACATGGTGTGAGGGAAAGGGTGAGATACCAATTAGATGAACTTCAGCTACTATTGAATGACAGCTTAACAACAAAGGTATGGAAAACATAATTTGACCTGACTCCACTGAAAAAGAGAGATCTTCTGACCTTTTCTGCCAGCTCCACAAGAGTTAGGGAAGCAGAAAGAATGTACAGCTAGAATCAGGTCCTTCTTTTAGGGGACCAAGGTGAGAAACCTTTAGTGCAACTTCACCTAATATTAAATTACTGTTATTCAGACTTTTTGCTCCTCCATCAGCTATTGGTGTAACAAGCACCAACAGAAAATCTCCTCATATTCTCTTTGGCCTGTTTAATCAAATTCTCACTGCTTAGGATAAATCACACTGTGTTTCTGTGTCCTTTCCCTTGACTGTACTATGCCAGTCTGTTTTTCCCTTTAAGAGAGTGCTTGATGCCTGCTTGATATAACACATCATCTCTTTTGACATCTGCATGTTTTCAATGGGTTTACCAGGTACCTTCTGCAGCTCAAACTGTTCTTTTGGCAAGCATAAGTGCCAGCAAACACCATGCCATTTGGTTTTTGCACATAGCTTATCACAGATGCTAACAAGTGCTAACAGGAGTGTTTTGCAGAAACAGCCTTACAGCAATAAACAGACTGCCAACCAAAAGGTAGTGTTGCCCTAACAAACTGGCAGACCACGGTGCTGCCTCAACAGATGGCAGGGGTGGGCATCCAAAAGATCAGCAACAGCTAGCAAGCCTGCTTAAAGTAGTATACCTCTCAGGGAAATGACAATCATACCAATTTTACTTGGACTAGATAAAGTTCAAATTGAAGCCAGTCAAGATACTGTTACTGCAGTTAGAGTTCAAATCCTTCTGCATTTACATCCATAAAAGTGGGGACTCTCAGTTTTCACCCTTTCCTGCTCATCTACTGAGTTTTCTCCTCTGAGACTTAGGTATCAAAAGTGGCAGAGTTTGATCCTAAGCACCTAATTTCAGAGAACTCTTTGGTGACATAATAAGGGCATGTTGCCTTCTACTCAAATAGTGCTAATGGGGAAAAGTGGAGAATCTCATAAATAGTGGATCCTCACAGGTCACAGAAGATGACTGTAAGTCAGAGAAGCCATTATTCTGGGCTAAAACTCAGGCCAGGCCTGGGATGAAGATGTGACTTGCCAGTGGTCCTTAACTCATTCTGAGACAAGTAGATATTTATTCAGGGGAGGGTGTAAACCAGTGCAGTGCACCTAAAGCAAGGCAAAGGACTGTTTGTATACTGAGACTTCAAGCTGTTCCTTGCTAACAATTTTGGTGCTGCAATTAAGAACTTGTGAACTGCTAGAGAGATTTTTGTCCAGTGAAATTCACTGACATCAGTGAGATTATTAACCAGGAGTGTATATAGTACAGTATTCTTTAGTCAGATCTTAGAAAACAAATTAGGTCTCTAAACAAGCATTAGTGGTCATGTTTGTGACACCTCAAAGTGTCTGTAGAGTAAAAAAAAGAAAAATACAAAAGGGCTGGGGTAGAAACTAAGAGAAATGTAAGCTGGTAACTGAAACACCCCCACTTTACTGCAGCTGTTCTACAGGTGGCCAGTAGTTTCAGTCAAAGATTCCTACTTCTCTAATGAGACTGTCCTGAGTTACTGTGCAAACTTTATTATGATATAAAAAGCTTTGGAAAGACTTTCCTGAGCCAAACAGCTAAATTAGAATTGAAAAGTATATGAGAAAAAAAGAGGAAAAAAGGGAAGACACAAATATGAATATTGATATTGACACTTTCTTGACCTCTCTTCACAAATATGTTAAGGCAACAGCTCTAATTCTTGAACCCTGGTGTTCTTCCCTTGCCTTTCTTTATTGCAAAGCCACGTTCTGCTTCAACAACATTACCCAAATGAGCAGTTCTCAAATAATATGCAAAACTCATCTGGAGCTTGCCTAGTCTCATATTTTTAAGTGATGAAGGTACTATTCTCAGAAGTAGAAAAAGTAACATCTGCAATTTTATATTTTTAATAGAACATTTTTGTTCTAAGTAGAAGAGACCATGAGGTCAGAAATGAGCGTGTCTCTGTATTTACACTGCTTGACAAATTTCAGTCTAGAACAAATAACTCTGTCATCAATTTGGACTTAAATACCTTTGAAATATACAGATGATCACATTATCCTTCCTCTGGAGGAAACATATTCATTGTTACAACAAACTTCAGAATAGCAAAATACCTCAAATCCCAAGCCGTAACCTAGTCCTGGTGGTCCAGGAGGTCCAGGGGGCCCAGGAGGCCCAGGAGGTCCTGGTGGTCCAGGATTTCCAGGAGACCCAATAGGGCCAGCTTCTCCTTTGGGGCCTGTTGATCCAGTGACTCCAGTATCACCCTAAAATAAAAATTCAGTCTATTGATGCACTGAATATGCCTAAGTAGAGGCAAGTAAGAAGATTTACAGGATCACAGAATGGTTTGGGTTGGAAAGCTCATCAAAGTTTCAATCCCTCTGCCATGGGCAGGGATACCTTCCACTAGACCAGGTAGCTCAAAACCATGCCCAACCTGGCCTTGAACATTTCCCAAAGTCATCCACCAATTATGATCATAGCCCTCCCCTGGACTTGTTCCAACAGACACATGCCTTTCTTGTGGCAGGGCTCCAAGAGCTGGACACAGCCCTCCAGGTGGGCTGTCATTAAGGCAGAGTAGAGAGGGAGCATCCCCTCTCTCAACTTGTGTCACCCTGATCTTTTTCAGCTTTCTGATGTTTGCATTTTTGTAGTAGAGTTTCTCACAAATTGTCATGTAAACAAAGAAATGTTATTGTAAACTCTTCTTATTTATCATTCCTTTCTTGAGGAGAGACAATTGATTAACTTCTAGTTTGACCAGTGTAGTTGGAGAGGTGTCAACCTCATCCTCCAATCCATAGTCATTGTGCAAAATCTATATAAATTGAAGTCGAAAAATAAAATTCCCTCTTTTTGCCCTGATGACTTGACTGCATGTGTGCTGTTCATTTTGTGTCTTATAGCAACAAACCTGCTGGTCATGTGTATTGATTCTGGCTGAGCTGGAGCTTGTTTTCCCCACAGCACTCCTCATGGTGCTGTGCTTTGCATTTGTAGCTGGAAAGGTGGTGATAAGACACCAGTGTTGTGTCTGCTGCTGAGCAGCACTGGGACACCATCAGTGCCATCTCTTTAACAATTCTCTCATCCCCTCCTCCTGTCAAGTGGGCTGAGAGTGGGCAATATCCTGGGAGAGGACACAACTAGGCTAAAATAGCTGACCCAAATTAACCAAAGGGGTATTCCATACCATACGATGTCAGCTCAGATAAAAAAGCTAAGGCAGAGAGGAGGAACGGGGGACATCTGTCATTTTATAGATTTGCCTTTGGAGCAATTGCTTCCTGGGAAGTGGCTGAACATTACTCACTGATGGGAAGTAGAGATTAATTTTTTTTTCTCTTTGTTTATATGCATGCAAACTTTCACTTTCTTTTTGCTTTAGTAAACACTGCCTTATCTCATCCTACAAGCTGTTTTCCATCTTATCATCTCCTTCCCCAGTCCTGCTTGGAAGGGGAATGATAGAGCCGTGTCCAGCCAAGGTTACTTGACTACACCACATTTCATAGAGGAGCATGCTGGCCAACTGAGAAACCAGATTTATCTGCTTCATTAGGTTGCACAATAAAAATCTTTAAGATTTCTCAGCCCTTTTCAGCAATGTGCTATATCACAGTGATCTTGCCATTCTATCAAGACACTGTCTTTTGTTACCTTTGCACCAGCAGAACCAGGTAGACCCTGTTCACCCTGTAAAAGAAAATGAATTCTAAGTACTTAGAATAAGATGATTAGGCAACAAAAACACATTTACGGTATTTCTCTTCATCTGAAACATCAGACTTCTCAGTTAAAAAGAAAGCAATCTGTAATTCAGGAGTTACAGTGACACATTAATACTCTGGTCTAGTATGCTGACTGGACTCAATCTTGTATTTTATTTATTGCTGCAGATTTTAAGGGTTTGGAGCACACAGAATTAGACAATGCAGGTCACAATCCTCATGCTTCTGAAATGTCAAAATTCTTAAGGGATATAACAGAAATGGAAACTGGTCCCACTCAAGTTGTCTAGGGAACCCTTCCAAACACAAGATGTGATGACTAGGAAGATTTTAAGGTTCCTCTGCAGCAATCAAGATTTTATCCATATTTGCTTTTATACACTTTACTTGCATACTGGTCATTTCCATTTCTATTCCATGGAATAGACAGAAAGCCAATAATAATGCACACAAATAATTATTTTCCAAATTGCTCTGAGTCTAGTGGAATAATTTTTATGTTGGCAAGCTCCTGCCCTTACTCACTCAGCAGAAATATTTCTTGAGTAAAGTCTGAAAAAATAAGTAAGCACCAGGAGTAAAATGATAATTTTTTTTCTGAAATCAATGGCTAAACTCCATGTCATATATCACTCCAATGAACAGACTGAATTTACTTTCAATGCATCCTGTTGTTTTTTCCCCATTATCTTCTCTGGATTAATTTGGAATAGTGTACAAAACAGGTACAGCAATATAAATTAAATCAAGATTATCAGAAAAAAAAATAGTAAAAATTGAAAAACTCTTACTTGTATTGAACAGGTGCAGATACATAGTACTTCAATTCTAATTGAACCTTTATCAGATATACACTATGCAGCAGACAGACTCAGTAAGGCAAAATACTGTAGAGCTTTTTTTTTGAGGACTATGATTTTTTAAGAAAATTAATTTCTCTTTAATTGCTTCTCTCTTCCCCATCAATCTTCTCTTATAGTATGTGATTCAATTTACTTCAGCTGGAGTTTTTTGTGTTCTTAGGCTCCCTCATGTAAAACACACACCATTGATTACAATGGACATGGGTTTCAGGTGCCTGCTTTGTAGCACGCATATTGCATGTTCTGGAATGCTACTGCTCCCGTATGTGTGCTGCACTTTGATCAGCCTCAGGCTTTTGATATCACAACTCAGAACCTTCAGCCTCCAGACATAAAAATAAATCAATGTTCTGGCCATTTAAGACCTTTTCGTGAATGAAATGAAAATGCCTTTTCATTTCCCTTACAGTGCGTAAGCTTACAATGTACAATTGGGAATTTACTTGTGTGTAAGGTGTGTTGTCAAAGCTCACTAGAGGATGAAATTGTCTTGTAGTCTTTGTCTTTGTTTTCTTCACATCCTTCTTGAAGTGCAGTGTTAAAAAAATGGTGCTTAAATGATGTTTTGATTAGCAATGGATTAGATTAATTTCCCTATGTTGAGTCTGTTTTGCCTGTGACAGTAATTGCTGAATGATCTTTCTGTCCTTATCTTGACCCATCAGCTTTTCATTGGTGGGCACCTGGTATCCAGCCAGCATAGGCCATGACTTGGTCTCTTGTTTGCCAGTTTAAATGGTTTGTGCTCCTTCAGACTCTTCTCCCCTGTCACACAATGTGCTGTCACTCTGTGCCAGGCTGAGCTAACTGGAGTTCTCTCTTTCCCCCTCCAGACTCCCCTGTCTGGGCATGGTCATGACTGGCTTTTGAGTGCCAAATCACAATGGAATATTCATACTGCATATCGAATATTGCATGCTGCAGAAAATGAGACAGTATCCAGTAGGAAATTCTGGATTTCTGAATATGCCTTTTGAGATGTGTTCTAATAAGCCATTAATATCTGGATTCCATTAAAAAATACTGAAGCCAGATGCTATTGTGTTGCAGGGACAACTGTTTACGATTTTTACAGCCTAGAATTGACAAAGATTTTCCACTGAAGTAGGAGCAAGACAGACATTTAACTCACCTTTTCTCCCTTCCATCCTGGTGGGCCAACCACTCCATCACGGCCAGGAGGACCTTGAGGGCCCTGTAGATGACAGTAAATCTAAAGCAGATGCCACTTGAGAGCTTGATTTCTAGAACACGTGTTTAAGTATTAGGGACCAACTGGTGATGCAGCATTACGAAAGACTAATGTGTAGCACCTCCCACCACTAAGTTTTAACACTTTTGTTTCTTGTCTTCTGAGAGTTTGGTTTTGTATCAAACCAGTATTTAAATATATTTTAATAGAAAACTATATACAACAATCATAGAATAATAAGCAAAAATAAAACCCAGTATATTGTAAATATAACCTTAGCATGAGAGATTATGGTGCTATCCAAGCAGGTTTTGACAACACTGTAAAAGACACAATTGGGATCCATCTCATGGGAATCCATGAGAATCCCCAGACATCTCAGTTATCCACACTTTTGGCAATGTCAGTGCTAGAGGAGTCCAGCTGAGAAAACCTTGGTATTGACCATATCAGTGGCCAGGTTTCCTGTGTGGTAGAGTCACTAAAAGCAGCTGTGATATGGAGGGAATGGTGTCAAACAAGAGACTTGTGTGTTGTCACTGCAAACAGAAAAGCCAGTAGGTTGCAGAGGTCTTGATTCATAAAGCTCCAGTGATATCCTCACGTGAGAACAATGAGGCTGGGCCTAAGCTCCCCATGTGGGGCAGCACTTGGCTTATTCAGACCCACTTTGCCAGGTGTCCCTGGGTAGCTGAGCCTGGAGGTGCATTCCTACACTTTCAGGAGCAGTACTCCTCAAGAGTCCTTCTGCAGAAAAAAAGCTGCTGCTGCTTTGCTTTGGTTGTTCATAATGTTCATGACATCTCACTGTAATTTTGCCTTGAAAAGTGTGTATTAGGTTCTCCACCCAATTTCTGGTGTTATATCCGTGACTTGTTGTATCCTGCCTGCATTTGATTGAGGAGGCAGGCTGGGAAACCCTGGCTTTGTAGGGTCAAACAATAAATCAGTACAGGTATTGAAGTCCAGCCCAGAAGGTACGGTAAGGTAACAGGCATATTGCACAGCCTAGATTTTTAAAACTGGGCTCTGAAAGCCTTTAACTACATTTACAGGGGTGTATTCTGGCCTCTAGGAATCTTTAATAATATTTATTTATTTATCTATTTTGGGGAAGAATATAAATGTCTAGTGAAGGAGATAGAAAACATTGTTTCCCTCTGATGTTTTCAAAATTATCACAAAGCCTTATTTTTCTGGCTTTCTTCTTCCCCCCAACCCTGCTTCGCTCTTTGGGTGCACTGCAAGTCATAGAGTAACTAATAGATATTTTTTTTTTTTAATATTGAGAATAATCAGAAATATTTTCAGTATGTTTCAAACATTTTCATGTTGTATTTTGGCATGATTACATTGACAGAAGAGAATAAGAGAAGAGGTTGAGCTAAGAACTATACCTGTTCTAAAGTTTACTGATTACTTCTACTGAACTGCTTAGCAATTTTAGGCTTTGTGGTGGTAAAATTGCTAATTTCCTTTAGAGCTTTGGAATAGTCTTTCTTATGCACCTAGTAGGCAACACTGGGACATTTGTTCTTCTTGTCAGAGTATATTAGTACATTTGTGAGCACTGCAAACAAAAAATTATGATAGAAAATATCCCTATACAATGCTATGAGTCAATTTGAGTTCATGTAGGATTTAAAAAAATGTATTTAATCAGATCAATATCATATAAGCGTGAGAAGCAGTTTGTGCAGGGCTATTTCCCATTACAAAATGCAGTCTTTACTCAAACATTTCCAAGACATGTTTGCCAAGAGAAGAGGTACTACATCACAAAGTTCTTCATTTAGCAAGGACTTAAGCCTGTTCCCCAAATTCAAGGGATTGGCTGGTCTTCTGGAATTACAGTTCACAGCTGTAAATCCTGTATAACACAAATGTGTTAATGTGGTGCTTAATGGGGATTCTCAACCAAAAAAATTCTTCTAGGAATTGATGTCACTTCATTTATCCAGAGTGGGCAAATGTGTGCAAAACTTTGAAAAGCAGGATGACAGTTTCTTAGGTCATCTGAAATTGTGGGAATGCATGGGTCTGTATTCTTAATAGCTGGAGTTTTCCTTCAGCAGCCTGCAGGTTTGTGCTGGTCTGATTCTTCTGAGAATGTTTTTTAGTAGTCTTATTAACATTTAACTTCTACTTTTTAAACTAATATGTTTCCCAGGAACTATCCTGAAACAATGATTTCTATTGCATCAGAAAATTTGCTGTCTATAAGTAGTTCATGTTATTGGCTGTGAAATCCCAAACTGCACAAGAGGGAATACACTCATCTTTAAAAATAAAAGATGAATCAATTCTTATTTATCCATTTTCTTTTAATTCCTTTTTACATTATTCTTTTATGGCAATTTTTAGTACTATATCCTGACCATTTGAATTACTTTGTATTCTAAAGATATAGAAACAGCCACAGTCAGGAAAGTTGAAGGTACATTTTGAATTGCAAAGAAGCTGTTATAGAGAACCTTCTAATCTAACACTGCACTTTATCAAATGCAGTAAATAAAACATTAGGGTAACTGTCTTTTTTGTAAGACTTGCCAATGCATTTTCCTTAAATTATATTTGTAATCCTCAATACAATTTGATCTGTCTCGGATTCAGAAAAGAAAAAGAGTACTGTTGGGAGTTTAGCAATTAGATGAAATCTGTTCAGCATTTCAGACTTTTTAATTTCATACTGCCTTCCATATTACTATCAGTAGATGCAGAGAATAATGAATTTGCTTGGCTTCCCGTGCACTTGACTCTTTAATACCATATTAAAGACTTTCAGGTGCCTAACGTCTTTCTGCACAAAAGATGCTGCTTTTCACCTGGATGGCCAAACATTTGTAAGATTTTGTATCAACTCCCATCTTGGTTATCCTCAAAAAAACCCCTTCAAGACAGCTGAGATATAGTGAGATCTCCTTTTCAACACCTGTCACCCATACACTTCCTTGATATATGCCAATGACACCCTGTCAGGTATGGAAGTGGTGACTCACTTTGAGAGCTGTGTGATATACAGGACAAACCTTGTCCTGAGAACAACTGCTGCTGGCAGATGGTTGATAGGGAGTAAGAGAACCTGATTACTAAATATATGGAATCAGCGATTATTCTGAATTGGAAAGGATCACCATTAGATCAATGGCCCACACAGAGATCAGACCCACAACCCTGGCTTTATTTAGCACCATGCTCCAACCAGCTGAGCTAATCTCATAGTTCCAGAGAGTATTCTCAGAGCTCTTCAGTCCTAAAAAAATTGATTTTCTTCACTGAAAAAAACACTTTATTGAGGATTCATTTGCAAGTTGGGCTTTAGCAACATTTTTTACAGTAGCATTATATTTCACATGTCCAGAGGAATAAGTGTTTCTACCTAGCTGAAAAAAAGGACAGAAGAGGAAAGAGGAGAATGCAGTTTATTCTACGAATTCCCTGAAGCATATATAAGTGATTTAGCAAACTTCATTTTCCTGAAAGTACCACAGGAAAACTGATACTTAGTCTTATTCAGTGTTGATAAAAGCATTCTTAGTTTTTATTTATTCTGATCCAGATTCACCAGTGTCTGTCAAATGTACATTACTCCTGTGCAGTAATGTGCCTTGGTTAACAAGATCTTTATTTATTTCTTTCTTTTTTAAATAAATAAATTTGCATAAGATTCAATCTCTTAAATTAAAAATATTTTGCAATTTAATTAAGAATTTTACAGACTGTAAGTCTTAGAACTTAGTGTTGCAGGACAGAAACAACATCAATGCTGGGTACAGAAGGGTACTTACTTCAGGGCCTGGTTCCCCAGAAGCTCCATCTTCTCCTGGTGACCCAGGAGGTCCTACACCTGAATCAGGTGCTGGCTTCCCTGGAAGACCAGGCAGCCCTGGAGGGCCTGGTGGCCCTGGAGGACCCTGTGTAAATCAGCAGGACTGTTAGAGATTATCCTAGCCAGGTTCATTTCTATATACACGGAACAGGATAAAGCTCACATAGACTACTCAGGCTTATAAAACTCAGCTGGGGTTTCTAGCCCACTTCTGCTTCACCGAGAACCCATTTTAGTTACACCCTTACATGGGGTCACACTGAGCTCCCTCACCCATGCTCTCTGGACTTTGCCACCTCAGAGCATGCATTGGCAAGCAGGACATTGAAAACCAAAACATTTTGTGTCAGCTGCCTGTAACCCAGTACAGATCTCAGACATATCCCAAGGATCAACTTAATTATAAGAGACCTAACCATAGTGAAACCATGGGATCATTGTACAGAGGGAAGTGGTCTGTTTTTTCTCCTCTACCATTTCATAGGTTTTCTCCATGTTATTGCTGGAGCACTGAGAGTCTCTACTCATGGTCAAGACCTGCTTAATGCTGTAAAACTGGCCTCTGCTCTAAAGTTCTATCCTGTGTGGACATGAGCAGAGGTATTTAAATTGAATGAATTGAACGAAATGAGCAAAATGTTGTTTTAGGGGAAACAGTACATTTGCAAATATTCTCTCTCATGTCCAAGTGGGGAGCTTGAAGTTTTGGGCCATGGCACTCTAGGTCAGTGTTGGGAAAGATGAATCAGGGAAACCTTATAAATATGATTGTTTAGCAAAAGATTCTGAAAATATGAAACCTGTAATCGAAATGAAAGCGTACTTTGAGTTGTAGGATACCAAGTCTTAGTTGCTGTATAACCTAAAGACAATAGCCTGGCCAGCTGAAGGAGAATCCCTTTTGATTGAACAATGCCTTTCTGCTGGCTAAGGAATCCAAAGGTCAATGCAGCAAAACAGAAAAGTCTAAAGAGTAGTTTTTAGAGTTTAAAATATAACACATGGTAATGTAGTAGTTCTTATAGGCTGTATGTAGATTCTATAGGGTTGTGTGTCTTGTATTGGTTGGTCACTGTAAATTAGAATATTCATCACAAAAGAAGATATAATGTATTGTAACCTGGACCTCGCTCTCTTGGCTTTCTCTCTCTTCTCCTCTCTCTTAGCCCCTACGCTCTTGGCCCACTTCTCTTCCCTGCTCTTCTCCTCTCTCTTGGTTTGCCCCCTCTCTGCTCTTCTCTTCTCTCTTCCCCCTGCACTCTGACCCCTGCCACGTTTCTCTAGCTCTCTCCCCTCTTCGTGCCAGCTTACCCTCTTTCTCTCTCTCTCGTTCTCTCTCTGGGACTTCCCTTCAGCCGAGGCTGGTGGCTGAAGGGAAGGCCCTTTCTACCCACGACCCTTGCAATAAAACCACGTATTCTAGAATATCTCAGGTTTGCAGAGTACCTTGTCCCTGTAAGTCACGGATGCTTCTACAGGTCAGGAAACCTTTAACTCTGACTTAGGGCCATGTATTTTCAGTATAGTAAACAGAGCCTTCTGCAGGACACTCACTGTCTTGTTACCTACAAAGGGCATCTGAAGAGGCTCCTAAATTAGGCAAGATAGCTAACTTTCAGCATGTGGGAATTGACTCCTGAAGGGCCTTGAGAATAAGGTATTAAGCACTTTTGAGGAAAAAGTAAGAAACAGGAGTTCTGAGGCAGAAACCAGTCTGAAAGAATGAAAAATATTGCTGGTTGTATTGCAAAGCAGAGGCCTCCAGTGTGCTATAGCATTCTGGAGTTCATAGAAATCATAATGGACTCAGAAAGCTGCAGTGTTACTGATGTTCAGTTCACCAGAAAGCTGCACCATAAAGTATTTCATACAGACACACTTATTTTTTTAGAACAGGTACTCCAAATTGAAAAAAGCAAAGGCTAGTGTCATATAGCACTTTCCACTGACTAAAAGGGGCTTACAAGAGAGCAGGAGACGGGCTGTTTACAAGGGTATGTAGTAACAGGGTAAGGGGCAATGGCTTCAATCTAACAGAGAGTAGGTTTACATTAGACATTAGGAAGAAATCCTTTACTGTGAGGGTGGTGAGACAGTGGAACAGGTTGCCCAGAGAAGCTGTGGATTTCGCATCCCTGGAAATGCTCAAGGCTGGGCTGGATGGGGCTCTGAGCAACCTGGTCTAGTGGAAGGTTCCCCTGCCCAGGCAGGGGAGCTGGAACAAGGTGACATTTAAGGTCTTTTTATGATTCCGTGAATCTATGATTCCCATTCCTCTCCTATTTACTGTGTCTTCTCACAGTCAGATTAAAAGCATTTTCTCTTTTTAAAAAATCCTCTTGCCATTATTTCTTTTTTGGCTTCCTCATGTCTCATGCTTCTTCCCCACTCACAAGCACTTAGGCCTTTCTGACCTCGAAATGAAATCCTACAAATCCTTTCTGGATGCTGCAAATTAAGCATGTATAAAACTTGCATTATGAAATTGACCTTCTACAACCTGCATCAGTAAAATTAAAGCTCTTTATTATGAGAAATATCAATACATACTTACTCTTAAGATCTCAGTCTCTCCAATGCTCTCAGTATCTCCAGAACCTGATTCTTCAGTTTCCAGTCTATTCTGAAATTAGGAAAATTCCATTTTAAGTTATTGCTTATAAAGATGACAAATGCAAATATCACTTGACATTTACTGGAAATACAGCTATCAATATCTTTACAGGAGTCTATCACTAACAAAATAAATTATAATTCAGCAAAAAACATTTCACTTATGTTTCTGGTGTTTCATACCATCTTCTTTTGTAATCACTGAGCAGTGTATTTACCTGAAGGTGCCCTATGAGCACAGTGACAACTATCCTGCAGGCCATGTGACTGTTTAAGTGAACTGAAGTTATGTCTCAGACGAATTTTAACTTCAGAGAGGTATCTGTCAACATTACGAATATCCTAAAATGCAGATCTTATACATAACCCGTTTTCCACAATGTGCTCCTCATTTTAAAAGCCAAATCCTGAGATTCTTACAGCTTAAAACTGGAATCAAAAAGATGACTTTTATAAAGAGGAATCAATATCAGTCAATTTTCTAAAATATTCTGTTGAAAAAACACCTTAGTGTTTAGTCTTTGGTGAGTTTCATAGCCATATACATTTTGCAGACTACAAAGAAAAGTACAGAAAAAAGTACTACCTGAATAAGTTATCATCATACCAAAGCTGGTGTTTCAAATGCCTGGGAGTTAAGGATGCCTTCCTTGGCTGCACTGAGACTTCTCCTACTTCACTACAGAATATAAGGCCTTGAAATGTGCTGTCACAGAGGACAAGAAAGTAATGGGGGTGCAGGACTTGGTGTTCCCTGCTGCATTTAAAGAAGTGGCCTTTGACTGGGTAAAACTGTTGGCTGGAGCACCTTGTCCTAGGGACCTGGAGCTGCCTTGCTGGTCTCTGGAAGTCAGCATCAGTGCAGGCTCAATAGTGCAGCAGAACACTGTTAATCTGCTTTTATGCTCCAGAAATATAGTGGCATAATTTAGCAGGCCCAGAATCAAGGGAGCAAATAATCCATTTTGGTCAGTGGAATACATTTCAGACTATCTTGTTAAATAGTCATGATGCCCAGTGTGACAGATGGTTTTGTTTAAAAGTCCACCCCAGGATTTCCACTGTATCCATGGTGAACTATGTCTAAGCGTAAAATCAGCTCTCACACCATGAACGGAAAATTCAGGCCAGATTCCTTCTTTAGCTGCGTGTACATGTATCCTCACAGATATAGTGGGAAAAGTCCAAGTACAGCAGTAAGATGGATCTGAAACCCATTCTTTAACATTGCCTGAGCACGAAGCATTCAAAGTACAAACACTGCCGTCATGCTGATACGTGTTCTAGTACTTAATGACAGCAAACATAACTGACTGTCAAACCATTTCTCTGATCAGTAGCAGGAAGAAATTAATAATTCAGGTTTAGAACGCCTTTTTGTGGAAATTTTTGTTTAATGTTCTCCCATATATTTTTGCTTTTGCACAGGGGAACACACATATCCACTGACATTTTAAAATGCGAATACTGGGTGTTTATGTAGCTTACAGTATTCAGACGCTTCAGTCAGACATTTATTTGCATTTCTGCATGAATGTTTTAGAAAACATGATTATCTCTGTGGCAGTCAGGCTAGTTTCCCAGAGAAAACCTCCTATTTAGTTCTGGATTCCTCTGTGGCAAACTGAGCTCGTTGACAGAGAACCCCAAATACTCACTAATCCTCTGGAAGGACCAGATGGTCCTGTGGGTCCTAGTAGTCCAGGGGGTCCTGGCAATCCCTCACCAGGATCACCCTGAAATGGGAATTAAGATAAATCAGCAAGGATTTAACCATATAAAGACTATAAGCACCAGCTACAATCTGTGCGGATTTCCAGTCACAAGAGTGGCAGCATAGATGCTATGAGCAGGGTTGGACTTTGTTCATTTCTAAGACAAGCTGCCAAGGAACATGATCTTTGCATTGGCAATGGAAGAAAGAACTCTTGCTTTTCTAACTTCTGCAATGAATTTGCAAGTGTACAAGCAGCATTAACAGCATTAGGCAGCGCATATGTCTTTCCAGAATAAGTTTAACCATGGATCTTGCATTTTTAGGGTATATTATATATGAACCCTCCTCCTACCCCAAAAAACCCAGCCCAAACCAAAAAAGATGTAGTCAGTGTGATCATACCACAGTACTCAATCTGTAAATTTCTTGATTTATTGCTACCCTCTGTAATGCTTTTTTCAATACCATCATTTGGTATTGATGTGCTGACCTTTATCTACTGCCAACACAATGAAAGACGCTGTTCAAATATGTGCCATTTTCTCTTATGATTACTACCATTTCTTATAATTTGTCTTTCTTACATCACCTTTGACATTTTGCTGAGGTTACTTTGAACTGCTTCAGCTTAAGATGTTTGTGACTTAATTTTTCCACTCAAATGCAGTATTTTTCACTCAAGTCAAGAGTTGAGGTTTTGCGTCCACTGATCTGTGCTTACCCTCTAACCTTCTGATTTGCTATCAGGACTTATGAGTATTTTAATTGTGTTCTATAAATTCACATATTTGGTTACATAGCAGGAAACACTGCCTTTTAACTGCCTCTTGGTCACTTGCTCTTTATGCTTGAGAGTTCATTAGATAAATGTATTCATTCAGTTCTTTGTTCCCTGTGGCTTTGTCAAATGGTTCCTATAGTGATACTTCAGTCATATCCACAGAGAATGTGTTTAATTAATTTGGGGCTATTTTCACTGTACGCCAGCATGTTCATTTACAGATGCTCTTCATTCATTTTAACACATCCTCGCTTTTTTCCAATGACTATTACATTAGTTCCTGGCAGTGTCTGGTGCTTGTTTTCAAGCAATTTCTTCCACTTTGTATGCACTGCAAGGAAGACAAAAACCCCAGATCTCACATTTGAGTCACAGTCATTTTTAGGACACCTGACTGTATCCATTCCCAAGGAGCATCTCATGGCTGTATCTCTGCACAGAACATGGACCATGGAGGAAAAGTGACAGCCAGCTCCCCACTCTCCACTGATATGTAGCACCCCATCCACTCCTGGCTTTCTGTTTTCAACTAGAAGAACCAGAAGGAGGAAGGTGGATCCTACTACTGTTCCTGAAATTTAGATATTGTTATACTGGAAAAGGTGCTGACTGTCTTTAGACAGCATAACAGTTTTGAATTTTTGTGTGTTCTTTAAGCTTTGGTCACTCTACCAATACAGCCAGGCCTAGGAAATCACACTGACTAGGATATTGAAGCAATTTGCTGAACAACTGACACATGTATAAGAGAAGTTCAGAGGAGTGTCTTCTTGTTTGTCCTGTTTTTACTGCAGGAGTTGGGTCTTTAAAGTATTGCCAAAACAAAGCTCTGCATATGAAGCTGTTAGCTTTCCTCAGTGCTTTTGAACCTCTTGTTAGGATTTTTAGCACTCTTTTGCTAACTTCACAGTGTCTGCTTAGAAATGTCCCTTGAAAATATTTGTCCAATTTTTAAATGAAAAACAAAGCTTAAGATGTCTACTAAAGGAGAAATAAAAGTAACCAGGAATAAACTAGTATTTTCCTTTCCAATAGAACTCTTGCTCTCTACAGCTAAGCTGCTTCTCCTGCTGCTAGAATGTTCCCTTTCCAATGTCTGTTCTGATCAATAAACTAAGGCTGGATGGCCTTTGGCTGTGAGGTCAGCTAGAACAGACTGGCTATGCCCACAATCCTTATGTACTTGACTCTGGGACTCCTTTTAGCCCTGCATGTTCAAAGCTAGCATTTTGAGTACAGTTTTTTGTGCATTTTGAATGAAATAACTTTAGACATATACTCAAGTCTATCAGCATGAGTATTTGAAAGCAAAAAGCTTACTGAGGTGGCACTGGAGGAGTACAGAGCCAGCTTATGCTCAGTCTCATCTTGCAGCATACTGTGAGCAGTTAACAACTGATGCTGCCCCTGAGGCATTGTCTGAATGAGGTCTATTTGATACAGGACAAAACATTGCCAGAAACCATGCCTGCAATCTGAACCATCAGTCAGTTCCTGGGCGTGCTCCATTTGGCAGTGTAGGTGTAGCACTTGTTGCTGAACATTGGAATGGTCCCTAACAGGAGCTGCGGCTGTAGCAGCTGCAAAATAAAATGCATTTGCTGATTTGCACTTTGCTTATAAATAGAAGAAATGGCAATGGGCGTAATCTTGACATATTTTCCATTTGCTTTGTTTTCATTTAAAGAATCCTGACTGATTTTATGGTTTCCTACACATGAATTATTTACGTCAGTACCAAGTATCCTAGAAATAATTCTGTGTGCAAGAAGGACTAAAGCAGATTTGCAAGAAACCTAAAAAGCTAATTGTGAAAGACATTTACGTGCCCATAATGCCTGTTGACAACTGATAGACTGTTTTTCTGATAATCTGCCTTCCCAGCCTATCTTTCCTGAAGGGTCTGTGTCCATGCACCACAGCACTCCAGTTGTGAGTGATCCCACCATGTCTCTGTCACCTCTGAGAGGTGCCAGCCCTCTGACTGTGCACAGACTTCTAAGTCCTCCTGTTTGTCTCCCATGCTGCCTGGTTTTGTGAACATGTACCTGAGACAGGTGCCAGAGGAGAGCTAGAGTGCCCATCGTGATGTACCTGAGATGCTCCCTGACTGCCCACATGCCTTCATTTCTCTACAGTTCACGAGAGCCCTCTGCTCAACATATCTTCCATTACAGCTGGACATAGACATGGGGGGTTGTCATGCAATATCGTGACCTGATTCCTGTACTGGAGACCAATTTTACCTTTGAAATGATTCTGGATCATTTCAAATCAGTCTGAATAGATGAGATTTATATGGGTCATGTTTGTGAATTTATGAAGCTTGTATTGTTTTGTTAAACGGATGAAAGGGATTATTAATTTGATACTTGGAGCTGTATGTCAATTTTGTGTGCAACATGTACTTTAATAATAGATTAATCCATTACATCTCACTTCATCTCAGAAGAGATACAAGCTGTTACTTCAGATGGATTGACTCTTATTTCAATTATGTTCATTTCCTTAGGGTAATATGATTATACTGCCTCTGTTAAATCACTTAGCCAGTAGAGTAAGTTGCCCAGAGCAGTTATATACAATTGACTTTTCTTTATTAAGTGTTCAATACATCTTCCTTAGCTCTTCTGTGAAAGCCCAACTTTTTCTACTGCTGAAGCTTATTCACAGCCTTGAAACATACTTATGATTCTGGTATGGTGCCATCCAGCCATTCATGGATGAACAGTAGGATGTTTAAATTCTTCCCGTGACTCCATATTTTTACGTCTCTGTCAGAGTGTACTAAATTCATACATGTCCAAGAATAAATAGTATCTGATTAATTGTTAGATATTAAGAGGGCACATACCTTTTCACCTTTTGGGCCTGCTTTTCCTTTCAGTCCTGGCAACCCCTGAAGTCCATTTTTACCCTAAAAGGAAATAGGTGTAGACATTATCTTTCATGTAGGTTGAACAGGCTGCACACTTAGCAGCAGAGGCTGGATGTAAGGATGCTAGATTCTAACTCTTGGTTTGTACAGTGGCAGGAAGTATGGGACTTGGCATAGAATGCCCCTGGCAGTGCCCAAAATGTGCTTCTCACCACATCTACTCTTCCTACAGCAAACTGGCAGAGAAGGCTGTTTGGGGGATACAGATGGGAACACCTGCAGGCTGCATTTGGATTTGGCAGAGTGCCAACAGGACCACCACAGCACTGATGGCAAGGATTTTTAAAACTATAGTATTTGTAACTCACTACTGCCAGCTGCTGCTCTGAGTGCACAAAATCATACCATTAACTTAAGCCTGCTCCCACCATCTACTAAAACATTTTTTTTGTCCTAACCAACTTGAATCTATTCAGTTTCTACGAACTAGGATCCTTTCTGAGGACATACTTCTGACAGGCAATGTGAGATACTAGGTAACATTTCACCCCATTTTCCATTTTAAACTTCACCAGTCAAATGAATCCCAAATTATCCTTCTTTACATCTTCATATTACCTACATAAAATATGCATATGCTCTTCTTCAAACCTATAGAGGTTTGTTCATGGGCTAGAAAGAAGTCCCACCACCTTTAAAGTCAGTGCTATTATAAAATGGGGCTGCTTATAAATTCAAGTTAGGACACTCAGGAAAATATTCAGAAGGCAAATAAATAATATTTTCCCACTGGCATTTTGGGAATCTGGACAGCTGTGGTTATGGACTCTACTGGACTCGTTTTAGGACTGTCCTAATTTTAAAGATGCGTTATATAAAGTCATTAGGGAGAAAAATATGTCTCTAAGACTGGATAGTGGGTTTGTTTTTTTTTTCCTGTGATGATTTTTCCTGTAGAGTTACTGGTAGCAAGTTCATAGAAAAGCATCAAATACATGACCAACATAATTGGTTGAACATATAATTGCTACTGATATGCTATATATATATATATGTTATATATGCTATATATATATGCTATATGTTCTAATGATATGTTAATTTCACTGCTGAGTAAAGCCCCATCAAAACAATAGTAAAGTTGCATGGGTATATGTAAGATTGGAATCCAGATACACATGGACAAAAGAGTAACTACAAAAAGTACAAGACACTGTCACAAGATGCCTACGACAGAAAATAGGATTCTTTTCACAAGGACAAGACAATTGGTTTTGAAGCATTTGAACTACATTTGAAGAATTTTCTCTAAGACATTGATTTAATAGAATTTCCTTTAAAGATATGCTGCATGAAGTTAGTCAGGCTTCTGTTAATACACAAAATATCAACTTCTTGTCCAAAAACAACTTAGTGACACATAACCTGAGTTTTGGCTAAATATTTGCAAATCTAGCTACATTTCTTTGAAGACACCAGTGTTAGAAGGCAGCATTCAGGAAGGAGCTCAATAATACACTCCATGAATGACCACTGAATTATTTTTTTACTATCTTAAAACATACCAGTTTCATTTGAGGTTCAGTTGCAGGGGGCAGGAAGGCTCAGGAAGCTCCCAGCAGCAGCACATGTTAGTATGGAAAAAAGAGAGAGGGCATGGGAATAGTGACAGCCTCTGGGTGGTAAGATCCTGGAGAGGGGAAAGATGCACAAAGCAGCAGCAGGAAACAAATGAGAAAGGAAATAAAGAAGCCAGGCAGCAGAACATCAGCAGAGGACACATACAGAACAGCCACTGAGACATGCACAGAATATGACAGCTACAGATTTGTCACTGTGTGCTTTGCTGGGCAACGCCTCACACAGAGGATGCATGTGCAGGCTGTCAGCAGCTTGTGGTGGACTGACCCCGGGGTGGGAGTTACCTGGAGAAGGAACACCCCAGGAAGAGGACAGAAAATGTGACAGAGAAGGGTAAAGTAGAGGAACTCAGAGAAAGGAAAGCAGGAATGATAAGGCAGAAGATGCAGTCAAATTACTGTACAAGAGTAAAGGGGTGAGAGGTACATCTCAATTAACTCAAAATTACTCTCAATTAACTACAAAGTTAATTGCAGCTGAGGTTAGGAGCAGGCAACATGGAAGGATGTGTCTATGGAGGGTCAATGAAGCACCCCTCTAGAAGGGGTCTGAGTATGTCCCCTTTTTGAAATTCCCCTCTGCAAAAAAAGCCAGCCTCACCACAGCTGAATTCCTGGTACAGCTGCTTATGCCATGCCATGCCATGCCATGCCATGCCATGCCATGCCTCTTTTTTTGTTTGCAACTGGGAAATCATAAATTTCTCTTAGAAAACTGGATTTTGCTCTCTTGACAACCTAAGGATGTCAACTGCAGTACCAGAACTGTTTTCTAAAGAGAGGAGATGAAGAAAACACTTTGCTGCTTAAGCCTCAATGTAGCAGAGCCTCATAAAAATGTTGTGTTTTCCTTAATTCAGTTAACCAAAATATGTATAAAAGAGTACTTACAGGTAATCCATTTTTACCAGGAATGCCCTAAAATAGAACATCTTTGTTAGAAAGATAAATAAAAGACTGTAACATAGATGTAAGAGAAGAGAAAGGTAATTAATTAAATTGTGATGTGTCATGCAGTGACAAAATGACAAACAGAACTATATCAAACACTGGCACAGTGGGATATTTTGCACCTTTCTTTAATCTTATGTATCTTATGCGGATGGTTCACAAGGATTTGAAGTGAAACATCCTGGATTATAGAGAAGTCACTGAAGGAGGCCTGTGAGTTCTGCACCTTTGTCCACATTCAAACCTGACAGCTGGGAAGGTGCTGCAGCACTGCCCGAGGAGTTGGTGGAATTGCTGCTCTGAGAGCATTTGTATGTTGGCACAGCAGCTGCTTGCCTTTTTTCTGATGGTTGTCACTTACCACACCCCTGCCCCTGACACTTGTGCAGTGCAGGCAGGATCCCCCTGAGCTGCTGGGCCAAAACCCCTCTCGTAGAAGTGTAACTGGTTACAGTGTGTAAGATTATGCAGTTCCAGGTCTTCACATATGTGTGATGGACTACCCTTTCTAAAATACATGTTTTCTTTCAAGAGAGAGAAAATACTCACAGGTTGACCAGGTTGCCCAAGTTTCCCTGGAGATCCAGGAGGTCCTTGATCTTTATTTTCCATATCTTCTATTCCTGATCCTCCTAGAGACTCTGTGGACCCGTCCTCTACTTCCTGACCTTTCTGGCCCTGAGTAATTAAAATGTGAAATATGAAGAATATGTTATATTACTTTTCCCATTTGTCTCTCTTCCCCCCTCCCCTCCCTTTCTCCTACAACCATTGTTTTGTTAAATGCAGTCAGAACCTGACAAGCACCATACAAGCAGTATATTCCATCCAGCAAATTAAAGATCATTCATGCACCTACAGATAAGCTGGTCTCTGAGCTGGTTACCTAGATGCAAATGACCATGATTTTATTTCATATCCACATAAATCTGCACAGTCTAAGTCAATAGTGTAGGTTTGAAAAAAATATAATGTTTACATACTCAGTCTGTCAGGGAAAAAATTGTGAGAGTTAAGATAGACATGTTTAAGAGTGTTTTAGCCAGCTTCCCCAAGATCCATGACTCTAACAAAGAAGGGTTACACATTGATTAAAAAATGGCAGAAGATGAAATGATAACAAAAAATAAAAACGGAAAACAGCAAGACTATAATATTGCTAAACATTAGTATTTGGTCAAGAGAAAGTAATAATAACAAAAAGAATAATTTAAATATTCCAGGAACAAAATTAGACCTTCCAGGAATGAAGCTTGGACATTAATACATATTTAAATTAAAAACCAGTATACAGAACAAAACACGTAAGTCAGTAGTGTATTTTGAAATAAACACTAGAATTTACTCACATTTTAAAGCAATGAAATATTTTGAGTTCCATTATCAGCTAATGAAACTAGGAGGGATGAAATATAATAAGTCTCAAAGTTAACAGGATGACAGCTTTCAGCAAAGGAACCGTAAGCTGATTTTTTGAAAGACAATTCTGGGTTTTGCCAAAAAGAAAGGTCCCAAAGACCAGCAATTTTTAATTTTTATTTATTTATTTATTTTTTAGATCTGGACCTATTACAGAATTTTTTCCCATCTGGAAGAGCATTGGAAGAGAATCTATTTAGTTAAACTGTGGGTAGAGATCATAGCCTGAATGAGATAACAGGATTGTGGACCCAGTGTTAGAGTATTGAAGGAGGTAGCAGATGGTATGGCAGGACCCCTCTCAATCATCTGCCAAAGATCTTGGGAGTCTGGGCAGGCTCCTGTTGACTGGGAGATAATCAGTGTTATTCCAGTCTACAAAAAGGGTGGAAGGGAAGAAACAAAACTACAGATCTGTTAGCCTGACCTCAGTTCCTGGAAAGTTAAGGAGAAGATCATACTGAGTGCCATTGAAAAGCATTCAAAGAACACTGCACTTGTCAGGAACTCACAAAGGAGTTGCCTGGGCTCACAAAGCAAAAGTCCTGTTTAACTAATTTGATATCTTTCTGTGGTGAAGTCATCCACCAGAAGGATGAAGAGACAGAGGTGGATGTAGCTTCCCAGGGTTTTTGTAAGGTTTTTGATGCTGCCCATCACAGCATCCTTTGGGAAAAATTGTCCAGCTGTGAGATGAGTGGGTTTGTGGTGTGCTGGGTGAAGATCTGGCTGAAGGGCAGAGCTCAAGGGTTGCAGTGAACAGAGCACATCTGGCTGGTGACTGGTCACCAGTGGTGTTCCCCAGGGATCAGTCCTAGGGCCAGTTCTGTTCAGTGTATCTCTCATTGATCTGGATGCAGGAGTTGAATGCACCATTAGCAAGTTTGCTGATGGTTCCAAACTGGGAGGTGCTGCTGACTCTCCTGAAGGACAGGAGGACTTGCAGAGGACTTGCAGAGCCTGGAGCATTTGGGCAGTGATTAATAGCACGAAACTGAACAAGAACAAATTCCAGATTCTGCACCTAGGCAGGAGCAACACTGGGTGCAAGCAAAACCTGAGGAGGAAGGGGTAGTAACAACTCTTTAAAATTATTATTTTCTAAATGATTGATCATTATTATAATATATAATCATCTTAGGTATCTGTGTAGTGAAAAACATGTAAAAATTGAAATAAAGTAAGGAAAATTTGTAAAGATAAGTGAGTAGGAAAATCACTTGTCACAATATATTTAAGATTAATGCGTCACCCTTCCTAAATGAAGACCAAATTTTTATTTAAGTAATATGGCGAGACAGTAATAGCTTATCTGATATTTAGTTTATATATTTATTTATATAAACTGATATTAGAATTGCTGCTTTAAAAATATGTGAATTCAGGCATGAAAATGTTAGATGAATTATATTTGGAAGTTCTCCAACAAATACTAAAACTTCTGGTATGTCAGCTCCAATGGGTGATCCTTAACTTAGTATTTCACCACTGGCTATATTTTACCACAGTAAACACAGGAACACAATAAGACCCTGCAAGGAGCATCCTTAAACACTTGAACTAAGCATACACAATGTGGAAGTTTTATTCTAAATTTCTGTCATTGGTGACACAGTGTGTTTTCTGGCAAAAAGAAGCTGTCATGACTGACTGTAATTTCAAGCAGTAAGAAAAATGAGCTTTTGGTGTAGGAGTCTCAAGGTAAGAGGAAGGAAAGGTCATTATTTATTTTTTTGCTTGGAAAAATCTGTGGTGGATTTTTCAGTAGGAATGTTAATCAATAAAAAATGTACTGACAGATGATTATTTTGAAATATACCAACAAGTAGGGCAAGTATTCCAGTAGCTCACAGGATTCCAATTGGGTGACCTATCTAATTCTAATTTGTAGAATCATACAGAATTCAAGTTCCATGCTACCTTACAAATGCAATATGTATCAAAGTCCAGATTTTCCTGTTGTTGGGTCTTAGAGATTAGCCACATGAAAAACTCATTATACAGACCTCCTCTCTGCTTACTCCTGGCAAAACATCAGCACCAGAGCCATCTTCTTCTCTTAACATTTCCGGTGTGACTGTGGTAGACTCACTGTTGCCTTGTCCAGTTTCTGTGACAGCTACATCTAAATAAAATAATCACTTATTAATGAGACAGCAAAACAAAACCTGCCCAGAAGTATTTATGAGACAGATGCTGCAAGTTGTGAAAAATGAAAAAAGAGATTATTCAGATTATGATTAAAATACATTCCAAAGATTAATATTAATCATTTTACAACTCTGAAAATTTTAAAAGAGAAGAAAAAAAAAGAGAAAGGTGAGAGTAAAATTACAAAACATGTCTATTTTAAGGTCAAGGACTATATTGCATCATCATAGTTTCCTCGAGGTATAGTCTAATGGTTGCCTATTTGTCATCCATGTAACACAAAAAAATAAGAATTAATTACAACAGATACTATCTGAAGTATGTGTGGAATCAAAATAGGAACATTGTCTTTGGCCTTATTAATATATCTAGCTTTTCTTTTTGTTTTCTAGGAGTGCCATGAAGTTGTCCTAGCAGTGGAGAACTGGATTCCTCACTGCATTGTGCCTTGCTGTCATTGTTTTGCTGCCTACACTTGCACCCAAAACACCCCAGTGGTGCACTAGGTACACATCCTTTGGAGGCAATAAAAGTAGTAAATAGTTGTTTATTCCGTGGAAGGCTGTGCTTTACTGTATCAGGTCATGAAGTAAATAACCATCTAAAATCCCTTTTAAAGGTGCAATGTGGCTTTAGAGAGACAGCAGGAGTATTTTCAGAGGTGTATGACTTGAGGGGTGCCATGCTTCTCACTGACCTGAGCAGAATGAAGAGGATTTTTCTCCTTTCATTCCCTTTGCCTAACACTTACACTTTTACTGGAGTGTTGTAGATTGTCACAGCAGTAGCTCCTCAGGTCAGTTTCTTAGTTTTATTCAAGTACTTTTTAAAAAAATTAAAATATGAACTACAATTCTGTAACTGAAACTTCCACACTATAGAAGGGTAAATCCATTCTTGGCATGTTTAACAACAATGAGTCTGAGATAAGCCCCTATATGGAGGGAGAAGTGAGAGGTGTGTTGAATAGTGGCTGTAGTTGCTACCACTTACTTTTGCTGCTATTAATGCATTGCAGTTTAACAGACTGCACTTTCAAAGACCAAAAGTTTGATGTGCCAATTCTTTTCTAGCACACAGGATGTTCAAACTCGTAGGATTTTCCTTTCCTGGCTGCACCCAAAATATGACAGTGGCTTTACATACACAGGGAAATGATAGACTCAAAACCAGAGAATGTAAATGATCCCATCCCCCCAAAAACCGCAAAACCAGAGGCAGTGCCTTGTTCTTTAAATTTAGCTGCTTCTGAGGTTTCTTCTGGTCTGGGATTTCCAGAGAAATCATTCTCTTCCAAATAAGACAATATGGTTGGGGGGGCTTCCACTGGCTCAGCCAACGTATCTTCAGGCTAAAAAAAAAAAAAAAAAAAATCCCAAAGAATGGTTTAGAGTAAAGGCTTGTCACATGTTTTAAGGGAAGAACCACTCAATTACCTCCCTCAAAGCCCAGTAATCAGAACTACCATATCTATAAAGCAAACCAGAATTCTGAGAAAAATTAGTGTAGTATCTTTGGAGTCCATTCCTCCAAAGCAAGGGATGTACACTTGACAAATGCATAGAGAGGGAGGAAACCAGAAGCAATGTACATTTGTCAGAGACTGCATTTCCAAGAAGGACCTTTGGGTTGTTTCATTCCAGCTCAGTATTGCTTTACCTATTAATGTGTCTTTTTTTTTTATCTCAACCCATGAGTTTTCTGACTTCTCTTCCAATTCTCTGCCCATTCCATTGGTGGGACAATGAGGAAGTGGCTGTGTGGTGAATAGTGGCCAGCTGAGATTAAATCACATCCTTCAGAAGGAGGAATAAAAGCAAAAAAAAAATCTACTATTCCTGTATGTAATTTTGAACCATGCAGTAATTTTGAAGACTATTAAACAGAAGCTAAAAAAAAAAATAGCTAAAAGAATTGACATTTTTCTGGATAGAGAAGCTAGACATCTTTCCTGAATTAGCTACAGTTTTATCCAAATGAGAAAAAGTCAAGGCACAGTAAGATTTTATGGATTAAATTTTGTGGTGTGATGTAAAATGCAGGAGTCATCAAGCACTAGGTGATTTTTCTGCCATTTGGAAAGACCCCACCTGGCTGCAGAAATTCAGGAAAAGTAAAGCGCAAATCCTGCATCCAGTGAGGAATTACCCCATCCAGCAGTATCATGTGGGGCCAGCTGCCTATCTTTTGATCACTTAGAGAAAGGTGACAGAGTAAGGACTGCTTCAAGAAGGCTCAGAATAATCTTATCAATGTGTAGAACATCCTGATAAGAGGGAGTAAAGAGGACACAGAACCAGATCCTTCTCATTGGCTGTAGCCAGTGAAGGGAAAACAGATAATGGACACACATTAACATACAAGAAATTCAGGCTCTATGTCAGAAAAAAACCTGCATTGAAACAGAGAAGCTGTGGAGTCTCCATTCTTGAGGAAATCCAAAACCAATTGGCACTGAGCAACCTGCTCACTGAGCTACCAGCTGTATTCACCTCTGCTTTGAAAAGGGAGGTGGACAGGTCAATTTTCAAAAGTCCCTTTCAAACTCAACTAGTTTGTGATTCTGTGCAAAGCACAAGGCCGACCAAAATGAGTTTAAGGAGCTCACATGTAAAAGGCAAAAAAAAATTAATAAAAATTTATTCAAACACATCAGGAACAGGAGGCTGGGTCAATACTTAATAAAGTTATAAAAAGAGTGATTAGAGAATGTGAAGTCTATAATAGAAAAAAACCAAGGTTTTCTTCCATTCATGTTGACCTCGGAAGACTTAAAATTTCTGAAGAAAAATATTCTTGGGAAACTCAGCAGTGGATACAATTAAAACTGAAGTCTTAGTATGAAAGGGGTAGGAAACACAGTAAGTGAATGACAGGACATCACAACCAAAAAGTATTTACCCATGGGTTCTATAAGATTCAAGAGTGAAAGAGCTGAACTATGTACAATATCAGACAAATGTGAGAATGGTTTCTGTCAAGTTATTTCTCAGAAACCTACTGATTTTCTCTAAAGGAACCAATGAGAACTTGTATTAAAAAATAGAATGTTTGACAGAAGCAGCATGGAAAGCTTCATTTTGAGGAATGGACTGGAATAATTAAGACTGGCACAAAAAGTGAGGAAGACATGATGAGTTAGAAATCTCTGTGGCAGGAAACAGCTGTTTACTCTGTCCTCCAGCCCATGAACCACCACATGAGAGCTGCAGTTAGCATGTTCAGAAGGGCAAGAAAAAGGTGCATGGCCTTCACTAAACATGTCTTAAATTAGGTAGGGAATTCTGCAGCAGGAATCAGAGGGTGTTAAAATTCTCATGTGTTTAAAAAACCCCAAACAACAAAACAAGAAATTCAAGGATGAATAATCCAGCTAAGTCCCACTAACCACATATACTCTTGGCTCAAGCATTTCCTGGGATAAAAATTGATGTAGGGTAAAAGAGTGTTCCCAGGAAGCATCATATATATTTTCCCAATCTTGTATTATACTCTTCCCAAGATCTGGTTGCTGATTGTTGTCAAATATTCCAGATTTTTTATCTGGCACTGAGCCATCGTTCTCATGGATAGGTGCACGTTATTCTCATGGGAGCCCTTGGAAATTGCCAAATATGAAAGCTACCAATCAAGTCCAGACCCCACCCTTTAGAAGAGTAATATTAAAGCAGAATTTTAAAGTAAATAAATCAAATAATTTTACCCTCATGGGAAGATGAGGAGGTGCAAGAGCTTCTTGTGCCTCAGAAGTGTCATATTCTTCAATGCTGCCATTGCCACTGCTGTCCCCTGAAGCCTGTGCAAAACCCAATTATTGACAGAAAGTTCATAAAAGTCAGAGAAAAAAGCATGACCTCCAAGGAACTGGCCATGTAAATGCAGGAAAATGCCCCTTTTTTTGGCTAGCAAAGCCTCAGTATCATTATGATGTTAACTTATTTCAGTACTTAGAGCATTCCATGAAAATGAACGTTCAGAAAAATAAAAGCCATAGTTCATTTCCTGAAAGGTGTTTTAGACAAAATAAAATGATACTTTCTGGAAAAAAGAAAAAAAAAAAAAAAAAGTTTGGGGGTTGTGCAGAAAAAAAGATCTACCCCACATATAGATTGAAATATGACACAATATTTCCAAGAAAAAAATACTACATCTGGTGTTACAAAAGATGCCAAATGGAAATTTACTTTGAAATCTCTGGGGCATTGAGGAAGTGTTTATGAGCATACTTACATAAGGGTCATCATCTTCACAATGATCTTCAGTAGCCCTCGGGTCAGATTTGATTGTCAGATGTTGAATCGAGCCCTACATGGAACATCAAAAACATTTCAAGGAAGTAATATTTTAAGCAACATGTGTGACGGGGAGAGAGGGTGGGGGGTGGGAAATAAACAAAGCAACAAAATACCTAAATTGTGTTCTGATTTACTTGGAAAAGGGTCTGAAGTATAAAATTTTATTATGATAATCCAAATTTAAAGATATAAATTTGTTCGCAATTTTTCCTTTTGCAGAATGTAGAGCAAAAGGGAGCTGCCAGAATATGATGACTGTCATGTTGCAATGACACTATGATCACCACACTGCATCGTTAGTGCCCCAGCTGAAGGATCTAGTCCTGGATTATGCCATACCCTCTGTAAAACACTGTCTGCTTTTTTTAGTAAAGAGGTGCATTGCAGCTCTGGAAAACCCTGGCATGTGAAAGCCCTAAAAATGGAGACAAAGGATGGGAACACCAATAAGTGATGAAGTGAGTCAGGAAGAAACCAGTTAAAAACTTTCCAGAGAGGAAATAAAGGAGATGGCTTTTCTGATAACAATCAGTAAATTCAGTTTCTTTTTTCAGAGTCACAAACTGTACTTCTCAGTCTGACATGCTGAAGGAGCTGTAGCAATTTCATTTAAAACATTTCTGCAAAGACTCAAAGTGTTTTAAGAAATGTAGGGGATGTTTTCTTTTTACAAGATCTCACAGTTAGATGTGATGCACAATGAAACACAAAGATAGATATTCAAGTCAAGAACCTGGTTACATGTAACACACCACCTAGAATATTTTAGAAAGGAATCAAATTTGTGATTCTGTCTTTAAAAATCCTCTAATTTATCTACCTTTCAATCTACGAAACTCATGCACTTGGTGCCTCCTGAGTTTGCCTGCCTTCTGAGGCAACAGCTCAGTAATCTCAACATCCTATTTCTCTCAAAACTTAATGGGCAACTCAGATATTGAATGTTGTCAGATTGAATGAACAGTTCACTGAAAAATCATACATGAAAGGAGAGACAACCAATTAAGCAGTCTCTTGGAAGTGATTTTTTTCACAATACAAGTGAATCACATTTGGAGAACACATTTTTCTCCTCTTGTTTTAATCTGTGGCCCTGGATGGTAAAGAAAGCAAAATGGAGAGCTCTAGTGTTTCCCAAGTGTTACTGCTAGCCAATTCCTCAGTTTCTCAAACTTGGAAAGTCATGGACCAGTCTGCATCATAGGGATGGCAGGTACGCAATATTTAACTCTCTCTCTCAGTCTTATAGATGCTGCTGCCTCTCCTGTAAAAGCTAGTTTGCAGCATCTGGCATCATCACTGATCTAGCTATACTTGGTGTTGTTTACAAGCATCATGGCTTGATTTTCCTTTAGTTTCAATAAATCTGATGGTAGTTATGTCCTTTTGTGTCTGACAACCAGAGCCTTAGACACATGAATTCCCATTAGCCAGAGCAAAGCAGCATCTGACATCTATTCATTTACACAATCTGCTATGATTTGTTTCTGTTTTGGACAATTAATGTAAACAGTTCTTGGCATAGAAACAGAGTTTGAGTCAGGTTCAAGCATTTAGTTTTTCTACTCAAAAGCAATTGTGACATGATACATGAAGAAATAAAGGCACAGGAATCTAGAGTACAAGTCACAATTAGTGCTAATGAAGCACTCAGAGTATTGGCTGAAATTTATGTACTCAATGTAGCAGACAGAACAGCCTGTTTCAGTGGAAATGCATTACAGTGTCATCCACCATGCATTTCTGTCACCATATTCACAGATTTATTGGTGATAATCTCAGCAAATGATCATCACCTGTGTTCTCCAGGTGGGATACCAAAGTGTTTTCCTTTTCTTGAATATTTCTCAATCCTACTTAGTGATCAGGCATTCACAGTACTCCAGTCCTCCTATTTGCCTGAGAAAGGTAGCACCAACACTGTTTTCCTACATGTCACTTTGCACCCTTTATTTTCTGCTAATCCATATAGTTCTGTGATTCTTGGTGCTTAGACTAGTTACACAAATTATAAAAGTGCATTAACCTTGCTGCTTAACAGGTGGAACTCACAACCTGCCAGTATGCCTGAACTTTGGAAAGAATATCTTTATTCCTTAAAGAAAAGAATCCACTCTGTTTTGTGCTGCTGCTTGACTAATTTACAAGAGACATTAATCTCACAAATCACAATACAAGTTCTGAAGTACAGGAAATACAAAAATAGGACGGATAAAGTGTGACATTTTCCTTTCCATTTGACAATGAGTTGATCTCACGCATGCTGGGTGCTCTCAGTGGCTGAGAATTTCAGTCAGGATGCAGCATGAAGGATGCTTTCTCTCAAGCTAAGAAGGCTTCTTAGTAGTGGTTTTGGTGCATTTTATTTCATAAAGCACCTGATAAGTTTCAAATAACATATAAATTTTAAAAATACACCCTTATCTTCCAACTATCTTTACCTTTGATTACATCATTCTCCTTCTGATGTTGAATATGAATACCTAACTAAGAAGCATTTAAAGCATTGGCTAAATAGTAAGCTGTTCTCAGAAATTAGGAAAATGAATTCTCTGAAATCTGCCCTTCTTAGAAAGGCCATAAAAATTATGTGACATATTTACTTTGAAGTTTCTAATATTCAAACTGAAGAATCTGCTTAATATCTAGACTATTAATAAAATTCTGAGGTTCTCAGAACATTTGTATATTAAACCTGAGGTTATATAGCTTCACTGTCCAAACCCTAGCTAGGTATGGAAAATAAGCTATATGATTTGATCCTCACTTGGGATATAACCTCTGTAAGCAAGGTTTTTTGGGTAGAGAGTACATGCATTAAACACTGAGGCATGTGAATTTATCAGATAGCACTTACTGTGAACTTTTCCAGTCCTGTGGCTCCTGCATTACCCACAAATATCCCAGAGCCAGATTCAAATGCCAAGGGTTGAGCAGACCTTTGAAACTGAAGCCTCTGATATTCTTCACAGTCCATGAACAAAGCAACATCATTTCCCTCAACAGTCACTGTAAATTTATTCCACTTGTTAGTCATCACTGGCACTTTAAAGGAAGCAGCCTCTCGGGAGATATGGGATCCAGGCTCTGTGTAGTACATGATTATTCTCTGGGTGCTGTCATCCACTGGTGAAATCCTCAGTCCCAGGTAGATGGTTTTCTGGAAGGCATCTGTTATTGCAAAGAGCACTCCTCCACGGTCGCTGTTGGGTTTCACGGTTACCACGACAGCGAAATCTCGGTAGAAAGGCGATGGAATTATAGCGCTGGTCAGCCGGCCGATGTTGGAATCTGGACCAAAGCTGTAAGCTGGGAACCCTCCATAGCCCGTGACAAAGTAGATGGAAGGAGGAAGAGGGACTCCGATTAACTCTGTGAGGTCAAGGTGTCCTTTTGAGCCTCGTTCTGTGCATGAGAAAAAGCATGTTATTTATCCTTGAGGTACATGGCCCATTTGATTTACATGATTTAAGAAAGGCCTGAAAAACTGAAATGCAGTGTTACAATACCAGGAACATAATTCTGATCCTTCAGGCTGCAGTTCAGGTAGTGCTGAAACACATGTAGCTATGTACACACATCATGTTTTGTCTTTTGACTAACAGAGGTTTACTCATATGCTAAAGGAAGGCACATACAAACATTTGGTGCAATTGAATGGCAACAAGTATTTCCTGCAACATATATTTACTTCAGCTGTCCATAAACTGCAAAAAATGCTGAATGTGCATTCTGTGGAAAATGAGCAACATCTTAAATATATTGTGATTCTTTTTTCTCACAAAGACAACAATAGTTCTCTACAAACAGCATGGCACAGTTTCACAAAACAGGATAAAATTTACAGTGGGTTTGCTTTAGCCCTTACAGTTGCTTGTGTCTACAACAGAGGTTAGATTTTATTTATGCCCTATTTTCACATTTACCTCCTTAATTGCATGTTGTACATAACAAATACTGTTCAGCAATCAAAACTCAGTTTTGAAAGGAGAGAACTTGCACTTCGACAAGCACACAGAATTTTGTATCTCTGCCAAACATGCCCAGAGAAACAACTCCTACCAGGTGATGAAGGAACAATGACAATATCTAAGTATCTGCATTCAATTTTAACTAGAACCTTGGGGAGGCACACTCTAGCAGCATACCAGAAACACAACTACCAATTTTCTTCTTCTAAGAAGTAAATGCAAGCAAGAAAAGATAACATTTTTAACCATAATGACCCATTCAGATATGAAGCTATACAGAAATCCTCTTTCAATTTTTAAACTTATTCAGTTACCTGTGACTGTAATGACTATATAGGCTGAATAAATCCAAATAGAGTAGTAATGGAAAAGGTATCACAGTTCATCTGAATGCCACAAGCAAAATGAACTGAAAAACTTTGCTTAAAATACCTGACTAAAATCAAAGAATCTTACTCTTTGCTCTGTAAACTGACAAGCTTGTTCTGATGAAGAGCTAGAGAGTTTATTCAGCTGCAATGCGCTTCTGTTATTCATTGCTCATATGCAGTACCAACCTGGAATATGCATGGCAAAGTGTTCCATTGTACTAGTGGTTTGCAAAGAAATTGTTTAGTTTTCTTCCTGTGCCGAAGATGTAATTCTAGAGTAGAAATAAATCCTAATCTATCTTCTTCTCTGTACTGTATAATCATAGAATCATAAAAGCTGGAAAAGACCTCCAAGACCACGGAGCCCAAATATTAAACCAGCCCCACCATATTCACCACTAAACCATGTCCCCAACTGCCATATCCACACACCTTTTGAACACTCCCAAGGGGAACTCATTAACTGGAAAAAAGTTAGGTGATATGCTGTGCTTCATACAGAAACTATGCCCTGAAATATTTTTGAAAGTATAGATGTTTTGTTTAGAAATACTAGCTCCTCATCCAGAAACCAAATTCTTTTGTGAGTCTAATATTGGGTCATGTTTTCTATCCACACATACATACACATAAACTAACCCACACTACAAACGAAATGCATAAGCCATTATACAAGGGTAAGAAGGTTGGGAGAATAGTGATCTTGAAGGATAATATAAGAACTGTACACACATACCAAAGCTACATCCAAAGAGTCATGGTAAAGTCACCAAGAAAGGAGATGGACAGTATCTAAGATGTTCAGCCATCAGCCTTGGACAGCAGGATGCATCCAAGGAGCGAAATTAATAAATACAGCTGTAGTTTCACATTTCCCATTCTCAAGGGGAGATTTGGCAACTGGGAAAGAGCTCATTCATTCTCCCCACACAACATGTGCAGCTGCAGTGTAGTTGCAGTTTCCCAGTCACCCAACAGTAACACACAGAGCCCCTAACACAAGATCTTTTAACCTCTGAGACAAACAAAACGTGTTTGCAAAAGGTGGCAGCAAAAGACAGCAAAGAATCGGGATTTTCATTTGAGCAAAATAAGTCAGAAGGACCAGGAAGAGTCTGAACTTTAGTGAGGCTGGGGTAGAAGCTTGCACCTATCCCCTACAGAAAATCAAAACAAACCACATTCTGTACTTACAGCTCATACCCAGCTCTTAATGGATTTATGAGGACCTAGACATAGTTAAAAGCAGAATACAGACCTACAACCACAGGTTTTCAACTATCTCTGACAAAATAATGTCTCTCTAATGCAGTTATGTTAGAATAAAAATACTCTCTTATTGCCTTACATAAGTAGGTAAATGCTATGCTATTTTAAGTACCTGTAAACCAGCAGAGAACTATGTTGCATCAGAGTAGTTTTGTTTCAAACACTACTGAGGCATTGGATATTGGGGAGCAATATCCAGAATTCATCCCGTCTCTATCCATATTTCCTAGACCTGGGAAACTGGAAGTTGTAGTACAGAAGCAGCTTTAATGTTAGTGATATTTTATCTCAACAAGCATAACCCCATAAATTGGGATGATATTTTTTATAGTTTAGAGCTATGAGCTGTGCTGTACTTTGCATTTATTACTATTTATTACTATTTGTTACTGTATGTTACAGTTGGAATTGTTATAATTTGCTGATAGCTGGCTATTCCCACTGAGTAGCTTCAGGGACCACTTGAGAAGCACCAGTGTGTTAAAAAAAAATGTCATGTAAGTCAGTATATGGAGTGTTTCAAGACTGCCCAGGACATTAGTGGGAATTAGGTTGTTGTTTTTTTTCTTTTATTGCAATTTTTTGATGTAGTTACTTAGGCAGGGTGGAATTTCAAATCTGTGGGATCCAAAATGCTTTTTCACTGCTAACAAAGGATGAAGTACAGAGGAAAGAAAAAAACCCTACCTGCTTGGAGGCCTAACACATTTGTTTTAGATGTTAAGGCTCAAACACAGTATTTATATGTTATAAAAGGGAATGGAGGCAGAGAAAGGTCCACATTCATATAATTTAACTTATTACACTGTGACTTTTTGGCTAGGAGCCTCCTTTCAGAGGCAGTTCCTGGCACCTGCAGCACTTTCTGGACTGTGCATGTGTTACCTCATCCTGGCTGCCTCCTCCTCATGTTTTCCCTCCAGAAGCAGGGTAGCCCAAATGCTAGGCCTGATCCAAAACCCTAGGATGATCCAGCTGCATAATAGAATCATAGAATTCTTTAGGTTGGAAGAAACCTTAAAACTCAAGTACTTCCAGCCCCCTGCCATGGGCAGGGACACCTTTCACTGGACCAGGTTGCTCAGAGCCCCATCCAACCCGGCCTTGAGCACTGCCAGGGATGGGGCAGGGACAGCTCCTCTGGGCAACCTGTGCCAGTGCCTCACCACCCTTGTAAGTAAGGAACATCTTCCTTACTTCCCAGATGTCATCTAATCTAAACCTATCCTTCATTTTATGTGCCTGACCACTACATGCCCTTGGGAAAAGTCCCTCTCCAGCTCCCTTGTAGTCCCCTTTAGATACTGGAACTTGCTATAAAGTCTCCTGAGAGCTTTCTCTTCTCCAGAGAAGATGCTATCAGGATGCTGTATTAAAAGCTACTTCAGGAATATGACTAGAATCCAAAATTTTCTTACAAATAGTAGTTTTAAACACAAGATTATTCACTGGGAGTAGAGTATTTGTATTTCCTGTTGTCGACAAGAGCTCATATAAAACTTGGAATATCCACAGTCCCTAGTTTCTAGTTCTTACACCACACTTCAACACAACCTAACTTCAAAGGTGGTATAAAGCATACTATCACACAGGCTATGGGAAACTACTGCAACAGAGTCAAAGGCTACAGGGTTACAGATAAGGACACTGTCAGTCTACTTTTATCCATGGTTTCATCACTAGAAAATATAACAGAAGCAGAGTTCAAAGGCAAGGCCCATGCCTCTGACACAGACAGAATTACCCATCTCAGCCTCATTTTAAAATATACATTTCTAATGTTCCAAATCTGAATTAAAAAAAAAAGAGAAATATTGACAAGTCCTTTGAGCACAAGAACATGTTTGGCAGCGGTATGGTGAGACCAACCCAAGTCACACAACTGCAAGATAAACACACTGCTGCTGTCTTCCATGCTGTGAGAAGATGCTTGAGCTGGACTATCTCAACTACACGAATGCAAAGACTGAAGTTACAAATGTTTGTTGTATTTGGCGCCAGCCACCTACACATTAGCAGTACTATTCATTCAGCTGATATTTTAAGGATTGTCCCATTTATGTTTCCTATTGTGTTTTTACCTAGAAATGCCTGTTAACAATTATTCAGGTAAATCAGCTGCCACATTTGGCCCAATTCTGCTCCAGGCTAATGAACCATGATGGGTACATAGGGGTCAGAATAACATGCTCAAGTGGTTGCTATTTGCTAAATATAAGAAGTCAAGCACCCTGTTGCTGGGACTATGACAGCTGGTTTTAACTCACTAAGGGGAGGGCTTGGATGGCTCCACACAGATGGGAGTGGGATGGGTGCTGGCTTTTGAAAGAAATTATTATTTTCCCTTTATTTCTAACTTAACTTCACCTACTGTTTCCCCCTGTTCCTCTTCAGAAACTTTTACTGGAGCTGCTCCTGGCCCATGCCTGTAAAAGTCCATTCACCCCATAGTCAGTGACTCTCATCCTGTGCTAGAACACCTCGTTTCACTGCTGTCCCTGCTGCATGAGCCTTGCTGGCAGTTCCTTTTCATGTTCTTTTAAGGAAATGAGATAAAGCAATGTTCTACAAAGGCTTTCATAACCAAAGCAGGCTCAGAGCAGCCAAGATCAGGCACTTCTCTGTCTTAAACTTGAGCCAAGCTGACCTTGCTTCCTTGCTTTCTTCCAGTCCAAATAATCATAACTCCAGGTTGTATGCTCCCTTTCCAGCAGCATAAATAAACCATCTCTGTCTCAATGGCACAGACCCTCTACTCTCTCTACTCTGCATTCGAAGAGATGCTGTAATTGTAATAGAACATTATTTTATACTGAGTGCAGTTAAGAGGTGCAGTAAGAAAATTACTTCTTCCTTGCTGCCAAAGTGCTTTTATTTTGATTTAACAAGAAATATTTATAGCAATACCATTAAGCAGAGAAAGATTTCCACATCTACCAAATAAAATTTATTTGAGTACTGTAAAAAGAAAAAGAAGGGGAATATTGTAACACAGTCCCAGATGTGCTGCATGAAATGGAAGAGGCCAGCATCATTGCTGCTACCAGGAAAAACAGCACTGGCTCTGCCTGACCACACTTTTAGCTGCCATTAATACACTGTTGGAAAACATGGATAGAATCTACTGGTATTAAAGGCTGCAGCATTTCCTTCCAGATGCCTCAGGACACCTCAAAAGCGCTTTCTAGTGATGTTGCACACTTGGAAGTCAGGCTGCAGCCAGTAGGAGTTGGGGTACTCACTGACACGCCCGAGCAGGGCCGGCAGTCCTTTGAAAAAAACACTTTCCAATACTTTCTGCCAGCTCCTGCTCTTACGTCATTGTCATTCTGCCCTCTACTGGGCAAAAGTGGTTAAATATAGTTAATTAAATAGACATCTATTTCGCACAAAATACTGTTTGAGGGTTCCCCTCACCCCCCCCCCCCCCCCCGTTTTATTTTGTACGAGAAACTATATTTCATTAAAATGATTTCAAACTAACCACCATCATCATCAAAACGCTGCCTTCCATGCAATCTGTTTTTCTGGGTTTTGTTTTTTCCCCTGATCAAATACTTGACTATTTTCTTACTGTTTTGTCAGTTGTTCTACTAGAAGATCTTCCATATATTTTTGGCACCTTTTTTTTTGTACATAAACCCAAAGCTTTTTAATATGTACTCAATGAACTGTTCTCCTATAATGACAAAAATCTATGTTTTGAACACACTGGTTTTTTTGAGCCACAGCAGTAGATAATACAAAATACAGTATAGATACTAAATATTCTTCTTTCCTCACAAACAGATGGGAGGAAAAAGCGGGAAATATTTAGCAATTCAACTCCAGTAGTGAGGCAAAGCTAACTGGGCTGTTAACAAGGTCAAGAGACTGAAACCACTATCTGGAAACCCAGAATCCTGATTCTCCTTCTGAGTTTGCAGCTGCATGACACATCTCTGGAATTTCTCTACTACTACGGTGCCAGGTTCACACTCTGCTTATGAGGCCTTTAGAGCCGTTTAATTACCTGTGAAAGGGATCCTTTTTCTCATGCTAATCCTTTGGGGATGTACCAGACCCATCAATTTCAAGACACTTTCTTTACAATTGCATCTATTCCAAATATTCCATATGCATTAATGGAAAAGGAAAGGCAAATAGCACAGATGCCCTTCATGGAAAAAGATTTTCAGACTTGCTAGGATATCCAGCCTCCTAAATGGAAGTTGACAAAGCTAACCTGTGCAAGAATTAGAGTCTGCATCAAATATTGCAGCTGCTGTTGAACAGCAGGCATCTGTGGCCAGGTTGGACACTGACTTTATGAAATAAAATCTGTGTGGGGTGCACATCTGTAACTGATATGGGCAGTCTGATTGCCAGCTAGAGGGACAAGTAGCTTTTAATGACTGCAGGAGAGCAGGAGCTTTTGCAGTTCACCACTAGAAAGCAACACAGCACTTCATAAATCAGATGGGAGCTTTGGCTGAGGAGAGAACACTGCTTACGAATCACCAGTGTCAGTGCCTGCTGTGCAAGCTCTTCTACAACATCTATGCTGGGATGTTTTAATTTCCATTACATCTATAACAAAGCAGATGTGAATTACCACTTTACTCTTCTTCTTTCACAATGACCTTGAAAATTAGACGAAGTACATTGTCTTCTGTGCATTTTCTTGCGGGGGGGGGGGCATATATTGCTCTTCTTGTTTTCTCTTTCCCTCTGTCTTTTTTAATCTTGGATTTTAAGGGACAAAATGATTAATGCCCTCATTGCAAAAGAAAAAAAAAGTATTTCTAAGATGATGAAGACAGTTCACTTTTAAAATACTGGCAGAGGCAGCCAACACTCCTAGATTTAACAGTAGTACATGCCAGCAGAGAGTCTCTTCCCAAATGTGGAAAAACAGACACTGACATAGTCTGGCACACTGACCTGAATGTAGATTCTCATCCCTTATAAAGAGGTTGGATGGGAAGCAAGGCTAGAGAACACTTAATCAGCAGCTCCTGCAGTTGCCCCTGCTGTCTTTACCAGACCCTGTCTCTACTACAAGGTTCTGTCATAGAATAGGGGCATAGGAAGGGATATGGGAAGGTGGGATTTGTGACTAATGATTTGCTCAATGACAATTTGAAACCTTCAGCCAAAAATGCTCTTTTGCTCCTCACACCTGAACGACCTGAACACTGTCTTCTCCCTGTGTTTCCCATGAGTATCACGCCTTCCTGCTTTTCCTCTGACACTGTGAGTGACCCAAAAAGCTCTCTCCTGTCAGGAATTCCTGCTCCCGACAATCATGTGCATAGTCAGTGCCTGTGTAAGAAGATAGATGTCATGGTCCCTGCTCACACCACTTTCAGGACATCTGTTTCATCACAGCAGTAAAAGTCTGTATGTTCAGTGAGCCTTCAGGCCAACTTCATATGCTGTGTGCAGTTTGATCTTGCAAGCAGTCCCTACCCAAGAACACCCAAGGACAAGCATTACCTCCAGTATGACTGGAAAGGATGCCTGCAGAGAGTTTTTGAGTGGAACATGAAAGAAACAAAGTGCTGATAGATATTTTTGTAGCTTCTACTGTCTTTGCTGGTCTCTGTGTAGTGGAGGCTGATATATTTACAACACATCATCAGAGCTTTAGGCAAAGCATTATAAGACCTTCCTCACACAGCTAAGCTGAGAGTAGAAAATCACTTCATTCCAGTTCAGAGTAGATGCAAACAGAAAAATAAATATTGCAATAACTGAGGAAATGTTTTGGACTTGGTGTTTTGGTCTTTGTTGTTTTGGGGTTTTGCTATTGTTGGGGTTTTTTTTATTATTATTATTTTTAAAAATTAAGGGCTATAAATCCAGTAAGGTAACAAAAAATAGAGGATTTTTTATGCATCCTTGACTCTTCCACAGCACTTTGAGACCCGGTGGACAGCGTGCCTCTCTCAGGTGACTAAGCTATCCATCTTTTTATGTTAATCAACAGAAGTTGATGCTTTGTTACTAATGTTTCATTTCCAAGTCTTTAGGAGGACTTCTGTTGTCTTCCAGGAGCATCCTTTTCATAAATGTTCTCTGTATGTCTGTATCCAAATTTATGCACCTGATATTTATCATTACTTTTTATCTTTCTAAGTGTATTCTCATGTGTTCTTTATGCTATTGGATTTAGTAGCTAATAGATTTGATATATAAATGGCCAGGATTCAGAAAAGTTGAAAAAAGATTGTGAGGTAGATGATATGGGAACAGTAAATACTAAAAGTATGTCTTGTGTTGAACATTAACATTTCTGACAGCTAAATGCTTTTATAGCATGAATGCACCAGTAAAAATGTAGAAATAAAATGCAGCCAACATAGTCTTTTTTCCATCTTCCTTTTTCCCAAGAATATAATTTCCCAAGAGCTGTGTTACAGTACTTTTATATCTTAGTATAAATCACATATGCTTTTATTATGCTTCTGGTTTTTTGCATTTCCCCAGTGAATGTACTGAATTTTGAAAAAAGTAGATTGATTTTAAACAAGATATCATAAAAATGTCATCTCTAGTCAAAAAGCTCTAGGTTGAAATCCTGGCTAAAGTCCTAAGCGAAAGACCTTCTGGTTTAAAAATGATTACTTGATACAAATTCCTAGAATTTTGTGTTATGATTGGATTCTGTTGCCAGGAGAGGGTAAGCACTCACTAAAACTTTTCCAGCACTTAAGACAAATTCAAATATGTTGTTTCTCCAAACAGTCCCTCTCTAAGTGGAGACAAAAGTACGTTTCCCACTCTTCTTCTCTTCCTGATCCATGAGGTCTGTAAGGGTTTAATGGCCATCAGGCCTCTGTGTCTTTGTGAAATTTGGTGCATAGAAGTTTGGGCTCAAAGCAGACTCAGGAATCACTGCACAGTCACATGCTGCAATAATATATGCATTATTTTCTAGTTAAACTCAAAGCAGCACTGTAATCCTTGCCTAGAGATATCCTCTTAAACAGCAATATAACAGGTTCTTTTTTTCAGCTCAGTGGAGTAACTACTTTTACTACTTACAAACCACAGATTTCCCACTAGGGACCTCACACATGGTGCTGTGCAACAGTAAACTAAACAAATCTGGTTTCAACTACCTGACTGCATAAACAAATATTTTGTTAGGTATCTTCTAGAGGAACTGCTATCTTCATTAAGAATAATATAGAAGTTTTCTTTAGAAGACAAATGAAATAAAAATGAGGTGCTGGGTATAGGTATTTCACCCTATTCATACAGATGGAGAATGCAGTGTAGTGACTTTACTTCCACCTGGCTTCAAATGTGCACAGACTCACACATTACATTATCCATGTTTTTGGAACTTTCTTCACAACCAGAAGTACTAGAAGTTCAGAAAAAAATCCTCAGATATAGACATACCCACTGCTGTCTCTGTCAGAGAGTTCAAAAACTTCAATAGTTCTGCAAAGAAGATTTATCATATTCTTTTTGTTTTCACTGACATACTACCATGGAACACCAATAAACTGCTGGGTTTTTTTCCAAAAAGGCATCATGCAGAAAGTGACCATGCTATGAAATGTGTTATTCTATGTAGAGGATAACCATAAGTCTTTCCTCATACAGTAGCATGTATTTTCTATTTTCAACTTTTCTATGTATTTTTCTATTTTCGATTTTCAGGCATGTATTTCACCTTTTACTCCATCCTTGTCCACCTATCATCACACAACCCAAAATGCAGTCTCAGCCAATAGCTTGAGAAACTTGAGAGAGATGAAACAATGTTTCACTGTGATTCAAAGCTGCATTTCTCTTGTGCTGTTTCCAAGGAAATATGGCAGGAGCAGTGTGGCAACATTGGAACAGCCCCACAGATCAGACCTTTCAGCAATGCAGCTCACTGTTTGAATCAGGCTCTAGCATGTAAATGGGGTTTTCTATATACACATACTTGTACCAAAGCTTGAGTGATCCAGCTGTGATATCACTGATCACGGCCTGATGACTAGATCAGGGAGACCAGATTGCCAGGTAGATCGCAATTAACCGTAAGAACACTGACACAAAGTGAAGTAGAAGATAATATGTTTTCCAGCTTGGTAACATTAATTTTAACAGCTCTACTACTGTGCAGAATTATTGAACTAATTCTGATGTCTGTGCCGCTTATTGCCCTCATGAGCAGTTCTCCACTGCTTGTATACAATGTGAATTAATCAATGGCTTCTGTCTAGAATAACTGAAACATCTGTTATATTTTATTCAGGATTTAAAGCTGTATGACCAAAAGGGGAAAAAATGAACTTTTTTTTTAACCACACAAAAAATATACTATGTTTTACCTGTGCATGGCCAAAAATAATTTCATTTCCTCCAGAGTATGAAGAGAATAGATGAAGCCTTATGTTTGGTAAATATTATATTTTTAGTTCACTCAAATGTTATTTGAGACAAGAGCTGAAAATAGAGAAAAAGATAAAAGCAGCACACAGCAGTAATTCTTACATCTTGATACTTGATACACAGTTGAAAGTTTTTCCCAGAGAAGCCTCATCTGCATGCTCTTCCTAACTTGGAAAATATAGCTGATTTACATCTGCATCCAATATTTATAAATCCATTTAAAATGTGTTGGCATATTGGCCTGATTTTAGAAAGTTAGTTGTCAGAAAATATTGTTCTTTTTGCTTAAATTTCAAAGGTTACTTTCTCAAGGCCATTTGTGTTGTGACAAGAATAAGAATAAGAAAGAGTGATGTCCTTAGAATTTATTGTGTTTTTCTTAATGCTCGCTTGAACTGAAGATTCAGAAAGTCAATAAAAGAAACTCACATAATAAGCAACAAATCATAAAGTCATTGGCACTTTTTTGGCTTTGATTATATGCTTTGCTCTTTATTGTCACTGAGCCGTCATTTGTATTTTAAGACACTGGTTTCACTAATTTCACTCATGATGAGTACAGCTGTGTTAGTAATAGGACAACTATGTTGCATAAAATTTTAATTAAGGCTGAATTAAAGTGTGCCCTTTGTTGCATCAGACTCCAACAGAAGTCTCCAGGTAGTGGAAATTATAGCACCATGCAGCCTAAAAGCTGTGTTTCCCATGTTCTGAGAAGTGAGTTCTCCAAATCTTTCAGCTGTCTGCTCTCACCTCCTTTTTCTTCCACCATCAGCTGGGATCACCTTCCTCCTCCAACATTCCATATACAGTCAAATACCACCTCATCTTTGTTCTTTGTTTAGCAGCTTCTTGCCAAAACCACTGGACAAAGACATGCCATCCAATGTGCCGAGCTGCAGCTCCAGGAGGCATTTTTCAAACTGCAGGCTTTATGACAAATGTTATAGGCAGTGCTGGAGCCCTTTTCCCTGAGAACATACTGCAGCTTAATCTTGCTCCCTGGCATATGCTGCACATGCTGCCAGACCTGTGAGCAGAAATTAGCTTTGACACGTGTACATGCTACTCTATGCACTAAATACAGCAGTAATAAAAAGCATTCAAGGAACAGCAGAATCATGCTGTAGTAGGCTAAACCTGAAATCATTAAGAAAACTGAGGAGAAAACATTGCTGTTAAATAGATTTTTTGATTCTCAGGAGCTCTGTAAATACAGTCAAAAAACCAAAGACGTGTAAGTAATTTTCACATGGGGTGAATCATAGTAGTTCTGTTGCTTTTAGTACAGGAATGACAATTTTATATAATACAGTAGCTGCTCTCAATATGCAAACTGAGGCTGCAAGTGTGGAAACATATGGTTGAGGGCAAACCCAAACTTGTGTGCATCAGTTATTTAATCTCTTCTAATTTAATCATCTTCCTCTTGTTTAAATGCTAAATATGTTACATAGAAACATAAATCACAATTTGACATGATCACAGCAGCTGAATACAGAAGGTATAAACAGAACATTGAAATTTGCAATACAGAGACTGACAGTATCCATCCCCAACAACTTTTCCATATGGATTAGTTTCTTGGTGAGCCAGGTCAGTTCCCAGTGGTCTGTCTGGCAGCTGCATTGCTTGTTTTGGAGTAACACGAAGGAACTAGCTGATATAGCCTGTGAGGTCATGTGTAGGGGCTTTTCTGTTATTTTAAAGTAAAGAAAAGAATCACAAAATTATTTTGGCTATAGAATGCAACTACAATACTTCAGACTCAACACAGCAAGAGGTTTATCTTGGATCTGGCAGGATTTCTCTTTCTGCAGCTGAAATTTTGTAGTCTGTTACATGACCACACAGCCAAAGTCACAGAAATATTAATGTATTTGGCTACACTCTCATATCTGGCATCTGAACATCTGCAGTGACCTGAAGTAACCTAGTGAATTCTGGTAGGCCAGAAAATAAAGACAGGTCTTAAAAACCACTTAAGAGATATCTAGAACCGTGTCCCAGCTGAGGTTCTGTGCCAGACTGAAAGGGAATGAACAGAAAGATACACATTCTGGTTAGCAGGAGAAAGAGCATTCAGAAGAAATACCAGCAATACTGCCAGTATCTTTATTACATCCATCTCTCTTGGAAATTTTTGGTGGTCAAGAGTAACTGCTATTAATTAATTACAAAAAGTAATATCTACTTAGAAACACAGTTAATGGCAGATCTGCTAGTAACAATCTACTTGTGAAGCAGTGCTGTATTTGAATGGGAACATAATATATATAGCTATAAAAGAATGGATGCTTTCACCATTGTCCTTCCTTTTATGGCTTTTCCTTGTCTTCATAAACACTTTTGGAGACAGTGGTAACTTCATCCATTTGATGAGGTTCGATCTCAGTGTCAAAGACTTCATATTGTAGCAAATAATTCCTCATAAGCAAAGGAAGAATGAGCTTGAAAGAACCTAACAGAGCTTCTTTATATATATATATACATATTTTTGCACACACTTGCTCAAGTGTTTTCCAGAGGAAATGTGGCTGGAGGAAAGAGAGCTTTGATCCTTTGAAGTCTCTTATATTTGCAGCTATTAGAGGCAATTTTTTTCAAAGAAGTGCTAAGGATCTGACACACAGGACCTTATTATATCCTTGCTAATTTATATAAAAAGATGAAAAGTTTTTTGGTTTTTTTGAAAGAGGATAATGCCAAACCCTTTTCAGTAGTGCCCATGGACTGGAAAAGAGATGATGGGCACAAACTGAAACACAGGAAGCCCTCTGGGCATGAGGGAACCCCTTCTCACTCTGAGGATGACTAAGCACTGACACAGATTACTCAGGGAGTTTGTGGAATCTCTTTCCTTGAAGATATTAAAAAATGGTCTGGACATGATCCTAGGCAACAGGTCAGCAGGAGACTGCACCAGATGACTTCCAGAGGTCCCCTTCAACCTATAAATGAATAGACTCCAAAGTATTTATTTCCCCCATTATTCTTTGTCCTTTATTTTCAATGTTTTTCATAGTGAAAAGAGCCACTGATTGACTTCCCACTTGGAAGTCCTACTTTATTTTCAACATAATGTGCCACTAAGGAGAAATTGTCTCAAACCCAAAGACTGAATAAATCCTGCTGCGCAAACTGCCAGACTGCTCTGGTAGTTAACCATGACAGCAGGCAATGCACCAAAAGCCTACAAGCCTGAACTCTCCTGTTGATCAAAGCTGCTGAGGTACATGCGTGTATAGATATGTTTGTACATATAAATATACTTCTCAAAAAATTAACTTGTCCAGTTGTCACTATACAATGATAAAAAATTTCTTCTGAGACTTCTTGAATCCAAAGCTGGAAGAATGACAAATTAATTCAAATTATGCAATCCCTCTGGAATTCCCATAAACATTAAAACAGTATGTGGTAGCAGACTTTTTTTTTGAACAAGAGCTGCTCAGTCTAGTTTTGAAGCAGTTGGTGAAGTGTTTTCTAACAGCAGGGCCTTGTGCTGCTTAATCCAGTTTTGCCTATGTGGCAGCTATAGATATTCCAGACTAAAGATCAGATATTTATTGCTCATTCATTTCCACTGAGACAAGTTTGAAATGGGCCCTTGCGTTTGTACATAGTCCGGTAGTGGAAGAGGATGAAAACAGAAGCCTAATTCTCTGGCATGCTTCCTGCACCCAAACACAACACGCATGAAGATATGGAGCACTTCAAGTAGGAATGGTTGTGGTTTTCTCTCTTGAAAAAAAACTCAACCCAATCACAAATAGTGGACACAAGCCAGAGAAATAACATGCTGAAAAGTGAAAAACAAAGCACATACCCTCCACAGACAACTGGGAAAAACCCATACTTCACTTTGAAAACTTATTTTGCTGTTGGGTCATTAACAGCTATCAGGACTGCAGCATTTGCTTACTGTAGTCACCAATGAAATTACCTGACTGTGCCCTTTTTGAGTGAAAAGGAGACTTTGTTCAGGCCAAAGAAAATTCCTCAAGGGGGATTGGGAATACTTTGTGAACTGTGATCATTTTCATGTACACATTTTGTGTTTGTTTTACAACTTTTTTTAATTAGCCCTTTTTAGTTGATGAAGTCAGCACAACAAAAGGCTTATGATAAAAAAATATTTGTTTAAGAGATGCATTGATACATAATAATATAATAATATAATATATAATATATAATAATATATTATCGGATTGTAAAATAAAACATGAAGCCCTGCCAAACATCTTTGGATTATAATTCTGGCATAGTTTAACAACACAATAAATTTAGATTCCAAGGTTTCTGCAATGTATAAAAATATCATCATCACCTAATGTTAAGGCAGAAATTTCCAGTTTAGCTTTGTAGAGTCTGCCTTTACAGTTTGCCAGGAATTGTCAGTCTCCTTGTTGGTGCTATAAAGCCAATATGATGGGATTGACCCTTGAGCTCAGTTAATGAGCTAATGTGTGTTTCAACTTAATGTTGAAATTTGTACATTCCTGGGTCACTCAACTCTGTGGCCAACTTCTAGGTGAAATTATAAATCCTTCAGCTCTTTCAGAGGATTGGGTCTTGATTGCTGAAATTATTCTACTCGGCTAACAGATTTTCAGTCTGTGAAAAATAACCAAGTCCACAGGAGATTTTTACAGTGCATGAATTACTCCAGTATTTATACTTCCCAGATTTCATTCTCTTCAGTGAACTAAACATTCTCCACTACAGAAAAGAAACAGTGCTTTACGGAACACACATTTAGTTTCAACTTTTAACAGTTTAGAGCCAGGGAAAGGTAAATTGAAATTATTTTTCAATACTTGCCACATTTTTCTATTTAGTTTCCAAGAGGATCCCAAGCTGAAAGAGGAAGCAGGTTAACTGGACACCAAAACATAATCCTGCTTCACTTTTTTCTTCATATGTTTGTAATTTCATCATACATATTTATGATAGTCATGCTTCTGACAACCAATTTTAAAATTAATTTCTCTGTTTTCATTTTGATGGTAAAAATGAATGGAAATTTATTGTTTAGCTTGTGAGTCAGATTCACTTATGACAAAATGTGTTTTAGCTCAAAAAATGAAGCCCAGCAAAGTATTATCTGCTAAAGATATAATCTAAATATTATGTGCCTCAATCAGGTCTAAAACATGATTGCAAAAAATAGGATATTTTTCAAAGCACACACTGCTTGATTGTTTTCTTTATACAAAGTGCTCCAGTAGCTACCTTTCTTTTTCCAGTTTCCTACATTCCATAGAAATTTCTTCCATTCCTTACATTGATCAATGGAGTTACTGTTTGATTTACAGCAGTCTTGATTCACAGTTGGTGAAAGATGTTTTTCTAGGTGCAGATCTGTTAAAAAAAGGGAGCCACTGCCATGTTTTAAATGCCTTTTTGTGAAGCTCCACTTCATTTGTCCCCAGCATGCTAAGGTTTAGAAGAGGCTGTGATGAGCAAAACTTTTTCTTTTAGAATCACATTTAATAATGCTCAGATTTTTAAGCATAGATTTTGCAAATCTTATTTAGAAGTTGTCAGAATTCTGTGCTTATTTAATATACTCTCCATGCACACACATCTCACAACAAATTGTTTTCTAATGCCAGTGAAATGAGTGGATAATGTAGAAATATTTGATTAAAGAATAAATGTAGCCTTTTGAAATAATTACATCATTTACGTATCTAAAATGTAAGTTTATTTTTCATTCCCATTTCTTCTTCACTGCTGACACCAGAACTGCTGAGGATAATAAAAGCAGATACTTTTTCCTTGGCCATTGAGTTCAAACCCTTCTAACAGACTGGAATCCAGTGTTATATCAGGGTGGAATGGAGTAACAGTGTACACAGGAGAGGATGGCATTGCCAGTGCTGCTTTGCAGGATCACCTTCCCAAGAAACATGACGTTTTGCTTTCAGTTGCCAGGCTACACGGAATGCCATGTGTATCAACCCATTGGAAGGGTTAAAATACTTTCTCCAAGTAGGTCCATCACATCTAGGAAGTTCAAGGCTAATCAGGCTAAGCCAAAGCTAATTTGATCTAAAAATTGTCATAATTTGAATGGAAAGTTGGAACAGATGATCTTCAGAGTTCCTTTCCTTCCAAGCTGTATTTCCATTATTTTGTTTTACAGGTAGAAAATAATCTTTCATAGCTGTCATTACTCACCGATAGATCACTGTGAATATTACTGGGATTTTAAAGAGGACTAGGAGGCAACAACTCCACTATGAGAATGCTGAGACCATACTGCACAAACTTTAATGCATGGACTTGAACCTGCTCTACTGATCTGCTAAGGGAGTAGCAAGACTTTAGAAAAATCTTGGTGGAGCAGAAGAGTGGTAGACAACGTTTCTTTTGAAGAAACCTTTACAAAATCTTTAGAGAGAAGTACCTGGTGGTGAGAGGGAGCTGTAAGCAATGAATGCTAGGAAATGGAGTGAATAGGGATTGCAGTAAAAAGGGAACCTGGGAGATGTCACAATCTCCTGGAGTGCTGTGAAAATCCATGCATAGCAAATACCAAGGCTACAAACACCTAAATATTCATATGGCTCTGCTTGCCAGGTATTTTCCCTCCTAATAATTTATATGAACACAATCCTGGAAAATGTAGAAGAGCAGCTTCCCAAGTTCTGCTTCTATCAGTTTCAGAAGACACTGGACATTTTCAAGCCTCTTCTCAAGGTATCAGTAGGCTGCAGAATGGTGGTTTTTAGGCTGGTTCGGAATGGAACTTAGGGACGTGCCTTTGGGGACATCACCCCACAGATGTGAGTACTGATGTTTTTAAAAGCAGGGACATCCTCAAATACTCTCTTGAGCTGTGGCTGTGCTGTCTTCTTATTCATGATCATCTCACTATTAGAAAAGTAATGTGAAATTTCCAAAACAAATCTCTGACAATCAAAACTAATGGTGTATTTAAAAGACTGAGCATCTTGGTGCCCTTAAAAAGATGATAAGGTTTTCCTCTGTTATCTGGTGATATCCTCACTGTCCCTGACAATACAGTTTTTGTATTTTCTAGCTAAATCTATGATAAATTCTCATCTCACTGAAGCTTCTTGTAGCAACAGCAAAAGAATCCTATCCAATATCGTTACTGTGAAAGGTTAGCAGACATCCTACTGATAGGCAGTAGTAACTCCTTCAAAAGTAAAGCTAATGGCTAAAGGATTTTTTGTTTAAAATTGAAAGAAAAATCACTTTTGTGTGAAGAGTTACTAAAACAGATGTTTCTTAGACAGGTTGTCCAGCCCTGTGATACTGGGCAATAGAGGATCTAGTTGCTACTGTGCTTCTTGCAGAGCTGATTTATTGTTGTGTAATTCTTCAATCTGACTGCAATGAGTAGGAAATCAGACTTTTATTTCATCACTCATCATACACACTGTGGAATGGATTGTATAATGGAAAATATTTTCCATGCAGTAGGGAGGGGTTTTGATAATTAACATGATTGATATGGCTGTATATACTAACAGCACTCTAAGTGATATAGACCAGAACATTTTGCAGAAGCACATCATGACAGACTTTAATAGCATTTATGTTAGCTTTCCTTTCACAAATATTATTATTTTAGAATGACCATGGAGTAAAATTTTTTGGTTATCTTGTTAACAGTAATGTGCCTATCAAGCAACTTATCTATGGTAGATTTATTAACTGATATGGGATTTTTGCTGGTTTACGAGAAATAATCTGGGAGAAATATGATTTCAAAATCCTTGGAATAGATACTCCTCTGTCATCTGTAACAGTAAAATAAAAATGAGCAGATGACCAAGAAAATACTTTTTAAAATAGCTATAAATGTTTTAATCCTTGGAACAGGATTAAAGAAAGGACATGGAGAATAAGGAGGAAGAAAATTATACAAATGAGACAAAGGTTACAGAAATAAATACATGCCCTTAAACTAGCAACTCCCAGAAATCCTGCAGAATCTTACTGAAAACGTGGCAAAGTATCATTCCAAGCAAGTATTAATATTACAACACTCTGACTACTTTTGCATTTTAAGTATATATTATTGTTTTTAAAAAGCCAGCAGTGAGTCTAGCAAAACTGCTTGGCAAGAACTTACCTTCTTGAGGTAAACCAGACTGCATGTCAGCACCACCCCTGACCTGCTAGGATTTACTATAGAGCTTAACATATTGCGAAGGAGAGATGGGAGCTCTGTGAAATGTCCCAGTGTCTGACTGTGGCATGATTTCTTTAAAATTTATTTTTCTACAGCTCAGAGGCAGAATATCATAGAATCACAGAATGATTTGATCTAGAAGGAACCCTAAAGATTGTCTAGTCCCACTAGTCCTGCCATGGGCAGGGACACCTCCCACTAGACCAGGCTGCTCAAAGCTCCATTCAACCTGGCCTTGGACACTACCAGAGATTGGGCATCCACAGCTTCTCTGGGCAACCTGTGCCAGTGCTTTAACACCTCCACACAGCAGAAATTCTTCCTGATAAACCTACCCTCTTTTAGCTTAAAGCCATTCCCTCATGTCCTAAAACTAAGTGCATTTGTAAAAAGTCACTCTTGAACTCTCTTATAAACCCCCTCAAGGTACTGGAAGGTGCCATAAAAGCTTCTCTTTTCTCCAGGCTGAACAGCCCCAATTCTCTCAGTCAGTCCTCACAGGAAAAGTGTTCCATGCCTCTGATCACCTTCATAGACCTCTTCAGGGCACACTCAAAAAGGTCTATGTCTTTTGCATGCTCGATTTTCTACTTTTGAGTATTCTGACTGATTGTAGACTTGATGAAATGACTGAAACACTGACAGTGGCATGCCTTGGTTTATGTATGATTTGTCTACTTTTTAGTGTTCATAGGAATGTTTTCCCTTTGATTATCTGCTTTTTACGCAACTTCTTTTAACAAAAACAGCAATAAGAATATCCAAATGTCCTGCTCAGGCTTTCTGAATCAAGTTCTATGGCCATTATAGTGTTAAAGAAAAAAAGATATTTAATTTGCAGTACATGGCACATTTATCTCATTTGAATGTAATTAAAATTGTTTGTATAACTTCTTACATAATGTAGAAAGACAAATCAGCTCTTAATTCTTCCAGTTCTTCCACACTTCTTATATAAAAGTCAGCTAAGGGAGAAAGATAATAACATCTTACAGACTTTTGGTTATCTTTATGCTTATTATTAATAAAACAAAAGGTTTTTCATTCATGCAGATTATAAAAATAGAAAAATTTAAGACCAGTCAAATAAAATTCCTCTCTGATATTTACAAAATTTTTCATTTGAGACAAATTTTTCTACTTTCATCCTCAAGGCTCAAAGTTTTATCAGAACTTCTGAAAACAAAATTTTGCAACAAATTCACAATCTCTCCATATAGATGGTTGAAAATGCTTTCTCTGATTTAGATCTTTTATGAAAGTCCTTTTGATCTTAACAGTTTTGGTAAGATTCCAAATAATTTAAAAAAATGTTGTCTGTGTTCAAAAATTTGTATGTGTTTGATACAGCAGGAAATCCATATTTATCTATGGAATAAATAGCAATTTTTTAAAGTGCTCAGAATTATGCTGGGCAAGCACTAATTGTTGTGTAATGAAGCCATCTTCCAGAGACTCTTGACACAAATTTTGTGGACACCATTCCAGTGTCTACTGAACATTTCCAGCTCAAATGCAGAATGACTGAACCACTCATTAGTCATATATTGCAACAGTTTGGTCATATTCCACGTACTAATTCGCAAAGTTGGAAAGAAAATTGGCAACACTCAGTAAATTCCATCTGCCCTTGATTTTTCTTTGTGCAGTTTCTGTTTTCAAGGCAGTGCTGGGTCTTCATGATGCTGCTTTGGCTTTATCACACCATGTGCTGGTTTAGGATCCAGGCTTGCAGAGAGCAGCAAAGATTTCAACCTCTCTGGCTCCAGTTTTTCATTGCTTTTGTATTTGCTTTAGCATCCGGCCTGCCTGAATTTTCATCTCCAACAATAAATACCACATAGACTATTCCTGATAATCAGGTCCATAGTTCTGATTTCTTTTTCCTAATTGATCTGAGGAGGATTTTCATAATGAAGTGGGTTTTTAAAAAAAAGCCTACTGATTAAAGATTTTTAGAAGACATGATAGTGCCAATGAACTTCTGCCAAAACACAATCATGCTTCTTTTGATGGGTCTGGCATACTATGTAAAATCAGATACCAAACATAAAATTGTAACTGATTTTTTCAATTCACATGGATATCTCAAGTTCAAGGCTTCAGGATACTTTCCTGAAGATTTCCATAATACAGAAATCCCCATTTTGTAACTGACAGCATTAGGAGTTGGACTCTCCGGAACCACAAATTAACTTGGAAATGCTGGAACATGTTTCCAAGGGGTAGTAATATTTCATATCTTACAGAGTAAGTGGGGGGAAATTGTTAAGAAAATGCCAAAGTTTCACTTTACATTAAAAAGAAACACAGATTATTATTGATATTGTCATTTTTAAGAGTGTCAGAAATTCCTAAGGAAAGCAAAACTTGACTTTATCTAGAGCTAAATCTATAGAAAACAGATTCTGCAGCTCAGCCTCATTTCTGCAGTCTTTCTATATTGAAACTTCTAAGTGGGGAAAGAGAAACCTTTTTAAGGAAGGCAAAGGTACAAGCTAAGAACACTTATTATGTTTAATCACAGCAGGTTTCTCTTGGTCTTGGCACAGTTTCACATGCAAGGACACATCCAGCAGCAATTGGACCAAATTTGGTCTATGGTGGGAGTAAAAGTGGTAAATAAAATCCCTACCACAGCCTCAGCAGGTGCCAGCTGTTTTTCTGCACACTGTAAGCTATACTCTGTCAGCAACAAAGAAGGCACCCTCTTGCTACCTCACAAGACATCTGTTTGCTTCAGTCTTCAGTGGTGGCTGCTGCACAAGTCAGAGTACAAAAGAAAATGAGTAATTATGGAAGAGGCTGTCCACTGGGAAAATGAATCCTTCAAGTCTTGCAAAATCCTTGCATCTTTTTACTGGTCAGCTTGTTCCTGGAGGAACAAGAGCTGTCTTCCTTCCATGTTTTTTAAAAAAGTCCTTGTTTTAAAAAGAAAGGTTCTTTAAAAACAGTCATACTCTTGCATGAATTTTAGCATCTAGTTCATCCAAATGAATGTTCATTTCCTTTAGTAGTAACTGGAGACCATCTGCTGCAACCAAAAATTATTAGAAGTTGACAGACATCCAAAGGCAGCTTTCCCTCATTAATCTCTGAAGATCAATGGCTGCCCTCTGTGTCAGACTTGTGTATCTTCACTCTGGGTACATGAAGCACCTCCCCTCACAAATGTGCTGGTTTATGGCCAGGGGTCAGAGGTGTTACAGAAACACTTAAGAAAATAAAATTACTTTCTCTACACAATACATTGAAACCTGCTTTTCTGGAGAAGAGCTACATTCAACTACTGCACAACTGCCTTCATTTGGCTGAAATTCAAAATAATCAGTGGAAAAAGAAGCCAGTAACAATACTGAGTTCAGAAAGCAGAGGACAGTTTCTTCTGAAATGATCCAGACTTCAAAGTGTCAGTTCTACATACACAGAGCTATATGTTTGAACAGTTGGCTGTAGCATAAAATGCTTTAATGCAGAGAAAGAGCAGGCTGGAAGCAGTTATAAATTATAAAGTTATAAATTACAAAGTTATAAAGCAATTTCTCTCTGAACAGTGTGGCCATCCCCATATGTTATTCCTAATGTACAGTTTAATAAATGGCAGTTACAATGGATTTGGTCAGTACCCTTGGCATGAAAAAGAGACACCATGAACACAGACAAAACTGATCTCTGAAATACATCAGATTTTACAGCTACAAGGCCACTGGGTTTTGTCAGGCAGAGCAAAGAAAACTTCAAACCATCTTCTCAAGGAGCACATGCCGTTGTATCTCTCAAATTCCTATTGTTGGCCATATTGAAATAACAGACATGAAGCAGCAAAACTAAAACCAAATTATTGTTAATAAGAAGGAAACATGGTTTTCTCTGGACAAAATATCATGCATCTAAGGTTAAGCTATGGTATCCCAAAATCAGTACGAGCTTCACAAAGGTCTCTCTAGGTTTTCTTGTTGGAAGTTATTATATTAGTTACCACATTAATTATTAATTTTAATAGTTAAAATGGCACTGCAAATTCAGAAAATATCTGGTTCTCTGCTTTGGCAAACGGGCATATTTTTTCTCAGTGTGTAAGCAAAAATAGACCTGTAAAGTATGATGGAGCAGGGAATCCCAGAGTCCAGAAGGATTTCGTATCATCATCATTAGTGACAGAGTAATTTCTGGCTGCGAAAAAGAGGCTGTTTTGCATAGTGACATCTCCAAGCTTTTCAATATCCAAATCATACAATGCCTGTGCTACTCTTGGGGCTCTGCCCTGCACCACAAATCCTCTCAGACCTTCCTCCATACCTGTCCTGGGTTGCAGTGTAGGATGTACACAAAGTATTTATTCTATCACCATCTTCATGAACTGTTGAAACCAGGTGGGCTAGTGTCTTCCCAAGCCCCCTGCCTTTTCTGCTAATGGCCCATTAACGCCTTTGGGGTGTTTTCTGCTAATGACTTCTGGGGTGTCTCCTGCTAATGGCCCATGAGTCACAGGTAACTCCTTCCAGGGGTTATCTCTGTTAATGGGCCATCAAGGACCCATTTCACACTTCTCATGCTATTGTGAGGTGCTCTGCCCAGGGGGAGGAGCCAAGCATTCTCACCTGGATATAAGCTGGTATGTGGGACAGTGCAAGGGGCACTTATCCACTGGATTCCCAGAGGACCAGAGCTCCCAGACCTCTCTACAGGATCACTGCTTCAGGAAGAGCACCTCACCTGGACTGCTTCCACCATCCTGCTCAGGTTGTATTCTGGCTCTGTCAGTGGTCCTTTGTGTTATTGTATTTATTTTATTTTACTTTTACCTTTTTACCTTTTTTCTTATTAAATTATATCTCTGACTTGGAGCCTCTCATTCATTTTGCTTTCAAACCACAACAATGCCCCAGTGATACAAAGTTTAAACAGTACAAAGTTTAAATGCTTCAGGGATATCTCACAGGACTATCTGTTAGGGCTTCGATTTGCAGCATTCTGCCATTTCTATCTGACAATAATTGCTGCTGGCACCATTGCTTCTCTGCAACAAAGGCACATAATAGGCACAGATTAATAATAAGGCAACATCCTGAAGTGAAAGTCTGGATCAGATCATGCAGTGTAACTACCATTCTCTCTGAGACAATTTTAGACACCATCCAGTGTATAATCACTTCAGCTGTAGTAAAAAGCCAGGAAGACCTTTTTTATTCTATGTCCAGACAGGAAACCAAGACAGCTCTCCACTACACGTTAAAATCCAAAGACAACTCAGTAACAAAGGGGCTCACTTACAGAGCAGGAACAGAAACTTCATTGTTCTGTGACAGTGTAGGTCTCATGCATTTAATATTCCCTGTAAAAACAGTTCTAAGAAGCCACAGCAGGGCTTTCCCTCACTCCTCCTTTTGGCAGTTGCCTTCAAACTGAGGATCTTGCCTTTGGTCCGTGCCTAGCAGCTGGCTAGTCCATGCCCAGCCACGAGTCCTGCTGACTCAGACCCAGAGCCTTACCCAAAAACTTAAATTCCTGGCTTGACTTTCTGGCTTCCTCATCACTGTGGACTTGTGCAATGATACAGACTCTTGGCTGAACACGGCTGCCATCAATAAATACACTCAGATAATTTTGCCTTCTTTCTGTGGAACTGCATCCCTGCTGGTGAGGTCACTTAGTCAGATGTTTGGCTTCCTGCTCCCTGACCACTGCAGAGCAGCTTGCCTTTGGTGCTCTCTGACAGTCTACACCTGCTATCATGAAAATGAAAACTACAGTAACATCTTCCCAAGTATATATTTAGAGCATACATGTATTCATGACATGGCTTCAAAATTAAGAAAAACTATGAATTAAAAAGAAATTAATGTAATAAAGCATCAAAACTTTCTTGTATCTAGAGAAACATGTAATGTCTAATTAGATTAATAAGAAGACACAAAGAATTTTTTAAGTGTAGTAATTTGTAGTCTTCAAAGACAGAATCTACCAACTAATTCTTTGTAAGGTCGTATGTCTGTAAAACTTTATATAATGAGAAATACACATAAGACTTGATTAGTGATATATATCACAAATAATCCAGGCCCAAGTCTTCCAGCAGAAGGATTTCCAGTTAGGGAAGAATATATGTGTTTTTTTCTGAGTTAAAATTAGGAGAAAGCAGTACAGACAATGATTATACAATTGTGTTAGGTTTTACTGCCTTTTGTGAATTTTTGGCCTCTAAGTGAAGAAACCTGTGTTTGTTTTCTTGGTCTTGCAGCATACTGTCTTTTGTTTATTCAAACCTTGATCCTACAGGGCTGAGATTAGCTTTTAGGAGCTGAATAAAGCACCAGTTTTAGCAAGGATTCATGGTTGGTTTTAAGTTTAAAATATCCATTAATATTGCAGGTGGAAACCTTTCATAATGTTCAGTGATAACCCTAAATTAGAATGCTGTCTAATACCTGTGACATGCATATAGCAGGAATAACACAGAATCAGAAGGATAAATCACAGCTCACAGACTCACTGATACTTTAGGACTCTGGCCCATTTAAGACAGTCTTCTGGGTCTGAAATATTTTTTTTTTAATTTGAGGCAAGCCTATCAGATAGAATTGGATATTTGTTTAACTAACTCCAGGTAAAAATTACATCTTGGAGTGAGACAGAGGGGAAATTCTCCTCCATACTCTTCTGTATTGCAAAAATGAAAATGTATGTAAACAGGACACCAAGAAAAAAATGCAGTTGGTCCTATGTACTGTATTGATCTTGCTAATAATACAGTTAATATGACAGCTTTTCATTTTCTGTCTTTAGACGTATGTCCGTGCTCAGGTGTTTTTTGGTGTGAGAAGTACTTCTTGAAATCAGAGACTTCCCTTTCTTTTTATTGAGAGTTTATCTTGTGCATTAGTAGAAGGACTATAATTCAGGAGAAAATGCATGACAGTCACAACAGTAACAGGTTTGCTTGTACTAATGCAAAGCTACAGTTTGCCTCTGTCCCAAACAGCTGAAGTTTGTGGCTATAGTCAGGTCACTGTGACATGTTTGCCCCTCCTGAGACTGAGGGCAAACAGCTGCAGAGGGGGATGGACCACGGGGTTTGTGGTCAGTGTAGCCTGCCTGATCATGAGCCCCGAAAGGTCACAGAGCAAGAAGGCACTTAAATTTCAAAAAACTTTCACCTCTACTCTCTTGGAAAGGAAGGACAAGAGCATTGCTTAAAGAGCCTCATGATCAGCAGGACCATGATGAAAGATGAGACATCATAAGGTTGCAGTAATATATTCCTGGGTTCTTCTCCAAGATTATTTTCCCAAAAGCATTCTACAGAACTTCAAAACAAAACAAAATGAGAAACAGAAGTGGAAATTGAAAGGGAGGAGAAAGGGGGGAAGGGAGAAATAAAAATGGAGAAAGGGTGAACAGGAAAGGGAAAAGAGAAGAGGGAAAAAGAGAAAAAGGAAAAAGCAAAAAATGGAAAATGAAAAGGGTATATCCTTATATATAAAAGCATATATCCTTAGACAAGCATATAAAATGGATATTGGGTATTAGTATTAACAGCCTATCAGCTCTCTGATTATTCTAACAGGGCTCACAAACAGCAAGGGATTAAAACAGCCAAGCACAAGTCTTTTAGTATTAACTATATTCTCTTTCCTCATCTTTGATGTCCTTTTCTGTGATCACATCACTGAGAATGAGGCTCAGAAACAAATTAATTATGCAAAGCCCAATTTTAAGATCTATTTTTAAAAATCACAGAAAAAAATAGTTTACAGGAGTCCTTCAAAATTCATCTAATCCAATCTGCTGTTCAGTACAAGGCTATCCTGAAGAGTAATGTTGCCAAGAGCCCTATGTAATCAAGTTTAGAATACTTGTAAGAATGGAGATTCCAGAAACCCTCTCATCAACGTCTTCCAGAGTTTAACTGCTGCCATGGTGAAGATTTTTTCTCCCCTTTTGTTCAATCAAAATTCCCTTTGTTGCATCTTTTGACTGCTACTTATTCGTTTGCTCTGTTTTATTCTCTAAGAAGAGTCTGGCTCTGTTGTCTCTACCACCATTCAAATAGTGATGATAATGACCACGTCATCACCTTACCCAGAAGTGGAAACTTCTTGAAGCACAGGGTGGCTGAAGTTATTAAGACAGACACCTAGGATCTACAATCCAACAATAATAGAATATTGAACAGGAACTGCTGATAAAATGGTGATATACCAGTAAAGAGAGAGAGAGAAGATGTCAAAAATAAGTGCTGTATACTGCAGGCTATTCTAGCTGCTTAACAAAAGTTTCATCTTCAGATGAAGAATGCCTTCGAGTTTCTAAACTGCAACAAGACAGTTCAGTTTGGGAAATCCACAGATAGCATGAATGTGACCATCAACTTTTAGGCTTTCCCTACAACTTACGAGATGTATTTTAAGTAAACTGGCAGCTGAGAACCCTTTGTTTCATACCATTACAGAGGTAGAGAACCATCTGAAGCCTGTCAAATGGATCCACTTGCACTTCAGGACAAATACAGACATTATGACCAAGTTCCTCTTTGATCCTTGTGCAAATGCAAGAGGATGTGGAGAAAAGTGCTGAGTCTCCCTGCCTCTTTTGGTCTCACAACACAAAGTTTGCTCCTTCTACATACTCTGAATAAAAAATGGAAGGCCAAAAGAAGTCGGAGGCACACAGTTGTCACAGTTTCCTCAGTAAGGAAACACTACCTGTCAACCATTTTGATGATGGTGTCATTCTAACAGACTGTTCCACACAAATTTTCCTTCATGATTTCAGTCTGCATTGTTTGTATTGCACTGATCTATGTTTAGAAATTTATCCATGAAGAAAACAGAACAGAGCTAAGTATTCAGACACAAGAAAACCTTTTGTTCCTATCAGATAAATATATCACACAGGTATAGTTAATATTTCCAAAATACTTCAGTGTATGGCCATGGTATTGCAATTACACCCAGAACACAGGACAACACAAGGTATTCATGTAGATAGTCTTGCTTTCCCCATAGTTGTTTTAGGTATATGTACCAAATGTATTTACTATGAAATTTTCTTCTGCTGACTGTTTAGGAGCTAAACGAGACAGTAGCTTCTTTTGAAAGCCCTTTATGGAAATTCTGCAGTGTGTCTGGAAACAATATGTCCTGGAATAGGACCCTTAAGAGATTAGTAGCTTCAGTATATCAGAGGGCTTGTAAAGAAGCATTCATTTAAGACTCATACTGTAAATACTTGGGGGTGTCAGCATTAACTCCTAGTTGGAGCAGCAGTTTTATCTCCACTTCTTTTTTTAATGAAAACTTTGTTGCAAGTCAAAGCTCATGTGGACAAAGCAGTTGGCAAATTGTGGCAAATCCCACAATTCCATTCTGTCTTTTGAAATTCTGTAGAAGTGTAAAAAAAGGAGCCACAATACTTCAGGTCATCAGTGGTTTGTTTATTTTTCCACTGAGAAAGCATCCTTGAAATTTTATGAATGTTTATGCTTGCACTGAACACCACCCCCACTCCCCGACTCATCATATCTCAGCACAAGGAAGTTGCCATGTGGTACTCATTTGCCAGATTTGCATCTCGTGATAGATAGAAGTTTCACTATAAGGGCATCAGAAAAAAACCCCTACATCCCCAACCCCCCAAAAAAAACCCAACAAAAAGACCCAATAAGATATACACATGTATAACTGAAGCCTTGATTATAATATAAGGCCACTTTATGCAGTACTTCGAGTTCAGTCAAGTAATGTTTGGTAAAAACAAATGGAGCTATACACTAAGATGACATACGATGACATACTTTATAGAGCACTAAAAACTAAAACTCTTTCAGATAAGTGTTTTTTACATTAATACTATTTCACTACAACAATTAAAAGGTTATTTTGATCAAAAGTCAGATTTTTTCAGCTGAAAAAACTTTCAAAACTTGTATGTGTTTTATACATTTCCTGTAATCGCATGTGAAAGAAACTAAAGACAGAAACTAAAAAAAATCAAACCATGTGTGTTAAACCACATTCATGGCTAGCCTGAACAGGATGAAATGTTTGCTTGTTTTTTACTGTGAAAAGCATGAAAGGATTTGAGTCATGTATACTCACACCCACAAGCACCACAAAGTGGCAGCACTACTGTGGAGCATTCATTACAGATGAGTGGTTCCCCCTTACCAAGTCAAGAGTTGTGCTGGTTTGGCAGAGTGTTGAAACAGATGGAACTGGAACAGCCTTTGGAAAGTTGAAGACTAAAAAAAGCTAAGACTTTGGCCCTCTGAGAATAAAAAAGCATCACATTCACAGAAGTGACGCAGTGTATTTAGTAAGTCCGTAGCTAACCAAAGTGGGTTTGGGAAGTAAAAATCCTTACTGTGGGGAGACACTGCTCCCTCCCACCTCCTGCTGTGAGGTAGCCAATTCACTGGCAAGAATTCCTGATCAATGGATATTTTGATGTTAGGAATTCCAAGTAGAGAGGATTCCTAGAAAAGCCTTGGGTTTTGCATAATTTTCCCTTCGGTTTGCTTTGTAGACCACAATGTATACATTAATGCCTAATGATTACTCAAGTTACCAGCACATTTGTTTTAATTATCCACAACAACTCCTTTCCATGTGAAGGTTTACCGTCTCATGCAACATGACAGTGCTGAGCCAGAAGTTTTCTGTGGGATGGAAAGAAACACAGGGACAAGCAGCAACAACTCTAAATTAATATATTTCAAGAAATGTTGTACCTGCAGTGTATGATTGACAGCTGTTAGTTATCAAATTAAGATATCAAACATACAGTGTATATGCCTAATGGTGGGGAAGAAAAGGCTTGATATATACTGTCACCTGGTTCAGTTTCTTTGGTACTGTCAAAGAAGAGAAGATGATAAACTTAGGGAAGTCACACAGTTCTTCAGCCCCAGAAAGATCTGCTCTTTCTAGTTGTCTAGTTTTTCCCATGAGCATGATTCACAGCTCAAGTTGTAAAATTTTTGGAGAGATCACTCTTGATCACGGGACTGGATTCTACCTGAGATGTTCAGGGTTCAGTCTATCACATCATCCATGCTGTGCATGAAGATGTTAAGGAGTGTTGGTCTCAGTGTGCACCACGGAGTAGTACACTAATGGAGTGGTAGCTGGCACCCAGTAACTGCACTTCATTCCACTGATACATCCCTTCAAGCATGTGTAGGTCAGACTGTTGTCAACACACATCCCACTCATCTCATCCTTACTTCCAGAGTTTAGCTATGTGGATGTTACAGGAGACAATGCTGAAAGTCTTGCACAAGACCACAAATATCAGCTGTCTTCTCCTCAAACACTGGTTATTTCATTGCTGAAGGCTACAAGACTCCCGGGCCAGATTTTCCCCTTCCCTCTTATGTGGTGACTACTCCTAATCACCTCGTTCTTACTAGAACGGCTTCCACAATTATGTGCTCCCACACCTTCCCAGGAACTGAGGTCAGCTGCCCAGCCTGCAGACCCCCAGGTCCTGCTCCTTTCTCTTCTTGAATATAGGAGTGACACTGGATTTCCTTCCATCCATAGGATCTTATTCTGATCACCACAATCTTTCAAAGATTGCTTTCCAAAACTCTATCTCAATGATATCAGCCAGTTTGATGAGCCCTCTTGGATCTGTCTTATGAGGTCCTGTGAACTTGCAGGTATCCAACTGATTTCAATGTCCCTTCTCTCAGTCTGCCTCAATGGAGGACTGTTCATACCTTCAGACTTTCCCAGTGGGTTCAGGGGCTCAGTTTCCTGGAAGGAAATCTTACTAGTAAAAAATGACGCAAAGAAGGCATTGAATACCTGGGCTGTTTCCATGCCCTGTCACCAGATTCGTTGGCCCATTTCATTTTGCAACAGATCCACATTTTCTCTAATCTTTTTGTAGCTGGTGTATCTGTAAAAGACTTTCTTGTTGCTCTTCTTTTCCCTTGCTAAATGTAATTCCAAATGGGTTCTGACTTTTCTGAGCTCATTCTCATACTCTCAGAGTCTCTATATTTTTGCCATGTTACCTGACCCATTTCCAACTCTCATATGTTTCATTTTTTCATGCTTGAGTTTACTTAGAAATATCACCAGAGATGAATCAGAGATTGGATGCCACACAGTTTATGTTCTGAAATGGTTTTTCAGTGAACTCCAGTTACAAACAGTTATCCATAGCTTGTAGGAAATTTTGAAGCATGTCTTGGAGTACTATTCTTTTCTGTCGAGAGTCATCACTTACTCTTTAGCAGGCAGCACAAAATTAGAATTGTTTCTAGGTGGGTTCTGTTCTCTTTGAGTTAGGTTATGTGTATCAGTTGTAAGGGCAGTGATTATAAAATGCAATGGGTAAAGACAAATGCTATGCCATCTTTGTCACCAACCACCAAAAAAGTACAGAGGTAATCAAAGGCTATGTTCAGCTTTCCAAAGAAGCAGAGACAGACATCATGAGTATGTATGGAACTCTGATAAGGTAAAAGGAAGGTATGTCACAAATAGGACTGGAAGTTTAATCTTACCTGAGCAGTTATAAGTTACTGTGGTAACTCCACAGCAAGAAGTGGATTCAGCGGTAGGAGAGGAGGTAGACCCAGAGTCTTAAGACACAAGAGGTTCCCAAATATAGAATAAACTGGCTGAAGCCCTTACTTGCTAATATTTTTTCTTCTGTACTAAAGATGAAACAAAAGACCAGGAGTGATGGGGCAGCTCATATTCAAATCTCATTGCTGACTCACTATTACCAGATTTAGGCTTCCAGTGATTGAATGTTTGGGATAAAATGCATTTGAGTGCCTCCAGAAAAGCCTGGTTCTTCTCAGAACCCTTCAGGAACATTTGGTACAGACCCCAGTTCTTCTCAGACTGGGCTGTAAGACAGCTACAAATTATTTAAAATACTGCAATTCTTTTTCAGGACTCATTCAGCTCTGCCCAAGCTTTCCTAAGCCTTGGGAAAGCTTTTCCCAAGGCTTTCTGACCAGAAAGCATTGTGAATAATACATTTGTCATTTCACACTGCTCATATACAAATACATTAAAACTGAGGTCTGCTCATTTTACTCATTCTTAGGGAGAATTCTCCCTGCATCTGACTCTCTGCAACATCTGTGAGTCTTTAGGTTTGGGAGCAGGAGCTGCTAGAGATGGGAAGTTTTCATGAAGAGAATTGACCACAGTCTAAATGGCTGGTTGATTTTGCTGTTTTATGAACCTGCTGTAATCATGTGGGTAGGCCAAATGGGAAAAGATTGTTTTAGGACTTAATGATGATAAAGAGGCATACTCTCTTAAATAGTTACCATTAATTACAGCCTAAATAAAGCAATCAGATTTCACTAAACTGTAAAATTTACTGTCTTTCTAGCCAAGGCACACTGGGATAAATTGCCAAAGCTACTGCATGAATTTGGTCACTACAAGAAAAACTGATCCATGGCTAACACAGCAAAGGAAAGGGGAAGAAATCACAGGCAAAGGGACAGAGAGTCTCCAAAACAAGCTTTTGATCTCATAATTAATGTGTTAGAATAAGAAATATGTTCTTTGGAACCCTCTGAATAAACCAAACATAAGCAATGCAGTCAAATCTTTCCTCCTGAGGCTCATTTATTGAAATGATCCTTCAAATCTAAATGCAAATGGCAAATGCAAGCGCAAATGTTATTTTGAGTTCTATTCAAGATCATGGAAACAACTGCTTACTCCAGACTTTCAGTGTGCCCAAGGACACCTCCACAGAGGAAATGAAGACAGTTATTATAACACTATATCCACCCCAGCTGGTTTCCTCTTCTGAGGCCTCAAAAAAAAAAAAGCTAAAAACCATCTTCTGTTGCCTGGTAGAGTCGCTTAGGAAGCACGCAGTTTATTGTCCAAGAGAATTATCATGTAGAGAGTGTTATACAGAAAAAGAATCCATTTAGAAAAGTGACAGAATGGAACAAATTTTCTAAGTCAGGTTTGTTCTATTGGTGTTATCAATCTCTTCAGCTACTGAAAAAAATGACACCCACTGAAACCAACCGATTTTCTAATGTAAATTACTGTGTTTTGCATGGAAAGGCCTTTTATCTACTATGAAATCAGGCTCAGCTCCACATTAAAAACATGCACAACAGCTGGTAACAGCTTGAAGACGTGCCTGAAGGATCACAGTGGCTCATTCAATTTAGACTCAATTGCAGTTTGATGATGTCCAAATGCTCAGTCTGGTACAAGAGAATTTACAATGCCATCTGAATTCTCTTTAAGGACTGTGCTTTATTATCGCTGTAATTGCGTCCTGTCTTTGGAAAGAATGGACTGAGCCACCCCATCACATGTGTGATTTCACACATTTGACACTCAGAGCACATACAGCAATGACTTGGTAGAAGCAAGATTTGAGATGCACAGACAAGTTTGTTTACACTCGTTATGTCAGCTCGCTGTGTAAAGAAGTTCTGGTTCGCTGTTTGTCAGAATCACATCAGTTGATCATCAGCCAATGAAAGTCAATAATTCAGGATTCCTCCATTAAAGTCAGCAGGTCAGGAGTGCAAAGTTTATGTCAACAGCCTAATGACAGCCTTTCTGTGTACAGAGGGCCAATGAAAGACACAAATATTTACTTTATGTAAACTATCGCTAAGCATGTTACTTAGGCCAAGAAAGAGCTGTTCAGCTTGGCTAATAATAAAACCCAGATGCCAATGAGAAATTTGTAAAGCTTCTTTTAGAGCTCATAAACATAACATAAACTACAGAACCACACATATTTAAACATTTTTTCTATATTTTTTAAAATGCAGACACTGATTTGACTGTAAAGAACTGAGAAACACTGATAACTGCCTAGACAGCCTAAAAGAATAAACGTCACTTCTGCAAGAAGCTAGAGTAAGTCATAGGAAGGATTCAAACTTCAGCAGGGTTAGAATGGAGATTTTCTAACTTTAGACCTGTCTACAGTTTGGGTGCCAGCCTGTTCAGGGCTGTGGTCTGAGTATCTTCTGTTCAGTAATTTGATTTGTTGTTGAAGAAGCAGAACATGTTAAAAGCAGCCAGGGTAATCAGTGTAAGCCAAGATACATTATCAGGCATAATTAGGGCCAAGTACATGCACTGCAAGGCAGTGCCAGATAAGATAAGGTAGACCACGCTTTTATGAAGAGATAGACACATGCTTAATTGTCAATTGAACAAAAGAGAAGTGGTGAAGTAATTCATTATGACACCAACATATCTTCAGTCCTCCTGCACAAAACCAAGAAGAATAGGGTGCTGTATTTGCATAATTTTTGTGAGCACAAGAGAAAAACTGCAAAAGCTCTCCATGGTTCAAATGACACTACATTTGAGTGAAGAGGATTTCATTCCTTACTTATTTGCATGTGTGCAATGCTAGTTGCAGTGAAATGGACTAAAACCTTTAGACAGAGATAGTAAAATTCACCATTCTAATTCACAGAAATTGCTGAGATTTCAGAACTGTTCGGTTTCACTCTGAAGCAAGGTCACATTACTTCTTAAAAGTTTTGTTGAAGCAAAGACCAAATCCTATCAATTTTCAGACCATGCAACTGAGTTCTAAAGTTCTGAAATAAATATTTCAAAATTTTAAATATTTGTTTTACAACACGTAGTTCATTACTTTAAAAATAAGTGTTTATGTACTTTCTTTTTTTTAAAAAAAAATCTGTTTTATTCTACCATGAAACCAATAGCCAGACATTCTAGGACTTGGAGATGAAAGCAACACTTCTACTGAAAAAATGACCCAACATCTCACAAGTCTGCTAAAAAGTTAAACTAGAGCCCAGAAGTTCTCAAACAATTTCAGACTGTCACCTGAATTTTTCCCCTACAACCCTCAACCCTGCTCCACAATTCAGTGCTTGCTTGGGGAAAACAAGAAGACGAAGATGGTAAAGGCAAAGATGGCAAATTTTTCTAAACTCTGAGGGACACTGCTTTGTTTTCGGGTTTGTACAAAATAAGTTAGCCCTTCCCCATCCCTCAGTGAATAGTTTAATCCCTGAACAATTTTCTTGCCATTATTTAATCAACTCAAGAACATCTCAAGGTATTCTTTCTCTTTTGCATGTAGCCAGCACAATGGTCCAGCAGAAGACACCTGCACTGTTCCTCTAAAACCACGTTTACTCATTCACAGTTTCTCTTTCATTCAAAGGAATTTAGAGATATGAATTTGTGCTATGGATAGATAGAGCTGGGCTCAGAAAAGCAGTTCAGCATTATTCACAGGGCTGGAACATCCTGGAAAGCAGTAACCTAGAAGGAGACAGTGACAAAAAGGACATTGGATGAAGCATAAGTTTAGCAGCAAAAGGCCTGAATACCAGAGGGCAAATTCATCACTCTGTCGCCAAATATTTTCATCTTAAATACACAGTTTATTTCTGTGCACTCTGCTGATAAAAGGAACTGTGAGAAAGGAAAACGAGGTCACTTCTCCAACAGTTAGACTGAAAGGTTTCAAGTTTGGAACTCTTCAGTTGCAAGTAGAATTTGTATTAGTCATGTATTTGCAGCATCAGAAGGAAAGGAATATTATTCATGTCTCTGGCGTTCAACACCTGATTTCAGAAGATGAAATAATTTAAAACAAGCATCAGCAAAACATGTAGTGTAATGGAAAGCATGAGACCCTCAATGTTCACTATCCCTACTGTCAAGCATTTAAAAATTAGATGTGAAAAGAACTTAGTAAATATTTGGGGACAGGAACTTTTGTATTAACAGACAAATGAGTAGGGAATATTTGGCCAAGACAATAATGTATTAACATACTCCCAGAGCAATCTCCAAGTCTCCAGTGATCTTAGGACACTTCCATAACTCCACTTGATCTTCATTCATGGTAAGGTTAGGAGTCCTTCCAGCAACAGTAAAATTCTGCACTGGAAGAAGTTGTCCAGAAACAATAGGGACTATCTTTCCTACTTCTGACATCTGATCTGAGTTTCAAAGGTAAGATATTTTAAAAAACCCCAAATCTTCAGGTAATAGAAAAAAGCATAGATCCACTAAGAAAGAAGCTGTGTGTCAAATAAATACTTGCAGTTTCTGTCACTTTACTTGCAGTTCTAATAATCTTCTGTTTATTAACTTGAGTGAACCAAAATTTGGTTCTCTCCTGTCCAGATCTCTCTCAGGCACTGTCATTCATCAGCACAAGGAAAACATTGATGCAACAGATCTGCCTCCAGTGGATAGACAATATATTATATGTCACTCACCATTCAGATATAAATTTCTTAATTCTAAGAGCTGGTTTCAGTTTGTTTCCTTATTTAGTTACATGTAATATACAGCATCACATATTTCTCATCTGTACCTATAGCATTTTTCAGTGATAACTAATCAGTGGCTTTTTCTCCTACTGAAATAACTACCTAGGGCTTTTAGATGCCAAAATGTCAGTGATCTATGACAGTGATCAATTAAAAAGGTAAAAACTAATCTGAGTAACATTAAAGTCTTCATGCATGGTATCTACTTCCCACCAATACTTTCTAATGCTCCTATTACACGTTTATCTAGAGGTCATTTACATACCAAATTCCAACTATTTTTTTTAAGAAAGTTGCAAAAGCTTTTTGGTGTAAATATCATCATTCCTAATGGCAAAATAATATGTAAAGCTTTTTCACTTTTCTCAAAATTACATGTAAATTCTTAAATCAGTGTTCTCTCTCACTAGTTAAATGTGAGGCTACGCCTTCCAGAGATGCTTAGGAATTTGGCACTGTTACAAGAACGTATGATCTGAAATTACAAAAAGACTTTTCACTGAAAGTCCATGAAGACCGGACTGATAACACTAAACATTTAATTCAAGAGATTAGAAAATCTCAATTTGTTCAGACTCTTACCAGGAGAAATCTCTAAGCACTGGAACAGGCATCACATCTCTATCTTTGCACTCACACAATGCCTGGCACATTCCTGATATGCCCACAGTGACACATATCTCTATCCTAATTGTAAAAGCATTCAGTAGTCTGAATTTCTTTAAAGTACTTTCTGTTAATTATTACACCCTGAAGATCTATTGAGAAAGCAGTCATGATAGGCTGCCTTAGAGCTGAAGAACCAATGTACTTATTTACCCTCATCCAGAATGAATGGGAATTCAAGCTCCTAACTCACAGCAGCTTTCCCATATGAAACAATGAACGGTAAGCAGCAGAGAAAATTAAGATCTGAAATTGTAGGTTCTCTTTCCATATTAGGAAAGCAAATCTTAAAATTCACACTTACTCTCAATTTATAAACATGATTTGGAGAGCCTTACCTTCTATGATCTGAGCTGCTGCCCCAGCATGGATTGACAAGCCAAAGAGCAGTAGTGACAATTCCCAGGTCCACCAGGCGTGCCTGGAGCAGGTGTGCCAAAAAGAAAAAAAGGGGTGGGGGAAGAATGAGACCAAAAAGTGTAACACAGAAACACATGGGGAAAAAAGAAAAAGTAAAATTTAGAAGCAAGAGTTCTTACCATGAGAGCATTTTCTGAAAATCAGTTGAAAGAACTTAAGTGAGGAAAAAGTGCAGTGCACATGAGTTTTATGCTTATGAAAATAAGAAGTTAACAAAAAACTGGAGCCTGCTGTTTCTCCTCCAACGTTCAGACACAAGTGGAACAAAGGCAGCACTCAGGCTCTCTGTGTGACTCACTGCAATTCACTGCTGCAGCTCTGAAATCTGACTCCGTGTAGACTTTCCTGTCGGACCACTGCAGAAAACTTCCTACTGTATTTATGGATGGACACCGTTAATGCTGTACACCGTCCCAGTGCTGTCGTTATCCAGCCCTGTCTTTAACTGCTGCCTACCCTGACAGGCATTGGCACAGCTCCCCCAGCCTCCTCTCCCGCCGCTCCCACTGCCCACAACCTCCGCTCAGCCAATAAAATATGACCTCCAAAATCTTTCCATCCAGCCTTACACAGGCAGTGATACAAATTCGTATATGGAATGGACATTCCTCCTGCCATTTTAGCCAAACTTTATCAGAAGCAAGTTTGAAGATACGAGCAGGACAGAAGAGCAGTTAAATGGCAACAGATGCCTGGGATTCACACCTGCACTGTTTTACAGATTTTCTGTCACCTACAGAGTCATTTTGAAGTACACCCTTTTATCTGACAAGCTCTCTAAGTTTAATACTCATATTTACAGAGATTTACACCCTGCATGTAGTTTGAAGGTGTCTCTACCTCAGCAGCTGTACATTTACGTGTCTGCTATGGAGATCCTGTAGCTGAGCATTTCTAATAGTTTCCATTAAAAGTGTTATTTCACCCCTCCCTCCTAACTCAATGAAAAGCATTTTTTTCCACATGTAGTTCTTCAAAGCTAGTACTTGCCCAAGGAAGAAATTCTGCAAGGATATGCTCGAAATTAATCAGACAATTTTGAAGTCATGAGATGTTTAACAAAGCCTTCAATTGTCACTTTTTGACTGGGGCAGGAGAGAGCTTGGAAAGCGCTGCATATGGAAAGAGACCAGTGGGCTTTTGGTACATCTAAGCTGAAAAGTGCTGAAGATCACCTTACAAGAGTCAAAACTGAAAATGGATTAATCTACGATGGGAAGTGGAACACAGACAGGAGTAAAATTTTTTGCAGTAATGAAAGAACAATCCTAATCAATAAACAAAATTAGGAAAAAAATCATTTTACTCTGAATAAAACACTTGGGTTGGGGAGTGGTGGTGGTGATGTTTAGTTGGATATTTTGGGGGAGGTTTGTTACTGGGTTATTTTGGTGGCTTTTTGTTGTTGCTCTTCTTTGGGTTTTTTGATTGCAAGTTTATTTATTTACATTTTATTAAATTAGGAAATACAGAGGTTAGGGCTTTAAAATCTAGAATCTTGATTCTACCCTAGACTCCCCTTTTTGGTTAGAAACCATGACAGGTCAGATCTCTCCAGGTATATTTTTAACTAAGCCCCACACCAGTGTTATTTGCTATCCACCTTCTCCATAACAACAGGGAACAAAGAGATTAAATTATCTTTTAACCAAGTGTCTTATTATAAACATACACAGTTTTATCTTCTTAAGAGGACCAAGAACCTCCTTTTCTAAGTCCCACAGTACTATATCAGGGCTGAAAAAAAGGTTTCATCATTCACCTTTTCTACTTGAGGCTGTCAACTCTTTGTTTTCTCTGTCCCTGAAATTTCTCCATTGTTACCACCAGCTTACAGGAACAATGTTTGTAACATTTGGTCAAATCATATTTTATGCCTTTATCTTGCACACTATATATATATGCTATCCTAAGAGAAAATACTGAGTTTTTAAGCATTCATGGAAAATGTATTTATGTACAGCTTGACTAATTTTTCCATTTTTTCAGGTTTAACACTTACCAATAGCTACCAAGAACCATTATTAGTCCTGTTAAACTATTTTTTAGGAACTCAGTTCCTTCCTTTGATAGGAAAGAAGAAACTTTCTGTCTCTTTATCCACAAAATGTCAGTGGCTTACCTGCATAATCCTTCCTGTTGCAATGGAGTTTTTATCAAGTATATAAGACAAAAACAAAGGTCTGACTTGGTATCTTATAGTAGACTAACATATTTAAGAGACAAATGTAGAAGCAGCCTCCAGATTTGTATAAAACTTGTAATGAATTTTTACAGTATACACAGCAAAGACTTAATTATTGGGTGGATTTTTCGTCCAATTTTAGAAAACTCATGGAAATTAAGGAAGTGCACTATTCATGCAGTTGATCTACATGAAAACCTGCTGACAGTGCCTTTAGTTTCTGCTGGACATTTTGACATGGATATCTGGCCAATGCTCAACATTTTTCTCCAATACTGGATAAAGGAAAACAAGACAGAGCATGTCCTTGACCTCTGCAGTCCATTAGTTTTGAGTGGATGGCTGTGGAGGAATCCCTAAATACAAACAGTTTATTACCTCCCTCCTGTAGGTCACTGGGATTTCTTGAGTTTCTAGTGCTCATTTGTAGGCCAAAGAATTGCTGAAGGAAAGGCTCTTTATGCCTGCTGTATCCATCTATCCATGTGTATCTTACTCCCCACAAGGGCAGTGACATTTGTACACATCCACTTAGTTTTAACCTTGATGTTTGCCTCATCTTTTTCAAACATGGCAGGATTCCTTTGAATTAGGACATCTGTGCTTTCCTTCAGTACTATGTCCAGCTGCCTTCAACTAAACTGAAGTTTTCCTTCTTGTTAAAAATCTGCATTCTCCAGGCAAAAGTTTTGTTTACTTCCCCTAGCTCTTTCAACTGGTTACACTCCTTAAGACTGCAAATGGCAGGCCAAAATTCTGCTGTTGCAGTTTTTTATCCATTCACTGGGTTGGTCTGGCTGGCTGTTGTTATATTTCTGATCACAAGGGATTTTTTTCTTTTCCTGATGACTGCAATACAAATTTACTAGCTGCACACTTCCATCCTCTTTAATTGTAGGATATAAGGCTCATAGGAATATTCTTATGCAAAGTTAATGTTAGAGAAGCAGTCTGGACAAGTGGCCTGAGTGAGTGAGTTGAGAACCACACTAGAAAAGAATAAAATGCTTATCTTTTGCTTATACTGCTCCTGAGCATGTACAAATAGTTGGCATTTACCATATCCTCTGGAAAGGAAGTCCATGGCTTAGTTATGCATTTCATAAAGACATCTCTGCTTTTTTGTTTTCAGCTTAAGTCCTGCTGATGTTCTTTGATGTCTCTGAGTTCTCGTACTGAATAGGGTTCACTAAATCAGTGCCTACTTTTCTTTCTCCGTGCCCTTTGTGACTTAAGAAGCGTCTTTTTTATACCCTTTCCACTTTTCTTTCTGTACTAAGCGTGAACTTACTTGGTTGCTTCTTGTAGTGCAGGCATTTCACACCTTTAGTTATCTTTTTAGTCTTTCTCACAGTTTCTGTTTTCTAGAACGTAATTTTTGATCTCTGATGAAGTCAGGAGAATCATGACTGCACATGATGCAGGTAATCTCAAGATTTCTTGAGTGACATAGTAATGTACTCTGTCCTTTCCCTGGTGAGGAAGACAACTGATCTGCTTTCTTGACTGCAACCAAGATGACATCTTCATAGAACTCTTGTAAGCTCAATAATTCACGCCTAAGGGCTATTTTTATGTGTAATTAGGATTTCTCCTCCATCTGAAAAAAATCATAGCAAATGGTAGAAATTAATGTAGTCTACCATTTAATTCTCCAGTTATTCCCTCTTAGAAGATCCATTTGGGATTCTTTACAATCTGTCCCATCCTTATTAAAAAAGCCCTCATAAGCAAAGTTCACTGCACAGCACTCACGTAACTGCCTGCCCTCACTTAATCCCACAAGAAAGATGGAGAGAGGCTACAAGTGCATTTAATGACATAACAGGGAGGAATGGCTTCACACTGACAGAGAGTACATTTAAATATTAGAAAGAAAGTCTTTACTTTCTGTAAAAATGGTGAGGGTGGTGAGGCACTGGGATAGGTTGCCCGGAGAAGCTGTGGATGCCCCATCCCTGGAAGTGTTCAAGGCCAGGTTTGAAGAAGCTCTGAGAGTAGTCCCTGTGCATGGCAGGGGGTTGGAACAAGATGGCCTTTAAGGTCCCTTCCAGCCCAAACCACTGTGTGCTTCTATGATAAGGCAGGCAGTACAATATCTATAGAATTTCAGTGGTGACAAATCTCTACTACAAGGGCTACCAGTATATTCCTGACATTTTTGCCTCTCTTTTAACCAGTAGTTCGCTCACAGGCTCATTTCTTGTGCCTTGGGTTCCTGAAAAGCCAAACACTCTGAGTACTCATTTAGGTAATGGACTACTGCAGGGCGTATCAATTTATCCAGAAAACTCTGAATTACATTTTGGCTTTGAATATGATCAGCTGCTAAACAGCTAATTTCACAGTGGTTTGGTAATATACTTTCAGAATCATAACAGATGATTCAGTATCTGGTTTTCTACATTTTTTTCCTTTAAACAAAGCATCTTAGGGAAGAAAATCTGTTAATCCATATTTTTAAATATACTTATGAAGGAATAAGAGTGTACATTTATACACCTGAAGACAGGGCTGTAGTAAACCCTACAGATGGGTACAAATTAAGGTCACACAGCAAAATAATTTTGGCATTTTCTGGTTCTTTAGTACTTAATTTCAATTAATTTGATTTTCTGCCTATTCTATCTCTCCCTCACAGTATTATAAAAAGCATTGGAAAAAATTGTTAAATCTTTCACATAGCTGAGGCTGATTGGCAAAGGAGACAAAGAGGAATCAGGGACCTGATTGGAAATCTTAGAAAGAAAGGAATCTCCCATCAATACTTACATTGGGAGATAATTTTTGAAAGGGAAGAGACAAGGCCTGTTGGGCACACAGGGGGGTAAGAAACTAGATGAAAAATACAGAAAAAAAAGGAGAGTAAGACTGAGTGAAAAGCCTGGGATAACAAGATGGGAAGAGGTGAGGACAAAGCTAACAATACTCAAAGCCAGTTAGGAAGCAGAAGGAAAGGGATGTGTTGGTATGCTACCTGATGCCAGGTAGCAAATACACCAAGAATAAATGTTTAGCCATGTATATTTCTCCTCTACAAACTCTGGCTCAGTTTTTTTTGCCAGGCAGCATGACAAAAAGAGAGAAAACTCTGTGATACTTCTGTTATAAGCAGGCATCCATGAAACCTACAGGCAAAGCATGACTTGTGCAATACCCTAATATTTCAAGCAGTTTATGCTGTGATAAAGGATATTTCAGTACTTCTGGTGGCAATTGCAAGTGTCAGCATGCCCCTATGTGTTTCTGAGTTCGTGTTCTAAAATGAAAAAACTTTGTAACTATTAACCAATTATTTGACAGACTCACAAAAATTATAATTACCCAAAATGGCAGAACAGTTTCTGGTGAAGTTTATGGTATTGGCATGAGATACTAAGTCAGTGTTTAGAAACTGTACAAGCAATTGAAATTATTCAATAGAGCATGTGGGACAGCTGTAAAACCAAGCATGAATAGATGTTCTGCTTGTAATTTAAACTCATGTACATAGCAACACTGATCCTATTAGTATACTAAATTAATTTATCATGAGCTGAAGGGTACATAGTTTTAAAGCACATTAAAAAAAGTAAGTATTAACCATGTTAAGTACATGCATTGCACTGAAAGGCTCCATTCAGACTAAATGTCACACATTCCTTTTATATGAATAAACCCAGAAAGAATTATATGCAGCACTTTTTCTGTCTGTCTCCATGTGCAGCTGAGCTGAAGAAACATTTTCTCCTCCAGACACATGCGCAGAAAATAAAACCTTCACCAGAATCCCTCTCTCCTTCTGTGCAAGGTAACTTAAGTATTTTCCTTGTAAAAATACTTACAGAGTTTGACTCAGTGAGTGAGCTTAGTGATTACCTTTTACACTGCCTTGAGATAAACCTGTAAAAAGCCTGCTCTTCCATACTGAGACAAACCTCTTTTCACACAGGTTTATAAGAAGTAGGGTTTTCATTAGAAAAGTAAAATTCTACTTTTTAAGCCAACCTCAAGGCAATGCAAATGACAAATCTTTATTCACTTTAGATTATTTTCTCAAATTTCTGCTTTGCAAGTCATCACAATAACATGGACAGGATACGTGAAGAGCAACTGATGTCATCGACTTGTACTTGTGTGAAGCATCTGACCCTGTCATCCATATGTCTGTGTCTCTAAACTGGAGAGACATGGATTTGATGGATCGGTGGATGAGGAATTGGCTGGATGGTCACACTCACAGAGCTGTGATTAGTGGTTCAATGTCCAGGTAGAGACCAGTGACAAGTAGCATTCCTCAGGGGTTGGTGTTGGGCCTGGAGCTGTTCAACACCTAGGTCAGTGGCATGGACAGTGGGGTTGAGTGCACTCTCAAAGAATCAAACAAGGAATGACAATGGAGGGACCATTACCAAGCAGTCCTGTCAGAGTGGGGTGGATAGGGCTGATTAGCAAGAGGCATAGGGTGATGTTGTCACAAAAGCAGAAAAAAAGACTTAAATGGGGGCACCTCCAGACTTTGCCTGTAAGCAAAGCAACATTACTGGAAAAATCCAGGCACTGAGGGTTTCTAACTGTTCTAGGATGCCTCTCTGAAATGCGTGTACATAGCACAGGGAATAAACACGATGAATTAGAGATCTATGTGTATCTGTTACAATCTTCCTGCAATCATGGAGACATTGTGGGATGGCCTATAGGCCATTCCTGCTCCCAGCAAGTTGACAGAGGTTGTCCTTCCCCTCTGCTCAGCTCTGGTGAGGTCACCCATAGAGTGCCATGTCCAGTTCTGGGCTCCCCAGTGCAAAAATGATGTGACCATAATGGAGAAAGTCTAATGAAGAGCCACAAAGAGGGAGAAGGGACTGAAGGAATCAATTCCTTCCCAGATCCCTTCCCCCTCAACCATGTATGCTTTTGGGATTGTTAATAAAATGGAATCTTTAACAGTCTAATTGAAAGATCACCATTAGTCTTTTTCTAATTATTACAGAAAAATAATGAAAAATAAATTAGCTACAATAATAATATACAGGAAAAGATGCAGTAATTGCAACAATACCATTAAAAATTGAACACACACTATTTTCTTAGCTTCTAATCCTTTTCTGATGTTATGCTCATCCTTTCACTGTTCCTCTGGGTCTTAGTCTTGGTGGTTTCACTCTGGTATTCCTCACAGGGATAAGGTCTTAGAGCAAGTTCTCAATATCTGGAGTCCTTTACTGGAGAGAATACTATATTTGTGCTGATTGCATCTTCTTCCTCTAACCTAATATACATTTGCTTTAAATTTAGGACATTTTAGAAATTGTAAGCAAAATCCAGGACATAAACAATGAAAATAAGATATTAAGTGTGACTAAGTTATAAATTGAAACTAAGATCTATTCAGAAAAAATCCCATCACATAGAGATGAAATGTCCAAATAATAGAGGTGTCAGAGCAGGATTTCCTTATCTCATGAAGTTTAACAGGTGCAGTTCTCACCAGCTGTCAGTGGAAAAATGCCAGTCAAGACCACTGTGTGTGGTGCTCTCAATATGACGGCTACATTTGCTGGCAGGATGATCTATTCATATTTGTGTCTAGAAAACACATTTCTGATGAACACAAGATTTCACTTTCAAAGTGACAAGGCTCCATGTTACAGGAAGGTATTTATTTGCCAACACAGCAGAGCAGTGTCACAAAGATCTTTGAAAATAATTTCTCTTCCCCCTTCAAATCTCCTTTATCCAATCACTCAGCTGCCATTATATTACTTAGAGAAAATTAAGGTATCCAATTATCTTAAAATTTGAAGAAATTTGTGAGGATTAGGAGAACTAGCTATACTCAAAAGCAGAAATATCAAAACTTTTTCAAATAATTTTTAAATAATTCTGTTGGTAAATGATTTTAAAAGATGTTTACAAAGTCCATAAGGGTCATTAAAAATATTCAAAGCAAAGCAGAATTTAAATAGAAATGTCAGTTTTTATGTCTTAAGTTTCACTTTTCAGTTTAGAGAACGGAATTGTTTTTCTACAGGAATAGTGTTATTTGAGATATTCATCTGTTGAAGAACTTTAAGGATAGTATATGACCACTTTAATCTGGCATAAAATTTTACAGATAAATGCATTCTTTTATCCAGGTATGCCTGTTCCTGCTTCATTCATGTATTTTTGGAAAATGCATTCCAAGTGGCAGATTATTTTCACACAATTTTGTGAACTGTTCTCCCTCTCTTCTGAAATTACAGTGAATTCTGCCTTCCATATTGCCAGTCCTGCCATTACCGATCAAGATTGTTCTTCTCCTGATCACTTTCCGTGTGAGATTTCTGGAGTGCCTGTTCAAGAGAAGACAGCAGAGGTTAAAACTGAAAGTTGCCCACAGGTAGTGAGATTGCTCATTAAGGGGGCAGGGGAGAGAAAAGCTGGACATTTAAATACCACAAAAAGGAAACACAGCATGCCAGCAGGACAGAAAGTGTGTTTATGCCGTGTGTGGCTGTTACAGGATAGCTGCCACCCACACTTAGGAGACAGAAATAAGCACATTACCCACATACGGGTTTGACTCTTTTACCACAATTTAAAATGCAGTTATTTATAGATCTTAAAAAGTATGATGTGGGCAAAATTATCTTTGAGCAACAACGTGATTCTCATCATGTTTTAAGTCTGACTTTTTTTTTCATTGTTTCTGTTTTAGGAGGAGGTGTTTGGCACACGAACACATCCAACGATGCTTTACACAAAACTACTCGAAAGTAAAAAGAGACACCCTTCCACAAGTTAAACAAACCGATGGCTTCTGACACAGCATAAGGATTGTTCAATGCTGCCAGAAGTATTCACACAGACAAGGTTTATGACTAAAGGTAGTCCTCATTAAATAATATCAAAAACGCACTGATAACAACAGGGTTGGGAAGGGTAGCAGAAAGAGACCAGGGAGCAGAGAAACCTGGCTGTATCCATGTACGGTGCTTCATATAATGGTATGTTCATAACTCTTAAGGGTCTTTGTCGAAACAGACTCTAAGCTATCACCACTAAACTTAAAATTAAAAGATTATTTTCATCTACTACCTCTTGAAACTAAATTTCATTGTCCAAAGGTTCAATCACAGATTAAGAAGAAGTTACCAGTGACAAAGTAGTTCTTTGCTTTAGCCAGGCAAATGATGCAGTCCCTAATACATATTCAGATAAATAAGAGTACAGCTATTTACCTTAATGTCTTCAGAGATATGCAAACTGTGTTTTCTGATTTCCTGGAGATCTGCATCATGCCAGCCAACTCAGATCCTGCACATGCTGCTTCTCAGCACACCTTCTGCCTGGTCTGCTGTGCTGCAGCAGCTCTCTGAGCAGTATTGGTGGACTGATGGGCCTACCTGTGCTCAGAGGAGGCACCGAGTGCAGTTCTGCTGCATTCATAGCAGTGGGAGCACTAGCCTAGGGGGATGAAGACTCTCATTCCCACAAAATCCATGAGAACAGTTCTGGGGATAGGAAGTTTCCATCTTTGATAGCTCTACTATTTTAATTTTGGCTGACATTAGCCATGGAGATCTAAATTGTTTTGCACGTGCGTCAAGACTCCTACTTCTCATAATTGCTGTGGTTGTGTTATTGAATCAACTTAGAAGATCATTTTCTTTTTCTCCCTTTGCTGCTGAGATGCAATGAGCTTCACTTTTCCCATGGATTAAAAACAAACAACTGAAAAAGCTTGCATTTTGATGATACGAATTCTTTTTGCCAGACGTATTGCTTTCTTCCTAAGTAATAAACTCTAAAAAATTGCTTAGCAATAGTAAATTAATTAACATTATGCCAATATATTCTGGCTTTTTGGTTCTTCTTATGATGGCTTTTATCTACAAATACTTTATCATTATTTTCTTCCTTGCTTAACACACAAATTAGGATGTGCTAACTCAGTCACCCTGTATTTTATCCCCAGCTGAGAGAGAGTCTTGTAATACCTGAACACCAATTACATGAACAGTAACTCTATTCTGAATTGCCTGTGTTCACACCTCATTGCTTCAGAAACCAGCTGAGCAGTGAAGACAAGCATGTACTAATATCCCAGGGTGAGTCCTGAGTCTCACCTGCCTTTCTCACTCCATCACTGTATCACCTAATTATAAGTACGTTTTTCTTTCAGCTCCCAGTCCCCGCCTGTCTCTCTGTTCTCACAAGCTGTAAGCCCAGTTTCATTACCACTTCATTCCTTTCAACCACTTTTTTTTTATCAGACCTTGTAGAATTATTTAAGCTTTCTGTATAACAGAACCTAGGGAGGACAACCTGGGTAGGAAATAGTTGTAGTTAATTTTAAAAAGCTGAACAAATATAAATAATTTAAGGACATGAGCCAGTATTGTGAATGCTGAGTGCACCAACATGCATTTCCCTGCAGCACACACATAGCACATCCCTCAAGCCCTCCTAGAACTCTAGTCAGCTCTCAAATGGGTGAAGAAGTCATTGTCAATCCCTTTTAGTGTTTTCATCAGTTTTAAATTAACATGCTTCAAGATTGTGCTTGTGTTTATGTGATAGAACTAAGTTAACAGAACCCCTGAAACAGGTCTGAGATACACCTGAGATACACCTGGCAATGTGGTCCTTCTGCCACACTGTGACACCTCCTACTCTGGTATACACTGGCTGTTAATGTATTAATGGTGTCAGTCACTCCTCAAGACATCAAACATTAATTCCTTGCCTATAAGGATGAGCTAACCTGTTCAAAATGTTGCCTAGACAAAATAGCTGACAACACTTCTATTTTTACCATCCCTGAAAGGTATATGCAGACCTTCTACTAGAGTTTCAGGGTTTTCTTCTACTGCTTTGCCCAGCTGGAGCAGCCACAAATCCCTGATGTTCCTCAATGACTATGTAAACCTACTTCTTTGATGTGCTGGTTACACAAAAACACCAACAAAAGGAAAGGAAAAGCCTTCTGATTGTATGCTTTGCAAAGAGGAAGTCAACGAGCAAAAAATATATTTTTGCGCACATTACTTTTACATCAGTCAGGATGATGCATGAGATTCTGCACTGTGCAGCAATAAGGAAAGAGAGAAGAGATATTTCTTCTTCTTTTCCAAAATTGAAGGTAATCTCAACTTTTTTAAAAATAAACAACAGTTTAAATGCTGATACATGTAACAATCAATCAAACAAAACAAGGAAGATACAGTTTTAAAAAGAGAGCTGAAGATAATTCTCTGAATAATAGTTGTAAAAGAAACAGGGAAAAGTGGCTCTTAGATTTTGGATTTTCCAAAAATGAATCATGGCAGTTATTTGTAACTCTGCTTCTTGGAAGAAAACAAAACAAGACAAACAACATAACCAGAAGACTTACTTAACAACCACGAACTGCTAGTTTTCCAGACTTTCATTCTTCCGTCCTTTGTGCCTAGCTTCTACTTTTTCTTGAGTATTGCCCAAAAAGATGGAGCAGTATGTATTAGCCAGCTACACCTGCAAAGGCAATGATAGCAGCATGGGAAATGCCCAGACTAGAAGTGGGAACTTATGAGAGTAGTTAAGACTTTACTTTGAGAAAATTTTGATAGCTGGTAACAAACCAGTACAGAAAAAAATCTAGGTTGGATTTTTGGCACACAGGTGAACATGCAAATAGCAGGAAAAGCTAATTTAAAACTTAGTGCACTTAGTATGGTGCAACCAATATTAAATTGATAGAGAGCCTGTGCAGGTTTATGAAACCTTTACACTGACCAAGGCTTTATTTTGGTCACAGACCTGCTCTGTTGCTGAGGAATTTTCTTTCTTTCCTTTAGAAGTGCCACAAACAGCAGGAGGGAGGGCATTGAGTCAGTGGATTCCTGGCTAGAGCAGCTGCTGCTGCAGAGCACAGGGATCTTTCAAGCAAAGTTTGTGTTTACAGAGGTGACTTGTCAAAAAACACCTGAACTTTTGCATTGTTTCATTTTTGTAACCAGCCATGATGTTACCATATATTAAAAAGGGATTTTATAAGCACTTGTTTGCACTGATAAAGAAACTTGTGTTTCCTTGGCTCCAAGAAAGTATAAACAAAGGAGAAATGGAAAAAACAAGTAAGATTAACAGAAGTTTCTTTTAGCACAGACTCATTTTAACTTTCCTGAAGCAGTATAATCCAATGCAGATGTTCATTTGCCTCATTCTTGGCAGCTGTGTCAGATGAACTTCCTCTCCTCAGCAACATTTTCTCAGGGATTTATTGTCTCTTTGTTAGTCTGCCCTTAAATTGCTCATTCCTTTCATGTGACAGTGAAAACCCAAAACGGTGACAAATCAAGCTAAACACACAAAAGAACTACGAGAAAATTGTAACATTGTGTAAAAGTAAATGCAATATTTAAGTGATTTAAGTACAAACAATGATCTCTGCTTTCATTTTATCATTTCTGATAGTGGAGATGATAGTGGTAATGAGAAATTTATTAAGTCAAAATAAACCAAATAATTACATAAGAAAATTAGAGAGATGGAGCGGTAGAAATAAACCAAATGACAAGGTTTACACTTAGTAGCAAATGTATATAAATGTGCTTTCTCAGATTTTTTTTCAATAACCTAAAGCATTAGGTTCTCAGATAAATGATTTTTTTTCTCATAACATGAGCACACAGCTTCTGATAATGTGAATATGGAAGAGAAGTCAGTACTGCCAAGTTCTTTAGCATTCAGGTTGTCCTTTTAATTGCAAACTTTCCCTTTGCTTTGAGGCAAAAATGCTACAGATGGTCAAAGCCTTGAGTGAACCAATAGACATCAATTGTTCTAAGACCCTCATTAGGGACTTTCACTGTACCAGGAGCTCCATCAATCAGGGGGATTTCAATCTCTGGGCTGTGCTGCAGGTGTAGCTATCTGTGCTCCTATCTCTGTTACTACCTTGACTCCAGAAAACCTGTGCTATTTTATCACAATTCTATCTCCATTAGCACTAGCTGAAAATGTGCCAAGGAATTTTAAAAATGTGTATGTTAGGATATTTTAGGGAAATATCTAATTAGGGGAAATTCAGGTGGAGAAAAACACAGTTAAGAATCACTAATTCTCCTTATGTTAAAAATAGTTTAATCAAGCCCCAATTTTATGAAACTCTAAAATGAAAACATTTTACATTAAGCAATCTTTATATTACCCTTTTTTTTCTTGAAAATACTAACTGGAGTCCTGAATTCCAGACTCCTATCTATCTCTTTAAAAGTGACTGAGAAAAAAAATCACAGTGTGACCGTTCTGGGGGTTTAATACAATGAATGTCCTTGAGGGGTTGCCAAATCAAGTAGCCCAAGAGAGGCAGAAGAGCCATTTCCTTGGGTCCTGCCTGTGGTGAGGATGAGCAAGATTTCCCCAGAGCCACACAAACACACACGATATCAGAGTACACCTGGCTGGCCACACAGATCAACATGGACAGAACACAAAGCACTCCCAAAGAGCACCATCCTGTTCCTTCCTGTGACTGATTAGGATGGAAGCCCACCCTAACATGCAGCCTGTCCAGCTGCTGTCCCCTTCATCCTCTGGTCTTTCAGCTGCCTCTCACATAGGGACATACACATGCGAACAATTCTCTCCGACAGCTGGTCCAGCCCTGAGGCCCTGCCAACAACCAATCCCCAGCCCCACCTTCTGCTCACTCCAGGAGCCAACTCACACACCCTCTGGTCTCTCCAGGATCCAGCTCAGACTTAACAGTCTCCAGCCCATTTCCTGTCACCTAAACCTCCAGACACTCTCATCCACACAGATTGACTCTGCTAACCAGGAGAGAGGCATGGAAACAGACAGAGGAAAACAGACAGACCAGGCATCTCTTTACGCACCACCAGTCCCTTTTTTCTCCCTTATCCAGCTATTTTCCCATGATTGTTCCTCCCCAAACTGTTGTGATTGCCCCACCTACCTCCACCTTTAGTTCTTCCCTTAATCAATCCCGGTAATCCCACACAGCTGTTGGGCAGTGACTTCCTGCACTCCAGTTTAAAGCACATTTCATAAGGAATGGTTGACAGGAGTCAAAGGCTAAAAGTATGAGATGGAGGATGGAGGCTGGTGGTGGCATTACGTGGCTGTGCCAGAAATGCAGCTTCCTTTGTAGATGATGTCTGGTCCAGGATTCCTGCACCGACACATCGTTTGTATGTAGCATAAGCAGTGCCTGCAGTCACTCAAACTAAAATATTTTAAAAGTGTGGTTGTGGCTGTCTCAGTTGCAAGTTCATTACACTGTCAAATATAAACCAGACTTAAACAGGTCTAGGAGTGCCTACATAAAGATGTTTAGCATTTTAGGAAAAATAATTTTAACAAGCTTCTTGTGTGGAACTAATGAGAATGCCTGTCTAGAGTACGACTCATTTGTTGTTCCAATATTTATATATTCCTACACTCTTTGGCTCTCAACACTAACAGGATGTCCTAAGAGGGATGGGTGATGCTCTCCATGATACAGAAATCACTGTCAGTATCTCAGTACATGTTTTTTGTATGTGTGTGTGGTTTTGTTTGGTTGGTTGGTAGGTTGGTTTGTTGTTTTTTTTTCTTTTGTTTTTGGTTTGGATTTTTTTTCAGGGGGAGGGTTGGGGTTTTTTTTAGTTTTGTTTTGTAGTTGTTGTTGTTTTTAAGAAGAATTCAGATTTCTAAACAATTCCTTACCTCTCATGAAACTGTTGCGCTGCAACAACTAGAAACCCATTCTTGTTTAATCTTGAAAATTTTCTGAAATGAAAAGCCAAGGGTGACACAAAAACTTAGAAAATCTGCTCTATCCAAAACCCCATCGCACCTTCCAAAAACTGAACCTGGAAACAAATTTGTCACTTTAATCGTAACATAGAAAATATACCAGTAATTAATTGCTGGAATGAAAAATCTATATTCTTTCTTACCTGGGGAAGTTCCAAAGTAATAAATCTGGATCAGTTTTGAATTTTTTTTACAGTTGTATCTGATACCTAAAGTATCAACTAAAGTAGGAGTATTTTTCAGCCTAATTTCCTGTCAGCACAAGAGTATTCCCCAAAATATATTTATAATACAGGATTTTGTGGGAGTTTTAACTGTACCAAAAATAAACTTTGCATTGCTTATTCTGGAATCTGATACCCTTTCGCTGTGACTCCCATCTTATCATTGAAAGTTTTGATTCAAGTAACCAACACCATTTTACACTGACTAAGACTAGTGAGCAAAAATTTTCTAGATAAAGTAAGATCTTCACATACAGTTGCCTTGTTATTTCCCTGGGCAGTGTGAGAGCACTGTGAAAGCAAAAGGACAATACTAGTGTCAGGACTAGGGCCACTGCTGACTCTCATCAGTGAGAGGTACAAGTAGCCCCAGTAACTTCTCTCATGTGCACAGGGTGGCTGTGGAAGAGACCATGGCTCCAGTGACACCCTGTTTTTTCACCTGTTACACAGAAATAGCACACAGACATGTATGAAACCTCTGGTTCATGCCTCAGAAGCAGGTACTCAGAACCCTGGTAAATGTCTCATTTCATTAAAATAAGGGAAGACATTAAAATAACTTTACAAAGCTTTCTAAATAAATTCCGTGCTGGCAGAAGAATCACTTGCAGGGGATTCATATGCTTTCTACTGAAAAAAAAAATTGGCTGTGTGCTTTTAGTGAACCTTTTATTTTTGCTTAAGGAAAGTAATAGCAAAAATTTTCATGGAGTTTAATGAGCATATACAGGGCCAGTATCCTGAGAAAAACCAAGCTGGCACATGGTTTCTGCCTATTGCCTCCCAAAATTTCTTTTCCATACATATATTAGTTGCCTCATTGAGATTTAGGAATAGGCCAGCAGGGAAATTTCAATGTGTGTAGTTTCTCAAAGACTTAGGCAACTGCAGACTCAGAGCAAGACCTGAATCAGGTGGAAAGTAAGGACAGTAATTCACAGCCAGGGGCAGCAGATATGCAAGACTATGACAGTTAGAACTAAGTTTGGTTTCAATTGCTCTGAAGTCAAAGCCTAGGTGAAAGCCAAAGCCTAGAAATGAAGTTTTGCATCAGTACAAATCAGTCCATGGTCTTTCATTAATTGTCACACACATGACTCTTCTGTGAGCTTACTAAACTGGCAAGGAGTTATTCTGTTAATTTCTGCTGTGCAAGTAAGAACATTTGGCTTACAGCATGAAAGTTGAGAACCAGGATCAGAAAGAAGAATTTGCATGGATGTACAGCCAGGAGCAGTAGGAGAAGGAGGGAAAAAACATTTGCTTTCTTTATTTTGACCAGTTTTGAACACAAGAAGCCCATCATGCCCAAAACTCTCTCCACACATGAGACAAAATGAAAAAAACAGCACAAAAATTGTTCCAATTTAAGCAGATTCTTCCAAGCTAGTACTTCATCTTGCACTGCATATTTACAAATTGAACAACCACAGTAAAATTAGTAAAGAACTATGGATCATTTCTTCATGTCCAGTAAATCTGTAAATAACTGGAAAAAACAAATTTTTGACAAGTGTCACTGGTCCCACCTTACCAGGTCTCTATGGCAGTGTGCAGTCTATGACAGAAAAAGGAGAGATCTCTGAAAAATCAAACAGGTTACAGCAGATGGAGGCACTCCAATAACAATCTGTTCTCCCCAAGATCACTTTGAGGCACAGGAGCAAAGCAGTGTGTGAGAGATGCTTGCCTGCAGATAAACAGAAGGTTTCTTTCACTACAGCTAATGCCTCACATTTTCTTGATATGAATATTAAGGATATAGGAATTTACTGGCTCGTCTGAATAAACACCACATGTGCAGCTGTACTAAGTATGTCAGCAGTGCACAGAGTAGAGCGGTTTTATTTGTTCAATACAATGTGTTAGCTTTGTATAAAATACATGCAGTCACTATACCTATGTATAACTCAATGCAATATTTATTAAAACAGTCATATATTATATTATGTAACTAAGAATTAAAATAGGTTGATCATATTTAAAAATCATAAATATGCATTCACCCCATGTATACTGTGTATTAGTTATTTGTTCTTACAGGTGTTTGTGATCAGAAAAATCCATGAGTCTGAGTCATTCAGTCAAGAAATACAGTGATAATATCACTGATGCTTGAGATAAAACAATAGGCCTTCCTGAGGATCTACAGGAGCAATATCCTATAGCTGTAGTTATTATAACATCCATTTATTCTATTCATTTATACTTCCAAGATCTAGACTTTCTGAATTTCCAGAACAAACTTCAAAAGGAAAAAAAACAAAGATTGTTTCTTAATTCAGTAGCAATCGCTGTATTCTTTATATATGAAAACAAATCTTCTTGTAATTATTTGTAATAATTGAAAAATAGTTTCAAAGAGATTGATGTTTTTGGATATACTGGATATTTGGATATATTATTATCAATAAATATGTTGATTAACTGTTAACAATATCCCTGTACCTTTCTGCTGTCATCCTCTTTAGACAAAGATTTATATAAGAAAAGAACAAAAACCAAACTGAATGTTAAGAGTTGGATTTCATCTTGAAATAAGTAGTAGTCAACTATGGGTTTTCTTTGCATAGGGACAGAGAGAGCATTTTAAAAAGCATTAGAAGACATTATATCTTCCTTCTTCTTCTGTCCAGGCTTATCCTGGAAAGAAAATATTCTCTTTCCTTGACTAAGAAAAAGGAGTTCTATAAAATCAAAAGAGTGCACATTCAAAACATACATATAATTGCTTTGAGACAAGGACTTTTCATGGAGAAATGCAGTCAGAAGAGGACACAGTAGTCAGACTGTGCCTAGCAGCTTGCAGCTCAGGTAGTACAGACACAACATGGTAAGGAAGAGTGAAATAAAGCTCCCTGTTTTCCCTCCAGGGAGGTGAGTACAGTGTATGTCTCCCTATCTCCTTCATGGACACAAAATCTGAAGGTGGTGAGGCCTCAGATTCCATTCCTGTGTGTCCACTGTGTGAAATCTCAGCAGTCCCAGCTTTGTAAGGACCTGTGTGTTTCAGAGTTAATTGGAAGAACCTGGTCCAGGATTGCTCTCCCATGTGTGTGAGTGAGCAAATTGCAGTGGGGAGTGGGGCTAATTACTTCAAAAATTCTTTCTTTGGAGATACTCCATAAGCAATCTCACCTAAATTGGTCCTGCCTTGGGTAAGAGACTGGACCAGTTGACTTCCAGAAATATTTCACAGTATGAATTCTTGGAATGGTCTGTGATTCTGCAGGGGCATTTGGAGGGGAAGAAGACTGCAAGGGGCCATTCGCCACACTTGCCAACATGCAGTCCTGAGGTTCATGAGCAGAGAGGATCTCTCAGCAGGAGACTAATACCAAATCTGCCTTTACATTCAGAAGGCATCTGGGTCAAGAAACTGTCCTTGTAAAGCCCATCCCACAACCATAAAGAAATTGATCTTTTCTTGAAAGTATACTTTGTATGTTTGGAATGAAATAAACACAGAAACCAAGGCAGGATTGTGATAGGCTGGACTGTAACAGGCATCAGCAGATGTCTGTGAGAAGAGGCACTCACATGAACACTGCTGCAGCACTCCTTAGGTAAAGATTAAATAAATTGCTCAAAACTATTTAACAGTCAGTAGCAAGGCCAGGTGTAGGAATACAGCTTAGAAGCAGGACTCAAAGTACTGCTGAACTCCTTACAGAAGTAGATGTGCTAGAGGGCTACAAGCCCTGGCAAGTCAAGGCAAGACCCTGAAGGAGGAAAAGATGAGGGTGTATTGTAGGTATGCAAGACAGTACAGGCCTGTACAAGTCTGTACTAGCCCGTAGTTAAGCAATGTTACTAAGAGACATAAATATGGTTATTATGCTTGGAAAGTATATAAACCAGGAGTGTGTTCAATAGGCAAACCATGGGGACCCTGTCTCTTCAATCACCCAACAGCCAGGCATAGGCAATCATAAAACTGGGAATGATCCAGCTCAAGCATATCAATCACATTTTCTGATTTTCTTTTTATAAAAATACTTAGTATTCTGTTGAATAAAGCTGGAAAAACAATAATGTAATAAGCCATGTGGAAATATGCACAGTAAACATACAGTTTTATTTCAGTAAATCAGTAAAAAGTATTTCAAATACTAAAAATGCAACTTAGTTAACGACTTCAACAAATGCTTGCTGAGCGCTCCAGCTTCCCAGTTAATAGATGTGGATGATTAAAAAAAGGAACAGTAACAGAGAATCTATGCACATCATACTATGCTGTTACAAGTACTGAATGCAAACTAAAGAACTGTGACTGAAGCGGTAGAAGAAGGACAAAGCTAATAAAGGGAAGAAAAAAAGAGTTGTATTAATTTGACAGGATGAACCCCACAGGCACCTTCAGAGATGAAACCTGGATCACCTCCCATTTATAAATCTAAATAATTGAATTCAGAAGGCTCCAAATCCAGCCAAGGATGTGGAGAAGAGTCTACATTAGACAAGACTCTGAGTATTTAAACTATTGCAACTGTTGTAGAACAGGTTTGCAGGCAAATGTGTTCATTGTAGATCTAATTTTTTCAAAATGCAGACACCACACTATGAAGAACATCAGAGGTGGCATTAACCCATTTAGGTGTAAGGGGCTGATGTCACTAGGCAGGAGTCAGGGCTCTGAGTGCTCTGGGGTCACCTTAATGGCACAGAACCCCCAGATGTGGGGCCTCACCCACAGTCCAGGATGGGGGTTCAGTCTTGCTACTGGGGACATGCCGCTGCAGGAGGTTTGCATCTGACAGGTTGGGACAGCAGGATTTCCCCCAAAAGGAGGGTCAAAAGTTCTCTACCTTCTAGCATACTATCCAGATAAAGAAAAAGGAAAATTGATGTCTGCATTTGTGGTGTTTTTTGTTTGGTTGTTTTTCTGGTTTAGTTTTGCTTTGTTTTCTGTGTGTTGTTTTTTTTTTTTTTCTCCCAAGCCAAAGACTGTTGCTCTTGTCTTCTCATTTCTTTGATCAAAGCATTAACAAAAAGTTAACACTTCAAGGAAAAAAATCACCAATTTTGTTTCTAATTTTTTTTTTTTTTTTAATGAGACACCTCTTCATAGTTAGTGTCTTAAGAAAGGACTAAGCCCTGATGTGGATAATGAAAAAAATGGGGTACAAAAACTTTAGAATAACTGCATCTGACTCTTGGTTTCCTTGGCAAAGGAGCCATCAGTCATCATGAATCTTCTGTTCCATTGAGAGCTAGATTACACTCCTCAAAGGTTCAGTGATTCAGCTATATGAAAACTTGACATAACTTACTGTTACATTTTAGAAGTGTTGGTCTGCATTGTATTTAATATTCAATCTACAAATAATTGAAAATTAGAGTAATAATTGGCAGCAGGTTAATGCAAAAAAGAGAGCTTTCAGAAAAGCAAATGCTGTTCTAGTTCCCATGGCACCATTCCCAATATTTGTTTTATACTCCTGAGAGAAAAGAGGAAAGCAGAACAAATGTTAAACCTCCCACACAAAATTCTCAATGTAATATTATAATTCCCCCTAAGGCTCCAGCCTTGCTGTCAAATGCTTTCTCTGTCAAGTTTCCAAATTCTTTTATTGAGAAAGGATAATAATTACAATTATCCAAAGTTTAAGTTGGTGAGTTTTTTACTTAACTTAGTTAAGCTGCAAATTCTCATTGAAAAACCTTGTAGAGTCATTAATTTAATTTACACAGTATGATTACCACAATGAGAAAGTCTCATATATATATATATGCTTGTGTAAATGCATTTTTTGTCTAATTATCACCTTCATGGGAAAATTACTGGTTTGTATCAGCAATCTCAGTAATTATTCATATAAAAATGAGCTCGGTATTTATTGCTTCAAAGAATTATTCACTTGTGCACATATTTTCTTCTTCACTTTTCAATGATGTACAACTTCTGATGCAGTGCCATATGACTTTTCTTATCCATTTAGCTGATTGCGCTTTCCATAATTCCTTGGGCTCAACGAGAACTTTCCTAGAATGCCCAAGAAATTGTTGGGGTTTTTTTCAAGATTTCAGTTCAGCCATGTTTTGCCTTTGGGGAGAGGAAATGTTATCAAAGTTCCCTTTATCGTATTTTATTTGTAAATATGTTTTCAATACTGAAGTCCTTGGTATTCACAGAAATTAATTTCTAATTTGGCCCTCAAGTGGTGGTACCACAGATCTTTAAACATACAAGGCCGTACAACTTATCTGCTGTATGGCACTGCCAGGAGATACTCTGAAGTGATTAAAGAAATAGAAAGCAACCAAAGCAACACAGGTAAGTTAATAGCTGGAAAGACACCTTAGCTTCTCTGTGCATGCATGACAATTCTTCTGTTATCATTTAGTTAGATTCCATTAGAAACTCAAGTCTTCCCTGTACTAAATGCAAGACAAGCATGCAGAGCAGCTCAGATGAGATGCTTTGTAGGGGATGTGTTAAATGGATGAAACAGGTGCTTGAAGACAAAACTGCTGCAAGAAAACTCTTTTAGATGGTCACAGTTTTTGGACCAATATCGTTTAAAACCCCTAACTTTGGCACCAAATGTTAAGCAGAGAAGTAGTTTCCTGCATCCCTGAGGGACTTAGGCAAAGTACTGAAGTATACCAAATAGGTGCTTTTCAAAACTAGAACCTGTCAACGTTTTTGGGATGCTCCTGTCACCAACCGTTTATTACTTTAAAGCTATTTGCCAGAAGTCTCTAACCCATAGATAATATGTCACCAGATTTGGCTGCCTCTAACAGCACCCCATAGACAGCTCTTTGCAATCTGAGGAAGATGAGTCCACAGGCTCTATCTGAATAAAAATCAGATTCTATCTGAATCCTTCAGCTGAAGGATAAACCAGTACACACTAGTATCTTTACTAGTGCAGGCTAATTACAGACTAGACAGAGTTTAAAAGCAAGGTTATTTAACCACCACCACCCCCAAAAACCCAACCAACCCCCCAGCTTTATACCAATAAAACGTATTTATAAAAATCATTGCTAGAACTGGAAACAGTTGCAAGAAAGTTAAGCAATAGCACATCTTATTAAACATCTTAATATTTGAGTTATTTTCAACATCTGTTCTACATTTCATTCAGCTAGAAGAGCTGTCAGGATAATCTCACAGCCCTGAGATCTGAGGCCTACTTTCTTAGACAAACTTGGTTCCCTAGACACTTTTTTCTAGTGGGAAATATCGGCTGGGTCATTGTTCCCTTTTCGATGCACTTCTATTTATGACATATCCCAGCAATTGTGTTTGTGCAGTAAGTATGTTTCAGAATGAGTTTAATCAAAATGTTTAACAAAGCAATTTGGTGGCTTCCCAGTCCTCTAAAGAAAGGCTGTTCTTCCAGGGTTAGTCTTTACTCTGGAAAAAACAAACCCAACTCAGGCAAATAACAAAACAAAACCCAGCAAAAAACTCAAAGAGGCTGCAATTAACAACCTACTCAGGTGCTCTTCCAGAAAAACTGAGTAATGCCTAAGCACCTTGAAGAAGCCTCCACTTTTAGAAGACCTGCAGAGAGAGGCCAAGTGCTGTTCAGCATAAATGAGCTCTGAATGGATATCCTTTCCTTCCTGGGATTCTCCTTTCCTGGTTACTGTGACTGAGGAGCTGCAGTGGACAAGTGCAGGGAAGCTTCAAACAACCTCTGGCTCCTAAATCCTTTCCGTGGACCAAGCCCTCCTGCAAAGCTTTATGAAATCGAAAGAAGGACCCAAGCCTCACAGTGATATTTAGTGTCTTTCAATCAGACTGGAGAATCCCAGAATAGTTTGGGTTGGAAGGGGCTTGCAAAGGTCATCCAGCCCAACTCCCCCAACATGAGCAATGACAACATTGATTGGCACGTCCCACCACCAATGCCCTATCGCAAAAGAACATCCTAATCTTTGAAGTATGCAGGGAAATTGACTGATAGTTATTGTAGTCAGTAAGCCTTTAATAGTTTGAAGGACACATAAAGGTCAGAGCTACTGTAGTTGATTTATTTGTATCTATCTGTAATTGTAAGCTCAGTTTTACATGGAAACATAACAAACCTCTGGCTCTGTGATGTCAAAATGCTTGAAAAAATGGGGTTCTTCAGTTTTGTTGATAGCAGATGGTCAAAAGTAAACAGTCCTTGTAATAGCGTGGCCTTGACTGGTGGTTTGCTTTGCATTGCTCTCAGTCCTCCCCAGGCTGTGGGGCCCAAACCCTGATTTGACACCCAGGACCATTTATTTGCTGGGGTGTTTAGGATGATGCTGAGCTCTGTTAGAAAGTGCCAACCCACAGTCCCTCAAGCAGCATTGGATGTGACGATCCTAAGCCACAGTGACATCCAGGAGCATGATTCTCCACCTCCTTTTGAATGGAAGCACAGCTGGGTGGTTTTAGGATGAGGACCTTCCTCAGGAGCAGAGTGATTTTTGCTTCATATCTGGATTACTTAGGAGGCTGAGCACCAGCCTAGCATTATTCCTAGAAGATTATCAATTGGAGTAAGGCAACTGACCTATTTAACGATTAATGATTACCTCAGATTAATTTGATGATCATTCTCTCTAGCAGGAAAAAATCATCAAGGTGTTTCCATGACAGCTTTTCACTTCTTCCACAGAGCTGGAACTCCAGAGCAAACTACCATACAAACATTTCTACTGGTTCTAATGATTACAACTTATTTCTGTGCCATAAAAAAAATCTAAGAGAAAGAAAAGTTTCTTGGAAAACAGCATCTCCCCAGTCTAGCTTGCTGCACATTGCTAAGTGCAGTACCAAGCCTCTGTTGATTTCCAAAAGTTTGCTTTGAAATCATCATATTGTTCTCAGTGTCTGGCCTTGCCTCTCCTACCCTGGGCTCTCATCCTTTCCTGAACTGAGAATTAAAAGGTGCAACCGTGCACTGAGAGAGAGCCATGAAAGTAGGATAATTCGAAATGAGTGTTTCTGCAGGTCCAAAACTTCAGAGAGCTATTTAACCTTTAAAATAAATTGTAGAAAAATCACTGTCTTTGCATAATTTCTAGTGAATAAATTGGGTAATAAAATCCTTCTGTCTTCAGCCTCCTCTACTCCAATTTTTAAAACCATGTCATAGGATCTGGATCAGAAATGAACAATTTTTGCTGCTTGGAAAAACATTAGTCATGGAAACATCTCATAAAAATAAGCTGTGCTCAGCTTATTTTCTCAGTCTATATTTGCTTTTTCCAAGAAAAAGAAAAAAATATTTTACTTTTCTATTTCAGGATTACTTAACTCTTCTAAAATCCCACATTTCAATGTGCTTATGCTGAAAGTCTTTGCATTCAACAGGCTCAATATTTCATCATCTATGCTTATAGTGATCTAGATCCCAGATATTTTTCTAAACCCACCAGCCAGTAGATGAGATGGTAAAAGTACACCACAAAATAATTTCTGCTGCAGCATAGAGAACTCATTGCTTTTCATTTTTGGATCAAATTCTGCAATGGTTTTCTTTTATCAGGTAAAACATTTTTAATTTCAGAATTTTTCTGTAAGGCCAAGCAGAGAAATTCTATGGTGTTACATTACATTACAGCTGACATTAGATCCTGAAGAAGGATTTTCACTGCATCAAACTCTTGCTCATTATGGCTTTTGCAATTTTCAGTCAGCATTCCTATTCTCACACAACTTGCTAAATCTCAAGGATTCAGTTTTGCCATCTAGTGGCTTTGAGCAGAATTAAAAGAAATTTGTAATGACAAATTTGAAAATTATTGTGATAAAACATGGCAGTTTTAATTTATGGTTATATTTGAAGAAAATATTTATACCTGGAAAAGAGGACTATTCCCTCTACATAACCATTAAATGAACACTGAAAGAAAACAGGATTAATGTGTGGCCACTGAGACTCTGTGAAAACAACAGCTGAGGTTACTGGATTGGAGTGTGGGACAGAGTTGCACTGACTGAGGGAGGAGGTTACTCAGAGGACTCCTCAGATATTCAGGTTACTCAGATATTCAATGTGTCTTTCCTTATAGCAGTCCTGGAGATTCATAAGACAATCCAAGCAGAACTCTCTTCTGCTGCCCACCTCCCTTCTATTTTAGGGGGGTGGATACGGAACAATATTTAAACAAGTTATTTCCAAAAGGAGTATAATGAACAGACACTTAGGCTTAACAGAGAGGCTCTTTTTACCTACAAATAGATGCCATAATAAAAAATTAATAGAACTTCACAAGCTCCATTCAAATTTTTAACCCATAGCGTATAGTGTTCATTAGTAACTGTAACTCAGTTAGTCAGGATAAAAATATTTCATTTTATGAATGTATAATAAAAGATTGATTTAAAAGATACAAATAAAGAAGCAACAAAATGCACTACCACTAAAGTCTTTTAACACCAACAGCTAGGAGGCATCTCTGAACTGGATACCATCAGCTTGAATCTCTCAATTTTCTCTTTAAAAAACTATGGTTTGGGTTGAGACCTCAAATATCATCCAGTTCCAGCTTCCACCACTCCCATGGGCAGGGCCCTTCCCACTAGTACAGTTTCTTTAGAGCCCCATCCACCCGGGCCTTAAACACTTGCAGGGATTGAAATCAAGGTTTGTCTGGGCAACAGTGCCAGTGCCTCACCACCTTCACAGCAAAAAAAAATCCTTTCAAATATCTAATCTAAACCAACCCTCTTTCAGTTTAAAATTGCTCTCCCTTGTCCTATCACTACACACTCCTGTAAAAAAGTCCCTGTCCCTCTTTTTATACAATAAAACCAAACAAAATTTTCATTTAAGGATAAAACATTTTAGTTACACTTCATAGAGAAAACATGGTCCACTCTGGTTCACATAATTTCAAAAACATGATGTGAAATTCTGATGGGAACCCCCCAAATTTTACAAAATACAATTATGTGATCTCGTCAGTTTAAATTTTTGAATCTGATGTAATTAAAACCCATAATAATTGACACTAAATTTCAAGATAAAGAGATATCAGTATGACAGATTAGATCTGTCCCTGAGCACTTTGAATTCTTCCCAGTTTCACGCCTGTTATTTCAGATGAATGGATAGAAAGTTAGGGATTAAGAAACAGGGAACAGAAGCCTGCCTACTTCAGCAGTGGCAAAAAGATGGAAACTGACTTAAAACAAAAACCTTTTACCATCCTTTTACTGACATTTGAAATAAAGGTTTCCAAAAATATGCTGTGAATTTCCTTAGTTGTTTATTAATGAATATTTTAAGAAAACAGATGAGGCATTCCAGGATTTTTAAGGTGCTGACATTTTATTTTACAAATGCATAAAAGTAGCACAACTTGTATGAAAAATGTAACAATTCAGTCAACTAAAAAACAGTAGAGTATCACACACAGTCTGCAAGATTCTTTTTTTCTTCAAATTGTTTGTCTACTGCAAGTGAAAGGGCCTGAAGAAAAGTTGTCATTGTAACACTGGGGGACTGAAAATAAGAGAACACTTTGTTAGACACACCACAGCAATAGGCAGACATAGAATTTTATAAACAAATCACAGTATTTAAAAGCATTTGAATTTCATGTTACAAAAATTGAAAAATGCTATAAACCAAACTGCAAATTTATTTAAAATCAGCTAGCACAGCAAAGTCAAAGTCAACCTGTGCCAAGTCTTCAGTCACAATACTGTATATTTGCTTAGAAAAAGGTTTTTAACAAATTATTATTTATAAAGTGGTAGAAGTTTGGGATTTTTTTCAGAAAGGAATTATAAGAACACCAATATTAAAGTTCATTAATTTAATTAAAAGTAGAATGCTCAAGTCAATCCCACCTGTCTTCAATCCTATTCTAAATTATGGGCAGTACATAATTGTTTCAGTCTACAAAACTTCAGAAACAAGTGCAATTTAGATTAAAAGGGAGGTTTGGACCAATCTTTCACTTCAGGCAGTGTTCAGATGTCTTCCTACCTCTCTCAAACCCCACCCAAAATACAATGAACAGAATAAACTCACTTGAATATAATAAACTTACTTGAATATAAAGTGCATGTGCTAGGAAAGGAAGCTTTCTCAGGACCCGGCCACCAAGACCTTCACTTTTTCTGTAGTAAAACAGAGACAAGTCCTGCTTAAATGCTAAATATCCACTCTTAAAATAAAGCCTTTCCTTTTCCTGTGTTCCTCCATTAAGTTGCTCTAAAAGAACCTCACATGACAATTGAACAGGTCACTTGCAGTTCTTTTAGCAGGAGCAGGGTGTGAACAGACAAATTCTGCTTTATGATGGGAGGCTACACAGCAACAGCACAGGCACAGCTGCCTGCCAATGCTTACATCAGGCCCTCCACATAGTTTTGGCAATCTCGTGGATTTGGGGGGATGTCTACCACCACTGTACAGCATGGTACAGACACAGACACTTTTGGAAAGACTGGGAAAAAAAACTGGTTTGAATGCTGGACCTTATGGGTACTGCCTGTCTCCTTCTACCCACCATTTACACACAGTTTCCTTCACCTCACCCACTTGGTGTATGTTTGTATCTTTTCCAAGCACCACTCTGCATACGTAAAATGCAAACCTCCGTTCCTGGAAAAACTTACTTGCTTTTACTTCACTCCTCACTGGTTAAGACTGCTTACTTCAGGAACAGAAAGAAAGCACACTTTCCAGACTTTATGAATATTATTTTGTTTCATAGGAACCGGCACTTTGGAAAAAACTATTGCTTGAAATTGTAAATACAATTTTTATTGTTTCAAGAACTGTTATGCTGCAGTGAAAGACCATCTACTCTACCAGCATCCTCAGCAAATCAAAACACTGTCCATTTACACTTTACTCCTTTCCCCCTGGTTTCTGTCCACTTATATCTCCATGCTAAATACTAATCTAGCAGACAGCAAGGCATTTCAAGACACTTTTTTAGCAGGACCTAAGGCTCATTCTATTTCTACTAAAGTGCATTACAATTCCCAACATCCACTGAAATCTAAGGCTAATCCAGCCAGCAACTTTTTAAGAGGACTTCAAATGGTAGAGCACAAAACAGAACCAGTACTAGGCCAAGCCAGATCTGAGACTAAGAAATGTTAGTAAATTGCGATTGCTTTCACTTTTTGTCCCCTGAAGGTTTTTGCACTATCCCAAACAGAAAAAACCATGGAGTTATTTCAGATCTCCAGCTGTTGGGAAATTTGGTTACTTTTACACAACATTCCATAACTCAGTATATATGTATGAAAAAAGCAGAATTTCAGAATCTTACCTTGAAATTTCTTTTAGTACAAGGCTTAACCTTGAGACATTATTTTCTACGAAGCCAATCATCTCAAGCTCTCTGAGTGTCAGAAGCTGCTGTCGAGGATAAATTATTTGACACTAGAAAAGAGAATTACACTCTGTTGTATGAAAAACAAATGCATTCAAAATTAGGTTCTAGAGTAAGAGTAGAAATACAGAAAAGGAATGAAATTTATGCATTTGTGTTACTTAGGAAGTATGATTAAAATTTAAAATTTACTAAAGTATGACATTTTTCAGTTTTGCTTTCAAGTATTACCTTCATCAGTTCTTCTAGGCAAGAAAGATATATTTTAAATATTGCTGCAGTAGATGGAGGTCCAATGTATTGTTTTATGTCAGCCCTGTCTACAAAGGCCATGTCAATTTTCTCCGTAATATTTGAGGTAGTCAGGATAACTACATTGGGATACCTTCAAGACAAAAACAGATTTTTAGGTCACATATAGAAGATTTATCTTTCTTTGTGACTGGCGAGTCGAGACCTTCCTTCCTATGATTCAAATAATTTTATGCAATAAGCTGTCACATCATTCTTGTCAATCAGGAATTACAATAAATGATCTGAAGCTCTTGGCCAGGTATCACCAGACTATTTCAATGAATAGTCTCTTTCCTTCAGCTGTTTCTCAAGTGTCCATAGTTCCTCTAATTCTATTTCAGAAGTGATACATGTTAACTATCTAGAACCTACTGGCACAGCTTCTGACACACACACAAGAAAATTATGATAAGAATTTGAATCTTAATCAACATGTTTTCCGTTTCAATTTTGACGTCTGTTCTCCAAGCAGACATCATGATGATCTGTCCTTTTTCTCTCCCCATCTTTAGGGGAAGCATACTATCCATAGATTTGATTGTCCACCCAGGTACATGCAAAATATTCTACTGGATTACTCCTATTTCTTTTCAAAATTAGCATCATTAACAAAGAATAGTTCACTAACTAATCTGGTTTAGTATTCCAAGTAGGAATTGAAATTTAGCAGGAATAGGGATACTGAAACTGTCAATTACCTTTTGCTGTTGCAATAATATGCAAACAATACCTTTTAATCTGATCTATTTGTGTCAGGACAGCATTGACCACACGAATAGCATCTGAAGGCTCTGTGCCTGCCTTGAAGGCACTGCGGGCTGCTGTGAGGCTTTCCACCTACAAAAACCCAAACCAATCAACCAAAACAACAACAACAAAATCACCAAACACGAAAAACCCCAGAAGAGTGCACTTTTGGAGTCCTGGCAGCAAACAGGTAACCCATGCAACACACCTTCAGATTCCTGTGCCTACTATCTAAAACTTCTTCAAAATCTTTTATTAGGTAGGAACTTCCAGGGAGAAAGAAAGGCATGTCAACGAAGCAAAGTGTAATGAGGGAAATTCCTGTTTAGATGGCAGAATGGAGGCTGATTTTAATTTTAAATTTTGGAGGTGGAGGAATGGGACACACCACCAGAATAGTGAATAGGTTGAATTTAGAGTGAGCTTCCCCAAAGGAACTCCAATACGACAAAGCTAATAAGGTACAAACTTACTAAGCTGCTTTTGTGTGCGAGCTTGAAGAAAATCTATTGACAATGAACTGAACCATATTCATGTTTTTTAGAGCTTTACAACAAATGCAAATAATACAAACCTGGGCTACTTTGAAGTTTAAAACAATATTCCACTTGCAAACATAGCAGCAAGGGAAATTCCACCAAGAAAGGTTTCAATTAATTTTCAGCTGGAATTTGCCTGCTAAGTCATACTATGTTCTTTCCAAACCTCTCAAATCCGCACAATCACGTAGCTTACAAAATAGCATAAATTAGCTTTTATTGTTCTTTATGAATGAGCACTACTGCAGCTCCTTCCCATCAAATTCCTTTCTGTTCTAGTTTATGCTCCATAATGTTATTGGAACCATACCTCATCAATCAGTACAAATACAAGAGCATCTCTGTCATCAACCAACTCTTGGATCTTCTGGAACATCTTGGTTACAAGCTTGCCACTCTAGAAAGACATCATATTCATATGTTAACTCTTCCCTTATCACACAACTTTCTAAGGTCTATCATATTTAAAGGTGTAAATGCCTGGATTTTCCCACAACTTTCCAACAAAACTTCTCTTTAAGCATTCTCAAACATATTAATTATTCTGAGCAATCTCTGGTTCACATACTTAGGACAAAAGCTCAACAGAATAATTACAATGTAATTTCTAGAATACAAAGTTTATTTTATTAGGTACATCAATACATACCTCCGAAAACCATTTAGAAAAAAGGCTATGGCTGTTTATCTCAATTAACTGTCCATACCTATACCTAAAGTATGAAGAGAGAAAGAAGTATCAACTCCATTCTAAATAGAAATCAGTGACATCATTAACTTCTATAAGTCTCATTCTTGACATTCTGACCCTGGAATTCTGTGAATTAGTACCTTAAATTACTTACCTTTCAAAATAAAATACATGTTTTATCAGTATTATTTTTGTTGCTGGAACTTGTCATATTGCTGAAAATGTCAGTAGAATTCTGAATATAAAATTATTATTAGAATTTCTTCATTAGGACAGGGTAACTCTAATAATTGCCTCATTCTTCTCTTTGTGTAAGATTTTCTTCAATATAGGAAGAAGTGACAAAGTATCTCAATCATACACTACACTGCCCGTGATTTTCATACATTCAGTTTGGGCTAGAGCCAGATCATGCCAATAATTGCACATTATTTATGCTACATCTTGTATTTTATATGAAATTTATTTTTTATATAATTTTGTTAAGTTGCTATGAACTTTTAGGCTATTTCTTATTACCTGTCTGATATACAAACTGACCTTTGCAGATCATGCCATTCGGACAATCCAAGTACAAAAGAAATTAGTTTAAAAAAATCACTACCTATTAAAACCAGGCTCTATCAAACATGAAGATACTAAACCCAAAATACTCCTCCATCCTTTGTCCTTTAATATTCATTGATGTACAAAGTGAGCAAAAATTACTGTACTGCCACTGGAATGTCTTTTACACACCTGGGCACAAATAATTACACATTTTACAAGGCCTTAAAATATCTTAGTCAGTCTAGCAGATCAATTTTATTGCTAGCCTGGTGCACTACAAAAAGAAAGCACATTAGCACGAGGTACAAGTTACTTGAAATCACATATGAAATATACTTGGGCCACTGAAAAAGAACAAGTATAGTAAGCTAAAGTGAAAAAGTTAAAAAAAAAAATCACCTGTATGACAGTCGAATTGTCAGCTTCTGAGCCAATGCTTTACAGAGAGAAGTTTTCCCAGTTCCAGGAGGGCCTGGTTTGAAATCAGATCCATACATTACACGGAGTCTGCATTAGATTGTTAATGACATCTAACAGATTTTAATCTACTATTTCATTACAGCACTAATTGTAGAGTAAAAACACAGCAGATAATGATTGTGTACACCAGAGTATTTTGAGAAAATTGCTTACTTGACTATAATCCCAGAGCTCATGTTTGATTTTATATACTATTCAATTATTAGTATAATTAATATAACATTTTGTATGCAGACACCATAAAGTTAAAACACTCAACAGCCACAGAAGCAAAGTGTATCACCCCTGCAGGGCTAACGCTCATCTGCATTCTCTGTAATCAGTGCTATACTCAAATCTGTATCTTCTGAAACACACTCTTCAAACATGGAAAACAGAAACATATCATGATCAGTTTCATCAGCTGTCCACTCTCCCAAAAATTTCTTCCTTGGGGCAACCCAGATCATCTTGGAAACTATACTCTGGGGCAAACCTTTTGGATCTGGCTTAAAACCCCATAGAAGAGCCACAAAGACTTTGTCCAAAGAGGCAAGTACAAGCACAGTTACCAGAGTATTAGTCTGAAATAAAGTCTTTCAAACAAAAACATCCTGAAGCTTCTAAATTGACAGCTGTAATTTAAATACAATCAACCAATATTTCCACTATGACCTTTTATTTTTGAATACCAATCTTCATGACAAAATCAATACAAGATGCATTCTGCAAGAAAACAGATTCAGTTGATTCTAACCACATTTGTGGTATAACCTCCACAGTAAGCTAGGACTGACTGAAGATTTCAGCTTCACTGAAATAACAGTAACAAAACTAACAAGAGTTTGCAACAGGACACAGTGTCAACAACAAAACACAGATTGTTTTCTCAGTTTCCCCAAAGTTTTTATGAAGCTATAACTAACAAAATATTTAGTATTGTGATAGAAGTCAAACTAATATATACCTCCTAATATCTTCAGTATCTGCATTATTTTTGTTCATTATGTAAAATGCAACAATTTAAAATTAATAAATCCACAGTTGTTACTGCACTGTAAATTTTAGAATTTAGATTCATGCAAAACACAGTACATGTGAACATTGATTTGACTCTGACATTACATTTCATCCAAATCTGTACTATTGAGGTGCTGCTTTTGAATCCCCTCATTTCACAACACAGGACTGCAGTACCAGTCCTTCCAGGAGGAAAGTGTAAACAGACAGCCAAAGAATCAACTTGGTTTAAAACAGATAATTTTTACCATGCAGCAAAACAACTCTGTTCCACGAAATCACGTTGCTGTCAACGTTTTTGTCGGAAAATAATAATGTTGTAGTCACATAATCGAGTAACTAAATGAAGAGAACAAATATAAAGACACAAATTAGACATGACAGCAAATACAACTACAAATAGAATCAATCTCTAATGGTGTTTATTGTGTACTCATAACAACAACAAAAAAAAGAGCTTCTGTCTTGTAGTCAGGAGGCAAATTTAGGCAAATTTATTTCTGCAAAGGATGGGAATTAATTTCTGTCCTGCTTTAAGATTAAGAATAGCATGTACTTGACACAAATGGTGCTGTGGAACTTTTAAATGAATAAATTAAATGCTTTAAGGAAGGGAAATTGATTCCATTTTTCACTGTCTCACGTACTGTGTGTCTATAAAACACAAAACCCAGAGTCAAAGACTCAGACTCTGGGTCCTGTTTAGATGTTGTACAGCCATACATTTGTTCAGTTTGTTGTAGTCAGCCCACCAAACAAAGCATTTCCTGTCACATTTATTTCCTTTTTACTGAAGCATTTGTATCAGCTACTACAAGGAATTTGTAGATTAATCCATTCTTCCAAATAAAGGAAATTGCATGTATTTCCTGGAATAGTTGCTTTGAAAAATACTGCAGTTTTATCTCAGAATTATCTAGAATTAGGAAGTGGAGAACTCTTTCAATAAAATGAATATGAACTTCAGGTGTGAATCTATAATAATTTTACCTATAATAACACCTGATACCACATTATCTTCTGTTGCTCCCACCTGTAACGTGTTGGGACAATACAATTGTGCTCCTGCAATATCTCATGCTCAAGGTGGAGAAATCACAAACAGCAAAAACAACTGAACTTAATGCACATATTTTCCAAAATTCTATCGACACCGTGCTATTTTGAAAATTCACAGCAACCGTTTCAGAGCCCGTAGAACCCAACCATGCTCAGGCATTTCCACGGTTTAAAGAATGAAGATTCATCATAATTTTACAGCCATAGTTCTAGTTTCAGCCATTAAAAGCAACCATTTCTTCCTACCTATACACACTTACATTCAACAGTGATCAGCTTGCTGTTATTTAGTACACCAGCAAGTCTAATTAAATAGTCTTGTCATTTCACAGATGACTTTGAAAGCTATTCCATAAATTAGACAAATGTGGATATATATTAATTGATATTTACCTTATAAATTAAGAAGTACAATCACTGGAATGTTTTGCTTTTCTATATTTGGTTATAAAGACTTAAGGGAAAATACTGTGTCTACGGTATTACAAATAAGCTAATGAATTAATTATTTGTGTCCAAGAACTTCAGTTAGAAGCTGAATTGAACTATTTGTGGGGTTTACTTGCATCACAATTACTAAATTTCAGATTACAGTATTACTGTTCTAAAAGCTCTGGCAGTTATCACAACCTCTGTTGAATGCATAGGATCTTCAAGCTAGAAAATGACCCCATGGAAGTGTTTTGTTTCTTTTCAGTGTCTTGCCAGCACTCAGGTGGCAGGGCACTCAGCTCTGGCCAAATCACTGAATATGTATTTGCATGAACAGTAACAGTGCTGGCCAACACTACTGCCAAGCCCATTAACTGTTTAGCTGCTGCCAGAAACAAAGTTAAACTCCCATTCCCTTCTCCCCAGCCTGCACCCATATCTCCATAGGACACAGCAAACTTCAAACAGGCTTAATTTCAGCTCTTACTTCTCCTCAAGCAATCTTAATCGTTATTAATTTTGAACTTACATTTGATTTTACTTCAGTGTCATAGATAAGATTTTCCCAAAGGCCGTGGAATTCAACTGCAAAAGCAATATATTACATACCTGATTAGGATAAATCAATCTGGAAACTTGTAACTCATCATTGCATCACAAAACAGTTTTCAAATTATGCTCAATTGAAATGAAGAATTAAGAACATATATATGAAAGCAAGTAAAGCTTCTGTGGGGAAAAAAATGTTATTTTTCTCAAAATGCAAACATCGCTTTCTAACAGACAAAGTCTTTTTCAGCATATAATGTATTGGAACAAGGTCCTTGCTTCTCTTACTTCTTACTCTCTCTAACCTCACCTCTCTTACCTTACCTCGCTTACCCCTACTCTCTCTCTTTGGGGCTTCCCTCCCACCGAGGCTGGTGGCTGAAGGAAAGGCCCTTTGTACCCATGACCCTTGCAATAAAACCATGTGCTCTCTCAAGAGTGTCTCAGGTTTGCAGAGTTCCCTCTCCCTGCCCTCCACAGATGTTCCTACAGTAAGGAACCAAAAAAAACATGTAGCTGAATAATGCATAAAAAACTAAAGTTGTCATTTGAGTATCAATCATTTCTAGCTGTTGGCTTCTAACTTTCAGCAAAGAAAAGCAAATAAGACTGAACAACTATAAGCCACAAAACCGTGGCAATAATGTCAATGTATCAGATTTAATTCTTCCTGAAAACAAATGTAATGGATAATTAGGCATTTGACAACATGGAAAGAGTAGGAAATGTTCCAAAACTACTGTCTCTCCGAGCTAAAGCTCACACCTGTGCTTCTCCTTCCAGGCAGAGAATCCAACTTCCCCAAGCACAAGACAGTAACGGAAATAAACGATGCGCTTTGCAATCACCTGCAGCAGTACAGTCAAAACCACAAAGGAAAAAGTCCAAATATATTTATTCCATTAAGAAAAAGGTCCAAACATTTTTGTCCTATAGACAAACAATAACTACAGATAATACCTTTAACAGGTAACTATAAACACTTCTATCCTTTGTGATATTTTTTTATTGCTCGAGAGGTTCCAGCAATGTCACAGAGGTACCTGATGGTAGCACCCAGTGGTGAGCTGCAGTGATATCCTCATTCTCTTCTTCCAGGTTTTCAGAGGTTGGTCCTTCTTCATTCAGATGAAAAATATGAAGAGAAAGACTGCTCATGCTCAGGTCAATAGGCTAGAATGAACATAAAAAAGATTTGTTATGTGTCATATTTCTCATTCAAAGTTAGCTGAACAAAACAAAGTTACAGTTCTCAGCTGGCATTTATCTCCAAAGCCTACTACCTCTGTTTCAGACCTTACTAAGCAGTAAAAAAAATTTAGCCACATTTTCCTGGTTATACTAGTCAGCCTAAGAAGAGATGCTCCATCATCCTACAGACCTTGTCTTGCTTATGCCCTTAGGGTACCACCAGTCTACCTACAACTAGTTCAGGGGCACATAAACAGAGCTGCACGTTTTTGACTGGGAATACCTGTCTGTCCTTCAGTTTCAGCTCTGTATCTACAATCGACACAGACTGCACGTTGTTGTTTAGGAAAATGTCGTCAAACTCCGTCCACTTGTAATCACCAAACACGATGTTGTGTCTGTTCAACAGCTTTAAGACACTCATCTTAATATCTTCTTTCTTGGCCACACTAACAAAAAAGGAACACCGTTACTCCATGGCATTGACATTTATAAGGAAATTTGAATTAGTTGTGCATTATGGATTATTTCATAAGTGAGGCCTTCATGGACAACAGCTTCCATCTCATACACACCAAAAAACCCAACCAACCAACCAACCAACCAACCAATAAATCCCCCAATCCTAAAAAAAAAAAAAAAAAAACCCACAAAAAAACTCCAAACCCACTCAACCTTCCTTAACATTCTACAGGAAAAAAGAACCTGTCAGATTTAGTCTGTCTGCAAAAGCAACAAACTTGATAGTTGTTTTCAGTTTGTGCATTAAAAGACATAATCCAAATAATACTATTGCTCTGTTTGGGGTCATACCATGGCATACTGAATGAGACAGGTAGATTTCAAGAATGGAAAGCAGTTATGCAATCTGTGGTTTAGTAGGAAACCCAGAAAGACTCAGAGTCAAGCTACAGACAGAATCTGGTAAGCTTAGCTTGGTAGCTCAGTTATACTTTCAGGAGAGCTGAAACGTCAGGATGGGGACATAATATAAGGAGAATTCTAGAAGAGACAAAAACTATGGGAAAAGGAATCTCATTTGAAGATTTAACTTAATCTTGCAATTTCAGTCATCTATAACCAGTGCAAATACTTCCCAGTTCTCCGTTAAACCTGGCAAAAAAAGCACAGTGGATAATTTACACCTTGATTTTCCTAATACATCAGGCATGCTTTCCTAAATCCTTCAGATATCCAAAGTGGTAAGATAAGAACTGGATAAATGGACAAGGAGAGTTGGACTGTCTAGCTCAGAGGGCTGTGATTAGTACAAAGATTAAGCAGAGCTGTCAGTAACTTGGATGGGGAAAGGCAGTGAGGTGCTGTTAGCATTGGGACCAGCACTGTTTTTGCATCCTTGACAACGGCATGAAAAGCAACTGCATCACGTTTATGGATAACACCAAAGCAGGGAGAACCATGAGTATTCTGGAGGGCGGGGCTGCTGTTCAGAGGGACCTCTGCAGGGAGGCATTATGGTTTGACTGGAAGCTTTTGACATAAACATGAAATCTTAGCTTTCCATCCACTGCCCAGACAACAGAACAGATCAGAGGCCAACAGGATGACATGCAGTTTTGCAGAAAAAGGCCCACGGGTACTGGTGGACAAGTTGGCAATAAGTCAGCAGAGTGCCCCTGCTACAAATGAGGGCAACCTCATGTGAGGCTGTGCTACCAAGACTGCAGAGAGCAGCTGCCTCCATTCGCTGGCTTTGTACGACCACATCTGGAGTGCCGTGAGCAGTTGTGAGCACCAGCACAAAGGAGACAAGAATAAACTGGGGCAAACCCCGAACACGGCCAACAACTTATGAGACTGGATGACATGACCCACAAGGTGCAACTGAGAGAAATGTATTTGTTCAGAGTTAGGAAGAGACAGAGGTGAGGAGACTCCTGGGAGAGCCCAGGGAAGGCAGAGCTGTGTCCTGCAGGCTCTTGGCAGAACCAGGGCGAGAGGAAACGGGCACAAGTGGCAGCAAACAACGCTCTGACAGAGACCTGCTCGACTTCTGGTGAACTTCCACATGGATCTGAGCGCCGTCACACACGTTGGGGAGCGCCTGCTTCAAATCTCCAGCGGCGTCATCCATCTTCCTCGCTCCTGAGGGAAAAGCGACACCAAAGAGAAACGGAGGGCCCTTTCCCGGCGCCCCGTCCAGGTGCACACACCGCCCACCGCAGGGACCGGGAGCGGGAGCGGGAGCGGGACGGGGATCGGCACTTCCTCAGGGATGGCGACGACAGCCCGGGGACACGCCGGGCGCGTAGGGAGGGACGGGCGGGCACTGCTCCCGCCTCAGCGCCGGGGACAGGGAATCACCTCGGGCACGCGCGGCCTCGGGAGCGACGGGAATCGCGATGGCGGGCGAGGCTGAGGCAGCGGGCACCCGCCGCTGTTTGTAAAGGGCGCGCTGGGCGAGGCAGGGCCGGCCCCTCACCCGGATCTTCCTCCGCGGCGGGCGGGAGGGTCCAGCGCTTCCGGCGGGGCCGGCCGGGCTCCGCCATGGGCAAGAAGCACAAGAAGCACAAAGCCGAGAAGGCGGAATGGCGCTCGACCTCCGCCACCGCCTATAGCGGTAAGGGCCGGGGGGGCCCTTTGTAGCCGGGACGCGCCCGCCCCTTCCCTCGGCGCGGCTCTCGGCGGGGCCCGGCGTCCCTCCGCGGGCGGGGGGCCTGGGCGGACACTGCCGGGCCCGGGGGCGGCCCCAGGAACGCGGGGCGCGCGGGGGGTGAGCCCGAGTCTCCCCCGCTCCCCACGGCCGCTCCTCCCCCGCTCCCCACGGCCTCTCCTCTCCTCCGGGGATCCGGCCCCTGCGGCCCCTGAGGGATGCTGGATTTCACCTTGCTCTGCAAGGACCTTGCGGCGTTTTCAGGGGAGGCCGAAGAGCCGGTTTCTTATGTCTTGCGGGTCTGTGGAACATCACAGCATGAGACGCGCAGAGCGACTGTTTGTGAGCTTGGACTTGCTGGTCTTAGCTGTTGTTTCGCTTTCCAAATGTATTGTGTGTATTTTTGACTTGCAGCGAATTCTTATAAGCAGCAGTTCTAGAAGAAGCTTGGGAGCTGGGGGTGTTTAGCCTGGAGGAAAGGAGGCTCAGGGCAGGCCTTTCCCCTCTGCAGCTGCCCGAGAGCAGCGGGGTGCAGGCGGGGGGGGTCGGTCTGTCCTCCCAGGAAACCAGGGCCGGGACAGGAGGACGTGGCCTCGAGCTGCACATGGGGAACTTCTGGTTGGACGCTGAGAAAGAATTTCTTTACAAAAAGGATAATTATGTATTGGAATGAGCTGCCCAGGAAGGTGATGGAGTTACTGTCCCTAGAGGTCCCTAAGCACCTAGAAGTGCTTACAAAACTGAATGTGGCACTTAGTGCCATAGTCTGATTGACATGTAGTGTTTGGTCATAGATTGGACTCAATCTCAGCGCTCTCTTCTGACCTAATTGAGACTGATTCTGTAACTGCTGTGTGCTATTACCTCCCTATGCATTTATTAATTTTTTTTTTTTTTTTAAATTTAGATTATGTGGACAAGCCTTTGGAAAAACCCTTAAAGCTGGTTCTTAAAGTTGGAGGCAGTGAAGTCACTGAACTTTCTGGGTCAGGGCATGATTCTAGTTACTATGATGATAGATCAGATCATGAGCGAGAACGGCATAAAGAAAAGAAGAAAAAAAAGAAGAAAAAGTCAGAGAAGGAAAAAGAAAAGCATCTAGATGATGAGGAAAGAAGAAAGAGAAAGGTAAGCTGTGATTTTTACAATTCAGACACACCAGTATACATGCTTGCTTATCAGATCTAAAATCTGGTGCAGAACTTTGTTTAAATCACTGTTGCAAGAAGCTTATTGTCTGGATATAGCAATTCAGAAATGTAGAGGACCCTTATGAGTGAGTTGGTACACTTCTGTCATTTAAAGGAGATACCTTTTGTCATGATTCTATGAACAAAGTAAAAGCTTCCTTCTTATAACTTTTTATTCTCCTTATTTATTTGCCTTGAATGCATGCTTCTGTATTTTAGCCAGGTCATAAATGTGCTTTGCTACTGTTTTGGGAAGGATATTTTCAGCTATTCAAATTAATCTAGGCTGCATTTATCTTTTTGAGGTGTGCCAAGTTACTGGACATTGAAATTGATGCTGTTGAGTACTGTGGTACTTTACTTGGAACAACCTGTGTGCTGCACTTTCTGGCTTTGTTAGTAGCAGGTCGTGTGGTCACCTTAGTTGTCTGTGTTGAACATTGGGGAGTTTGATTAAAATCAGCAGTAGGGCATTGGCAGCACATTTACTTTACAGTTTAATTTTAATAGTGTTTCTTTTATATAGTAATGGTTCTCTGACCTTTCTGCTTTTTCAATTCTTTCTTTCCTGTCAGGTAGTTCTACTATTCTTATGTGACAGATTTCAGTGGTACTTTGTGTGCGTTTGTGGCTAACATTTATCAGTTCCAAGTAATACAAGCCTAACAAAAAAATCAGCTGGAAGTGACAGATCTCATGGGATCGTTCAGAAGCTCTTGAATACAGCACAGATAGTGCATGATTTTCTTAGTACAGATGTTCCAGGTTGGGACTTGAAATGTAGCAAAACCAGCTGTCCTTCGTACAAGATTTTGCAGTGTCAATTGCCTTTACTGAGTTGTGGGATGGGGATTGTTTGGATTTTTTTTCCCCCAGAACTTCATTATTAATACATTCAAATTAAGCTAATGAATAACTAAGTAACAAAACCCTAGTCTAAGGAAAGGTTAATGAAGGTGTGCTTTTCTGGGCAAATGTAAATAATGATTGTGGTATTTTGGGAATGACTTAGGTGTGCCTTTGCGTTAAAACTCAGGAAGAGATCATTAATTGCCACCACTGTTTCTTATGGTTCTTTTGTTGGCTGAGTTGTCATGTATTTTACTCATCTCTGTTTAATGTGACAAACAACAAAAATACATTGGTGAGAGCAGAGCCACAGATTGATCTTTACAAGTAGAATCAATCTCTAATGTAATCAATCTCAATAATAAATTGACTTTCTTTTCTCTCCAGTGTGGCTTATTATTGTGCAGTTTTACATATAAATAGCTCCAGAATTTGTCTTTTCAATAAACATGCAGGAATGATAGAACAATACTGTATTAAATACAAGGCAGCAAAAGATTAACACTTCAATTTTAATTGGAGAAGAAAATTGAAAAAGTAATAGTGAAAATGTATGCAGTATTGTTTAAACCATATTATGACTTGGATATTGAATGAGTATTCCAAATTAAAAACATCGCAGTTTCTTACCTTTTGATCTGTAGGATTGCACGTTCCAAGTACGTCCCTCTAAAATAAATCTTCTCTCTGCTGTCCTAGGAAGAGAAAAAGAGGAAAAGGGAGAAGGAACAGTGTGACACTGAAGGAGAAACTGATGACTTTGATCCTGGAAAAAAGGTGGAGGTTGAACCTCCTCCAGATCGTCCTGTCAGAGCATGCAGAACTCAGCCAGGTGAGCAGTATGAAAGATTAAATTATTTTTGTTCTTTTTAAAAGCACACAAAACAAAGCTTTTGTCAAAGGTACCAAAATGTAAAATATTCATGAAGATTTACTGAACTGTAGAGACTTTTTCCAACATTCAGAACTTTCTGCTATCTGAAAAGTCAATATTCCTCTTGGTGCTTCTATTTTTTAGTAGCTTTTTTTTCAGGTGACTGGCTTTGCCAAGGACATCTGTCTCTGGCTTCTGTTCCTAGGCAGAATAAACCTCATTATAAAAGTATTATTGCACTAGTGTTCCCCTAATTCATTCTCCTTAGCATTTACACACCAGTGATCAGAATATCTGAAATTAGGTTTCACTTATTTCAAAGGAAAAAACTCTCGTAGAGACTTCTTAGGTGTTGTTGTGGTCTTATTTTGTTTTCTAACCTATGTGAAGTTTTAGTATCTATTGTCCTGGAACGGAAGTTGTGGTAGTGTGTTTTCTAAAGACTGTAGACACCACACACCACCGCCTCTGGTTTTCATTTACAAATCTTTAATTCTTATCACCAGCCAAAATATTTGTCAGTTGTGTGTGGCAACTTTTGCATGTTTAATCTTTTCAGATTTTGCCATGATTTTTCTACCTGTAGCCTTTGCTTGGTAATTAAAACTGAGCATTACTCAGTGGAAACCTTTACTTCAGAGAATTTTCAATTACATCATGATCTCAGTTACACATAAACGTGGAACCTAGTAGTAAAAAATTGTGTCTTTAGGAATATTGTGGGTCTTGTCTTTGGAATACTGCCCTTTGACTGGTCAGGTAATCCCAAGGAATTTTATAATTGTGACCACACATTAAATTGAGAAATGGTGGCCATCAGCTGTCAAGGTAACTGAAATTTTCAGGTCAGAATTTTATGTCTCTGGGTAGTCAGGAGCCTTAAAAACTGACAATGTAAAAACTACCCCGTTATTATTCTCTTTTCGTCTGGTTGTAAAATGGTATTGGAAAGCATATAAATTACCTGACCTATTCTGGTTAAGAAAGGAAATGTCTTTCCTCTATCATGATGGAGAGTTGGATTTTCAATTCTTGATGCTTCTTTAATGTTTCACACTTCACTAAAGCCAGTCTCTCTGAAGTAGCAGGTAATTAACACGTAGTGTTTCTTGTGTGATCTGTACAGGAAGTGAAATTGTAATTGTTTCCTCTCTTGCCAGCAAGTCTGCATCTGTCACTCTGTGATTGAAAGGTTTAGAGAATTGCATGGGGTTTATGGTGAAAAAAACATTAAAATTTGCATGGCAAACTGTGGAATCCCTGCAGCCCCTCAACATGATACCCAGGGTCAGGCCTTGGCAGTTACGTGCCCAGCCTGAGAGAGGAACTTCCCAATGGTGCTCTGCACACACGGTTTGCCCTGGTTCCTCCCCCCGACAATGCCCCTGGCCCTTTGGTGTCTCCTCTCCTGGGTCTGTCTCCATTGGTTGTGGGACCCGGTGACCAGTCTTATCTCCCCTATGGAATACTGACCTTACCTGCCCTTTGCTCTGCCCCATACCTCAAGGTCAGTGTCTGCCCAACCCCGAACTAAAGCGGGCACAAGCAGATGTCTCACTCTCTTGGCTCTCTGGTCTCCCTTTGGCTCCTGGAAATAAACCTGCTGGAACTGACCTGGTGTCAAGGCCTTCAGCATCTCCTGGCTGTGCCAGCCACATGGTGTGTGTGGATGTCTGAGCTTGACTGCTCTGCCTGAGTTTCCCCAAGCGGCCTTTCCACTGGAGAGGCATATTGGGATCTGGGCTCCAACTCATCTCCTAAATAACACAACACCACAACGGACATGTTGTATGAATGTGGATTTCCCAACTGCAGTATTTTAGCCACCAAGTTTCACTTTTTCTGGAAAAATATATGATGTAATTATTTTAATCTTATTAATACATATTCTTAGAGCTATTAAACTTAGCACTCCATCTGACTTAATGGGTACTAGGTTTTAATGTGATAAAAAAAAAGGCCCAGAAAATATAAGAAGAAATAGGTATTGTGTGCTTAGAAATCTGATGTGCTTCTGCTTTGAAATCCATGTCACATTCAACTTCAGATCAGTAGAAGCTGTAGTTGTAGTAAGATTTTCTCTCTGGTATTTATATTTTTAAATAAGCAAATATATGCATATGCCGGTTCATTTCACTTATCTGTCTTTTTATCTCAAAATGCAGCTGAAAATGAGAGCACACCAATCCAGCAATTACTGGAACACTTCCTTCGCCAGCTTCAAAGGTAATAAATATTATTGTGTCTATAGCTGTGTTGGCCATGTCTGATACATATTTATATGTCTGACTTGGCAACTTCTTACCCTGGTTTTCTGTTTGAAAGTGGTGCCTAGAGACTGATTGTAATATATTTGTTAACCTTTGCAACCATGTCAGACCTGGTAGTTTTAAAGATAAGTTGAAGAAAATTATAACCAACTGCAATTCTAGCATTGGACAGGGAAGTTAGTGTTTTGGGCAGAGGATACATTGCCTTTATAAATTTATTAAACATTAATGACCTAGTTGAGGAATTAAAAGCCTGTTGTAGCTCTACAATATTTTAAAATTCAACTGTTGAGTTAAATTTTGTTTTATTTAGTGTCCACTGTCAGACACAGAGCAAATTTGGACTTAGTTACTTGATAATCTTCTGAATTTGAGGAGGCGTTTTATTTTATTGTTTTCTTAAATCTCCACCTCATGTTTTAAAAAAATTCTTTTTTTATTTTGTAGCAATAAGCTGAATTTGGAACTAATTTTTAAAAAATAAACATTGTATTTATTTTTGGAGGAGCTTATGAACAAGAAGCATTGACCTTTTTTCCTCAATGAAGCCAAAAGATCAAGTTGGAGTGTAGAGACATAGAAAACATAAAAGAATTAATTAAGAAATACAAGAATTAGTTTGACTTGATCATTGAATTGAATTAAAAGACATTTTTATTGAAAATTTTCAAGAATTTCTTTTTTAAAAAGAAATACAATATTTCTTACATATTGTAAGAAATATGCATGTATGTATTTCTTACATTCTATATATGTGAAATCAAAATGCTCTCCTTTATCAGGAATTTCTTTCAAACATGGATCTGTTTAATGAGAATGTTTTTAGTGTTTTTTGGTTTTTAAGTAGTGCTATGGAGTCATTAATGTGATACAAAAGCAAGAATCATTTTGCTTGCTGCTGTAAATCTAAATGTATTGTTTTTATTTTTAGGAAAGATCCTCATGGGTTTTTTGCTTTTCCAGTCACGGATGCTATTGCTCCTGGATATTCCATGATAATAAAACACCCTATGGATTTTGGTACGATGAAAGAAAAAATTGCAGCAAATGAATACAAATCAGTCACTGAATTCAAGGTGAATTAATAAAGATTTAGATATTTCACAACTCGTAAGAAACTGAAGAGTCTTTTGAACTGTAGAAGCCTTTCTTACATTAATTAATGTTTTTTTTTTAGAACTGAGCACTTTTGTATATTCAGTGTGTTACAAATAATCTGTCAGATTCTACTACAATCTTCTATAAATTACTATGGAAACCAAGAACATTTTCTAAAGTTCTGTGGTATTTAGGCTGCTAAACTTCAACAGGAGTAAGACTATCACAAAGGCTTAAGCCATGGAGGTCTTTTTTTTTTTGTCCTTTTTCTCTTTTTGATCTAGACCTTGTTGGATGGGTTTAAATGTAATTTGGACCTGTCTGCAAGAAACCTGTGGATATACTGAAGCATCTTGTATATGAGTCAATAACAAGTACATATTTTTTATCTTTAATTATCCTGTTTTTCATAGAACTTCATTTGAAATTGTCTTCTGGCAGAAACTTACTTGGCAAATTTATTTGCAAATTAACTTAGTTATTAAGTGTATTTTTGCTGCTGTAATAATTTATTAGATGCATCATGCTTTTACAGACAGTGCAGTAAAAAATGTTTTCATGGTATCACTAGCTCCTGAAGGAGAGGAGTTTTCCTTAACTGATTCATCAAGGTCATGAATTATTAGCAGCCTTTGGAATTGCTTTTTCCTAGACTGATGTTGATCTGATGGTTGATCTAGCCTTGGCAAGAGAGCATTGGTTTGTTTCTCAGGGTTAATCTCTTTCTTTGAAAGGTCCAGCAAGGTGAGCAAAGAATGGTTTACATTTTTTACAGATGCTTTGACAAAGATTATTATTCTGTTTCATTAAATATGCTATAGAGATTTATAGGAAATAGTGAAAAAGGATTCATGATAGCATTGCACTCAGAAATGCCTTCAGGTCTCTAAATTCTGTCTTGCTGGATTGTCTTTGTCTAATTCAGCAGCTTAGAAGGAAAGTTTGGATGGGAGCTCTGTGGCTGTTAAGTTACAGGCAAGGTTGCAGTATTGAAACTGGTGGGATAGAAACAAGAAAAATAACATTGCAGCATTTTTGAGGCTGACAGATTTCTTTTTTCTCAAGAACTTAGCTTCTGCTGGTGGTCAGAGGAGTAATAAAACTTTGCTAAAGTCTGCCCATGTTAAGAGTGAAAAAGGAATTGGACTCCCTTTCTAGATACATGAGGGTACCTAATTACACAGAACTACAAAGCCATAAGCTTAATACAGAAATTAAGTTTGCAGATTTTTAGCCTCCGAAACAAGGTCAGCTCCAATGATTACCTGTCTGATATAACTAGCTGAGGCTAGTCACAAGACAATAAATAATCTGTCTAAGAGTAGAGTTGGCAAGTACTCTTTCCTGCATTTAGAAGAGGGGCAATTGCTGCAGAAAACTCACTTGTTTTGCTTCAGAAAAAAAGGATCTACTTCAAAGTTGAGCAAGCAAAAGACTGGCTTTTTCTTCAGCACTTGAAAGGCCATCACTAGGAGTGTAGCTTACCTACACTTTGTCTGCTTCTTGGCCCATAGTTTGCTCCTCAGTGTCACCTTCTTAATTTCTGTCTTTGTGATTGTCTTGGTAATTGGAAGCAGAGGGCTTAAAAGTTACATTGGTGGCTAGGTCCAATGTTCGGTCCATTTGATTAAGGAGATGTTGCATTTGACATTCAGGAAAGAGTGCGTTTTTTATAACCAAAAGCCAGTTCTAAAGGAAACTCAGCATCTTGAAGAGGTAGAAGAGGCTCAAACTTTGCAGTTCTGCTTTTGGCTTGCATTCATGAGCCTGCTGCTAGAATATTACTCTGTTCTTCAAAATGCTGCCAAGATGGAGTGGTATCTTCCAGTCATTTAACAAAGAACTTGAAATGTTTACAGTTCTTTTGTTTTGTATTTTACAGGCAGATTTTAAACTGATGTGTGATAATGCAATGACTTACAACAGACCAGATACTGTTTACTACAAGCTAGCCAAGAAGATACTGCACACAGGCTTTAAGATGATGAGCAAAGTAAGAGACTTACTAAAAACAAAAAGCAGAAACTCTGGGGGTTTTTATGTTACCATACTTAAAAGGAACAAAGTAAAAGTGGTAGAGGTTGTTTCATTCATCTGTGATGGTTTATAACAGTGCCAGTTAGTACTGCTGTATTTCAGGGCTTAATGGCATTCTTGTTATAACCCAGTAATTTTTACTTGTTTGTCAACCTTCTCTGCACCACAGAAGTCTGTAAGAGCTTCTTTCAGTGGAAGCAGTTAATATCCACATATATTGAGCTCTACTATAAAATCCTACTTCTGGCTGAAACTTTGAAAGCAAGATCTCTTCAGTTTTATTTCTGCATAAACAAGAAAGCACTACATTTGTCAAGGTGTTGGGTGCAGGGGAGTTTTCAGAGGTGTCACAAATACTTTTGACTCTAATACAGTTGTTGGCTTGTCAAATGAAGGTTTTTGTGTGAGCTGCTCTGTGTGTGTGTGTGTGTGTGTGCATGTGTCACAGTGATGGTAAGTTTTGTGTAAAATAGTTGTTTTTGCATATGCAGTTTGTTTGTTTGTTTGTTTCTCTCTTGATAGTTGGGCTGCAGAAATTCTGATGCCATGCTACCATGACCAAATCATGTTGCATCGCCATTGAGAACGAGACATTAAGAACAAAATAAGGCCATGGCCATTCCCATCCCATCCCATCCCATTATCATAGCATCTTGGCTATGAGGGAAAGGTTAAGTCCCTGCTGCTCTGTCCTTTCTGATTCTAGGAACGGCTGTTAGCTTTGAAGCGCAGCATGTCGTTTATGCAGGACATGGATTTCTCTCAGCAGGCAGCTCTTTTGGGTGATGAAGACACAGCAGTTGAAGAACCTGTTCCTGAAGTTGTTCCTGTACAAGCAGAGACTACCAAGAAATCCAAAAAGCAAAATAAAGAAGTTATTAGGTAAAAGTTTTAATGGGCCTGGTTTCTGGCTTGTTGCAGCTTTTGTAGTATTACACAGCAGCAAAGAACTGAGGGAAAAAACTTCAGCATTTTTCTGTGAGGTCCATAGGATAAATAGGCAATTTTATTGTATTTTATTTGTTCATTTATAGACCTTATTTCATAACCCAGTGATTCCTAACTTGAAGCAAACAATTCAAAAATTACTGCATTTTCTTTCAAACACCTAAAATTAATATCTACAGATATATTTTCATTCTTCTTTATATTAAATAATGAGTGGTTCCTTCTCTTGATGGTTTAAAGCGCTATTTTATTTTAGATATAGCTACAAATACCTTTTGAATTTTGTCCGCTTTTTTTCCTTTCCTGAAGTAGTCTCATCAAAATGTAAGAGATCCTTTCCAGGAGGGCAAAGTGGTCCCAGATCAGTGAGTGATTTTATTTAACTTTAACCTTGTCTGGCAGGTTGTGAAAGTATGGGACATTATTTCTGGAGCAGATGATAACATCTCCCCAGTGAAATCTTATTGAGCTCCTTGGTAAAATACATTGCTAGTGCAATAGTAATCCTCCACCTAATATGTACCCTCATGTCACAAATTCTTATTTTTATAGCTAAAATCTAATGTTACTAAAAGTTGTTTTTTTAAAAATCTGAATTTAGTCATTTTATTTTATGAGATTTTAGCAGAAACCGTGATATACCAGCAACTTATGTTGTTCAGCATTCTTGCATAGGCATTATACAAAGATAGACTGAATTTAAATTGTAGAGCATTATATCAGCTGGAATTTTATGGAAAACATTCTGCAACAGAGCATCACTAGTCGTAATATTATAAACTAGTTATGTCGTAAATAATCTAATTTTGTAGATGTGCTCTGCAGGTTTCTTTGTAAATCTTCAAAGTATAAAAAGTGAACTATACCTTGTTTCATGTTTTTTAAAAGTGAACTTTAGAGTTCTCATCAGCCACTTTTCATTTTTTATACTTTCAGCATTTTTTTAATCCTTAATGATGACAGAAGTGGTAGTATTCTAATTTAGGGTTTTTATGGAAATAGAAGACTGCAACATGTAGCTTCAAAAATAATTTTTAACAGTAATTATCTATGGTGGAAGCTATTCTAATGATAATACAGAAACTAATCTGTTGCTCTATCATAGAGAATTAAGAAAGTGTAATTTGTCCTTTGTTTAATGGATTATGGATAGAAATCACATGATTTCTGATGTGATTTCCAGTGTGAAGACACATTTTTGTTAACAAGTCTTGAGGGGAAGTGCTTTGGTTTTTGGTTGTTAGTATTTTTTTAGAAGACACAATAATTTGGTTTGTGTGCTCTCCTCCAGCATTAATTCTTGCATAAACTCTGCCACAGGAGTAACTTTGTTCTTTGTCACAGAGCAGGAAATTGAGACTGCCAAACAACACGGTTTGTCTTTAATATCTATCTTAACATACAGTTCAGATAGCTAAAAAGTTATGACCTTTAATTTTATCCTGGTACCAGTTTCTCAGCAATCAATTGTAGTATAAATCTACTTTTCTGTTCTTTGCAATATTTAAATGACTTCAGTAGTTGGAATTAGTTTGTTTTTTTCTAATTCATATGAACTTTTAAATACTTGTATTTTTGCATCTGTGGGATTGATACTTTATTTTTTGATGAGCAATGAGAGACCCTCAGAGGGGAAAATCAAACCTAATAGAAGATATTTTTGCCTTCATATTTTTCATGGTTACAAACAGAAGGAGTTTAAATCAGCTTTTGCAAAGTGCTAAAGCAGCTTAGACCTCTATATGGAGGAAGAAGTGGCTTGATCACTTGGATATCCTAGTGTTCAATTAGTTTTTGAAAATTTTGTTTAGGATGTTGAAATTTTCTGAACATTCTCTCACAATTCTTATCCTTTAAGTATTCTGTAGTGTGTGATAGAAAGTGCCAGTTGTTGAGGAGTTTCCTGCTGTGTACACCCTTTCTTAAAGTTTCAGTGAAACAAAATAGTATAACACATTTGTCTTGTAATAGTATGATCCTGTGATCTTTTTATTGTCTTTAATAGCAAAACTTACTTGTGTATCGGATCTGAATCTCTGTACAGAGAGAAATTCTTAGCTAAGCAAATGGAAGAAGATAACCCAGGAGAGAGAAATGGATTTGGTGTGAGGAGATGCTCTACCCAGTACCTAAGGTGTTTGGCCCTAGTGTCTAATGTCCATATAATGCCCTGAAATATTTTGATGTACAACATTTATTTAATATATAAAATATAATGAAGACTGCCATATTCTATGATATCTTCACACTTTCCTTTATGATACTGCCTTTTTCTGAGTTTATGTGATAGCTGTGTCCTGTTTCATCCTTAGGTATGCTGATTTGCTACAATTTTATTGGTTTGGAGCTTTAATGAAAAGGGATCTGCTGAAAGATAAATGTTCAATTCTGTAATTTCAGTTACAAGCAGTTGTGTGATTGATACAGATTAGGAATGCTAATTGCCAATACTAGAAAACATAGGAATTAAAGCACTCCCTGTTAGACTGGGAGTTGTGTCCTACTTCTGCAAGCAGCTGTATGACATAATTATCATAAATGCAACATTCACCCAACTACTCAGTGTTGGGTTTTTGGGTTTTTTCTCTGATAAGCAACAGTTTCTATCCCTCATTACATAACTTCTTTTATGCATCTTCCTGTTTGGAATTTTTGAAAATAGCATATTCATGCATGTGGGAGACTAAGGATGCATGCAATATTCACCTTGTATTAATGCCAGTTTTACTCCCTATCTCTGTTTTGTACTTCATTTTATACTTCATTTTCATCAAGATACAGAAACCATTAAATTTTTGAAGTAGTTTGGTAGTTCACAGCTTCTGCTGCAAAACTTCATAATATGATTATAATTCTACTTAAATGCTGAAGTAGACTGACACTGAGAGAAGAGTGGGACTGATTGCTTTATTAAGCAAAGCCAGAATTCAGCCCTTTGTTTGGTTTTAGCTTTTAATTTCTACAGCTCCTCTTGTTCTCTTTTTTAGCTGTATTTTTGAACCTGAGGGGAATGCGTGCAGCCTGACAGACAGCACTGCTGAAGAACATGTCCTGGCACTAGTGGAGCATGCAGCAGATGAAGCTCGGGATAGGATCAATCGATATCTACCCAACAGCAAGGTCTACTGCACATGGCAGTTTGCAGTTCCAGTTTGTGCTTGACTACTGAATGCTTTGTTTCACGTTAGGCTTTACTGTTAGGCTTTCTGAGACTGGAACATCTGGGGTGTATGTTCTGTGTGGAATACTGATACCACTGTTGTCAATCATTTAGTTTGCACTGAAAGCCACTGTAGGGGGTCCTGAGTGGATCTCGGGTTCTATTGTGTGTTGAACATCTTTGGAAATTCACTTGCAGGAAACAGTGAAGTGTTGTTCAATCTTGAATTGCAGCCCTTAGCATTGAAAGTGATTAAAATAACATCACACTTCTCTTATTTTTGTAACCTCAGAAAAAGCAAACTATGGGGTAGGTTGAAGGACTATTAGGATTCCCCCTCTCCTCCCCCCCACCCCCAGGAATGAACATATTTTTAGTGTTAAATTACTGTTTTTAATGAGGAGAGTCTGTAAACTCTTGTAGTTTTGTGTTTACAAGTAGCTGTCAGCTGTAGCACAAGTACCAAATGCAAAGATCTTTTGTTGACTAGGTTTAGATAGCAAGTTTGACAGTCCTGAATGCGATTCTGATGTTGTTCTGTGTTTGAGTTTTGTGCTCTTCCAAGGGTTAGAAGGACAAGCTTTGTGGTTTAGAAAAGGATCCTTCCTTTTCTCTGAAGGATCAATTGTTTTAGCTGTGAGTTTTTTAGCTCTCTGATGATGGTGTTGAATTGCTTCATTTCCTTATGGTAGGGTTGGAGTGAGTGCCTGGTGCATTCCCTACAGATCTGTACTGAGATATGGTTACTCTCTTGTCCTTGAATTTTATGAGACTTTGTCCCATCTTTGCTTCTGTTTCTCATCTGTCACTCTAGTGGCCACTGCAGTTGAGAAAAGAATCAGGATGTATCCACATCCTGCATTTTTCCACCTCTTGAAAAACTACTGCAGAAGAAACTCTACTTTGAAGCAAAAGTGGTGTTGTGTCTTCAAACTTAAATGTGCATTTCTTGGGCAGTGGCCCTGATCATGCAGTCAATTTAGGCTCAACTGGATTGTGAAGTAAAACTGTGAAGAATAGTGTGTGAAGGCTTAGCTTCAATGTATTTGTTTCTTTGGATAATTAGAAGACTTGCTAGGATTAAAGACTATTTGTAACCTCCAAAGCAAGAGTGACTTTTTAAATCTCTTCGAAGCAATACCAGTCTTTCCTGCTGATGCAATCAGCACTGTTCAAGGAAGTTTCTCAAGGTGTCCAGCTCTTAATTGCTAAGGCTGTTAAATCAGCTTGACAGCCCCACTGCATGTGTGACTAAATCTAGGTAACACCTGCATGTTCTTGGAATTCAGCCATTCATTCATGCTAACTTTTGCCATCATTTGAAGATACTGTTCTTGTTCATTCTCTTTCCACCATCTCTTGCCTCTGTTTTTATTGTATGCCAATATTAGCTTTGACCTCCTGTACAGAGAGAGCTTTAAACTTTCTCAGGTGGAAGGGGATAAAAAATAAATTGTCAATTTCCTTGGAAGTACTTACTAATATTTTTGTAGAGAGGGAAGAGTTTTCATTTTCCTTTAATACTGAGAGGGTACAGTATTTTTTTTCTCAATTCATGTGTGGTTGATTTCTGAGATTAGCTTTGCTTGTTGCATCAGATCTGGTGCTGACTTCACAGACCCTGGTGTGCTCGGTTGTCTTTCACATATTGTCTTTCACTTTTTGACACTGTGCTTGTCTGCTTCAGTTGGTCTGTCACAGCACTTCTTCTCTTGAAGAACTCGGTAGTGTGTTCATAAAAGTACTTCTAATTAGAGGAAGTTGTGAGTGAGACATGAAAACAAGCAGTTCAATTGACATTTGAAAATAAGCAGTGACTTTGTGGATAGGAGTTAGAGATCTGCTTCTAAAGAGAATGTGTGTTCTAGGCTTTGCAGTCAGGCTGGCTCTGTGCTAATAATGGAATTGGGTTTATCTTGGGTGAAAACTTTAGATCTGATTTAGAAAGATGAATAAGGCATTGTATATATGATGTATGAACTTTTGCTCCTAAGTCTTCTGTTCTGAAACACTTGCTAAGTGGTGTTAAATAGTTGTGTCCCAAGGTTCTCTGTATGAAAAGGGAATACCAAAGTGCAGTATCTAAATACAGCTAAAATTCCTTTTTATAGTTTTCTCTGTAAATGGGCAACTCCTTCTTTGAGTGTGAACAGTTTTGAATGATTCCTCCTATGTCTTTCTGGTTCTATTCACAGATTGGTTATCTGAAAAAAAATGGAGATGGAACTTTATTATTTAGTGTAGTAAATTCATCTGATCCAGAAGCCGAAGGTAAAAGCCATACTCTTTCAAGAAAATATTTCTAGTCTTGAATGTTCTAACAGATTTTATAGTCTTAACTGTAGATACAGATCCTATGTAGTATAAGTGAGTTTTAAAATGGTTAATTTTTTTTTTAATTATTATTTTCATATTATTTCCCAAACCATTTCCCCAAACACCCCAAAGGTGTTTCTGTTTGCCTTTCATATTTTCGCTCTTTAGATGGTTTGTTTTACTGACGCTAACAGTGAGGAGATAAAATAATACCTCCTTATATGCACTTGTACATTGCTACTACCTAATGACAAAAGGTGAATGAAAATGCAGCAATTCTGCGTAAATGTGCAATGCACAGATGCCAAGTGAGAATAATCTTTTACCTCTTTATTACCTAATTTAAATCGTTAGCTAAATTTCAGTTTTAAATTTGAGGTTTTGCTCAATTTTTTTTCTTTAGTTCCTTGATCATCTCTTGGGGTTTTTTTTGTTCTGTTGCCATTATGTTATTTGTACTGTTTTATGCTTTTCCTTTGTTTTAATTTCAAGGTCAAGTTGCAGAAGTATTGAAAATTTGTATGAATGAATATGTTTTTGGTGCTGAGTGTCGTGTTGATTTAGCACTTCCTTCTCTTTTGAGATTAGAATTTTTTCACAGCCTTCCTCTTGTTTCACTGATGAATGCTTTTGGCTGATCACATTGAGAGATGCTATCCTGCTAAATTCTTTTTCATTTGGTAGTAATTTTTTCTGGAATATAATTGAGCATTTTGGCTGCTATCATGCCTATTACCTATTTCTGAAAAAGAAATTATTTAATGCCTCTGAAATTATGCCACTGAAAACATGTAGAGTGATGGTAATGGATTTCTATAAACAACCAACCACACAGTCAACATAAGAGACTGCAAGAGACTCCTTTTATGACTTCAGTAATATCTGGATCTCAAAGGTTTGTGATTCATCCACTAAAATAATTACAGACGCTGCTGTATACTTTAAAAATGAAATAAGTAAGTCATAGATTTTGTGGATATGACATGGAAGCATGTTTATAGCTTGTGTTTGAAATCTAAATGGAAAACCTGAATTACAGTACCTACCTTTAATGTATAGTTTAAAACACATTTAGTCTTCATTAATTACAGCTCTAAAATAGAAAATTCTAATTATTTGTCAAGCAAATTGTAAACATGAAATACTTTTCTAAACCTTCTTTTAAATCAAATTATTAGAGGAAGAAACTCACCCAGTGGATCTGAGTTCACTGTCAAGCAAATTATTACCTGGCTTCACTACGCTGGGCTTCAAAGATGAACGAAGAAATAAAGGTAAATACCAAAGACTGTGTTTTAACTCTGTATTTATTAAATGTTCAAGCAATTACTTGATATAAAATAATTTCAGTTTATACCTGTCTCTGTATGAAAGTTTGCTTGGTAATTTTTATAATATATAATAATTCCATTAACAGCGAATGCAGTTTTTATTAAGTTGAACTTTCTGCTTATTAAACGTAATTTAATTAGCAGATTTTGGATTAATATTTTATCCTCATGTTATAGCCACACTAGGAAATTTCCAGTAATGGTAGTCCATTTCCTCTGGGGGGAGTAGTTTTTCCATAGTAATTGCACTTATGGTTGAAAGACAACTTCCAGTCATTTGCATTTTTGCAACATATGACAGAGAGTTTTGCAGACTGGACTTTTTTTCCTGATAGTATTGACAGTTTTTAATAGTTTCTAATCTGCTGTCCAGAAATGGACTGGCAACCAAGAGTAAAGTAGATGCACACAAAATGTAGAAGTATAAAAGGGAACATGGCCACGAACCTTTTTCTTCTTGGTGTGGGGTGGATAACTTAGTGCTTGATTTTTCAGTAGTATGTTTGTTTGTATGGTTAAAATAGTTGTGCTGATTCTGGAGTCTGGAAGTGTCCTTGAGATATTGCTCTTCCTTTCAATTGGAGACAAAAGTACATGGCACTTTCTGCATCTGTTTCATAAAGCACAATGTTTTTGTTTTTTTTTCCCCCAAGTGATTTGTGACACTTGTGCTAATCATTTGTTGTGTCTTTTATCTGTGTAGTAACCTTTCTTACCAGTGCCAATACAGCACCTTCCTTGCAAAACAACTCTATATTTCACGATTTGAAACCAGATGAGATGGAGCTCCTATACTCAGCATACGGTGATGAAACAGGGATCCAGTGTGCCTTAAGGTAAGGGCTTCCTTATTAGGAAGGTTAAGTCCTCATATCAATTTTTTGCAAAGGAATTTAAACCAGATCTCAACAAAGAGCCTCCAAATCCTGTTTTTTTTTCTAAAACTTTTTATTGAATAAATCACTAAAAAAATTGAGGCTGGCTTTCATCCTTCTTGTTTTGTTTTTTGTTTGTTTGCTTTTGGATTTTTGGCGGCGGAAAAGGTTTTGGGGAGTTTTTCTATTTGTCCTTTTAAGCTATTCTATTTTATTGCAAGGTTGTTATGAATCTTGTTACTAGAGTCTTCAACCACAGTATATTATAGGTTGCCACAGATTTAGTGTTTTGCTTTAAACCCTGCAGTAAATAATTTTAAAAGACAAATAATATATTTCAGTGGCTTTAAAACTATGTTTTTCAAGGGGTTTCAAAAGAGTTAAAGCTACTTGAAAAGAAAAATGCCACTTATCATTAAATTCTTGATCTTGGAGGGAAAGAAATAATTTCAAGCTTTTTATCTCTTGTGTTTTGTCTTTTAACCCACTAACCTACCATCAACGATAGTTCAAGTAAAAAATTGCTGGTACTTGTGAAAAGTAAGTTGCAGATCTACTTTCTATTAAAATGAAAGAAAAAGCTCTATGTCCTGACAGCCTTAATTGCTTTTCTGAAGAAGCATTAGAGTTAAAGAAAAAAGAAAATATCGGTGTAATGCAGTGTATTTGGGAAAACATTTTAAGATGAAGTAGTTTTTACAAAAGTAAATGTTTTCTGTAATGCTTATCTCCATTCCTGCTAGCTTACAAGAATTTGTGAAGGATGCTGGAAGTTATAGCAAGAAAATAGTTGATGATCTTCTGGACCAGATCACTAGTGGCGACCATTCCAAAACTATTTACCAGCTAAAGCAGGTGTGTCCTGGGAGCACTGATGTGTCACAGATTCATCAGAATAAGAATGAACCTATTGGCTTTTTAATACTGTGTGAGATACTTTGTTTTCCACTGTCAGTTTAAGCAGTGCAATTTCAGCTGTTCAAGCAATCATAAACTTTCAACTTAATTACAAAAGCGCTTTCCTTATAAGATTTATACTAAGATTGGAGAAGAGAGTTTTCTCAGAAATGTGTATAATTCTAGTGAGAATGTTTGTTTGCATTCCCAAGACAAAGTAAGCTAAAAAAATTGCAAAGTTTCTGAAGATAAGTTTCATGTTATCTTCACTTTGAAAACCACTCTTAGTTTGAAATAATTGCTATTTAAAATGCTGACGCTGAAAGACTGAAGAATAAAGGTAGGCAGGGTGGGAAGATGGAGATTATTTAGGCTTTCTGACGTGGTGGAAATGAGATTATGCTACATCTTTGCAGACTTCGAAATGGAATAGGATAGTTGGTGTTTGGAAATAAGGAGACAATAGAATGAAAAACACCAACAATCCTTTAGAATTTTCTGGGTGTTTTTTTTCCTTACGAGAAAGAGATGGTACTTATAACAGGGAGAAATGTAAAGGATTAGCTCAAAAAGTTAAAACCCAATATTTCGAATACTCTTCTACATACAGAAATGTGTGTATGCAATGTCAACTTAGCTTTAAAATAAAATGTGCCTTTGCCTTTTACTACTTTTTTCTATGAAAGTCATTCTAGGTGAGAATTTCTGAAGATCTCTCAAATGGTCAATGGCTATTTACACTTGAAAATGCTGTTCAGTTGTGACATATTACACAATTGTGTTTCAGTGGTCATATGCATGATGTTTTATGCTTGAGCATTTTGTACTGCTGCATTTGATTAAGAATTAGTATCTCTGAAAGAACAATCTTAATGATTTGTGATCAGAATTTACTGAAGTAATGGCAAAGATACTGAATTTGAATATAAAGTTTGTGAGCAGAAGAAAAGAAATGGTATAAGGGCACTCAAAGATTAGTCAAAATGCATAATACTAAAATATTTAAGAACAGCAACTATTGCATTCTAATTGCATTACAGATATGTGAAAAAGTTAGCTGTCTCTAGCCTCCTTTTGTGTGTGGTTTGAATATACTTGAGGTGGTACAAGAAAGACATCTTTCCTGTGTGTTGACTATAAGTTATTGGTATTCTTTCTTTCCAGAGGCGAAACATCTCAGTAAAACCACTGGATGATGTTAAAGTAAGTTATGCTAATACTCAGTCTGTTTGATTGGGGTTTTTAACTGGGAAAAGTGTTTTGGCATTTTAAGTGAGAAAGGTATGTTCTCTGAGCTTGCAACATTCATATTTTTTAGTTTATTTAATGTGCCTCATGGTAATACAGAAAAGATTGATAAGTGGAGTATATGAAAAAGGAGAGGCTTTAGGTTGTTCCTAGAGAGGCTGTGCTGGTTAGTTACAAATTGTTGGCATGACTGTATGTGATTGCCCTAGAGAAGAGCTGGTCTTTGTACTTTTGTGAAGGTTATACTCAAGCATCACAGAATGTGGCATTTTTTTGTGATGGCCCAGCGCCTCATTGTGAAAAACAGTAAATTACACAAACATTCTCAAGGAATATTCGTAGTAAATATAATCTATAAAATGCTGAGATATAAAGTATTTCTTTTTTTTTTTAGGTTCTGCCAGTTCTTATAAAAGAAGAACACAAGTTGCGTAATACCTGTCTGGATTCTTCCAAACAGATTATGGTAAAATGATTGGGGGATGGGGAGGGAAACAGCAGGGGAAGAAAAACGAAAAAAGCTAGTATTGAGACATGATTTTGTTTGAATGCATAACTGAGGTAGAATATTAAAATTACGTTATTTAGAATAATGTTGCAGTACTGAAAATTAATTCTCTGATATTCAGTTTGGTTTTGTTTGTGGCTTTATTGTTCTTCATCTTATTTTATCATGCATAACTAAGTCTCAAAGGCAGAAAGATCACATAGGAATCTTAAAAAGGTACTTGACCTGCAGATCAATATTTGAGGTTCAGCCTGCTGTAAAGTTGGAAAAGCTTCATTAATATTAACCAGTTTTACCACATCCATTGAAAATGTCTATTATCGTATGCCTTTACAGCTACTAATCAAATCTTTCTTTAAGTGGTATTGGTTTTATCTTGTGAATTATTTATGACAACAGAAGATATGCACTGCATACCGTGGCAATTCACATAAAAATTATATGGATCATATTATAGCAACTAAAAAAAAATCATAGTTTTATAAATATTCCTTATGTTTTGTGGAAAACTGTGGATTTCTGTAGAAGGTAAGTTACTTCGTGTAAATGCTAGGTTTCATTTTCATACTTCTAGAAGATAATATCTGGTTGTGTGTTTGCCTGAGTGTCTCATTTCTCCTGCTGGATCAGGCCTCCTTAGAGATTTCCCTTAGAACAAGTTTAGAAGCTTAGTGACTCTGATTTCTTCCTTTGTGCCATTACATTAGCATTATTGCAATGGGTGTGGAAAGAAAGTTAGTAGTAGAGTGCAGGCTCTATTTCATTATCCAGATGTATAGGAAAAATATAGAGGCCAGTTCCAGCTGATACTGTGAAGAAGGGGGCCCACTGTACAAAAGATTTCAATAAATCCAATGTTCAGATATGGAGGAGATGGAGGAGATGAAGGACACTGGTAATACTTCCAGTTGTTAGGGTTCTACCATGAGACATGGGTGAGTTGAGTATGTAATTGAGTTTCAGCAGTCCTGGATCATGAGATAGAAGACTTGGACTACTGTGCACAGCCCTGGCCATTCATGTGACTGGTCTGTCACCTGACTGGAACCTATTTGAGCTGTCTCTGAATTTCAGGTTAGCCAAGGTGGTTATGGATGCTCCAATCTCAGATGTTGAGATAACACTTCTGAGAGAATGGATTTGTGCCTCAAACATTGTAAAGTTAACATGACAGCTTGTCAGTCTTGCTAATCTGTCTGTTTCTTGTATTTTAATAGGTTGGAGAATCTGCTGGAGACAGTAACACTTCTGACTTGGACTTTCTCTCCATGAAGCCGTATTCTGATGTGTCTCTCGATATTTCTATGTTAAGTTCATTAGGTACGTAACTAAACACACAAGACATCAGTTATGGTTTAGTTGCACCACAAAATGACAGCTGGACTTGCTAAGATTAAAAAAAGTGTTTGAAAAGTAAGTATACGTTTGACAGAGGCTCTGTTTTTCCTTTGAGACATCCATGTGTTATCCAAGCTAACTTTTCCAGTACAACTGAAGAAAACAAAGTATTTATACCTCATTATTTTGATAGCTTTGCTTGTATTTCTTGTCTTCATAGTAACATAAATTTTAAGAATCAGTGCGAAGCTTTCACGCAGAAATTATGTTGCTTCATATGATAATCTTTTAAAATAAGTTAAGAGTTAGGTAAGTGTCAATCATATTGCCACTGGGAGTATCCCCAAAACAAAAACTGAAAGAAACTTCTGGTGCTGGATAGACTTCATGTTCAGTTGTGTAAAAGAATTTGGATGCTGTTTCAAATACATGTCTTTGATAGTTATCCTTTAAATACCACAAGAAGTACTGTTGCCATTTCTGCAGGCAGCTGAGCTGGTCACATGTCTTCAAAAATGTAATCCAAGCAAACAACCTGCTTATGTTTTAAGGTACTTTTAATTCTGAATGTGAAAGAGGCCAAGCTATCTATTATAAAACACAACCAAACTAATCAAAGGTTTAAAGGGAAAGAATATTTCTACAAATTTCTCACATAGGTGCAGTTTGAAACGCAACTGTAAGCTCTGACTATGCTGTCTCGCCCTAATTTTATTGCAGTTCAGTAAAGAATTAATAAATGTCCATTTTATAGATAATGTTTAGACATATCAGTCTAACTATAAACTTCATGCACCACTGAAAACTGCTTATATTTTCTTCTTTGGCCTTTCTGTAAATAATCATACTGCTAGATTAGTTGGCTTTCAGAGAGAGTTTATGGCATTACTTTTTATCATAATTCTTGCAAAATTAACATTTAAGAAAGAGAAGAGAAGGAGGTTATCTTCCTGTTTACAGTTGAGGGAATTTTTTTAGGTCTTCATATGAAAGAATAGCATATATTGGCACATACATCCAGTGCTTTCCAATTTCACAGTTTAATTTGGCTTACTACAAAATCAGTGTAGCTGGAGAAGATACTGTTCTTAGAACCTTCTTTGATGGGGATATCTTTGCCTCCATAGATTTCATGTTCTGTTTTAACTGTATTTTGAGTTAGATATTTAAGTGATCTTCTTGCTGACTCTCTTTTGCCACAAGCTAAGTGTGTTGTTTACTGGGAGGATGGTGAGGCACTGGAACAGGTTGCCCAGAGAGGTTGTGGTTTCCCCATCCCTGGAACTGCTCAAGGTCAGGTTGGATGGGGCTTTGAGCGACCTGGTCTGGTGAAAGGTGTTCCTGCCCATGGCAGGGAGGTTGGGACAAGATGGCCTTTAAAGTCCCTTCCAACCCAGGCCAGTCTGTCCACGTGTGGCATTTAACAGCTAAGGGAGACAAATTAAACCTTTAGAGCTGTTTAAATACTGGGAGTCAGTTCCATTTCAGCCATTTCTGTGGGGCTCTTTCCTTCATCTTCCAATACAGCACATGCCCACAGCTGTTGCTTTTTAGAAGTGCAAGGGAAAATGCAAGATTGAGGTAATTTGTGTATAGACAATGCTTGTATTAATTAAATTTTGAACTTTTTTATAGTGACTTGGTAATTCATGGGTTAATGTACATGTTCTAATTATGGGTTTTGGTTGGTGGTTCTTAGGAAAAGTGAAGAAGGAGCTTGATCATGATGATAACCATCTACACCTGGATGAAACAACTAAACTGCTTCAGGACCTTCATGAAGCTCAGGCTGACAGAGTGGGATCCCGGCCATCATCTAATTTGAGTTCCCTCTCCAATACCTCTGAAAGAGACCAACATCATCTTGGTAAAGTTAGCTGTGTCACAGAAGTTGCAGTGCTTGTGCTCTATTTGAAATTGGTTTAAACTTGCATTGTAATTTATATAAATCTTCGTGGGAAACTACTCTGATAAAACAGTGTGCTGCTTGATCATGTTTTAATTTTTAAATATGCCTGGCAGAGATAACTAACAAGACATACTTTTGACCTCCAGAACTAAGACTACTAATTGTAATTTCCCATTTTTTGATTAGATGTGATTGAAGTAATTGTGAAGTAAATTGATAACTCACTGGCAAATCCCTATAAGCACTTGCATTTGATGCCCTTAGTTGCACTAAGGAGTATATAATAATTATTTTACTTCAGCATAGTTGTGTGCAACAAGTAACAAGTGAGATTCTGCAACAGCAATTCATGGTCAACTGTAAAATTCAGTGACAAGATGAGATGCTAGTATACATACTGTTTAACAGTTTAGTGCCATTTCTGAGAAGGCAGAAGATGTTGGATGGATGATAGTTGCATTTTGTATAATTGTTCAACTCAGAGTAATAGCATAATGGTTACTTTTCTAAAGATTATCTAAATTACTAAGAATCTTAGATTACTAAAATTTTTTTTTCATAATCTCCTGTTTAAATATCATTTAGATGTCTGTCTTACTTTAAAAGTTTAAAAGGAACATGTGAAATAACCATGCTGATTATATGTATAAATATCTCTTAATTTTTTTCTATACTTTTAAAGTTGTGATTTTTTTTTCCTCGTGTTCAACAGGAAGCCCCTCTCATCTGAGTGTTGGAGAACAGCAAGACATGGTTCATGATCCCTATGAATTTCTTCAGTCTCCAGAAACCTCAAATGCTACTAGTAACTAATCTGACATGTACTATATTTATTTTGTATTTTAATTGTATTATGTTTTTATAAAGTTTTTGTCCATGACAGAAACTGCATTTTTGTCCTCTTTTCTATGAGGATTTCTGTATAATATTATCATGTATACAGGATTAAACAAACAAACATATAAAAAATCCCAACCCCAAACTAATTAGTGCATAATGTCATTAGCAATATATCAAGAACTGCTTTCATTCTGTTTGTTAAGGGAGAGTGTTACCTACTGGTGTGTGAGTCTTGACTGAAAAACAGCAAATAATGTGTTAGAAAAAATTATATTTTATAGACACTGAAAAGTGATAATTTTCCCAGAATCATTGCAGCAGTCATTAAATGTTTGCAGTACAATTATCAACTAGTTCTGTAGATAATTGTTCTGGTTTTAATCTACTGTTCAGGTTAAGACCTGAACATCTCCAAGGAGGAACAAAGAACTACATGGATTGGAATCATTATTGTGTTTTCCAACTCCTAAAGCTAATAATCTGTAGAAATTGTTTTTAAACATTTCCCCATATTTTTAAATAATTTTTTAATCATCACTCTAGAGAGCATTTAATTTGAGAGTAATAGTACTTAGTAGTTCCAGTAAAATGCTCATTTACAAACCCTGGATTTGAAGAAGATGAATGTTACTGTGATCCCATGTATCTTGAAACACAAAGAAAAGATAATACTTGTATTTTTTAATACGGTGTGTATATCTCATAGGATGGAAAAAATACTGGATAAGGTGTGCTTTTCAATAATGCCAAAATAAAACTTTTACAATACATCAATACTGAAACTGAGGGGTTTTGTACTACTGCTATGTGCAAACAGACAATTGTTATGAATTTACATTATTTTGTAAATATTAATAAAAATAGAAAAGCAGTTTTGATGTATAGCAAGTCTGTTGTTCTTGTCATGGAAAAGTTTGCTTCCCTATACTAAGTCTGAAATACTAAAGAGTTTTGGGTTGAATTCATGTGCTGCTTCAAAAGATTAATTTAGCCATGACACATGTAGCTATAAACAAAAAAACCTGTCAGTTTTTAGGAACCATCAAGGAAGTCAGTCAGATAATTGATAGTAAAGTCTTGATACAAGTCTAAATATGAAGACTGTTTAATTCCAAGCAGGAGTGCTGAAGGAAGCACACAGTGAGGTTTTTCTGTCTGGGTGTTGTTAGGAGTGTGTGTGGTGGCTGTGTGCTTGGGCTCCTTTGCTGCTCCTGCATTTTGATTCATCGTGACTGTTCTTGGGTTCTTGGGAGCGACATGGATGCTGTTGTGAGGATTTGCGTGGACACACAGTCTTGTGTCAGTCTGCAGCTTCCCAAAACAATTTCAGTTGAAAAGTGTCTTTAAAAGTAACGTGAGTAAGTCTGATTTCTCATACAGTAAATATAAATTGATTCCTGTAATGGACTCTAAATTATAATTACAGTTCTTGAAACACTTGCTGTCGAATCGCCTGCCATAGCTCTTGAATAAAATTCCACAGGGGAATGTTTAAAATACCTCTCTAGAGGAATGTTCTGGTTTGTTTTGGTTTTTGTTTGAGCTGCAGTGTTTACTACTGAAACCTGAAATAGCATGCAGTATCTTATTTGATGCCATAACCTTGGATTTAATGCAGAATGCATTCAAACTCAGTGAAATTGTGTAGATCAGCCTTTATGGGCTCCGTGAGATGGTTGTATAAAAGGCTGGATGTTGTTTGCATCATTACAGTACCAGAGAGCACTTTGTGCCTGAGGGAGGTTTGCTTATTTATTCAGCCTCTCTGGCCCTTAAGCAGTGTTAGTTATGCACAGCACTCTCTAACTGCTGTTCCATGGGTGCTGGACAGTCCCTTCACTAGACCTACTGCCTGCATTCCCCAGGGAAAAAATGCTTCTAGGGCAAAACTTCTTCCCAGAAACAAATACAAATGTTCTTGCTGTGGTGCCTTCTCGTAAGTGGCAGACATTGACTTGTAACCTGTTCACTGAAAGTACTGAGACACATGATTGGGCTCACTAAATGCCACAAGAAAAGCTCTCATGTTTCTTTGAGAAATCTCATTCTCCTAAATTTTATAGAAAGATTGCACTCTCAAGTTTGCAGCCTCTAGTAAAAAAAAATGCTAAATTTTTTAAGTAAGTGGTTGAAGCAACATCCTTCACTTGTTTGTCACAGTGCATTTTTACTGATTCTTAAGCTAAAAGAGAATTGCTTGCTCCTCTTCCTTGATGTATGTGCCTATGTTTGTACCAGTGCTACACTGTTGCATTTTCTAAATGATTCTGGTTTATTTGAAAAAAAGCCTTAAGAATAAATTTGCCAGTCCTTTCCTTATTTGAAGGGTAAAAAAATCCCCTAAGCCGTGTCTTACTTGCTCTTGTCTCTGCAGGTGCTAAGTTCATGTATGCAGAAAAGCTTTGAACTAACCAGTAAAGGCCTCTAATCTTATGGTCTTCTTTAAATACTAAGAATTTTAAAAACTTGATTTAGTTCTGTGAGTTTATTTAACATATATCATTATTTACTTAATCTGAGATAAACACCATTCCTTTCTAGTGTGTTTGGTAGATATTTCCTGTTTGGCTCATTTGGGAGATGACTTTGTGTCCATGGCAGCCCGTTGAAATCTGTAATACATAATGTGTAACATCTTCTAGCTAGGTGGCACCATATGTCAATGAACTTTATGTGAGTTCCCATCAGCTGGAATATGCTGCCATTGAAATAGAGGGGAAATTCCCAGGGTGTTTTGTAAAATCAACCTAGGGGTTCTATAAAAAATTGAGACAATTAAATGCATTTTTTCTGTTTTTTCCTCTAATAACTGCTGTATCAAAAAGTGTATTGCACTAGGGTGTAAGCCATGTTAAGAGAAATCTTAGATCTGTTCTTCCACAGAGTAGAAATAGATCAATGAAAACGTAAAATTGTCTAAACAACTGTAATTATTCTTTTCTCTTTTGTATGTCTGTCATCAATCTCATGTTTTAGCACAGTCATCTTCAATGGCAGCAAAGGGAATGTTGAGACTGTATTGTACACATAGCAAACATCTTTGTAAACAAGGATTCAGCATGGAGCAACTTTATTCCACTCTCTGAGATAGATAAGTACAGAGAAAGAATTTACTTGAAAATATTAGGTGAAAAATAAAAAATCTTACCTTTCTAATCTTCCTCCCTTGCTCATTATTAAAAAAGAAAAAGCACAAAGACATTTTTAAAGCTGTGTGGTTCTTTTGCTTTCTGGCAGATGCATTGCTGTGATGAGAGATTTATGCAGATGAGACTTGAGCAGCTGACCAGCAGAAATAACCTGATTTCTCCACCCTGCATTCCAGAATGAAGGGCTGGTTCTTAGCATGCCACCCATTTTTGTGTTTGTTGCTTTGCTGTTGTTTTTCTACCTGGCGACAGTAGGATATGGAGTCTGCACACCATTACTTCCATATGGATGGAAACGCACTGCTTTTTCTGGTTTGATTTTTTCTACCCTTCTGCCATCCTTCTTGGAATATATGTTATTATAAATGCTGATCTGTGTGCTGATGAGGGGAGGGGAGAAGAAGCAAATCCGCCTCACAGGGAAGACTAGGCATTTATTCCTAGTGCATTTAAACTCTTGCTTGACTATTGCAGAACTCAGTTTATGTAGATGAGTTGGGTTTGTGTTGCAGGAGGGTGTGTGTGTGTATGTAATTGTAAATGTGAATTATGTGTTTTAAGGTCCTTTAAGTGGATCCTTTAAGTAAAGGGGCAGGGGGTGGGAGAGTGAGAAGATCCACAAATGTTTGGAAGCCAGGGGGCAATGCTTTGCAGTTGAATGATTTTTCCCAGACTGATCAGAAATTGCTATAAATCTCAGAAAGTAAGACTGGATGCTGTTTCTGCAAGGCAAGACCCCTCAGAAACAGCCCTGTGTGAAGCAGAATGCCCAGCTTTCCATTTGCTTGTGGGGCACTCAGTCCATCGTTGCAGAATTAGGTGAATCTGTCATGGAATTATGAACTAACACGAACTTTATTTTCAGAAGAGTCAATTTGGATAACATTAAATACCGTGTTTTATGTTAGGTTACCTTCTTTGGCAGTTCATTTACATTACAGAGCACAGTCTGAAGTTCTGCATAATGTCCAAATAAGACTTTTCATTTTACATGGGAGAGGGAGAAAGGTTTAACAGCATAATGAGAAAGAAAACACTGATAGGCAGTAGTTCATTCACTTTTTATGTACAAAACATAGATTGTTGCTAGGAAATGGTACAGTGTCAGTGGAGAACTCTTGTGACAGCACTGTAATTCTTGTTGAAACAGAGGTTGAGCAGTCAGCACAGCTGTAGATCTAATGCCTAAGGTCTTTTGCAATGTGTTTAAGAAAACAGTCTTAATTGTGTCCCTGCTTTTGCTTCTTTTGAACATACCCTGGAAAAACCAGGTTGCTGATGATTATCATGCATTTATAGATGAGTTACAGCCTTGCTGAAGCTCTGATGTGGCTGCAGTTGTGTTTTTTCTGTCATTTGCATTCTCTGTATTATCATCTGAGGAGATATGTGTCAGCTGTGTTGTGTCCCGTAACCATTTAAAATGCTGGAGAGATCCAGGAAAAGAAGACAGAGACCTGTAAATTCAGCAGCATGCTGGATTTCTTGCTCAGGAATTCTTGGAAGAGATGACAGATGAGGATAACCCATTCAGAGGTCTTCCCATATATCTTTCTCTGGAGGAGGAGATAGGTCTAAGCTAGGAAGACGTGAAGAATCCTACCAACTGCTGTGAAGCTCCATTTTGATTCTATATTTTCAAAATATAATTGGTCTATATCAGCTGTAGAATGTAGTAAGAGGTTTTGATTGTAACACTGACAAAGGTATAAAAGAAAAGGCAGTCAAAACAGGCATTTCTCACGTATTTGCCAAAGTGTTTCTATGTTCTAGCTGACAGATGATTTAAATACAAGAAACATTGAGACTTATTTTCCCTTAAATTTCTGCCTCTTTTAGCAAGTATTTGAAGAGGCAAAATCCTAAAACTTCTGAATCTCTGCACTGGTCCTTTCTGAATCAGATATTTTTTCTCCAGCTTAGCCGCAGTTCTGTTTCTGATGAATAACAACTTTGCCTAGACATCATAGGAAATAATTGCATTTGGGCACACAATGAGACTTCCTGGACTGGTGAAGAAAACACACCTTTCCATTGTCCTTGTGTTGTGTCAGTGAGCAGTCATTCTCTTCAAAATATTGGTAATTGCTGTCATGGTAACAAAACAAAAACATGGTGTGGCAACTATTTTCAGCTTTGCATGTGTTCTCTCTCCTGGCTGTAAAACACTTCAGTTTTTAACTAGGACAAGAGAAGAGGTGTCCTCTAGTTTAAGCCTGGCATGGGTATTTTTTTCTGAACAATGGTCCAGCTGTATGCAAGGGTTTGCAATGGTTTGTTGGTTTGTTTTGTTTTGCTTTGTTTTGTTATGTTGGGTGTTTTCAGGCAGATGAGCAGAAGGCTTAGAGGTAGATGGGGAACTACAGGACAACCACTGCAGAGTGATCAGCCTATTCCTAGTAGCTATTTGCACTACCTGTGAACACCTCTGCAGCTAGGATGGGGTTGGCACTGGAATTCTGGGGGCTCTGGCAATACTTGCCCTTGTGTTCTTTAGCACAAGATTAACCAAGCAAAAATGACCACAGGAGCTTCACAGGAAGCTGTGGTCACACTGCAACTTCTAGAGAAAAAAGGTTTCTCAGATGGCTGTAGCAAAAGAGGCAAGAAAACAGTGGGAAGGAGGGTGAGATAAACTGGCATGGAAAGAACACTTTTGGAGGAATGGGAACAAATTATGAACCAAGAGTGCACAGATTTCATGTGTCATTTTTTTCTTGGGCTTTCGCAATAACAATTTATTGTAAAAAATTAATGCATATCATGCATCTTTTCTTTTTTTTTCTTTGCCTTCTTTGCACCAGCTAAGTCTTACAAGTAATGACTTGTAAGAATTGTAAAGAGCACCCAGAAATGTCCAACCCTGACTAAGGCACTTCATCTACTTCTGACTCTTAGGGAGCATTTAATAGTAAATGATTGTCTTAGGATGTAACTGGGGAAGAATGAGGATGGGTTGGGGAAGAAAACAGAGCTTGAGGGATTTTTTAGAGTGTAGATTTACTTTCTGTTTTGAAGAAGGCATGCTGGCCTTGCAACATTTGAGTTTGATTCCAGTGAGGAGGGTTCAAAAATGTGCAAGAGAGAAGATTGTAATGGAGGATTAATTAATTCCTAATACTAATAATTTGATTTTCAACCCACACAGTTATGTGGCCTGTCACAGGCTACCAAAAATTTGAGAAAGGGTGGAGAGTGATATTTAGCTTTCAGTCAGTATGCATAAAAAAATCTGAAAAAAAATATTCTCCCTTCTTAATATTGAAAATCTACTCTTGCCAGTGAGAGGGAAAGGTGCAAAATGAACATAGGTCCAACTTGCACAAGAGGAAGATAAGCTACGCTGGATAATTTTTTCATTTTCAGTTATTATACTGAAGCTCTTACCAATTAAAAAAAAAAGTCACTTGATACAAAACTGTTAGAAGAGGCACATACTTGATCATGTTTTGTTCTCCTTTGAGCAATTTTGTCATTAATACATTTGATGCTTTCGTAACTTATTTTAACACATTACTGATCTTCCAGTCATCACCCCATTTTCTCACCCTGTTGCTGCTACAGTTGACCCAGCAGTGAAAAATGTGCTAAGAAAAACTTGAATGATTCTGCTCCAGTCTTTGACAGAAATAAACATGAACATATCATCAAGGATCAACACTTATATCTGCAAAGACAAGTATAAATTATTAGATTATGGAAACAAGTTCCAGGTTTTAGGAATATTCTGATTTTTATTCTTTTTTTTTTGGCCATATTAATGAAACTATAATCATTCTAATTCTTCATACATGTAGTGTCATTATATCTATAAAATCCCATATCTTTCATTAAAGCAACCTTTTGCTACAGTTTGTATACTCACAAGCAGAGAGAAGATATTCTGCTCTTAAATGTTAGAAGCACTTTTCTAAAAATAATGTTGCTGCTTCAAGGTACAAAATTGATTAAAGTGCTGCTTCTATCTATTTTATGGATCTCTACAAATCTTTTTTTAGAAGTCTGTCACACAAGTGGTTTTTCTCAGCAGTTTATAGAGAAATCAGCTTTGAAATTTTCACTTCCCCTTCTACAGAAACTACAGGAATTTCCAGGTCTTGCTGTGCTTCCAGTTTGTTTCTAGTCTACCTGTAAGTATCTTGAAGTTAGATACTGATAGCTTTGATTCGTTTCAGAATAATGTTAACTCCTCATTAGGATTTGGAGTTAGTTGTTCTGAAAAGCAGGGACTAGAGAACTGACTTGAAAGCACAAGAAAAGTGATCTGATGGGATTGGTTCTCTTAGGTAAGTGTTTAATTCAAACCCTTGTCTTTTCCCTGGTCCTCCCTAGTCCTGCAAGTGGGAATAGGCTTTGTGTTTCTGTCTAGCATGGTTTTCCATTTACCCTGCTAAGCAGAACTCAGTACCTTGTGCAAACACATGGACTGACTGGCACAAACTCTGCTGGGTTTGCACTCCAGGAGGTCATGACCATCCTACCCCAGCTCTGAACAGTGTGGTTTGATCACAATGGTATGAAATATATTGACTAGGCTTATCTTGGGATGTTCCTCCTTCCCTCACTGAGCATTTTTCTTGCACTGTACAATATTTGTTCTGTCTCATTTTCTCAAACATATATGGAAGTAGAGTAGTAATAATAATAGCACTCCTTGAGCCATGAAAGTCTTCAAGTATAATATTTTTTACATGCCTTTCAATCTTTCCTTTAGCATGGTTGCAGAAGAAATATGACATTTGAACTTCTACGGTTAGGTTAGCTGATTGTTGAATGGATGTCATGTAACAAACCTAAAACTGACTGCCTGTAACTTCATGTATATATATTTGGTTTTTATAGAGAAAACTGGAAAATTTTCTATGTTCTGTGATGATAATATGCATGATATTGGATCTAAAAATTTCTGCTTACAGGACTTGTTATTTAAAATATTAATCTGATTAAAATATCTGTTATATGTATTATGCAAATATTTTTTGAAGAGCCATGTTTGTCTTTTTTTTTTCCACACAATTGAATGATGCTAATCTAATACAGAAAAAAAAATATTCTGTTAAATGTCCACAGCCAAGATTTATATGGACAGCAAAACAGTTGAAAATGGTATCTTATGTATTCTGTACCTTGTTTGACCTTTTTTTCTGTAACCACATGGTGGATGAAATCTTGATCATGGTGAAGGTGATTTTACTTAAGTGGAGGCAAAATTTTCTGCAGGTATCTAGAATACTCTTTTCTGTTTTATCTATTGCCAGGCTATGAACAGTATGAGTAAGCTGATCAGAAGAATTTGAAAATATCTATGAGAGAGAGGAAGAAAAGATCTTGTATTAGGAACCTCTGATATGGAAAACAGGGCAGGATATGCCTTGGTCTTCTCTTCAGAAGAGTCTGAGTCATTTTTCTTGTGAACAACCAGATGGTGTTTCTCTCTTGCTGCCTGTCCTCCATCTAAGGAGAGCAGCAGTTGTCTAAAGTAATAAAAATCTGTAGGTTGACCATAATTTAAAGGATTGATGTTTGAAAAATCAAACTCAGAGTGAAATTGTGGAAAGCAATTTATTCTGTTATAAAAAAATGTAGGAAGGAGGAAGAGGGGGGAAAAGTAAGTATTTTGGTAAAATAACAGTGAACAGACACCCTTTTCTGCCATGCTGTGCACAGGCAGAGCCAAAATTATTTTACTGGAATTTGCATTTTGACACCTGGAAGGGAAATTATAGCTCTTTAAATTTGTTTGAGATCATGAGGATTTGTATATTTCCTTGGACATGTTTGGACCTCACCCTTTGGGTGTGTGCCTTTTGCTGCATATGTATATTTAGCCAAGCTGAGTGGGCACCACTGAGAGTAGAGAAAGCTGGTTCCAGGTCACCTCTTTGTCAGTTTGGTTAATCCAGGTAAATAGCCCCAAAGTTAAACATCCACACCCTTAACTGGGAATACGTACGGTTGCGTTTTGAAATCTCTGGACAAAACCCACTGCACTCTGTTTATCAGGCACAAAGAAGATCTATCTTTTGTAAGTAGTGGCAGATCTTCCAAATAATACTTTTCCATACCATTATATACTAAATGAAGCTCTAATAAAGGTTCATTTGTACTTTGAGAACAATCAATCTGAAGTTTTTAATATTTTTGAAGGTTTTTGCGTTGTTGCTCTTTTCCATTTTGTTCTTTTACTACAGAGCCAGAGTTCTGAGGGTTTTGTTCTCTTATCCCCTGGTCATTAAACTACAGTGTCTCACTGAGCTCACACAATATGGGTAAAACTGCTTCTGACATAAGATGTACAGCAAACTTGTAACACCATTCCTGGTGGATGAAATTACTGAATAACTTTTGGAGAACTAACATTTCACTTCTGTCTTTAAAACAAATTAAAAATCCTCTGGGTGATGGCAATGAATGAATGAACAGTTTATGTGTGAACATGCTTTCTTAAGCAGTAATGTGGAGCTTCTGTTTCAAATTATTTGCATCTCTAGGTCCTCTGTTTTAAGGTGCTTCCTTTGTCTTAGGGCTTGGCCAATGGTAATAAAATATAAATATTTATACTGGCCTTTGAATTGTTAACTGACTCAAGCAATAGCTTAGCAACTGAGATAAGATGAGGTTATCTCTAGCATTCTGTTCTTACCACGCTATTTTGCTGCCAGAAATGCTATGAAAGGCTTCAGAAAAAGTCATCTCGTGGCCAATGGTGCACAGGGACTACAACATTCTTGAGGTTTACTACTAAATAAACTGTCTTGCAGTGACTTGTGGTGCTGTGGAGTCGTATTCCTGTTGTGATTCAGGATAGCCTTGTAACTGGATTTAAGAATGAAATGAATTGATGAAGTTATAACACTAAGGGTGTGATGAGCAGAGAAAGGCTCATTGATCTTTGCACTAAACCATAAATCTGCTGACATAATTTTCTAGCAGTCTGAGTTAGCAGATCTTTGTGCTTTAAATGAAACCCTGCAACCTACATGTAATGTGTGTCTTATGTCAGTATACGTAATACATGTGTGTACTTCAGGCAAAGAACAATGCAAATGATTCTCCATGTTAAAGTGCTTCCTTTGCTGCTCTTCTTTGTGTTGTGTGTATTGGGATTTTTTCTTTGTTTTTGTTTGGTTGGTTTTTTGTTGTTTTTTTTTTACAAGAAGTTTGATATGTTTATAATTTCACAGAATTATAGAATGCTAGAAAGGCTTGGGTTGGGAAAGACTTTAAAAATAATCTCATTCCAAACCCGCTACCTCGGGCAGAGATAGCTCTCACTAGACCAGGTTGCTCAGAGCTCTGCCCAACCTGGCCTTGAACACTTCCAGGGATGGGGCATCCACAGCTTCTCTGGGCAACCTGTTCCAGTGCCTCACCACCCTCAAAGTAAAGAATCTAATCTCTCTCTTTCACTGTGAGGCCATTCCCCCTTTCCCCTCACTACCTGGCCTTGCAAAAAGTCTCTTTCCATCTTTCTTGCAGGCTCCCTTTAGGTACTGGAAAGCTCCAGCGAGGTGTCCCTGGAGCCTTCTCCAGGCTGGACAATCCAAACTCTCTCAGCCTTTCCTCATAGGAGAGATGTTCCATCCCTCTAGGCATCTTGGTGGCCTCCTCTGGATTCACCCCCACAGCTCCATGTGCTTTCCAAGCTGGGGACACCAGGGCTAGATATAGTGCACAAGATGATGTCTCATGAGAGAGGGGTAGAGGTGTATTCCATTAATGCCTTTTTATTTAATGGAAAAATACAGGCATACTTTCTTTTTATGGCTTACAGATTAATCAGAAACACGTTCTGTTTTCTAATTAAAAACTCACATGATTTTTTTTTTCCTACCCCTATGCCTAGGAGGTAAGTATCAGTATCTTGGTAAACTTGCATTTTGTAGAGTATTAGCTGTGAATCCCCCTTAAAAACTAAACACCACCTGTACTAATTTAAAAAAGTTTTCTACTGTTACACAATCAAGCAATATCTAGTGCACGAAAAAACCCTACATCAACTGTAGCAGTTGTGAAAAAATACATTATTATGGTTAACTGGAGATTTATTTCATTTGCAATATCCAATTCTGAAGGATAATTTGCGACACTGCTTTTTTTCTGAATATGATGTGTTGTGGTTTGTTGCTAAAGATTTCCTAGGATAATTCTCAGAGGAAGCCAGCATAACAATGTGCTTGCAGAATAGTAAAATTATTAGAAAGGTAGAGTTTGATTAATACTACTCTTGAAGGAAAGCTTTTTTCTTTATTCCTCTCTAGAAGTGGGTTCTACTTCTGCAGTCAGATTGTAGCACTGACTAAGTTGACTGCTGTATTTATAAAGTGAAGGAAAGGATGGGAATAGTAACAACACAAGCTTCCTAGTGTTGGGCCTTTTTACACCCTGTAGTACTTAATTATTGTCTGTTGACTTCAGGTATTTCTAGAGGCCCAACTACTTTGGGCTTTGCAAATTGCCAAGCAGCCTCATGTTACTGCCCTTGGCTGGTACTGCTGGTACTCTGAATATCTGAAAATTAACAAGGCTAGTGCAGGTTCTGAACTAGTTTATGCTTTGCAGCTCCAATTTAGGAACTCTAACAGTGTTCTTGTAAATGTAACCATTTTTTTTCTGTTGTTGACATATTTAACGTTTTCTGGCCCTACAAATTTTATCAGTTAGTGTCTCTTAAGAGCATGACCTCTACCATGGGGGTGACAATGGTTGCAATAAAGCAAACAGACAAATGTTCAGCCTTCTACCTGCAGACCAGAGCCCCTAAAATCATCATTTAAAAAATCAAGAAAGGCTCTTATGTCCTTCAAAGGCATTCACTCACTCTTTGGCTGCAACATGCCATAAATTAATTGCCTGTGCAAATAGTGTATTTATTACTATACTGGGACCACTCCTCACTCAAAAAAATAATACTCCTATGGTGCTTTCTATGTAAAATTATTTTCCACCTAGAAATGCAATTTTGTAGCCTTAAGCATAAAGCTAAGGGAAACCAATGTGCCATTAGGGGTGTTGTATGAAATCAGGCTGAAATGTGATTTTTTTTAAAAAAAAATATCTAATGTTTAAAGATCAAGCCAGTTCCAAATTAAAGATCAAGTGTCAGCTGTACCAAAACTTCAGAAATGTCATTGCTTGCTTTACCAGTTTCTCTCCAAGTTCTCAGGCAATTCACTCAGGTAGTATTTATATGCAGAGTTGCTGCATTTTATTAAAAAATTCTTTTGAGATGAAACTGAAGTTCTTCAGCTCTGAGCTTTATTAAGCTAAGAAAAAGCCTACACTACAAGTAGAATTTTAGCTTTCAATTAAAATTGCTAATTTTCTGCAATAATTCAGGATACCTTTGCTCATCTCTTTCAAATAATGTTACACGATATCCTTGTAGACAAACTGACAAGTTATGGACAAAGGAAGTGGACAGCAATGTCCTGAAGGACTGGACCCATGCACAGGACTGTGGTCAGTGGCACAAAGTCCAGTTGGAGGCATGCTGCTAGTGGTGTACCCCAGGGATCAATGCTGGGTCCAGTGCTGCTTATTATCTCCATTAAAGGTCTGGATGATGGATAGTGAGCAGCTCAGCAATGTTGCAGATGATACAAAGCTCTGAAGAGTGGATTATGTACCAGGTGGATGTGCTGCAATTCAGAGAGGACTTGGCAGGCAGGAGAACTGGGCAGACAGGAACCTTATAAGGTTCAACAAGGGGAAATGCAAAGTCCTGCAACCTGGGGAGGGATGACCCCATGCTCCAGTATGTGCTGGGAACCCACTGGATGGGAAGCAGCTCTGCAGAGAGGGACACTGGTGTCCTTGGTGGCCTACAAATTGCCCACAAGCCAGCAGTACATCCTCAGGTATAAAGCAGCCATCTGTGTTCTGGGCTGCACAAAACATTTTTGTCAGTACTGGTGAAAGACATCTGGAATGCCACGTCCAGTTCTGGTCTCCCCTAGTACAAGTGAGAGATGGACTTCCAGGAGCACTTCTAGCTCAGGCTGACAAGGATGGTGAGGGGATAGGAGCACCTCTCAGATAAGAAGAGGTTGTGAGAGATGGGACCCTGCTCGGGAGAAGTCTCATCAATGTGTGCAAATATCTGACAGGAGGGAGTTAAGAAGAGGGAGCCCAATTCTTCTCACCCTACTGACAGGACAAGAGAAAATGGACACAAATTAAAACATGTTTTATCACTTGCTCAGGTTTTATACTCCCTGTTGGGCTGAACCAGGTACCCACTTCCCCAGTGCTGGTCTGGCTGCCAAGGAAGGCTTTGCTCTCCACTGGTGTCACCTCAAGACATAGAACCCAATGACCCACTTGTGTGTCCACACAAAGAATATCCTTCAGTGCCCTCTGTATTGAGACAAGCTTTTTTTTTTTTTTTTTTTACAATAAGTGGTGATAATTATTTATATACTCCCTGAGATTATTATTCTTTTGGTCATCTCCTCTGATCTTTCTTCTGTTGTCAGAGGGTTTGGATCAGTTACAGTGGTTGAAGATCAAAAAAACTAAACAGCAAGGAAGAATAGTTGGTCACAGAGTAAAGTGACAAATAAGCTAATTTTCATTAAGGTTCAAGTGAAGTAAAGTGCTTCAACCTGCATTTTATGATATGTATTTTGAAAGCTGCAGCTGCAGACTGTCATATATTGGTCACTTTTCCTGCTTTCCTGATTTTGCTGCTTTATTGCCCGATTTCTTTTGCCATATTCTGAGCAATTTATTCTCCTCAGTAGTTTATTTTAATTTTTTATCCTAATTTATGAGCTTCTAAGACATCTTAATAAGCTCTAAATTTTTATGGTCTTGTATGCTCCAAATTGGGAAAAGTATTCTATTTGAAAATATGCAACAAATGTATTTTAGAGATGAGATACGGGGATGTTTGAAACTAAGCACTGCTAATATTTTCCCCAAATGGACAGATTCACTGGCTGAATATTAGATTATGTAAGTTGATATAAATTTCCATTTTATAGCAAACAGAATCAAATTAATTAAATTTGCTCAGTTCCTGATCTAAGAATATGAAGAAACAAGTTTCAGTTTAGACAATGTTTATTTTTTTAAGGAAGTGGGGTGGTTAGTGGAGTGTATGTTGTGGTGAGAGAGTAAGAAGAAGATATAAATTCAGTTATTAATATGAGATTTCTATATGTCCCACACATTTGTATGAAAACTCAGCAAAAAGCAAGAAGCATTTTTACATTTTTTACATAAACCAAGTCACAAGTCACTTTTTTACAAGTCTAAACCAAGAACTAAAAAGAACTTTTTATAATAAAATGCTCAGTTGAGGACATGAAGAAAACAAACCATGAAACTGTAAAGGCATGACTTTTTTAATTATAAGATTTTTTTTCCAAGTCTCCATTTATTAATATCAATCTTTTTTTAGTCTAATTGTCATGACTTTCACTGTGTTTTGAGGATTTCATGTCATCAGTTCAAGATATGTTTTTGTCATTAAATAATAATTTTAAAAAATCCCCTGTCATTTTGCATTTCCTTCGAGAAATCAGAATTTTAGAGCTCATGAGTGCTGATGGAGATCATGAGCACATCTTAATTTTGTTGGTTTTGAGGTACAGGAACATGGGAGGCTTTAAGGCTTCCATGCTGAACTGCTACCTAAATCTGAGGCTGGTAAAGATAAATTTTCAGGAAAATCTTCAGCTGCAGTATGGCAAAACACTAAAACTCAACACTCAAACTAGGTAGAAAAAGTCAAGATGTAAGCTAAAAAACCCATATAAATATGTGGCTAAAACAGCATATAAATGTGTGTTTTAAAATAGAATTTTTTATAATTTAAAAATACATATCTGGCATTATATTAACAAAGGATTCTTTTTAAACTTATCAGTGTTTCATTAATCTGCATTAATTAGAAAAAGGAGACATTTTGAAATATCAAACTGAAAAGGAGAAATAATCAATCTGTGTTTTCTTTCCTGAAATTGATGCAGCATTTTGAAATGAAACTAGTAGGAAACATGTGCATGATCCATGATCTCATTATAACTTTGTGATCATTGCACAAAACAATAACACAATGAATATTTTTAATAAGACCAGAAACCTTAATTGCTTTAAGACTTTATTTCTGTTGCTATAGTGATTCTGAGAAAACTCTAATGCAACAACTGAAGCAACTTCCTGCCATGGAAGCCATCCAAAAATCAGAACAAAAGCCTCCTACAGACTGGATGTGACGTCCTGGATTGTTATCATTCAGCATACATGTCTTAGTAAACGAGCAACTTTTCCTAGTTCTAGTCCTAGAATGCTGCAGATTCTTATCTAGGGGGGAGAGACCAGGTAAGTGTATTCTGGAGGCAAAGTGTCCAGATCTTCCACTGAAACTTCTAATTTTACAACAGATGTAGTGGCCAACTGGTTTTGACACATGTTAAAAAGGTGTGAGACAATTACACTCTTTGTGTACCTCTCTGAATAGCTTCTTGTAATGAACTTTACTGACCTTATTTCCATTTATTTTCTCTTCTGGTCTTTGGGGATATGTCCTTTTGCCTGCTGCTGAGAGAATAGCTGAGGTGAGTGGCACAGGAATACGACATGGCAAGGAAAGGGTAAGGAAAAAGCAAGTTGTTGCCACCTGTCCTAGTATCCTTGTCCCCCAAACAGCAGCAGGAAAACTAAGCCAAAGATTCCAGGTCTTTTCCACATGTTTGCCTCATTACACCACCTCCTTTTGCTGTTTGTGGGAGCAATTTAGATCCATTCTGCTCATCCTCAGAACAGCTGCCTTCAATCTCGCGTGGGCCATTGAGAAATCTCCAGCCAGTTTGGAGGCAATTTAATGAGGACACAGTAATAGAACTGACATCATGGATAGGCAGTTTATATATTACTGGTTCTCTGGTAAACTGGGAATTATTTTATTTTTATGAGAGACATACCCATATTTTGTTGAAAAGAACAGATTTGCTTTTCAAAAGGTTAGATATTATCTGAGAAATAGTTCCTAGAAGTCTACAGCTACAAAGGAAACCTGCAGACATAATGTCTGGTCATTTTCTGTGTTAAAAAAACAGGTTAGAAACTGTCAAACTATAGTCTTATCTTTAATAAATACCCTCTGTAAAATGTAAGAGAAACATGGAAAACCACCTGGGTATTAACAGAGGCATCATAAAGGTGTTAAATCCATCTTCAGAGAACTTGAAGCTAAACATATCAGTCACAAAACTAAGTGACATAATTCTGCTGGGGCTTTTTTGCTCCTGTACCTACAGCACCAAGATGGTTTGACACAGGTATAAATATTCTTATCTTGATGCCTTGATGCTGAACACTGGCCTTGTGGGTAGCAATGTGTAGAAAGATGCTTGTCCCAGTAACTGCAGTGCAGGAGGAAGAGGGTAAAATGTGAAAACATTCTTGCACCCTGGCAAAAGAGAATGGGAGCAAAACGCATAACGTGTGTTCAAAATTTAGATTAAGTTTCATGTTATTCTTACTAGAAAAAAAGTAGCAGCACTGCAGGGAAAATAACAGGTGTATTTTGTGGTGTTACAGAAAAGATTTAGACAATCCTTGAGTTCAGCTCAGTCTGGAAACACTTTTGTACCCTATGCAAGAGATTCCAATGGGCCTCTCAGCCAAAAGAAATCACTTTATACCACAGAAAATGAAAGGCATTGATAAGCTCTGGCAAGAAATTTGACTATTTTCCAAAACACTGTTTGTAGATCTGTTGTGACTGTTTCACGACAAAGGTATTCCAACAAAACAAAATCTTTCTAATCTCAGAAAATCCATTTTTGTTTATTAGTTCTTTGTTCCTGGTTATTGGCAAGTGTTTGAAATTTCCTTTGTTAAATTGAAGGAATGTTTCACAATTTTTATATTTCATAAAGAGAAATTATATGTCTTATATCAATTTTTCCCACCCTGCCTAGTCCAATATGTACAGAATTGAACAATTGCTTTAAAATGAAAAGTAAACAACCATGAAGAAGGTTTCCATGTAAAGAGTGTCAAAACACTGGCATATGAGAACCTGAGCTCTCTGCTTTCATGTTAGCATTTAAAAACACATTTTAAACATGTGGAACTACTAGGTTCTGCATATTCTTCCTACAAAGCAACAAGTGTACTTTCTTCTTTCCAGATCTTTGATTCAAGATTAAAATCTTAATGTGGGATATAGTCTTCATTCTGGAGACCCCACACAAAAAATTTTGTAAATGCCCTTTCGAATTTAGATTGTATTATTTTAACTTTGAAGTTGCAGCAAGTGCTTGTACAGGTATTTTTCTGTAGTGCAAACAGAATTCTAAGAGGAAAAGGTTCCTTACATAGTCTGCAATCTGGCTCAGTGTTGTTTTGTTCACCTAAAAATTCCATGTGGCTTGTGGGAAGTGGGGCATTGTTCCCTCAGGAGATTACAAATGTCTGTGTAAAGAAGTGGCCAAACTTGTTTCTTGTAACCTGGGTTGCCGTAAAAGATAAGAACTGTCTTGGCTGTCTCCAAATTTTGCCTGAAGGGTGTTGTGATACACTGAGGGTGTGTTTGTCCACACTCACCTAAACTGAGTGCATTTTAGCTGACACTGAAATGAAAGTGCATTTTGATGATTGATATTCCTAATAAGTAAGAGCTTTGAGCAGGCACAAATGCACTTTTAAAATAGTGCACTTCATTAACTAGCAACATGAATAGTAGGGAGGCTGGCCAGGGAGCAACTGGTCCACTTCCCTAAGCCCTGATTCTGGCTACTCCAGCCTGTTTTGCTGACGATCAAGAACCACACGCTTTGCTGGTTTTCAGTTCACAGTCTTGAGTATAAATTAAGAGTTAATCAGAGTAGAGTGTAAACTACTCTAGAGGAATGTTTGTCAAAGTACTGAAAACTTGCAGTTGAAAAATTCTTGTGATGGCATCAGGCACCTTTGAGAGCATCATGTAGTTCAGTCTGCCTTTTTTCCTGCTACTTGTTATACTCCACATACGCGTTGGTGATGGAACCAAGGAGAGCAATTTTCTGTGTTAGGATAGGTACTGTGTTTCTCTGCTTGACTTTGAGTAGCAGAAGGGCTATTTCAACCCCTCCCGACTCTCATTAAAACCTCATGTAAGACAGAGAGGTGATCATGTAGCCATATAAGCTTTGTTGCCTTAATAAGTGACGCTCTTTTCATGATGAAAAATGGATGGGACCAGAAATAGTAATTTCTGTTTGTTTGTTCTTAACAGGGATCCCATGTGGGATCTGCTCCAGTATCTTTAACTTGGGAAGTAACTGCTGTGGGAATGAAGGAATGGATTTGTCTATCTGTCTCCCACATTAAAGGTTGTTGTATGCAGCCAGATTACCACTGGATGGCTAGCAGAGTTCCCTGTGTTAAATATGCCTAAAATATGGGGAGCTGTTAGTGGTCAGTGTGTTGAGGAGCACATTTAGTGCTCGTGTATGGAGTGCAGTTCCGAGTGCTCTGGGTGTGGGAGCCCAAGCCCCAGGCAAGAGGCCATGACCTGCCCAGGGACCTGTCAGCAGGTTACAGACTGCTTTAAGTATTCTCAGTTCAAGCCACTTTGACTGGATAAGGGTCTGGAGTTTAATTAATTTTGTCACCATTTTGATGTCTATTTATATATTTACACCATTACTACATGACTAATGTCATGTAACAGCCATAAGAGTGTAAGCAAAAACTGTACTTTCTGTGTTGGCCTGCTTTTTGTAGCCTTTGTATCTGCTTTGACAGGGCTTTCTGCCAAGCTCTAAGTGGCTGGAATGTTCACTGAACTGAAAATTGCTGTCAATGTTTGTTTGAATATGCAAGTATTTGTTGTAAACACCTGTGATGATTGGTTAACTGTAGCACTTCATGCAGGATCTGCTAAGATTAAGGACACAGTTTGCACTGGAAAGAACTTTTTAAAAAAATTAACAACAAAAAAACAAACCTGTGTACCTTCATTTTCTTGTGGTTTTTTTTTTCCCTTTAATTACTTTAATAGAAATTACCAATGTCTTTGTTTTCAACATCTAGAATGATTTTTTTTAATGATCATTTTCATGCATTGGTGTTTTTCAGGGGTTTTTTGCTTGATTTTTTTTCCTCCCATGTCCTGTGTGAGTCAGATCTGTTAGTGCAAGGTGTGGATTTCTGGCAGTATCTCAAGTAAACACATCATGGAATCATCTGTTTGTTGTTCAACTGATAGCAGTCATGTATTCTACCAACCAAAAAGTAAATGATCACCTTTAAAGAAGTTTGCTGAAAAATCCTGAGACGGAGTAGACATTGGTTTTAAAGGCTATTTTTTGGTTTTAGCTGGTTCACAGGATTCTTTTCATAGTATACTCACTTATGGTTCAGAAATACTGCCTGAAGACTAGATAAAAGCAGAATGGCTTGTAAAAAACATGGAGGCACTGAAGTATAGATTCTATCATCACAGAAGGAGTTTAAACTGCAGCCACCCAACAAACAGCTGAATTAAGGTGTGTTCAGCAGTTTGAAGCTATGTGTCATATGGATGTCAAAACATCTTTGTGTGGCAACTGATAGAGGTTGTTCCTTCTTTATAAGGAAAGGCACCTGGCAAGTGCAGTATGAAATTATTTAATTGACAAAGCCCTTAAAGAAGACAGAGATAAATCTGAAAATGAAGATGTGTTATTTTCAGTTATGACATTATTTTCAGTTGTGACATACTTGTTTAAATAGAGACTCATCAAGTTGTTTGTTATGGATAGTTCTCATAGCCTTCAGATGCAGTCCATAATTGGAGCAGTAATGAGGAGCCTTGACATTTTTCATAGCATTGTTCTTAAAAGTAGCCTTTGCCCTGTACCCTCTGGGAACATATGTAGTTTCAGTGTGCATAGAAGGAAGAATTATTTATCAAGAGCATGAAGTAAAATTTGTGAGGCAACAATTTTTTTCACAATTTTTTCAAGTGACACCTGAAAACAAACAAGTAATTGCTTGCAGTTCTGTTGGATTTTTTTAATGAACTGTTTACTGGGGCATTGTATTGTGACCTATTTTGCTCAAAGTATGTTTCTACACAGCTGCCCTTTACTGGTTCAGTAGAAATGCTAATTTTCTCTTGTGTATGTACATGCTGTCTCTCACAAAATGCTGCTGGGGATATTATTCTTCCAAGAGACCAGTTTGACAGTCTGTTAGACTGAATGGTTGGGGTTTTCTACTGAGCAGTGTCTGGAACTGGATTGCTGTGGAATGGATGCAAAGATAAAGAAAATTTCTCTATAATAATTAATAAAAAGAGTCCAGCTAACTGTCTGCCCCTGCTTTGTGTGTTCCTGATACAAATAAACGAGGAATTTTTTAGAAGGCCTTGTAAAAGCACCAGCCTCTCTTCTACACCAGCCCCTGATGTCTTACCCTTCACTTATTCAATTGTTGGGGTTATGTTTACTAGTCATTATTGACCTCTTTGTTAACATAGCTACTGTTGACATCACTCTCTATCCAAGAGAGATAAGGCCTTGTGTTCTGTTGCATTGTTACAGGGCAACTGTCCAAGTGCAAATTGTTCATCTATATTTGAAATATTTGTCTTTTGAGCTTTTTAATGAGACTTGTTTACATGGGGGAGGGGAGGAGAAAAATCCTTTTAAATGATTGCAGTAGTCTCAGTAGAAAACCCCATAATAATTCAGTGAAATAACAAGGAAAATGTGTTTTCCAGCTGCTGTTTGTAGATCCCTGTTGCTAGGATGCTTGATATCATCCGGTCCCATGGTTACGGTCTGCCTATCTTTGCTTGTCTTGACAACAAGGTTAAAGACTCATTACTTATCTGATTAGAACCAGCTCAGAAAATTAATGCTAAGAGAAAAAAATCTTGTGAAGCTCATGTAATCATCAGGATGTTGGATTTCATTAAGGACTGCTAAACCCGTGAATGACTCATTGGAGAGGTGGACATGAAAACCTGCCTTGCTTGCATTCATTTTATTGAGTTTAATTAGGGGAAATGTGTCCTTCAGTGTGATAACAGTGTAAGAATAATGTCTTTGCAGAAAAGGGAAGCTTTTGGTCTTTAAAACAAGGCTGGTTGTTTGTGTCTTGAATTAAAAGCATGAGCCATTTAACCATGGGGTCACTGGACAATTGGATCATACATCTCATTGCCCTTATCTATGCTAGTAGGTTGTAGAAGACTGTTCCCTCTCAGTTCACTCAAACATCTCCTTGGTACTGATTAACCAGTATGAAAATGTGTCATAGGAACTGCAGAAAGACAGCAAGCAAGAGGTTTCCTGCAAAAATCCCAATGCTTTGTGCTCTAAACAACTAAAACAACAAAAAGGAAGAAAACAACACATTAACATCTGTGTCTGGAGGAGAAGAAAGCAGAGGTTGGAGAAAACATCACAAGTTTTTTCACAAGTAACCAAAATGCTCCTTTGGACTTCTTGTTTTCTCTGCTTGGTAATTAATTATATCCCATTGTCTTCAATGGTAAACCTTGTTTACCATTCATGAGCTGAATCAATCCTTCCCTGACCCTATTAGTCCAGCTGTTGGCTGTATTCTAAGCTACGTGGCTGCTTAGTTGCATCTGACATGCTATTCTTTCTACCACCAGTCAGGACCAGAACAGCTCATAAGGCTTTAAACTCCCAAAGAAATCCAACTGCTGTTAGTCTGGGCTGTAAATCCCCTGGCTTGTTGTAATCCCTCAGTGCAGTGACATGCACAGTACTTGAAACTTTGAAGTGTCAAGGCCGAGGCTGTTACAAAGCTGAGAAATACACATACAATCAGCCTTTTAAGATGGGATATTTTGATTAAAAATGCTTCAGTGAGTTTCCCAAATTTTCATTGCATTGATGCCTTGTCATAAAGAATTTCCTTCAGTAAATTAGTCTTTGAAAGATACTGTCTTAAACAGAGATTCTGAACAACATCCAGTTACCTTACCATGGCTCCTTTGTTCTGGGAGCATACTGGCCCCAAATTCATCATTTGTGATATGACAATCTCAGGTTATTCTTGTGTTTTAACATGAGTAGTAAGCGTTCTAGAAATGGCTCTTAAGAATGATTTGTTTGTTATGCCTCTTTGGCTGTGCTTTCTCCTTTTTCTGCTTATGTCCAAACATGGAGTCAGGAATGAAAAACTAAGAAGCAGCTTGTCATCTGCTGGTCACCTTCCAAGAAGTGACTTTCTTCACTTGAGTTAGGGTGGTTTATCACCTCCATATGATCACTACAGGACAGATGATATCAGACTGTTATTAAGTTTGTAGTTGTGCATCTGCCATACTGAGCACATTTTGGTTAGAGGGCACCATCGATCCTTTTGATTTTCCATTTGTTTGGGCAACTAAAACCTATCTGAAGGGATGAATAACAGGCTGCAGTCATAATGTGACCTACATATGAATGACTAAAGAGCATGGTCCCAATTGCAGTGGGCAGGGTTTTGAAAGAAAAACACTTTAATGGATAAGTACAGAGCTCAACTTCCACCACTATCAGTAACTTATCAGTCTCCTATTTTAGATAAACATAAAATGCCTGAAAATGAGCTTCACACATTCTCTTAATTGTATGTGTGCAATATACAGGTAAATTTAAAATTTAAGTGACCAGTTCTGAAGAGGCAGAATATTAGTCCATGAGGATCATTCTCTGGTTTGACAGGGATTACTCGAAGAGTATCAAGGAAGACCAAACTGAGTATTTCACCTGAAGGATGCTCTAACCACTCTTACAGTTCTAGTATTCATGGGCTTTTTAAAAACACTCCTCTGAAAAAGTACAGTTGAAAGAACCACATCCAAAACTTCTCGCAGTTCTGCAGGAAGGCTACTGAAGTTTTAAATTCCTTTAATTTCCTTAAAATCCTTAGCTTTAAAATGGTGCAGTTCCTTACAACCAGTCCTGTGTCAAATCATATAGTAACAGAGGGTTATATATATTATGTGTAGATAATATATATATTACCAAATATATATATATATATAATATAATATATATATTACCAAATTCAATTCCAAAAGAGTTCCTGTCTGTACAGATGTGGCTAAAAATAGCTGACATTACTAGTTCTTAGTCTTATCAGGAGTTGTTTGTCAAACAAAACCCTAGATGTGAGAGAATTCATAGATGTTCCTGTATGCTCATGGTGCCAACATGACAGTTCTGTAAAATTCCCTGGTTTGTTGGATTTTCTCTTCCCATGCCTGTACCATAATTTCCCTCCTTTTTAAACTGCTGCTTGTCATGTTCTGTTTTCAAAAGGTTATAAATATATTGGATATCTGGATGATTCAGAATACTTGCCACCTTGGTCAGCTCCAGCTTTGCCTAGGCGAGTCTTGAAAACTTTCAGGGCTGGAGATATCAAGAATCTCTGGCAACCTGGCTACACGATCCCTCCTATGGCAAGCTTGTTTTGATATTTTTCCTGACATCCAGCACAAAAATGATAAAGCAGGTGTTGGCAGTACCTGGGTACTTCATCTTGGAACAAGTTCACAGCTCTAAATAAGCAAGCCATCTTTCTTCAAATGATGTCTAAAACTTTAGCTGTCCATATTTTAAAGGGGAAGAAGTGAGTCTTACTTCACACCAACATTTATCCAACTAAACAAGGTAAGAACTTGTACCATGTTGAAAAGTGAACATATCACATTATTTTTGCTACTTTCTTGTGGTGAGAATCCATCAATCATGAAAACGGTAATTTACTTTCTTTTCTCCTATCTTCCACACCTGCTGCCTTTTTTTCCCCAAGATTTTCTGGACGCATTCATGGGCATCCCTCTAGGACTGGTTGGAAAGAGCTCTGTAAGAACATTATTATAATAATGTCCACTCATGAAAGGTTGTTCTATAAAGAACTGTATAAATCATGTACAAGAGTCAGAAGCCCTCAAGTGGGTTTAACTGAAGAGATATTGTTGTGGTAAAGCACACTTTAATTTTTTCCCCATGTGAGATACTTCACTTCCCAGCTCCACTTTTTACTTAAAAATTTTGTTCACACTATCTTTGACAAAATGATTATGATTTGTGCCATGCTGCATGTTCTTTGTTTTTTAGAAATGACAGAAAAACTTTGTTGAGCTCTGTCAGCCCACTTCTAGTCAACGTGTGAGACAAAAATGTTGCCTTCTCTTTGCAGTCAGTGTTGTCTTTGTGGGTTTGGTGGGTGTTTTTTCATGAGTTCTGTGGGGAAGTAATAAACATGGGTTTGTATGTTCATTTTATTGCTGAACATTAGTATGCTGAGGGCACAATGAAGCAGATGATATTCTCTGCTTTGTTGCCTTTGGGAAGGACTCAGACTGTCACAGACTGGCAGCCAAACAGTTTGTTGGAACAGCAGCTTTAGAGTATGACATAATGTGCTTTCGAATCACTTCTGAGCTGAGTCAAAGGAAAAAAACCCAAAGGACTGACCACAAAGAGAGGATTTGCCTGCTGTCAGGTTGCTGAGGGGCTCTGACCTAGATGTAAATGGGACTGTTGCTTTTTCTTTCCAGTAGTACAAAAACATTTAAAGAGAGGATTCCGCTTCCAATTTAAAGTGCACTTTGGCACTGGTTCTAAAACAGGCTCTGTTCTCACCTAGAATTTCATTTTGCTTTATTTTTAAGCTTAGTCTTGTGAATAATTTTAGTGTGGGAGAGCAACTGAGAAACTCTACTAGAAATTACATAATTCCTCTGCAAACAATGCAGCAGCTATTAACACAATGTCTGTAAATTAATCTCTTGTGACTTTTAAAGTGAAAAGAGTTGTGGAAATCAAGCTCCTTTGAGAAATGCTGAGGTGGTGCTTTGCATTTTGCTCGTTTTTCTGTAAAACAGCTTTCAACTTTATTGCTAAGCTTTGACAGTATATCGTAACTTTTTTTTAGCATATTAGCATAATTATGCTAAATAATTTGGATAATTAGCTAAATAGCTAAATATACCAGGAGTTGAACTTCATGATCCTTATGTGTCCCTTTCAACTCAGCATATTCTCTGATATACTCTCCTAGGAGAAAGTAGCATAGATTTCTCTAATGGCAGATAATATGGCACTGGGAGGCAGTGTTTTCAAGAACAGAGCTTTTAGACATTCTGTGTTCTCACACGAAGCTAAAAAGCTCTTGTAAAAGTCTAATTTCCATGCCATTTTTTATTCTAATTTCAGGCCAGGACTTCTGGTACTCTCTTTCCTTGGTGTACTGATTACATCTTTGCTTTCCCTCTGAAATTCAATTTAGAGCTCTGATACTCTTTTGTACCTTGATGTATTCCCATTTGACCCAAAGGAGGGAACTACTTGGAGGTGATGGGGAAGCTGACCAGTACACTAGGAATCAAATTCAGCAGTAAATAAATGAGAGAATAAATTTGGGAATACATACCAGTCAGAATCTAGTCTCTTATAAACACAGCTTTCCCTTGTTGATATCAAAGGTTTTTTATGTATTTAAAAGAGAAGTAAACTTGAAATGGCTTGAGATATTTATGTTTCTTGTGACAGAATTATCATGCAGCAATTGCCTGGAATTTCCAATCTATTCCGGTTCACTAGAATAGCCAGACACCCTTCTGGCCAGCAGAGAGAATGGTGTAGGCATTATTGCTCTATTTTGGTCCATGACTTGAAACTGCTTTTTTTTTTTTTTTTTTTTTTTTTTTTTAAATTGTGACACTCCTTCATGTATAGCACAGTTAGATCTGTTCTCCTTTCCTATCTCCATGGCTGGAGATATGTGCTAGTTTTTTATTATATCCTGTTGTGTCTAAATTGGCAAATTTCAGTGGAGGACCAATTAATGTGGCATATAATGTAAGAAAACTCTGTGTGCAATCATACAGAATAGGATGGTGGTTTTTATTTTAAAGCTCATCTCACTTAGCTCACTCACTTATACTTCACTCATTCTGTTGGAAGAACCAAGGTGTGTTTATTCAAGTGGTGTGGCCAGGATTACTTCTGGCAACATGTCCTGGTTTCCACTGAGATATAGTTAATTCTTTTCCTAGTTGCTGGTATGGTGCAATCTTTCGAATTCAGAATGAGACTAATGTTGATGCCACACTGACACTCAGTCATTGCTCAGCAGTGCTTACCCTGAGCCAGGGGCTTTTCAGGGTCCCGTGCTCGGCCAGTGAGGAGCTGCACAAGGACCTGGGAGGGAGCAGGACCAGGACAGCTGACCCAAACTGGCCAGAGCGATATTCCAGACCACAGAACTTTATGTGCAGTATTTAAACTTGGGGGAGTTGGCTGCGAGGGGCTGATCACTGCTGGGAGATGAGCTGGGCATCAGTCAGTGGGTGGAGATGAATGGTGTTGAGCATCACTCATTTTTATTGGGTTTTCTTCTCTCTCTACTTGTGATTCACTTTTATTATTATTAACAATTACTATTACACTTATATTTATTTTGATTATTAAACTGTTCTTACTTCATGGGTTTTATCTTTTTTTGATTTTCCTCCCCATCACGGTGTGGGGGTAAGAGGAGGGTGAGTGAGTGATTGGCTGTTTGGTGTTCAGTTTCCAGCTGCGGTTAAACCATGACATAGCAGAACAAAGGGCACTGCTTACTAAGTCCTTGGCACATGTCCTGGATTATTCATTATTAGTAACTACACCCTGGTTCTCCTGAACATACTTTTTATACCTTTCTAAGTTCACAGTGGTTGTTATAGTTTTTTTCATCATGTCCTACCTCTAAATGTTATTAGCATTACTGTTTTATTAATTATCCTTTTGCCTCCTTTTCTAACAATAATCTGTTTTTTGTTTGCCTAATTAGATATCTTGATAAACTGCATGTTTATGTGCTGAGACTGTGACGACCCTGCTGTTCTGCACCAAGGTCTGGAGTGTGGGTGAGGTGACAAAGAAAGTGCAGGGCACTTTCTGCAGCTCAGGCTCAGTATGAAAGACCTGACAACAAATGGCTTAATAAAATACCTGCTTTAAGAAGACAGAATAAAGAAGACAGAATAAAAATGGGAATATAGGTAGGGAGTAAACCTTTTGTCCCTTCAGATGCTGAGAAGCACACATGCACACAGCATCAGGTGAACTCTGGGCAGACTTTGGCAGCATATGCTAGGTGGATTCCATCTGTGGATAGAAGTTCCACCTCTTTGGTGCTTCAAGATACTTAATAACGTTCTTACAAGTAAGCAACGCTACTCCTGAAGGTTGTTGAGGTGAGAACTTCTGGTGGCACTGGTCAAGGATGTGCAGGTGGAGCAGGAGCTTCCTGTGTGCTCCCCTGCTGCAGCCAGCTGCTGAGGTGATCCTGCAGACATAGAACACACAGCACAGCAGAACCTGAAGGCCATGCTGGGTGTGCAGCACAGCACAGTGCAGCTCTGTGCCTGCTCATGCAAGCTGCGATGTGGATCACCAGCTCCTCTACCTAAAGCAAGTGGTTTCCCAGGCAGGATAAACACATCCACTGATCTAGGTGTTACCAGCACTTGTTGTTTGTTTTTTCAGAAAACAAACTGCATTCACTCATGTATTTGCATGCATACTTGATTCATACTGGTCCCTATATTTCTGTTTCTCTGCAATGCTACTTTTGTATGTTGCTCTTGGAAGTAGAGTGGAAAATTCTATCCCTTTCTCTCAGGGCTTTTTTCGCCCTTTGACACAAAAAAAAGGTAAGAGATCATGAGTTTAGCCTCTGAAGTGTTTTACTTTAAAAAATACCTATTTGTGAAACTAGTTCTACTTTAAATTTAAAATTACAGTACAAAATAAGAAGCTGCATCAATCAGCGTACTCATCTTTCCTTCTTGCTATCAGAGGAAGCACAAGACTGAGTTATCAGAATGGTGGCCATGAAACACAGTGCTCTGATTTATTTTACAAAATACTATTCTGGACATGAACTGACAGAGGTATTCTGAGACAGTCATTATATAACCTGAGATTTTTTTTTTAGTTGCTGCTGGGTGTAGTTCAAGATATGAAGAACAGCAAGGAAAAATTAGTGGCTTTATTGCAGATTGAATTTGTGGGGAAAAAAGATAGACCATGCTACATACTGTAAAACTTTGTCAAATAATTTTCACAGAGATTTCTCTTTATCATGGGGTTTTTTTTAACCCTTATATTTTGGTTTTTTGCTTAGCACTTTTCTGTTTTACCCAACTGGTAGACCAATAGTACTTTGAAAAAATATTTTCCATTTGTACTTAATAAAACAAATCAATATTATTTTAAGCCAATTATCTATGAAACATTAGGTTACAGGGGAACGTAACAATTCAGAGAACCAGAGCTTTGGAAACTGAGCTATAGAGCTCAGTTGAGATGGTAGCTGCTAAATTACAGGTTTGAGTATATTGTAGTCAACTCCCTTAGGGACTTTGATGTCCTTAAAAACCTGAAAAAGTTGGCCCTTTGATTCCAGTTATTTTCACATCTCTTTGCCCTTTGAGACAAATTACTTCTTCTTGCTCATGTTAGAAATTCTTCTGCTGTAACAAGAGTGTAGGAGCATATTGAATGAATTTCCAATGTTGAAAGGTTTTTTTGTTTGATAATTTAGTACTAATGGGTGGGTTTCTGTTGATGTTTGTGGGTTTGTTTCCCTTGTGGCACATCAAGTATTTTCCTTCTGCATCTCTGTGATGCAATCTTCTCCTAAATAGGATATACATCCAATATAAAAGTACAAAGCTGACAAAATACATCATGTTTGCTCTTAGTAACTCAACTGACATGATTTTAGTGATCATTCAACCATGAGCATTTAAATGTGATCTGAGACTATTCTAGGAGAAGCCTCATCTCCAGCGTATCTTTGTTTTCTGTCTGACATTACTTGTATGGCTGTTCCACGTGCACACATGCACAAAATACAAACAAAACCAAAGAAGCCTCCCCAACCCTACCCCCCACCCCCAAAAAAGCAAGGACCTCAGCATTTGAGGCTTTGAATGCCCTCTAGCAATGTATGCCTGATTTAACCCCATTTTAATGCCCGAGTTCTTTTCCGCCTTATACTAACTTGCTCTTGTTCACTGCAAGAGTTTTACATTTCTAGAGCAGAAGTAGTAGAGTGCATTTTCCTATCTCAGGTATTCCCATTGATAGCCTGACAAGAAATAGTCTATCAGTAGCAGTACTTTGGCACATCAGAGTATAAAATTTGCTGTTTGACATGTGGACAAATACTCTACTCAGACATCATGTTACAGTGGTGATAGAATTGGAAAAAGTCTAATCTAAACACCTGAATACAAGGATAACTTGATTAGCTTCAGCAAAATTTGACAGAGCATTCAGCTGTGTCTTTTAGTGTGGAGAGAATAGTCTCCAATTCCACTGATTAATAGAAAACAATGTTATATTAATTGTAATTTTTGACTAGAAAATATTCTGATTTTACTCTATTTGATGGTTTACTTCATATTTTCTAGTTGCTTGGCATTTATTTGCAATAGATGAAGACCTGAATTAAGAGTGGGACTCAGCAATTCAAACAGTTCTACAGAATAAGGACTAAGGGGCCAAATATGGCATTAGACCTCAATCAAAAACAGCTCAGAATTTGAGAACCCTTTTTGTATTTGACCATTTGCTTCACATTGAACCACAGTCCTAAGCAATACTGAACAGACTGTTTTGATGTGGTTTCATTTCATTTATCCAGGCTTTAATCTGAGTTTTCTACTTTTTTTTAAGTAACAGTAACTGAGAAAGGAAGGGAATTGCAAATCAAATTCTAACTCCTTTTATGTTAATAATAAAGGTCTTAAATTTAGTGGGGCTAGAACTTCATGTGTTGATTTTAGGTTGAACTTCAATAAATCCATGTCTGGTGCCAGTACATATTCACACTGGTCAGATGAACTCTGACAAAGATCTGTTTGTCTTAACTCCAGTAAAAAAAAAAAAAGTATCACAACTGAGTCTGTTGAATAGGCTTATGTTATTTTCTCTAGACAAGAAATAAGATGACGTGGTAGCTGCTTGGATAAAAATCACTTAGTTTTAACTCAAATCTACATCTCTTATCAATTCATTTGCTAATCAATGAACATTTGTCAGCAGTTGTCTGTTAAAAAATGTCACAGTAAAAGAATTCTTACTTTTGCACAAAGAAAATACTAGTAGAATCTAGTGCCGGGGCAGTCAGCAACATTTCAGACGAACAAATAGGTGACTTTGAGCAATGCTTCATATATTTTTTTATTTGCTAATATAAGGTAATTAAAGCTAAACTGAACAAAAAAATACCCAGCATCTCAGACTCCAGCAGCTAACTGCTGCAAGTACCTCTTCAGTCAGGAAGCTTCTGTTCTGTGGTCAGTCTTGCCAAAGTTTTCCTTTCATTTTGACCTTCCCAGCTCTCCCTGAAGCATTTGAGAATGTAGGTCACCTAAGGCAAAGCAGTGCTGAAAAAGCCTTGCACTAAGGAAACATCATGGCTTGGCCATTTCCATATAAATTCCATCAAGCTTTTTTACCATCTGTGTGGCAATGCTGAATCTTAGATATTAGGCTTGACTGAAGCTTACCCTCTCTGCAGTTCTGAGGTCTACCTCCTGGCCATGTCCCCTCCTGTCAAAAAGAGAAGTGTGATTTTTTTCCCCCTCCTAAGAGTATTTTAGGGCTCTGAAAAAGTGCTGCGCCAACAAAGATAGAGTGAAATGGGGACTATACATGTTAAATTGAATAAACTACCAAAAAGGGACAACAAAATGTTTTTCAATGATTAACTGAGGGGAAAGAAATCAGAGAATTAATAAGGTTTCAGCAAGTACTTTAGTCTTTGTCCATTGTATGAAATTACATGGAATATAGATATTTAGAAATGGCTCAGTGGTATGGGCTTTGGAATGTGTTGTCTTTAACTACAAAGTCAGTGGCTTTAACTGCAGAGTCACTTCACACAGAGTTAAGATATTCAGTGGATGAAGGACCTGTCTTGTCATAACCTTTACATCCCTGAAGGCTTCCCTCATAAGACTTTTTTTTCCTTTTAAGTAATGACTTTGTGCTGCAATATTCTATGTTGCTCAGATTCCTCACTGCAAAATAGACTATCCTCAATTTATGTGAGCAAAACAGGTGCAGAGTGAAACTGAGAATGTTGATAGCTTCTCCATTGAAAGCTTGTACAAAATACACTACTGGAATCCATGTTTCTTAAATTGTGATACAAAGCATTGGATGTGCTGCAAAGTTTATCCTTTCCTACAGCTGTTCCACATTGTCCTACTTTTTGTTAGTTTTCACTTTTTGGAAGGGCATTGGGGAAGAGAATGTCAGAAATTGGAACAGCATTCCATCTGAGAGAAAGATCATGTGATGAGTTCTCCCAAAAAGGATTTATGTGCAACAGAGAAGACTGAGTGAGAAAGGGTGTTTTAAACTTTAGAGTTTCTGAAGCTCTAATCAAAACTAAATTTTTCATTGCAATTTTTGATGGAAGGTTTGGCAATGAAAATTTTATCATGGTCATTTATTTGCAGGATTGTGCTCTGTACTGTTAGAGTGATCAAGCTATTTCATTAACACATGTGCACATCTCCTGCAGTCTGGCTTCCATATCTGCATGATTTTATCAATAATTTATATTTCAGTAAAAGTGATGAGGAGTCCTGATTCCTTAAATATAATCAGATTAGCTTCTATACAAAGTTACAGGACTGTGTATAGCAAAATACAGAATGTCCTAAGTCAAACTTTCTGTGTATGAGAATGGCTCTTTATGCTTGGCTACCAATTTGAACTTCTGCCACACTGTTCATGCAATTAAATATCCTTGCAATTTAATATATTTAGAAATACATTTGTACTGCTAGTGGGTAACTGGCAGGTAGCTAGTTTTGCCCTCCTGTCAAGTGACTATGACTATACTGTAGCTGTACATAAACTGACTGTGTGTAACATAGTAGGACATATTGACAATATGTATGTTGCACTGAGATATACAAATGACAATATTTATGACTATTGATATAACTTGGAAAGCTGTACATAATTTTCACAAGATGAAGTAGGCTTGATGGATTTTTAGTTTCTGTAACTATTCCAAGAAGTGGTTAAAAGAAGGAAAAAACTGAACAACCTCTATTTTTCTAAATGAAGTGACTACTAGGCATTTAAGAATTATTCCATAATTATGACAGAAGTTTAGGCCTAATTAATGCTCTTTGATTCACACAAATTTCTGATTAAAACTTATCATATTTGAAATTTACAAGTGAACTAAAGTGACTTTTATAATAATTTTGTGATCTTGGTGATACATTTCCCTACCCAGGCCCTGGAGGCTCAAGAAATCCTTTTATTTACTCTTTACTAGTTCTGGCTCAAGACAGGATGTGTCTTCTGATTCACTGAGTAACATAAGGTTTATGTAATCTACCATTTTGTCAGCATTACATCTCATGTCTCTCAATCTGGGAACTAATGTTGGCCACAAAGTTTTCCAACTCTGGTGGAACTGGTTTAATGTATTAGCAAAGGAGCTGTCTAAGCAGGAAAGAATTCTGTGTCTTGTGGAGAACCAGGCAAAGAAGGAAGATACAGCAAAAAAAGAAAATTTTAAATAACAAAACCTTTGAACAGAATTCATATGAGGATAGACATAGAAATAACAAAAAAGACCAGTAAGTATAGAACTTTGAAAAGAAGCTATGTCAAATGCAGGAAAACAGATCTGCATCCCTCCCAGAAGACTTTATGTTTAAACAGAAGTGGCATGATATTTGATGGAGAGAATGAAGTAGGGAAATATGTATTTTTATTTTGAATAGATTTGTGTTCTTCTTGCAGTGTTAATTCAAATCAGTAATATTCTTGAATTCAACATGAAATCTGGTTGTGCTTTTCTTACTATGTAGCTCTGGAAAGGGAAAATGTAGAGCAAGTTTTCTACTCTGTGTAGAAAGATGTCTGTTGCCATCAGACCAGAGGCAAGAAAGTTTATCCTTAAACTGCAGCTTGTAGGAATTTTGTACTCTGAAAGTCCCAGTGGGACCCAGGTTATAAGCAGTGCCTGCACTCTGCTTCATTCCTGGGTTCTAAGGATATGTACTCCTGCTGCAGCAGCTTGGGAGTATTTAATAAAGAGTGTGTCAGTGGCCATGACATTTGATCAGTCATTTAGTCTGTTTACAAGAGCAAAGGAGAATTTAAAATGCTAGGTCACACTGAAAAATCATCAGGTCAGGTCTCATGGGAACCCACACAATTTGCGTATGCCAAGAAGAAAAGATGGTATCCTTCATCCACAGCAACAGCCTACAAACAGAGCTGTACTAACCTCCTGGGGAAACATAGCTAATTTTAGGACAAGATAGTGAGATCTCCAGGTTGTAGTCAAGGGTCTTGTCTCTCCTGAGAGAATAGACTTCCTGAGGAGACTGAGATAATCAAGTGTTGGACTACTCTCTGGATTTTCTGCAAGGCCCTGTTGTGTGGCAGAGCACTACTGTCTCATCAGTGTACAACTCAATAGATTCTTCTCTGGATTGAGAAAAAGTCCAAAGAGTGCTTTGTGCACGGATGAGAGAGGGCTTCTGGGAACTCTCAGGAATTATTCATAACAATGTAATTGTATTATGTAACAAAAGTGGACTCAGTGGTGTAGAAATCCACAACATACATGTTGGCATTCACATTATTTCATTCTCTGAAAAATGTCCAAGGCACACATAAGACCCAATGACAGCATTCTTGAGATAAAAATTCAAATAAACGCAGACAAAGAAGAACTGCCAATTTTGCTTTAAAATATGGAAAAAGTTAATTTCTATACAGGATTAAGATGAACCCAAAGTTACATTACTTTATTAAGACAATGTGATATGTTGGGTTGACCTTGGCTAGCCCGCAAGATGCCCAGCAATCCCACTATCACTTCCCTGCCTCAACAGGAGATGTGACAGAAGGCTCATGGGTCAAGATAAGGGCAAAGATATGACTCAGTAATAACTGTCATGGGCAAAACAGACTCAGCGTAGGGAAATTAATTTAATTAATTGCAAATCAAAAGTAGGACAATATGAAATAAAAACAAATCTTAAAACACATTCCTTCCACTTTTCCTTCCAGGGCTCAACTTCACTCTTGACTTCTTTTTTTCCTCCTCCTGAACAGTGCGAGGGGATGGGGAACAGAGATCAGGTCAGTTCATAATGCTTCATCTCTTCCTCCCCATGCTCTTCCCCCAGCATGGGGTACCTCGCATGGGAGACAGTCTTTCAAAAAATCGTATAACACAGGTCCTTCCCAGGACTCCAGTGTGGGTCTTTTCCACACGATGCAGTCCTTCAGGGACAGATTGCTCCAGTGTGGGTTCCCAGATAGGGTCAGAGGTCCTGCCAGAAAACTTGCTTCATCATGGACTCCTCTCCATGGAGTCACAGGTGCTGTCAGAGGCCAGCTCAAGGATGGCTTTTTCTTCTTTTGTTCACAGGTTCCTTCAGGGAACATCCACCTGCTTGGACATCCAGAGGCTGCAGGGTGGATGTCTGCTCCATAGGCTGCAGGGCCACACCTGTCTCACCCTGGGCTGCACCACAGACTGCAGGGAAATCTCTCCTCCAGTGTCTGGAGCACCTTCTCTTGCTCCTTCTTCCCCTGCAGACCTTGGGGTCTGAATAGTTGTCTGTGCCATTTTCTCATCCATTGGCTGCTGTTGTGCAGCATTTTCCCCATTTTTAAATACACTGTCACTGTGTGTTTCCACCAGGCTCAGCTTTGGCCAGCAGCGGGTTGGTCAGAGCCAGCTGGAGCTGACTCTTTCTGACACAGGGGCAGCTTCTGGTATCTTCTCATGGAAGCCACCCCTGTAGCCTGCTTGCTACCAAAACCTTGTCATGTATCCCAAGTACATATAATCAAAAAATGGATTTGTGCGATTTTATTCTTTAATTTTCTAAAAAATAGTTTGGGAGGTGTAAAAGACAAGCATCTTGAACAACAAACGCCAGTTAAAGGAATGAAATAAAGGGACCAACATTATGTCTCATCCCTATCCTGGCCATTGAGAGGGAGCTACCTGATAGACTGTGAACTGAAGGGTGGGAAGGAGGCCGATGTGGATTAGGTTGGGAGCACGCATATGCCCTGAGGTATCACTGATTTATTTTTGTGACTCATTTGTTTTTGCCAAAACTTCATGATACCACAATTCCAACAGTATGACTCAGGACTAGGAACTTAATTACTAAATTAAATTAAATTTAATTGCTAAATTAGATCTCTAAACCCCTCTCCATATGAGAATATAGGGTCTTCAAAGTGTGACCAGAAAATAAGTGTTATTAGGTTCTTTGATAAAAAGCTCATCTCCATGCTCTAAATTTGGCACAGAACAACAATATCAAGCAGGGGAGTCTTCATCTTTATGGGGAACTTAGAAAAAGTATTCCTTGTCCCAGCCTCAGGAGTGTCACAAAAGAGAACTGATGGTCATCATCCAGGTCTGAAACACATGGGATGAGTCTGGAAAGGCTCTCCAGACAAACTTAGGGGTTGGAGTCAGGGCGACTATTGATGCCGTTTGGGTTTTGCCTTTTTTTTCTTTTATATGTTCTCTGTGTTCTTCACACATATATTTGTAACTCTGTCACCTATTTTATTAGTGACTAGTTTTCCAGTAATTTTCCATGACCTAAGCAGAAAGACAACAAAGATTCCAGAGCTCCAAGCCCTGGGGGGTACAAGGCTCTGTTCTATCTTGGTTCTCCCTGGGTAGCAAGGCCAAGAACAGCTCTTCGAGATACATTCTCATGGACAAAGTACAGCTAGTGCTGAAGAGAGGGCTCCAGAGAAGGACCTGACCTGGGGGGGAATTGCATCACCACTTGTCCTCCTAATTGGTTCTTTTTATCAGTTATGCTAATCTCCTAAAACCTATAAAAATGTACTCACCCCTTTGGGGGGGTGGGGGGGAGGGCTTTTGTGGACATCTTTCCATAACTGCCTCTGTGGGCCTTCAAATAAAGGTCACCTTTTATATTTCCTCCTTGCTAAAATTATCTCAAGTTTCACTTCCAGGTTGGGCAAAAGGCAACACTATCTAGAGGGTATAACACACACTGTGGGATGCAGGGGAAGAGAAGAGAAGAGAAGAGAAGAGAAGAGAAGAGAAGAGAAGAGAAGAGAAGAGAAGAGAAGAGAAGAGAAGAGAAGAGAAGAGAAGAGAAGAGAAGAGAAATGTTCATCAAGTCCAACTGCCTGATTGCGGCAGGGCTGATTCAAAGTTAAAGCTTGATTTTAAGGACATTTTCCAAATGCCTCACAGACTGATCAGCAACTTCTACAGAAGACCTGTTCCAGGGTACGACCATCCTCTTGGTGAAGAAATGGTTCCATGTAGCAAGTCTGAATCTTCCCTGACATTCAGGTCATCAGGATTGTACAAGATGTCTTTTGGCTGGTGTAGGGACAAAACTAAAGGCAGAGGAAGGAAGGGTTTATCTTGGCTTGGAGAAAATGGGTCATAGAGGGCCAGGAGGACAAAAGCAGATGCCCATGTGTAAACAGGTTGCTGATCAGTATGCTTGTCTGGCCATGACCCACACCCAATAGTCACCTGCTGTCCTGCCTTCTTCCTAAATTCCATTTCTAAATATTTTCCTAAACGAGTGGACTCTGTTCTGCATGGATGTGATTGTGTGGATGCCTAAGAGTCAGCAACTGAAAGCAGACAAGGGATTATAAGGGCTTGCAAATCAGCAAAGTCATCAGCTGAAGAGACCAGAGTGAGTAAAAGCAAGCACCAAAAGCTGCACTGCAGATCAGGGGTTATATGTGTCTGTGGTATATGTGCCTGTGGTGCAAGCAACTGAACCAAGTGCAAATATCAAGCCAAACTAGGCAGAGAAGAGATTAAGAGGCTTGGGAAGGAAGTATGTTTGGTAGTAAGAGGATTGGAGAAGGTGACTTCCAAAGGGACCAAGAAGTCTATGCCAACTGATGGAGAAGGTGTAAAATCTGAAGGTCAGCTGAGAGACTGCATGTGTCTGTGTGTGTACCTGTGTGGGAGGAAGCTGGGGACAACAGAGATCCAGGCTGGAAGGAGGGCCTGTCTCAGATACTGGGTGGTGTTTGCTGAGGAGAGATTCACAGTGTGCATGTATCTGTGCTGCTGTGCTGTGCAAGGACATCTGTACCAGCAGCTGGAGTGGGACTGTGGGGTCTGGGAAACAGTGTGTCCAGATGCCAGTAACTGGGTGACCTGGAATCCACAGCCATTGGATGGACTGCATGCCTAAGCCCGGCTACTGAGAGAACCCTGGTGCACGTGAGTGAGGAAGTCTGTACCAGCCCTTGCAGGTTTCTTTTGTGAGAGTACAACAGCTGAGAAGATCAGAGATCCAGTTACTGCTGGAGATCCAGCAGATCATGGTGTGTGTCTGTGGGTGACAAGTGAAGAGCAACTATAGTGGGATTGCAAGTCTTAGGAGCTCATATGTCCAGGGTACAGCAAGTGGAGCACATTGTGGATCCAGGGGTAGACTGAGTATCTAAGGTCAGCTGCTGGAGGAATCCACATTACACATATGCATATATTTCCTAATAATACACTTTCATCCTGGTTAGGCAAAAGGCAACAAGATGAGGCCTTTGATGCTGTTTGTGCTTGTCTGAGTGTTTCTGCCTGTATTGATCCGCATAGCTGTCCATGTGCGTATGCACATCTGTATTGCAGAATCGAGTTTGTATGTCTGTGCCTACCAAGAACACATTTAGCTTCACTACTGAGTACCAATACAGGCTGAGGGATGAAGGAATTTTGAGCAGCCCTGGGGAGATGGACTTGGAGGTGTTTGAAGACAACATTGATTTTAGTCTTGTGAGAGATCACAACTTCATTTGCCCTACACCACCACAAAACTTTCACTCCTACTTCAGCCAAACTCAACCCTAATGTGAAGGGTAATTTAAAGTCCCTGACATTGACATTCTGGGTAATTTCGATAATTGCCCTAAGTTACTGAAATCAGAGTTTATAAGCTAATTTTATAATAGTTTGTTAACTGTTGTAAGTATACAACCAATTTAAAAATTAGCCATTTATACCCCCTGCATTTGAAAAAATGAGAATCCATTGCACATTAGCATTTTGCTCTCCTCCCTCCCAACTGCAGGTAGATTTGTTTTAACTTCATTCCAGCACAGCAGCAATGAAGTTACACTCCAGCAAGCTCTGTGGGGTCATTGGACTCTGGTTATAAATTCACAAATGAGGGGGCACAACGCTGACTAGATTCCTGCTGACTCCTGGGCTGTGTCCGTGCTCTAGGATTCCGGATGGGATTGCTCTAGAGCAGGTTTGTGACTGCGTTTCCCCGCTGTGCCGGCCTTGGGCAGCTCCCGGGGAGAGGCAAGCTAAGGGAAGGTGAGGCTTTTACAGAATGCCTTCTACACCACACAGCCTAGTCTTCCACATGATTTTCATTTACGTTGACGACCCCAGCTTGCAGCAGAGCGGAGCGGCCACCAGCCCCAAACCCGCCAGAGCGGGCGGGACGCAGCGGACATTGGCTTCCCTCGCTGCATCGTGAGGGGTAGCCAGAGGATGCGCGAGCAGGGCGAGGCTCCAGCTGCCGCCGCGCACCTGCCGCCGCGCTCCGGGCGGCGGGGCAAACAGGGACAACGGGAATAACGGGGATAACGGGGGAAACGGGGATAACGGGGGAAACGGGCTGGGCGGGAGCGCGGCGGCCCCGCGGGCCATGTAAGGCAGCGGCGGCCGCGCGGCCCCTCAGCCGGCGCGCGGGGGGGGCGGGGCGCGGCCCCAGCCGGACGGCGCGCGCCGCCTATGGGCGCTCGCGGCGCGCGGGCGGCGCCGGGCTCCGGCCAATGGCCGCGCGGGGGGGGCGGCGCCGCCGCAACGGCCGCGCCGAGAGCGGAGACCCGCGGCTGCCGCCGAGCGCGCCGGAGCCTGCCCGGCCAGCCCCGCCAGACCTGCCGCCTCCGCAGCCGGCGGTGAGTGCGCGGAGCCGCGCCCGGGACGGCACCGGGACGGCACCGGGACAGCGCCGCTCCGCCGGGGGTGGGTGGGGTGCGCGTCGTGTGCCGTGCCCGCTGCCTCCTTCCCATCGCGCCGCTCATCGGTCGCCGCTCGGCCGCCGGCGGGGCGAGGGGAGGGGGCACCGGCGGGGGTCCGGCGGCTCCGGTGCCGCTCCCGGTGCCAGTCCCAGCGGAGGGGCGCCTGAGCCCAGCCCAGCCCCGCGCGGCCACCGCCGTCGTTATGTAACCCCGCGGGGGGCTGCGGGCCCGCGTCCCGCCTTGGGGTTCGCTCCGGGCTGTCCCCGGTGTTCCCGCTCCCCTCCGCGAACGGGGAGCAGCGCTCGGCGGGGAGCCGCGTCCTTTGCCTGCCGTGGGGACGGGCTCCGCAGCCGCATCCCCCCATCGCCATCCAGGAGGGGCGCGGGGATAGCCAGCCAGCGGGAGAGCCGGCGGTTTCCCGGCTCCCGGGGCAGCGGGTCCGCGGCTGGATGGCGATGCTGGGGGGGCTGCGGAGGCTGGCGAGCCCCGGCTGCTCCCAGGGGCGGCTCCCGGAGCGGCCGGGAAGGAGGCACCTTGCGCGCACGCACCAAATGCTTCCTTCGCAGTCAACAACAGAGGCTCCGCCGCCCCGGCTGCTGCCGCTTCGTGCGCTCTGCTAGAGGCTGCGGTCCCCTTTTAAGGAGACGGATGCGGAGAGGCTATTTGCCGCTTCTTTTTTTTTTTTTTTTTTTTTTTCCTCTGGAAATCCCCAAGCGGTAGCTGGAGGAGCTTGGTCTTGGAGAGCCGCTGCTGTACAGCGTCCTCCGCACAACCAGCATCAGGTGTGGGAGAGCATTTCTCGCCTGCGGGTGATGCCCGTAGGTAAACAGCCTGGTACCCCGCTTGGAAAACAAGCGCACGACAGAATCCCGTGAATGAATCTGTAACCCCGGCTAGCTCGTTTGGAGATAAACACAGCCCCCCCTCCGCCAGATCAGCAGCGCTTGCAAATATTTCTCCTGGGTAAAAGCTCTGGTACATTGGTGAAGTTATTCCAAGGGAGGTTGGGTGTAGGCTACAAGGTGCTGGACGCAGATGTGAATAGCATCTTAAACGCTGATATCTTTGAGTCATGTAGGAGATACTGCTGACAATCAGCTTCCCTCTTCATGTTTTGCAGGCTCTTCATGGGCAGGTTTGGGAGGGGACAGGTTTCTTTTCGGTTTTTACAGAGGGTTGCATAACTCCTCATGTTAATTTGAAAAGAAGAGGAGGAGCAAACCCAAGGCCCAGCCTGAAATGAAACACATGATGTGAGACTGTCTTTCACTGCGCCATCCCACTGTTTTCTCAGCTAGCATCATTAAATAGATGCTTTAGATGGGTTGGAAAGGATTAGCATCATAATAAAACATTAAGATTTGGGTCTTTTTTCCTTTAGTGCTGTGAAAACTTTGGGGAAAACCAAAGAGAAACCTACAGGCTTTGGTAATCTTGGGTTTAAAATAGCATCACTGTTTATCAAACCCATACAACTTATTTTTTAAATGGCAATGGCCATTTTTTAGTCCTTTAGTGATGAGCCACTTCTTTGTTTTTAAAGACCCTATCCCAACTCAACCTTTCATCTCCTGAATCCAAAGTAAAATGCTGTTTTCAATGCCTTTGTACATTTCTGGGTCACAGTTAAATGCTTTTAAATAGTCCATCATTTGTAACTGCTGAAGTGTATGTCCAGTATTAAATTATAGTACAGTGTAATGCTTAGACAGCATGCCTGCAAGGATCAAATTGCAGATGAAGTTCACATAGGAATCTCCTGCAGTGCTTGCACTTGACCCTTGTAAATCTAAGAAAAGATATTTATAAATGGGAATATACATTCAGAAAGTAGTTGTTTCTGTGTCATATTTAATCTGTGGCTTGACTGTGGTGAAAAATGTCTTTTAATTTAATTTTTATAGTAGATATATTCATTCCAGTTACTTTTTGGAGGCAGCTGCCTGATAGAAGCTGTTTTTGCTTCTTGTATCTTGAGGTTAATTTGAAAAAATAAAGTAAAGCTCTTTCAAGGAGTGAGGCAGTCAGTTATGTCAATTTATGTTAAGTGTATTCTCATTATAGGTAGAAGCAATTAATTGTATTCAGTATATCTCATAGTTCTTCAGAGAACAAGCCATACAATGTTTAACCTTGATAACTTGCTCTCTGGTGATAAGCTAAAATACAAATTAAAATATCAGATATATTTCTTGTTTTACACACTTTAATTATATAAGTCTCTGGTGTGAGGATGTGACCATACTCACAAACATCTGTCTCTCTATGTTTATATATTATTATATATATTTCATACATTGCAACAAGAACACCATTCTGTGGCATAGTCTGTCACTCAGTGATGTCATGTCCTTTTTATTTGTATGTGCATACTGCTTGTAGGCTTGCATAAATGGAATGAATTCTCTTCAGCAAGCAACCAAGTTTGGTTTTGTCTCCTCCTGAAACCCATTTTTATGCTGTGCCTAACTGAAATTAAATGCAGGTATATAATTTCCACACCTACTGTTTCTCTGCTGTACTGGCATGACTGCTGTGGGCATCAGAGCTTCTAGAAGTCTCTGCCTGTTAGTTGAAAGGAGGTATTTTGCTTACTGTTTGCATTGCCATAGTGTCTGGAAGCTGTGCTCAGGGACCTTCACTAATGTGTCATGTCCAGTATAATGGAACAAAAACTTCAGCATGATCCCCTAAATATTATGATCCAAAATAAAGAACAAGGAGCTGTGAGTGGTGCAAAAGAGAAATCAAGCTGATGTTAAGAAGAATACATTGGTATGTATGTGCATTATCCAGCTATGTACTTTCTCATCCTAGGGTAAGACCAAAGGGAATTGTAGAACTTCTGTAAGACTCCCACTGTTCTCTGAGGGTTATCCTTGGGACATGTGAATGGCTTGGGTTTGGGGGATTTTGAAATGTATCTAACTTGACAAAATGCTGAAAATTAAGGTAAAAAAATCTGCATCAACCCAATATGAAAAAAAATTATCTTCAGACTGCTTGATTGTTTTTACAGTGTTTCATATTTAAGGTAATATTTTAAAATTTTGAAATGGAGTTTTCATTTCAAATTTCAGTTGTACAGGAAAAAATTGTTTTTCCTGTATTTCATGTTATTTTTCCTTTTCCTCAGTATTTTTTCTAAGCTGTTCTAGTTCTTTCTTCATCTCATCCCCCTCATGTGCCTAACCCCCCAGAAATACATAATAATAACTACCCCTTCAGGTAAAAGATATTTCTGAGTGAATGTATCACTCTGCCCATCCCAAATGGCTCATAGAAGTACTGCAAGAATTTCCCATTTCATTGTAGAGTGGTTATTGGGATACTTTGGAATAGGGATGAAAAAACCTGTATATTGAAAGGATGTTACTGGTAAAATGCCCCTATATAAATATGGTCTTTAAGTACCCAGGGACTGTACATGTGTTACAGGACAAGTATGCATATCCTGCTCAGGTTTCAGGACACTCTTCCTGAGTGGGTGTTTATCTCAAGTGCTGACAGAGCAGAACAGACTGATTCTGTGCTACTCAGTTTTCTTGGCTCACAGTGGTATGTCCATTAAAACAGATGGGAAGTTTTCCTTTACTGTTGGTTGCTACATGTGGTGGGTGGGCAATTCACTTTGCTGCTGCTAAGAGGGATTCTTACCTCTGTCAGGACTCTGAGGCAGCTGTGAAGAAGCTTAGGCTCTTATTTTTGCTACTTGTCTTTAGGTTCCCTCTTTCTTTTCATCCTCACCCTTCTCCTACCTCATAGTGTCCTGAGTTTGTGGTACGAGTTTACCTTGTCCTGGATAGAAACCCAAGAAGTGGCAACCAAGAGTTTGCAGATCAAAGGTTCAATCAATGCATTATGTGGCTGATGAAAAGATAAAATAAATCTGCAGTATTACTGTTTTAAATAATCATATGAAATTAATTTTTGCTCAGTTTGGCTGATCTCAAGAATATGCTTCTGTGTCAGTGTTCATATATGGGGGAGCCTTTGACAAAATGGGCACAGAGAAACTTGAAATTAAAAAATCAATGAGATAACAGTTTTTGCTTGGATCTCTGAGGTGCAGTCCTAGTTCAAATTCTTAAATAGTGTTTTATTGGATTAATGCTAAGAAAATTCTTGCGGTAGTAGTGAAAATGCTAAGAGGTCTTGCTCACAAAATTCTTTTTTTGTTGTTGATGGCACTGTTTATCTTTAATTTAAAAACAAATCTACTTTGGCCTGTCTCTTCTGATTTGAGCATTGGAATGAGTAGTACCCAAAAATTCCATCTTAGAAGCGCTTATAGATGTGAAAGAACTTACTGATTTAGCAAAGGAAGTATTTCCCTTCTTATTTTGGACCAGGCTGTGGGTGGTTGCAAAAAAACTGTATTTAAAGGTTAGTTTATTTTCATGGATTCAGACAGAAGTGAAGTAGCAGATTTTAAGAACATAAAGGATCTTTAGACAGTCTAACCTGATTCATGTATTAGTTAATTATCTGAGAGCAATAACCTACATTTGATAAAAGTCTGTCTTTCAAAGGTACTTGACTAAAAATATCTTCTGTATTAAAGACAGTCTAATGTGCACACATGAGGATGTGAAGTATGTGCAACTATTGGAAGTTACTTTTAGTACCTGGCATGGCATAGTCTCTTCATAAGGAAGTCATATTTCTAATTTGCAGTGGTGTTGCCTGAATTTTCAACTGTTGAGTTTTTTGATACCTTTGGCAGTAAAGAGCCATTTAATAGGTGATGCAGTTTCTCTACAGAGTTATTTGGATCTCTCAATAATTCCACCAATGTAATTTGTAAAGCATCTTATGGTAAAACCTCTTGTCTTATGATTTTGCATCTCTTATATCATTTCCTTTCTTTGATCAGAGGTGGCTCTTTGTAACTACTAAATCTTACAGTGCTCTCAGTTCTCTGTTAGCTCAGTTTTTCTTAGATCTAATTCTGTCCCTGTCAATAGTTGGTTCTCTAGATACTTTTACTTATGGGTGGTACTCTAAGTCCCCCATCTTACTGGAGTTTGAAGTGATCTTTTTGTACAGTCTTTGATCCCTTTTCTTGGAGTGGATCTTCATTACTCATGGCTTTTCCAGAAATATTTTGAAAGGGTTCTGTGGAAGTTCCAGGTGGAGTTTGCTCTGTGTGAGGTGGGTAGGAGAATACAATGTACAGTGTATGAGGAAATGAGGCTAAGCAAGCTCTACAATTGTAGTGGAACCTGTACTCAGCTAATTCTAAAGTGATGACAGGCCTAGCATGTTATTTGGAGCTGTAAATTAATTGTATGACTAACTACTGTGGAGAGCAGCTGTTGTCTTCCACTCTTTTCGGATCTGGGATTCCAAGTCTTTTTTTGATACACCATGAAAAAATACCTCATCTAAACAGTTGAGTCTCCTCTTTTGTTGTGCTTTAGTCGGTGTCATATTCACTCCTCTGAAGGAGTTCTGGACACTGGCTTGTATCCTTTGCCTGTGTATGAAATTGCAGAATGTTTGTGTCCAGATTATTCATCTACCAATGACAGCAGCCCAACAGAGCTTAGAATGAGTACTTAGAAGGTGGAACTCTCAAATGGAATAGTGGCATAATGGAAAAAAAAGCATAATAAGGGTTCACCAGTACATGTATATGTTGTGGATGTCTTATTTATGCTTTTACCTTCATAGTTAAAACCTTGTGTAAGTGGCATGGTGGTATTATGGGATATTGTGGAACTAGTTAAGAGTTAGCTAGCTGGAGAGTTTTTGTGTACTTTTAAGTGTTGTCAGGTGAACATGTTTTTTATAATAAGTAAGTTGCACTAGATCTATTACTGGTTTGTGTGCCTGTGTACAAGTGCTTTGTTTATATAAAGAGGTGATATTTATGAAGTGGTTCTTTGAAATGGAGGAGTGTAATTTACTAAGAACTAAACTTAGTTTTGTATCTCAAGTGACATTGTAGAAGTAATTAGCTGAATAGCAATAGTTTCTAGAAATACAAAAATAACAATAATTTGTCAGCAGTCACAGTAATCTCTGTTCTTGCTAATGTGTTTTCTAAGTTAGATCCTTTAATGGCATATGTGATGGCATATGTTCACAGTCTGAAATACTGTTTTGCTGAGGAGAAACATTGGGCAGGTAAAGTAGGTACCTTTTCTGTTACTCTGTGTGTCCTGCTGAAGGTCTGAATGTATCTGCATGATCTGGCCAGCCTTGCCCTTGTCCATAGTGCTAAATTCACATATACTGTTAAGAGGACTCGAGGTTCAGCCATGTGGTTCTTCATAAAGCCTGCACAAGGATTTAATTTTCTTTAGGTAAAAATGTCTTTAACTGTAGGTAGAGTTGTTAGCTTTGCTTGTTTTGCAGTGCTCTCTGCTTATTTGCCTTCTGTGTTGGATGCTAGGGAAAATGGATGGCTATCTTTCACTTCAGCATCACAAATAGAGAAATATAACCAGAGCAGATCTCTGAAGAGAAATGCCTTAATTCTGGTTCCGACAGGTAGCTGTGAAGGAGGCTTAAGGGAAGCTTTAAGAGCAGTGTAAAGCATTGGTTTTTATTAGGAAGGTGTTGCATTTCTCCGTCTGTTTTTCCTTCCCTAAGCTTGAATGTTTATGCAAAAATATGGGAAAAAGATTCCATCTGCTGTACTTTGTCTCTGCTGGTTTTATTTGGCATAAATAATTACAGAGAGAAAATAAATGCAAATTCCCTTTCATTGCAATTTTGTAAGGTTTTTATAACAAGGGGAAGATGGATCAAGTACTAAAAAAAAACAGACGCAGTCAGACAAATTCAAATGCCTTGCACAGTTTCATAATTCATTACAAATTCAATTAACTCATAAAAATAACATCTTCTGTGCTCATTGAAAACTTGCTTTCTTTTTTACTTGAGTTGGCTAGAAGGTCATAAGAAATTTTGAATGGCAAGTATTTGTGGTGCATTGGATACGTTTTACCAATAGTGCAGTAACAGATTCTGATAAGTTGTGTCCTAAGCACCTGCATGCTTACCAACACTTGGTGGGTAGAAAAAATGAGCAGGAGAGTGAAAGTGTAAAAACAGGTAACACTGAACATATAAACTAGTTATCTGGGGCATATGGTAGAAAGGGTTAAGAAATTAGGGAGCTTTCAGGGCTAAGACTGAGACCCTGAACAGACAGTGCATTTTAGGTTGTGGGAGCCTGAGGAATTTACACTGCAGACTTTGGTTGTTAGCTAGACGATGGCCTCAATGCTCAGTGTAAATGGAACTTTGGGGTCTTGTGTTGTCATGTTGTGGGTTGCACTGTAGGTGGGTACTACGTCTGAGAAATAAGGCTGGCCTGTGCAAAGGTGAGTGTTACAGGAAAGAAGAGACACCAGTAGTATCATTATTGCATTGCAGCTGTGCTATTGTGCTGTTGAATTCTGCAAATTCATCAATCTTAGCAGTCAGAAGTCTGCTTGATTCTTGAATTATTCTGCTGTTAAAAAGTGTGAATTGGAAGTTTTCCTTAGTTCACACTAGACGTTTGCCCTCATTTTAGCAAATCCTTGGTTGATAAGTATTCTAAAGAATGAACAATCTTAAAATACACTGAGGCTGTGATAATGCTGTAGTGTTGTTCTGTCTTAGACAGTTGCATTCATATTAATTTCTATGGTAGATGATGTTGTGAGACGATTTCCATTAAAACTATTTTATAACCCAGTTTAAAACTTGCTGCAAATGAAAGCTCTTAGAGGTGAGCTAGACAAAGCAGATGAAAAAGTACATGGTATAGCCCAAAAAAATAGGCATTCAGATTTTTGTATCCTGCTGATACGTGTATATGTATGTTTGGGGTTTCTTTGTTGGTTTTGTTTTCTTTTTTAAACGGTTTTTGATGTGGACATCCTAAAGGGGTTTAATCATGTATCTGCTTTATGTGACCTTAATAATTGGTGTAGAATATGGGTCCCAGGGTCCTCCTAAGGATGTTCTGAATACTGGCAGGAGAACAGACATTTTTCTTCATTCCTCTCCTTTGGTTCCCCTGTCTGTTGCATGGCAGTGATGATAACTTGTTTTACAAATACTAAGCTTTCTGCTGAGCACATAAGCCATGAATTAGTTGTCAGGGACAGGGCCGGGAAGGTGCTGTGGTGAATTTTGGCCTGGTAGGATACATGCATATTCATAGAGTTGAATAAGCTTCTGAAATTGTTGAAAAAAATACTCTGGGATTTGATGTCTTCCTTGCTGCTGAGAGATGGATTACTTCTAAGAGCAATTCCCACAAATCTAAATCAATGCTATTCCAGAATTCCTGCAATTTTTTGACACTTGGAAGGGGTATGGATAAGTAAAAGAGTGTAAATTAGTATAAAGCCTTCAGTAGAGTTGGCAGTTGATCAGTACTGAGGCTTTGGGTATTCACACAGCTCTAGAAAGTGGCAACTGAAATACACAGAGACAATAACTTCTTGTCCCATCTTTTATGGAAGAATCCAGGTTAATAAGTGACTATCTAGTGGAGGTCTCCCAGCTGTCTGTCTGCAGCTGAGTATATATTCTAGTCTCTGGCTAAAAGGAAGTTTGATGATATTAGAAAAGATTTTCAAATGGGTTAGGCATGTTCTGAGAATGCAGATCTGCACTTTCAGTCTATTTAGCATAAGATAGTCATGAAGTTAGTGGCTGACATCAGTTAACATGAGTTAGTTTGATCCTTGGCCTTATCTCTGTATAATGTACTATATTATTTACCTATTGCAAAGTGAGGGAAGAGACAAGAACTTTTTTTTGTGTTACTAAAGGACACAGACTATAGCAGTTCATAGCACAACACCTAACTGTCTAAGTATTCCATGGGTTTCTGAAACTCCTTTTTTTTTTTGAGGATTTTTTCATAAACCTCCTAAACTCTAACATGTGCTTGTACTTCTTCCTTATCTGGCTGCTTTTGGTGATGTGGACCTGCTTGCTTGGAACATGCAGTATTTGTAGAGGCTTGTATTGGTGGCGAGTCCCACCTTCTTTCTGCTGGCTCTTGAAATTGGCATAGTGTGATCGTGTACATGTTAGACTTTTTGGATGGTGATGAAAGGCATTTCTTTGGTTAACTGTAGTTGTTGTAATCGGCATCTACACAGCTCATGCTTTTTGAACAGTGGCTTAATTTTGTTTTACTGAATTTTAGATTTGGTATTCTAGAGCAATCACTTTCTTTCATCTTTCACCTATCATCTTGCTATGGCCCTGCCCCAGATTACTCCTAATCTTTAATTCTAGCAGAATCTACCTTTTGATTCCTTTGTCCAAAAGGAAGAAAGGTAAGACTCAAAACAGCATTAGATTGATTTTTTGTCAAATAGATTATTCTTTATTTCTGGTTGAGAGATCATTTCTTCACCATGACATGATCTCCTGCCTTACCTCTAATCACTAAAAAAGGTTAAAGTAGCTGGCCCAGTCCAAAGTCTAATTTCATATCCTGTGTTGTGCAGTTCTTTTCCTTCTAATTATAGTGTGTTAGTAAATATAGTTCTCTTCACACTGTTGTTTGTAGTGTTTAGAAAGAAGAGCTTAAATTGAGACTAGATATTTTTTCATAAATCCAGATAGCTTCTTTTTAATGTATTTCATGCTATTACATAGGATTTTAACAAGTAAACTGTAATTACGATTCAAGGAGTGTTCATTTTAATATTTGGCCACCACTGCAGAGTCCTGGTTTTAGTCTCTCCTTGAGTTTCCACTTTAGATGGCAAGGATTTATTTGAAATGAGTCTGTCTGTTCTGCATAGCAGGTTTCACCATTCAAAACTAAAGCCTTTTCTGTAGTGTGTCTGCTCTGCCTGATTAAGAACTTCTCAAACCACCCCAATACAAAGTTCATTTGTTAATGAGTGAGAGAAATAAGTCTGGAACTATCTTTCGGAAGGCCAGATATGTTCCTTTGAGCATTTTTCCTGTAACAAGCTTATAAAGTTTAGATTTATTAGCTACTGAAAGTAAGTAAAAAATCCTTCAGTTGATACAGCTATCATATTAAAGACTGTATAAGATAGTAAAACACAATTCTGCTCTGCTGTGCAAAGTCAAGTTATGGTTATAGGCAACAAAGCATTAACCAAAATTGGCCAGCAAGGCACTGACACTGGCTAAGGAAAGATTTTGTTCAGGACATACTTAAAAATGTAGGCACACAGTTGTATTTTCCAATTTCAGATAAGACAGAGTGGCACAGATGTTTTCTTGTTTACAACTTGTAAACTGTGCTATTGTTGTAGCTTTTAAAGATACTCACTCTGAGTATAGCTTCTGAAGAGAATTGCTAAGAGCAGTCAGCTATCCCTGAAATTTCTTGGAAAGTTTATTTGCCACAAGATAAAATTACAAATTGATGCAAACCATATATACCTTACCATGGCAAATTTCCAGCTTCTTCTGTCTTATTTCTTGTGTACGAAGGTAACTTTGTTTTTTAATATCCTACACAGACTTTGTGTTTTGTTGATCTGTACTCTGTTTCTCTAGCCAGTTAGTATTAGCTTGGAAATTTTCTGGCTCTGTATTCCAGCTCCAATTGATTTGAAATAGTACAAGCTTGGAAGAGACTTCTGCTTTTGGAAATCAAGTCTATATTCCTTGAATATAGAGGTACATCATAGATTTTCATGGTTTGATTTTTAAAGAAATACTCTTTTGTATACATTGTGTCAATAGTAATTTTTTTGTTTTTTCTTATGTTATTTCACTACTGTTTTGGTAGCAAAAGAATGTAGCCTGATGAAACAGAAGATTTGATCTAGACACGTTTTGGTAAAAATGTGTGCATCTGTAATGTTTGTAGCAGCTTGTAATTTACTGTGCATGCTTTTGCTTTGGAGTTTCAGTGCTGGGATGCTTTCAGGTATGGTTTTTGTTCAGGTAAAATTCCTATTTGGACAGTAGACAGAATGCAAAGGAAATAGAAATGAGAATTGGTTACTTTTTAAACTTTTTAATGAACTTGACATTTTCAAACTCTTTTTTCCCGTCTGTGCTTCTCTTTTTATTTCATAGGTGCACATACAATTCTCAGGCTGCGGTTAGTAAATTTCTGTCATATTAATTTTAATTTAGCATTTTGGTTTGTTGGCCAAAACTTGTGCTGACTGTGTAAACAAAACAGAAGGATCCCCAGGTTTAAGATAAAACAAGGAATTTGGGCATTTACATGGGTGTTTTCAAAAGAGGCAGTAGTGCTTTGGCCATGCTATGTTTGCTCAAGTGTGAAGGACAAAGGTCTTTTTAGTATGTTTTTAATTAAAAGTTTCTTTGTAATCAAAAAGCTTAACAATAACTGCTGCATAGCAATAGCTATGGTTAGTTCTGTTACATTGTGGAAGAAAGGGTATGTCATGGTTGTTTGTGTGACAGAGTTTAAACAATATATGAAGAGGTAGAATTTGAGAGCCCTTTCCCTTGCTGAGGCATTTGTACTGATGTACAGTATATAAACCAAAAGAACTTCTATCTGTTGAGGAAATAAAACCTAAATTAGAAATACCTACCAATCTCTGCATATGTTAATCACATCCCACATACAGCTGGGACTTCAGAAGAAAGGCCAGGTAAGTATGATGGGCTTTCAGGTCTTTATCTAGCATTTGCCATATTTCAATACTTGAACATCTCTTTATGGGTTAAAACTTTGTAGCAGCACCACCAGTGTGACTGTGGCAACAGTCCGTGTGCAGGGGTTGGGGCAGGCAGGCAGTGTACCCTGTGCCTTGGCTTTCTAGTGCCTCTTACTTCTGCCATGCCAAGAGTGCATGGGCAGAAGACAAAGGTTTCTCTGACTTGCTTCTGGCACTTCAGGGTTTGGTTTGGTTTTTTTAAATGAAGACACCTGAAAATAGTATTCTATTGCTCAGTTTAAGGTTTCATTTAAAAGGCAAACCTATAGTATATGGATTTGGAGTAGTCTGAAAGTTCTTGTCCGCAGTAATGACATCCCTCCTCAGTATGCCTCCATCATGGATGTGTTCATTCCAAATGAATTCCACAGCTACAGTTCTTTGGGTATAAACTTGAGAAACAAATGGTCTGGATAACAAGAGAGACTTGTCTTATACTTGTTAGCCCTTACATAATGTAGCATAAGGCTTCTAACATTAATATTTCTGCTGCATTTCAAAAATACTTAATTCTTCAGTAAAAAAATAATTTAAAAGACAAAGTCCAGAAAAAAAAGGGCTGTTTATTTTTCCTTCAGACATACAAGTACATAGTAATGTCTATAGTGTAAAGGGCATACTTCTATTCAAAGCAACAGAGTGACTGTGATTATTGCCATTTAAGAAAAAAAAGAGAGCAAATATTAAGTGTTCTTTTGATGGCTGATATAATGATGGCGTAACTAGGTTTGCATCCCTGATTTCTTGCCTTGCCTTTTTTTTTTTTAGTTTACTAGAATTTTTTTCCCAGATGGACAGGGGTTACATGGTTCTCTGTTTCGACTGATGTTTGATGGTGGAGGGTGGTGAGTTCTTGCTAACTTTATAGACCATTTATTCTTCGTATGGACTTCATGTGTTGTGAGATGGACTCTAGTGTATAGATTGACAGAAAGTAATCTAGTACAAATTAATGTAGTAAGTTTACCCTCCTTTTCTTTTAGCATAATGGCTGACAAATCGGCAAAATCAAACTCCCATGAGGGAGCTACGGCGGGAGAAATAAGTGCTCTGGAAGAAGCCTTTAGAAAATTTGCCGTCCATGGTGATACAAGAGCCACGGGAAAAGAAATGCATGGGAAGAACTGGTCAAAGCTGTGTAAGGACTGCAATATCATAGATGGGAAGAATGTGACAACCACAGATGTTGACATTGTCTTCAGTAAAATCAAGTAAGTTCATTTCAGCCATAATTTCATTGTCCCTGACCCCCCATGTTTTGTAGATACCATGTAACTTTACCTTCTGTTGGTTCTGATACTGTGAGACACTGTTTGACAAAATCAATCTCTTCCTTGTTCCTTTATAAAATTTTCTTGCTTGGTCTGAAGATACAGCTTTCAGCTTCTGACCTGCTATCTTAAATTGACTTCAGTTTCACAGGTGTTATACTATACAAAGAGAATTATGTGGTCAGGATAAATGCAGGCTATTCCAATAAACTGGACTGCAGTAAGTGTTCTCAATGTTTCCTGAAAGATATCTCAATGAAGTCAGGATGTCAGTATGATCTTGCCAAAGCTTGGTCTCAGAGGACTGAGGCTAAGGTGGGATATGTACTAAAAGTCAGTATTGTGACAACAGTCATGATGTTCAGCACAACACCAGCTCAGGTTTGAAGTAGAGGGCCATGCCAGACTGATGGTGAATATGGGATGATGACTCTTGGCTGTGATGAATTAGGAGTGTCTTGGTCGTCTGATGTTATTTTTGTGACTGGAGCTTTAGGGAAACTTTCTCCCCAGTTGAAAACCAGGCTTAGTCAAAAACTTGTCAAATCTGAGAGAAGATATGAAAGGAAATATGTTAACAAGGAATTAATCTGTTATGGCATATTCTGTATGAAGCCCCAGATAAATCTTTCGGTTTTGCTTTATGTGTAAAGTTGGATTATTTTCACCTTTTGTATTCCCCTGACATCTTATATGATAATCTTGTCTTTTTATGTTTTCTTTAAACAGTAATTGTTTAAATTGTTTCACACGTCATTGTGTTGAGGGACATGCTTTTAAAAGGGGTGCCTTAGTTGTACTTGTAGCTTGTAGGAACACTTATTTGGCTCGTGCACTCAACTGTTGTGGTGTAATGCTGGGAGAACATGCAAACTGCATTGCTTACAAGGTAGTTGGAAAATCTTGCTACAAGCACTGCCATTTAAACTGCATCAAAATGGAGAAGGTCAGAGAAGAAAAGACCTTTAATCTTGAGAGTTGTCTAGTGTAACATATATAGAATGATATTAGAATGACCTTACTTATTTCATTGATTTCTTTCTTTGTTTCTTTTCTTCTTGGGAATCTTATCTAGATAACTGAAAACGTGTGCATGTGCACGCTCCTACCTTCTTGTTCTTGCATCAGTCCCTACTTGTATTTTCTTGAAAGCTGTATTAATGGAGTTAGATATATTGTCAGGCTTATTTGAAATGGATGTTTAGGCTGTAAGGTTTTGTTTCTTTTTTGATTGATGGTATTTTCAAATTTTCTTTGACTTTCATCAGTCTAAAAATTTGTTTTATTATTTCCTGTAGATAAATATAACCTTAGTGCTATTTTCTCATATCAGTTTCTGGACTCTTTAGTGGCAGAATGACCCCATGATCTGGCATAAACAGATACACAGCATTAGCAGACATAAAGAAGTATCAGGTTTGGTGACTGTTGGGGCAGAAGGAGTCCAGTCCTGTTGTACAAGAGTGGATTGTAAGATGGCAGATACCTGAGGCTCCTGGGGCATGTCAGCAAATCCCCTTGCTGCTGTTGAATGCTCCCAGCTCAGCTTGGGGGTTCTTGTCTCTGTCTCTTGAGAGGGAGGGCTAGCTCAGCAGCTTCTCAGACCTCGCTCCTGTGACTGCTGTTAAGTGTTGTCATTTCTCTTGGAAGAGGCATGCCATCTTTTCCTCTATCCAGTTGTCCTGGTTTAACCCCAGCCAGCAGCCAAGCCCCACACAGCTGCTTGTTCTCTCCCCCACCAGCAGCACTGGGGAGAGAATTTAAAAAAATACAGCTGGCAAACTCATGGGTTGAGATAAAGACAGTTTAATAGGAAGAGCAAAAGCCATGCACACAAGCAAAGCAAAACAAGACATTAATTCATTGCTTCCCATGGGCAGGCAGGGGTTCAGCCATCCCTGGGACAGCAGGGCCCCATCACATGGAACAGTGACTTGAGAGGACACACACCATCACTCCAAATGTCCCCCCTTCCTCCTTCCTCCCCACACTTTATTTACTGACCATGATGTCATGTGGTCTGGAATGTCCCTCTGGTCAGTTGGGGTCACCTGTCCTGGCTCTGTCTCCTCCCAAGCACACTCACACTCCTTGCCAGTGTGGCACTATGGAAAGCAGAAAAGGCCTTGGCTCTGTGCAATCCCTGCTCAGCAATAACAAGAAAATTGCTAAATTATCAACCCTGTGCTCAGCACAAATCCAAAACACAGCTCCATATCAGCCACTGTGAATAATGTTAACTCTACCCTAGCAAAAACCAGCACTCTAGTATTTAATAGCTTGGCAGATAACTGCATCAAATGCAAAAGTATCTTAGTTTTAATTGTTTGATTTTTTTTTTCATTCCTCAACCTGTACATTTACATATAGCATGTATTTTATATATTCTTCTCTTTTAAAATGATTTTATTTTTAAATTATATTGCCTAAGTGGTGTATGGGAGCTGAGATTTGCTATCTTTATTAGGAAGGTCTGTTTTTTGAATGTATGCTTTCAGTAGGTATACTTCCACATTTTCTTAACTATTGGGGTTTTGTGGGTTTTTTACATTTTATTCTTGTGTGCATGTGTTAGCAATTCTTTTTAGTCTGGATCACATATGATATTTTAGGCTTTAGGTTTTAAAAAGGGAAGATCTAATGGCTGTAGGAACTCAAGTGTTAGTAATATGCTTTAACTTAGGAGGGTTAAGCATAAGCTGGATATGCAGAATTTTTTGAACATGTTCAGACAGCAGTTTTTCCTTGCTTTCTCTTTTACTTCACATTTAACCCTAAGCTCAAGGATAAGGATAGATTTGATAATGCATCAAAGCAGGCATACTCAGACAATAAACTCATACTCATTTTTATTTTACAAGCAACTTTTTCACAGCAGAGCTCTATGGTTTTTTGACAAACCAAGTTTTTCCCCGTCTATGTTAAATGTAAAACCTGAAAACACTATAAAAGAATCTCCAACTCCCTCTAAAAGAATCTCCAACTCCCTCTAAAAGTGCAAAGTGCAGCTTCCATGCCTCAATAAGAATTCTGCTTCTTGTTACCAGAAGGCTTTGTGCTTCACTCTTGGGTTTTGGGCTCTTGAGTTAAAGTGTTTTTCACAAGATTATTCTCAGCCTGGGATTCCTATAATCAGCCAAAGTGGTGGTTCAGTGGGATGGGGCTGGTGGATTTAAGCAGTTGTAGGCTAGCCAGGAAACACAACAAACATAAAAGGAAAGTGTTTCCCATACCCAACTACAATTGCCATCTAGCATTGTGTTAGAACTTCCAAACATATTTTCTGATGGTTGTATTACTGGGAAGCCACTGTACATAGCAGGGTTGTTTTCTAGCAAACTATACTTAGAGTTTATGACAATGGCACATGTTGTTCAGACACTAGAAAATAATTAATCTGGTAGAAATGTTCTTTGGGTTTATGAGTTACTATGTACAAAGCCCACATTTGTTGTCTTGCTAACTTTCCCAGGCTTCATTTATTATTCTAGTGGATACTGGCAAAATAGGTAGGAACTAAACATTGCTGATAGGGTAAAGTAACAAGGAAAATTAATAAGAGATTTGTTTACCTAAGAGCTACTGGAAGATAGTGTTTTATTCGTCAGTTGGCAACTTGCTCTGCTCCAGGAGAGATTTTACCTCTGAAGTAATGAACATTTTTGTAGACTTAACACCCACTCTCCACCTCTGCCAAACCAAGTGAACAAACTTCAGAAAGTTTTAAATAGTCTGTGATACTTCTTGAAAGCTGACACCTAGGTCTCTGTCTTTCAGAGATTAGTTCATTTAAAGTTAAGTTTAATGTTGTTATAAAGGTGGAAGAAATTCCACTGAGCCTTTGTTACAAATAAGAAAATAAGTGTAGAACGCATGAAGATGTCAGGTCAGACTGAAATGCAATTTGTCTATTTATCTTGCATAAAAGGTCTACTGAAGGCCTTCATGTGAGCACAACATTTATATGTACTTGAGGATAAAAAGAAGGAATGGTATAATGCAAACAATCCATGGTAGTAGACATGAAAGAATTATTGCTAGAATTACATTTTTTGGTAAGAAAATATGTAAATTGGGTGATCTCTCCCCTTCCCTCCACTAAATATTTCTGCTTAACAGTAATTTGTAGGGTCCCACAAGTCCTTCCAATTTGGTGGATTGTAATATAAGTTTATGTTTATTAAAATTGTCAGCTCAGAAAATACAAGAAATGAAGCAGCAAAGAATTTTTCAATGGTATTACTTGAAATGCAAAGCTAAAGCCCTCTTATGAGAGTAGCCACATGTATGAATATTTATGATTTGCATCCCTAGAGAGCAGAGTTAAAACACCTACATTTATGCCAAATACTTGGATTGCATTAATGCAGTTGGAATAGACTACAGTTTCTGTAATGAGTAGAAGAGTAAACTTTTCTTATTTTTTAGGTTATAAAACATACAATAAAGCCATCTCTTACCATGTCACTAACTTTCCCTGCATCCTGTACCTGGAAGAGCAAAAGAAATTGTGAGGAGTGAATGACAAAAGTTCTGCGATATCTTATGGGATGAAATTTTTAAAAAATTTAAAAATGCAGCAAAGCCAGCAGAAGACTACATAACTGTAAATGTAATTGTTCACTAACCTTTCTTTTTTATAGGTTCATGTTCATCACTTGAGATGTTGTATTCCTTTCTTTGTATATTCCTTGGACTACATAGAACAGTAACACCAGTTGCAGGGTAAATTCTGATTTCAAAACTAGCTTTAAGTTACTTGCTTAAAGTTATGTAAAAATCCCTTCTGCTAATTGGTACCAGGAAAACCTTTTCTCTGTAAATGGCAAAAATGAGGCAACCTTTTCTCAGAAGAAAAAAAGCTTACATGATTGTTAAAAAAAAAAGCCTGAAAATACTTCATAAGAAGTGATTTTTCTAACTGGCCTATAAATTCACTGCCATACTTGAAGACAAAGAATAAGTCACAGTAATATTCTGTGGGAAAGGAAGTTTTCATACCTTACTGTATCTGAAATATTTGTGACAGGACTAAAACTAGTACTCCAACTTTTTTTGTTACGATAATATCTTCAATTTCCCTGTAGCTCAGTTTTTTGCTAAAATGTAGGAATTTAGTATAAATATGTTAGCAATATTAGATCATTTGAAGCATTAATTTTTCACACACTATCTGAACTTTATATAGAAATCTTTCTTTTATATTTTTTTTAAATGGAAAGTGATAATGCAATCTGGGCCTACTGAATTTAGAGACATACAATATGCAAGCATGTAATAGCATTTGAAGATGGATGTTTTTCATGACAGTGGGAATTCCATGGGCATCTTTTCAGTACCTGAAACATTTGTCTGCTTTCTTGGAAAATTTCATCATTAACTGTTTCTTTTCTGGTACCCTTCTGGAGTTCCAAAAGTTCGTAGGCTGTGTGTCTTGTATTTTGCTTGCAGAGTGCAAATATGGATTTAGTGAATCTTGTTGCTCTGGAGAAAGCAAAGTCATTGGTGACAGAGGAGAAGGGCACTGAAGAGTTCTGCATTTGGTATGAAAAGCAACATGTGGCTTCATTCTTCTTATTCTAGCAAGACAGTGAGACACAACAGTCTAAGAACTTCAGGATTTTTGTATTAAGGAAAGCAAAACACCCAAGAATAAGAGATGCTACTGAGCTCTGATAAGCATTCCGGTATGTTGCCTTAGGAACTTAAATTTCTTTGTTTATTGAGGGTCAACAACTGCTCTGGGAAATTTGATATGTTAGCTATGCCATACACATACTCCACTTGTTGTATGTAGTTAGCATGGTAATAGTAATAGCCTTGATATAAATACCTCAGCTCTTATTTTAGAAGTGGTACCACTCAGCACTGCAAGAATATGTTTTAAGCACTGCCATAAAACTACTAATTCTATGACATTATTAGACAGAAAAATAAAAATATTTCTGTTTACACTGGCATGTTACTGTGGTTGCAGGCAGGCCTGGGTGACGTCAGCCCTTGGATCCATTGCGAGCATTTATTTAGGTAGTCATCTCCATGGAAACATTTGTTTGTTTTGATGTTACTATGTGTTAAATTTTGAAAAAAATTTTGCGGTTCTATATTGGATTGTTATTGAAGGTTAGTTAAGCTACAGAAGCTTTGAAAATATACCTTACTCCCTGCTCTCTAAAATATTCTTGGTAAAAGATCAAATGGAAGCATAATTGTCTTCTGAAGTTCCATTAGAAGTTCCTGATGTTGCTTTGATGTGTTTTCTTGTTGCTGAGGAAGACAAAGGCCAGAAAACTCTCTTCCATCTCTTTGAGAAAGGAAGGTTTTGTTCCCATGGAGAATCTTCACAACACACTTCATTGTGCCCTGACTTTTGAGCAGACCCACCCGTGCGCTGTCCTCCCTGTCTTGCACACTTGGCTGTTTAGCCTAATTCCCACAGCCTGCATCAGTCAGGTCTCTGCAGGAGTGCTTCCACCTGAGAACAGCTGGGCCTTAATGCTGCAATAGTTCACCATGGCTGCAAGACTTGAAATGGGTGATGTTTGCTCTGAGAAGCTGGCAAGAAAACTCTCAGCAAGAATGCTTTCTGCATTTGTCAACTGCAATGTAATTGTTGTCTTTCTTTTGTACTGAACAAGTATGATGCTTCTTGCTCTTACTGTATTTGAAAGGACTAGTACTTTGACACCTGAGCTTATTCAAAACAAATATCTATCCATGAGGTTTCTCTGAAGAAAATAGTCTTTAATAAGAGATTTTTACTAAAGCCTCTCTTAAATTTTTGAAGTATTTAAATAGGTACAAAGTGGTCTTTATATATAAATGAAGCACCTAGTAGTTGCAAGCTGTATTTTACATCTGTACTGGAGACGTTCTTTTGATAGTGACATAGAAAAGGATTATTGTAATCCTACTTTATGCATGAAGTAGGCATAACAGTTAACTTTTGTACTTTAATATATCTGCATCAGGAAATAAGTTTTGAGTGGATATAGAACAATATGCAGAGCAAAATCTTTTTTTGTAAGTCTCAAGCAAACTGTGAAGTTGTGCATTTTTAAGTAGAAATGTAGGTAAGTTTCAACAGAAAGTGTTCTTTTTTGCCACATCTGTATTTTAATTGAAATTAAAATCCAATTGCCTTTTTGCCTAAAGAGCCAAATATAATGTTGCCATTTGCACCTTATCCTTCAAAAGCTTTTTATTTAAAAAAATAAAGCAGTTCTTCTCCCTCTTCTGCCAAGAGGCATAAATTCTAAAAGGGAAGCGGTGATTGCATGTGAAAAGGAAGATGGTTTTAAATTCACTTGCTGTAACATAGGCTTGTTTTATGCATGTATAATGGGTAAATTTTATACCCGTAATGATGTTTGCTGATTAGGATTTTAAAAACACCATTTTGCAGGAGCAGACATCACTTGAAAACCTATAGATACAGTGGTGAGTGATTCATTTCCCAGCTGATATGGAATGCTGCATGATGTCATATACAGTACTATATGTAGCAGCTTGCTTGGTATTTGCCACATTTTGTGGCCTATTCCACTTGTGCTACAAGAACTTCTACTGGCTTAGAGTAGAAGTCAGTTTTTTGTTGTTGTTGTTTTGTTGGGTTTTTTTTTCAGGTCAGCCTATTGCATCATAATTTAAAACTGCCTGCTTTACATTTATAAAAGCAGCTATGTGAAATCTGCCTTAATTTTACTGACTAAATAAACTAAGTAACAAGCAAGCATTTTCCAGATTGTTAAATATCAATTTTGATTTCATGGACTGAAGTAGAAGATGATTAAGGCAGCCTTGTCTGCAGCAACCAGGTGATTGTAAAGTTTAAGATCCTGAGAGGAATGATCAAGATTAACAACAGAATTACAAACCTGAACTTCAGAAGGGCAGATCTTGGCCTCTTCATTTGCTCTCTGGTAACCGCCCTGGAGAGTAGAGGTGTCCAGGGGAGCTGGTTGGTCTTCAAGGCAGCTTCATCAGAGCACAAGAATGTTTAATTCTCATGTGCAGGAAGTCAGGCAAGCTTGGCAGCAGGCTAGCAGGAGTAAACATGGAGCTTCTGACTAGGCTGGACCACGAGAAGGAAGTACACAAGACATGGAAGCAGGGAAAGGCTCTGTAGGAGGAATACAGCCCATGCATGAAGAAACAGAGTGAGGACAGTTAAAGTTCAAGCTGATCAGCATAACCTCAGTCCCTGGGGAGGTTATGAAGTAAATCCTTTTGGAAGTCCTTTCTCAACACACAAAGGCTAAGAAGGTGATTTGGAGCAACCAGCATGGATTTGCCAAGGATGAGTTATGCCTGATTGACCTCACCACTTTCTTTGATGAAATGACTGACTCTATAGGTAAAGGGGTGTAGTTAGTGTATACACTGATTATGGCAAGGACTTGACCCCAGTCACATCATGACCAAATTGGTGAGGCATGGGCTGGAGAGTGGGCCAGCAGTCTAGGAGGCAGCTCTGGAGGTGGTGGTGGTGTCAGTATCATAGTTTAACCCCAGGAAAATAAGGGGAAATGGGGAAAATAAGCCCCATGTAGCCGCTCTCTGTTTCCACCATTGGTGCGGTGGGGAAGAGAAATCAGAAGGATAAGAGTGAGAAAACTCATGGTTTGAGTAAAAACAGTTCAAGAGGAAAAGCAAAAACCACTCATACAAGCAAAGCAAACCAAGGAAGTGATTTACCCCTTCCCATGGGCAGCCTTCCCCAAAAAAGCAGGGCTTCATCATGCAGAATAGTGACTTTAAAGACTATCACTCTGAATATCCCCCACTTCCTCCTTCCCAATGCTTGTATGCTGAGCATGATGTCATATGATATGGCGTATACCATGGGTCAGTTGGGGTCAGCTGTCCTGACTCTGTTCCTTCCCAACTCCTTGCATATACCCAGCCTCCTCACTGGAGGAGCAGTAGGAGAAGCAGAAAAGGCCTTAAAGCTGTGTAAGTGCTGCTCAGTAATAACAAAAACATCTCTGTATTATCAACACTGTTTCCTGCAAAAATCAAAAATACCACTTCATATTAGTCACTGTGAAGAAAATTAACTGTTCTAGCCAAACCCAGCACAGATGGGAAACTTCTGAAAGTGAGGTGACAGCAGTCCTTGCAGTGAGTGTGACTTATGGCAGCAAGGAAGGGTAGCTACATCCTGGCCTCCATGAGTCTGTGTTTCGTCAGCTTGTCTGGGGAAGTGATCCTTTCTTTCAGCTTGAACTTGTAAGACTGTATTGGGACTGCTGTGCCCAGTCTGGGGTTCCTCTGTGCAGGAAAGAGATTGATACACTGGAACAGACTTTGTGCAGGGCCACCAAGATGGTCAGGGGGCTGGTTGTGGTACATGGTGACCTGTGGAATAAATATTAGTTTCTTCGTTCTCCTGTATAGGCAGTAGAAATTAACTTCTTGTTCTGAAGTTAGAGTGGAAATTTTATAGGGGAAAAATTGTGTGTATAGATGTTATTTTCTTCTAAAAGTAGATGTGAGTTAGAAATCCTTCATCTCGGACAGAGGATTAATATACTATATATGTAGTAATTAGATATATTTAATCTACCTATGGGTGTAAAACTACTAAAAGAATTTAGATGTAGTCTGCTTGGGATGTGATATTTGTGAATGGAGATGTGCTCCATCTGACATGGTGTTTATCGTTCTTCAACCTTTTTGTTTGTCTTTCCTTAAAAAAACAACAGTGGCTTGACTTGGAAGAGCCTAGTTGATGTATTCTTTCCATTATTGAGATTATTTTTTACAACTGAATTTGGAGCCAGTCTCATTAAAGACTGGACTTTAAATTAAAGTGGAGTTGCTTATTGTTTTCTTTTGTGTGAAGTGTGTCTGTGCACAAGCTAAACTGAAGGAACATGAATGAAATCCAATTTTTTTCAGAAGCTTGATCTCTGTTTCTGACTTTCTGCAGACTTTTAATGCATGTGCATGTATTTCCATGAATTTAAAAACAAAGTAAATACAGTTTTGGTAGGGAGTTCAGGTACAATCCTCTGCCCCCCTCCGCCCCCCCCTCCCCGCCCCCCCCCCCCCCAAAAAAAAAAAAGTTTCCACGTTACAGTCATTTATTGTTTCTCATTTTGCAAAGGTTGTGGGTACTGCCAGCAGATCAATAATTTTCAAAAACTTGCTGAGGCTCTGAATGTTGGTGCTGATTCTGTAGGCTCCCAGAACATTTTAACTGGATAAAGAAATCTCCATGGCAACTTTTTCTAGGAAGATGTGCTGTTAGATAGTGAAGTTTTATGGGTGAAGGAGCAAATGGAGGAAAGCATTCAGTTTCATCAAGGAGAGCTGACTGCAGCTGACAGTGTAGCCAGAAGTAGTGTGGCTAAGGTGTTGTACCCTTGTGGTGAGGAGTACCAGGAGCAGCTCACCTACTGCCTGTCACCATTGTTTTTGGCAGTGCAGGCACTCCCAGCACTGCCTGCTGAAAAGACACAGTCAGTCCCTCAGGTAGGCAGGGACTGTTTCTGTACTCTGTGGACATTCGTAATTCAGGAAAGAAAACCTACCAGAAAACCCTCCTGCAGGGTTTTGCATCGTTAAGTTTCTGCCGAAGCTGTGGAGCAGCTTTAAATCAAACCTGAATCTTTGTCAGTGACGGCAAGCGGTGGAAAATACCTTGAGGCAAAGTTGTTTCAGTGTTTCACTTTCACTGTGAAAGTGAAGGCACTTGGTGTCTGTTTTGAATGTGTAATATTCCTGAGGTCCCACAGGTTTTCCCGATGCTTTTCCTTCCCAGGAATTGGTTCTGGAGAGCTTTTGGGAACGGTGCCATGCTGTGTGCCGAGCTGCCCAGCCCAGAGTTCCCTCAAGCTTGCCAGGGGCTGTGGTGCTGCAGAAATGAGTCCTGTGCAGCTGCAGGAGTGTGGTGCTGCAGTGCCACTGCTCATGGGACCTTTTGCACTGTGTCAGCTGCAATGCTTTTGTGGCATTTGCTTGGGTTTTGAACTGTGGGCTTTGTAGAGAGGATGGTAACGTGTGCTGACAGAAAATGAGGGACGCTCCCTTGTTGGCACTGAATCGTCTTTCCTCTTCTTTGCCTCAGCTTTGTTCTGGAAGGAGAAGACCTGAAAGTGTGGGAAATCTTCCAGTTGCACACAGTTACCTTATTTTCATGTTTGTGGCACTTGCTTCATATGATACTTCTTGCCTTCTGACACACAAGTTGATATTATGGGGTCTTTGAGTCCATAAAATTGATGCAGTTTTCCTGCTGCAAACAAGCCAGGCCAGTGCAGCTGCAGAGCTTTCACAGGATATATTTTTCTTCAGCAAACTGCTAGATCATTCTGCTGTCTTGTTTTCATGATTGTGGCAGTAGGATGCTCAGGACAGCAAAAAGTTTTCTTGAGTGCTCTTTTTCAGGCCGAAACGTAGAAGACTCTAAAGAAAAGGATAAGCCACCACCATCATCTGGGGAGTAGGAGCTAGTACATCTGTTTGTCTCCGCTGTTACAGGAGACCATTGTACCACTTAGTGTCATTTGTGATCATGGGCATCAGCAGCTGCAGAACACTGGTGATCTTTGGCACCAGGCTGTGACTCTCATGACACATGACAGCGCTTGCTTCATTGCCCAGATGTCTTGGATCTTTATTATATGCCCTTTGGTTGCAAATATTGTTTAAAAATCAAAATAAGCGAACAAGTAGTTATTGTAATGTCAGTATGATATTTTAATGGTATATAAAAAGTGCAACTGATAACTTTTATTATATCTTTAGAATTGTGTACAAGAGAAGTTGTTTTTCTTGCAGTTAACAACAGATAACACAGTGATACTGTAACACAATAATAGTTCATTACAGCACAACTGAAAAATTCGTGTGAGAAAACAAAATGGGTCTGTGCTTATTGTCTGGAATCTATCTCAGTTATACAGGATCTCCAGATATTCTCCATACAATTCCCAGTATAGTACCAATTAACCCTGGATTTAGCTGCTTTGTGCTATTTGAGGTGTTTGTTACTCTTTGTGGCGTGATGTTTGTTAAACTATTGAATGGAACTGACAGTACTAAGAGTGGAGGGTTTATCTGATCCAGACCAATGTGTGAGTGATAAGAGGAGCTACTGACAAGAGGATCACAGAGTAGAGGGTGGGCAGTTCTTACTCATCATCATATGCAGTCTGTATTTCACAAAACGGTGTTATGTGTTTTCTTCTGCTAGAACAAACCTCTGTGGTATCTGCTGCCTTAAAAGCAATGACTCTGGTATTTACCATCAGCTCTCTCGTCACTTCCTGTGCACAGCAGCTACTGCTGCACACTAAGGTAGTTCATGCACAAGGGGAACACTAGGAGCTCTGTTTTGATACGCCTTTGTGGGCTGTCTTTCTGTGTTGCAATTTGAAACAGGTAGTAAATAACCTTTCTTCCAAATTTTGGCTGTTTACGTTTTCTTCCTGTTAGGGATGCTGTAGGGAAATAGATATCTGGGGCATTTGTAATCCAAATAGAGATCAGCATGTGTCAAACTATTTGCATTTGGCATGGTGCCAACAGAAGGTTCTGTAAGTTTCTAAGCAGTATGCATTGATTAGTGTTTTCAGCTCTACAAGAGAGTTTCTAGGGAGAATGTTTTATTTGATTTTTGGGCACCTGTTTAATTTTCAGCAAAAAATTTAACAGGTGAGCTGGCATTCTTAACAGAGCCTACAAATAGGAAAAATAAGAAAAAGGGAGTAATTTGGCATTTATAGGTTCTGTCTTTTTTTAGTCTAAAGAGCTTTGTAGGTTGAGAGAGAGGTTTCAGATCTAACAGAACAATGTGAGAAGGTACAGAAAGGTAGTTATAGTAAAAGAAAATATGTACCTCTTATGGTAGCTGACAGCCACTTTATTAGGTGATTGTCATGTGTATATCTAGAAATAAAGAATTTTAATTCTAGATGTCAGATGAAGATTGGGGTGAGCTGTCTGAGATTTGAGTTCAGGACATTTTTAATGCTAATTATTAGAGATAATGAGTGGTGTGGATGAAAATCTAAAATTAATGACTATAATATGAATAAATATTTTTTGTTCCCAGTAAGTCCTGGTACTAGTTTAAAAAGAACAGTGAAGAATATTCAACTTAGTAGATGCTTCAGAGAGCTAGTACATTCTAGTACATTTGCCATGTGCTTCAGCAATTCATCCTTTATTAAAAAACATAAATAGCATATTTTTTTCCCCAGACGTCATAGTAAAATTGAATAGAAATTATTTCCTTACCTTTACAGAAAACCTGGAGCTGTGCTGTCCTCTTCCAGACAGGTTGCTTTTCTTTCATCACTTCACCTCAGCTGAGAGTAATGGGAGAGCTTTGCATTATGCTGAAGTGGATGTCATAGCAGGGAAATCTGTTGAACTAAAGTGCAGAGAACTAGCTTGATCCTTTTTTTTCCCAAGACAACAGACTGTGTCCTATTAGGACTCCTCTAACCAGATGGAGAAAGCTATAGAGAGGGTATTAGGTAGTTAAATAAGCTGCTGGTTTTCCTGCTTCTGTGCTGAATAGGATGAACTCTGTGTGCTGATTTAAGATTCTGGTTTTGAGTCTGACTTGTAAATCCAGCTGACTGCAGCTGCAGTCAACATTGGCCATTTTGAACAATTTTGATAACTCCTTTCCTGATGTAGTTTTGTGTTCTTAGCCCAACAATACAGTATCTCATGCATGCTTGGAAGATTGTTCCTTTTATTTCCCTTTTAGGTGCTACACTGTGTCAACCAGTTATTGACTTCTTTGTCTTTGAGTACTAATCTGAAAGCCATGGTCCAGGTGGACAGTGAAGTGATGGTAACCTGAGGTAAACAGCAGAGGTATATAAGAGCAATCAGACTTAAGAACTACCCATGGAGAGCTGGACTTCTTTAATGTTAGGTACATTGACTTGATGTTATCTAACATGGCATTTGCTCTTTTTGGAAGTTTTTCAACTCCATTTGTCAAAGCTTTGAGATAAAGAAGATGACAAGACGTACTTTCTGGAGACAGTTACCCAAATAAGTTAGGCCAAGTGTGGATTAGATTTCTATATGTACTTGCCCCAGGTGTGATCTCTTAATCTTGGAAGAAGTAATTTGCTGAAGAGCACAGCTTCTGCAACATACATAGTGATTTTTAAAGGAGTTACAGTATTGATTAACCTCTCAATAGCATTGTTAATTGTAATATGCTGTTGTTTTAAGAAAATGAAGCATATAGAGTGTACCTGATTTGCATGTACTCAGAAGATTTGTGCCCAGAATTTCTGCTTGTCGTGTTTGTTGAGCTCCATTTGAAAACCTGCAGGGTTTTTTGAGCTTTGAAGTGTGAGAGGATTTGGCTTCTAATGCTTCTAAATGGTTTGACACCTTGTAAGTGCTCCAGGTTAGAAGGACATAAAGATGTAGTAGTTTTTGTTGCTGTGATCTTGGAGCTTTGTTGATGTGTAGGTATAGAGTACTCTGTAGGTGTTGGATAAGGTGTTCAGGAGTGCATAAAACTTGCTTTGTGTTCTACCCTGTTAAAATTTGTTAAGTAATTGAAGGAGAGCATTGAAGGAGAGCCTGAAACATTTGCTATTGAATTCCTACTGGTTTTGCTGTCCTTACTATGAGACATTAAATGACTATAAATACATTCATCAAGAACTTAAGCTAGTTTAAATTGACTACTTGTGTAAACATTCCTAATGTAGAGGTTCTGTAATAAAAAAGGCTGACATATAATCCTGCAAAGATGTTTGTCAGTTGTATGTTTTGGGAGGTTTCAGAGTAGACCTGCACAGGCTGGTACGTGCAACACAAAAAATAATAGAGCTGAATTGTGTATATATACATGGCATTGTGTTAATCTATTGGTTTTGTACCATCCTATTTTCTTGCAAGAGCCGGTTTGCTTTGTGCTTTATAGGTTGTGAGGATATACTTGACTTGCTTACGAATGGCATCTACCCTGTTGATAATGCTGATGGAGGGTGAGACACTCTGTGTTGGATTAGATCCCATGGAAATTCATCAGTGGTCCTCATTCAGATGATTTTGTACCACAAGTAAGTTAGTATATACCTGGAAAGTAAGACAGTTTTCTGACATTGTGGGAGTAGATACATTGAATATTCTTGCACCAACATGGCAGTGGATGAGCTTGGAGCAATACTTTGTTGCTTCTGCTGGTGAAATCAGATGCTTTTAAGAAAACAGTTTCAGAATTGAGATAGTGCAAAAGGCAATCCTGCCTCAAATACATTGCAACTGTATCACCAAAGAGTGGGAACAACCTTGCCCTCACAGCTATGGGTGTGATAAAGAGTGAGTTAGTTGGTAGAGTTTGGCTGTGCTGTGAGGACAAAGGGAGAGGAGGTTGCGTGAGGGAGGACAGAAAAGGTAAGCCCCTGTATGAGGAACAGACAGGGTTAGGTGGTTGTGCCAGGGACAGGAAGCAGCGAGCTGGGACTGCAGAAGGAAGAGAGAAAGAAGGAGGTAAAGAGCCAGAGCTGTGGGGAGCTGCCCATAGGATTGCTACATAGAAAAGGTATAAAAGACTTCTACATAAGATAGTGCTGATACTTGAGGCCCCCTGAGGTTTTTAATGAAGCACTCTGAGTGCAGTGGCCATCTCGACTACAACAGGAGAGTAATCCAAGAAAAATGGACATGAAGCTTCCTTTTCTGAATGTAAGTAACTGAGAGCTACTGGAGATTGTTAGTGTAAGAGTATACTAATTTGTATTTGTAGATGAAAGACCGTTTTATACAAAGCAAAAATCAAGAGAGCAGCAAATCTTATCCAGCATTGGCTCAATACCTTCCTTCAGTAGGTGTTGGTCTAAATAAGTCACAGATTTCCAAAAAAGTATATGCTTGCTCTTTTATAGTCTCTTCTCTTCTTTCACAATTTGTTCCAGCATCTTGGAGTCTTCCCAATTGTTCCTTATCATTTTGGTTTGTGATGATGATATCTGCAACTATGTGGGTAAACCTCCATTTATTGTAAACTGCATGTTTTGAATAGAGAAGTGCAATGTAAATGAAAGAATATCTGAATTGATATCAACTGTCACAATCTTCTGCCTTTCTTTTGGATTGGTTTCAGAAGCACATGAGTCAGCACTGTGAAGATCTTATATACAGATCTTTAATCCAGGGGAGGTGATAGATCCCCATAGAAAATTTGGTCACTCTGTTTATAGCTTTCACAAGGTGCCAAGACATTATTGGCATGGACTGTTCTGCAGATTCCGTGGCACAACTGAGAGTTCCATTTGGGAGATGTGTTCCCTGCTCTGGACACAGAGAGAGAGGATCAGTCTCTCTCACCCAAGGAGTCAAAATGGCTTCTTTCTGAAGCTGGCTGTAGCTTTATTGTAAATACTTGTTTGGCAGACTTCCTGTTTCTCTAGAGTTGGGGTTTTTTTGTCAGGAGATGGATAAAATTCTGTGCTTTGCCTATGTTAAATTATTTTGGTCTCTGAGTTTACAGGCATGCCCTAATTACCTGTGAGATATACTGGGCCTTCCTGCAGTTGTTCATGATTATGATTAGTAGGGAGATCTTCATTCAGATTGAGGGTTGCATTATCAATTGCAGCAACCTTGTGCTGAGATGGAAAGTGCCTAGAGATTGCTCTTGAAGTATACAAAATAAGTGATCAGATGCATTAGCTATTTTTTCCCTAAACTGTGCAAAGGTAAATATCTATCTCCACAAGATATGATAAGGAGAAATGATAAAGGCATAGCAGAATAATTTACTAGAGAATATTCTCTGCATTGGCAATAGCAGACATATGGAATTGGCTTGTGGATCTGTAGTGGAAACAAGGTGCTCTCATGTGTAAGTGTTACAGGGGTTTTGCTGCTCTATAATTTAGCCTTAACATTTTCCATCTGCACTTTTTAAAAATAGTATTGTTGTCTTCAAGTGGATACCTCTTCAAGTACTCTCTTACTCTCATTTGTAAACCGTTTGACAGACTGCTTTGGCCACAGTCTTCTGTCTTGCTTTCTGTTTTGTAAAATGAGAATGCTGCCAGTGCAGACAATTGTATCTCTAATTGCTGTTTCAGAAGATATGAAGATAAGAAGGGCATGGGGATCAGGACATCATTGTGAATGTTGTTGCTTTAACATAGAGTGAAATCTCCTTTGCAAGAAACAGACATAGAATAGGAAATTCTCCCAAGATTGGGGACTGTATATTTAGAGCTTTGCTGTGACCATCCAATTTTCCCTTTCATATGGGAAGGCAATCTTCCAGTAGGGGAGAAATATGCAGTTCCTTCATTATTTCTGTTATATTTCTTGTTTTCTTTGACAGAGAAAATGTCTGGTTTCTTCTCTGTGCATAACTGCAGTGTGGATTCTCCTTTCTTGAATGTTGTGATTTGGTCCTTGGCTGTTGGCTATGGCAAACAGTTTTGTGGCTTTCTCTGCATGTGAGCTATGGATATGGACCAACACTGTAGTTAGTTTCTCTTTTTTCACTTGGTGTGTCATTCTTGATTTCACACCTTTCTATCTCCAGCCATGGTCAATGACTCTTACACACTGAGATCGTGCTGGCGTCAGTTAATGCCAGCTGTCTATTTTTAATGCTGCCACCTTCTCATATTGCCAACAAAAAATGTTAGCAGATATACATACATCCGTGTTTTCTCTCTGTCGTCAGGATCACTGAAACAACCTCTCCCACAAACACATACTTTCTTACTTAGAGAGTTCACTATCATTGAGCTGTCACTGCGCTCAGAAATTGCTTTTGTGGTTAGATGTGATTTGACATGGAAAACAGTCCAACTCTGTGAATCCTTTGAAAAATTGGAATGGTGCGGTGCTGTTGTAAAACCATCTGACAATATTTTCTTATTGAGACAATCTGATAAAACTCATGGTTTTAAATTCTGTGTAATTAAACTCTAAAGGAAAATTCCATCTTGGATTAGAGTACTGCTGCTCTGGCTTCCATAGTTGCATTTTAGTAAACAATGAGTTGCTTACTGCTGAGCTTGTCTGCTGAGCTGGCTGCAGTTCCAAAATACATGAAGCTGTGTTGCTTTGCTTGAATTATGTTTCAGAAATAACTATGCAAAACTATTTTTGAAAAATACGTACCATATTTCTTGTGTATAGTATTAAATGGTATTGTACCTTTCTCACAAAAAACTCACTGAAAACTAGTCTGCAACTGGAAATATTTACTTGGAGGGCAGGGAGGAATGTTCTGGAGCTGGTTACCTCAGCTATCAGACACCATTTTCTGAATTTCTTGGCCAAGAAATACAAGTAAACTTGCCGTATCCTGGTGCAGTATGGTGATTAACAAACAGCTGCCATGCCTGAACAGTAGAGTGAATGTGCTCTAATATTCAAGGTTACGTTATTCATCCCTTTTTCTTCATTTTTCTTGTCATCAGCCAGGGACTTCTTTTCTTTACATTGACCAATTTAATTTCTGAGTTAGGATGGGAGTTTTTTCAGAGGCCTCAAGAAAACTGACACAAACATCTTTCTCCTTAGGAACAAGCAGTAAAATGTTCAAGTTTTAGTTGTAGTTTTACTTGAGCTTCATAGTGATTTAAAAAAACTGTCCCCATAGTACTTGCCCTTTGCCTTGGCACCATTTTGCATTGTACTTTGCATGCTGCTCTGATCTGGATTGGCTCAGTGTAAGAAAAATGGCTAAAAATTTGGTAGTAATTTAATTCTTATTTGGCAATGAAAAATCCGTCATCGTATTAGACATTGTAAGGATACACAGCTAGAGTTTTTGCTGAAACATCAGAGTATCTGAGGAGGAAAACAAGAAAAATTCAGGAAGTCAGTAGCACATAAAAGTAGAGGTTTTTTTAATGTAATTTTAAGGAAAAGCTGAGAGGAGAAAATTTTTGCATGATATGTTGCGCTAGACAGAAGCTTGGATGTTCACTGTTGTTCCATAATAAACAGTTGGATTCAGTTACTATTCTGTCCCTTGTGCAATGGTTTGCTTTTGAAGTCCAGTTCAGTTCTTAATGAAAGCATAATTTAAGCTCTAATATCTTCAGACTTAAGGAGTTAACATCTTACTATGTCCTGTCCTATTTAATAATGCCTTTGTTCTTTGTCCCCCTGAGTTTGAATTTTCTCTAAATCAAGCAGGATGTCATACCATATAACCATTCAATATCTAGTTCTTAGATATGAAGCTTTTCTGTTCTGGGTCTCATTAATAAAAACAGCACTGTTTCATGTAACTCTGTTTTCTATTGTAAAAACTCCACTTTTTATTTCTCTGTCAAATGTCATGTCCTGTTCTTGGTTAATTGGCCTCATCCAAAAAGATAACGTCTTCCCTGAATGTTGACTTAGTCAAAACATTAATACTGTATGTAGACAGAAGGCAGTAAGCGAGGCTACTGGTTACCAAAAACCTGAGGGTGCTAACATGGAAGTTCATGAGGTTGTGTCTCTTTTCCTATCTCTGAGTGCCATGTATTTATATAAATTTGGATTCTCAATGTAAATGAAGTCCTGAAAAATAGCTAGTAATCTCAAAGCTGTACTTGAGAATATTTTTCTCGTCATACTTATGAACAATTTTGTATAGTTTCTGTGGTTTAACTGCTTGGAATCAAATGCATTCAATTCTGCTTAGAAGGTGTTTGGCCATGCAGCGTTGACATTACTTGTGGTCATGGCTTGTCACAGTGTTCTAGAACAGTATTTGTGTTGGGTGTTGTTTCATTATACTTTGATTGGCCTAATTTTTAATCAAATATTTTCACCCTAGGAGTGAAATCAAGAGAGGGAATCAAAATAAACCCAAATGCTGGTCTCCTGATTTAGGGCAAATTTGGGAAGAAACCTCCAAACGGGATCCCTCTAGAAAGCAAAATTCAAGCAACCCCTCCCACAACTGGTTTGGGAAAAGATTTCCTTGGAGAAAAGTGGAAAAATGTGTTTACTTAACAAGAAAAGTATTCACAAGCATAAAAAAAAAAAAACAAAAAACAAAACAAAACAAAACAAAACAAAACAAAACAAAACAAAAAAAAAAAAAACCACAAAAAAAAAAAACCCCAAAACAATAAAACCTCTCACTCCTCTGAAGAGATGGCAAATTCAGGAAGACCTTGCTGTGAGGTGTAGCTTGGCTCACTCAGTCTCTTATCAGTCCCTCCAGCACTGGAAAATGCCACATCCCAGCCCTGGTGGGCCACAGGTGTGAACTCCCAGTGTTTTTCTGGATTTTTAGTCCAGAGCAGGTTTGAACAGTTCCAAGAAAAAGAAAAGCCACAGTCTGGGGAACTTCTCTGCCTCAGATAGCTAAAAAAACCTATCCAAAAACAAAGGAGAGTGCTCTCCTGGTGTCTGTCCCTGCTGCAGGCAAACAGTCTGTGTGAAGGATATGGGGGAGCAAGTGCAGTTTCTGATAACAAACTCTGTGCTTCTTTCCCCCTGCCCCCGGCCCCTTTGCTCTCAGAACGAGTCATAAAGGTGCAGAACTTAATATCCAGCATAAACAGAACAGATGACTGGGGATACAAACATCATAAAGTCACCCCAGGACTGGTTTGATTTTATTTTTTGTTCTGGGTCATGAATGAGACATGTCAGCTCACATGGGATTGCTGGTGATCTGAAGAAGAACGCCTTATCTTTGTATCCTACTTTTCTTTCCCTGGGTTGTCAGGCAGTGTGCTCATGTGCACTGCTTTAACTGGTGGAGAAAATACAGGTGATGTTGGTTCTTTGCCCTGTCCTCTCAACTGTAAAGCCTTTGCCCTAAGCCCCTGCATTTCAACAGCAGAAAGAGCTTTTGAAATTGCAGTGGTTGTATCAGCTTTTTCAGCTGTCTGAAGATAAAATGGTAAGTACTATTATATGAAAATAGCTTCTGAGCACTAGCTTGTGTGGTAAGCTCACCCTGGGGGAGAATGACAGATGAAGTGATTAGCTATTAAGAATGCTTAGTAAATCTTCAACTATTCTTAACTGCTTTAATTTATTTATCTGAGGCTGACTTAATAAGCACTATGGCATCATCCTCTTGGATTTTTGTATTTTGGATGTGCTCAGCAGTGTCTCTTGGCAGCTGTGCACTCTATTGGGTTGTTACACTGTGGTTAGTTTCTGCTTCCTTCCCCTGTGGTCTGTGTGTATGTCTAGCCTAGTGCATAACCTTAAGATGGCAAGAACCAAAGAACAGCAAATAAATTGAGCCTCCTAGAGAAGTAACCAGCATATATGCTAGAAGGCTGATTGTGAGGCATTGTATTTCTGCTTCAGCACCAGTTTGTTCCCTACCATTTGTGTCTAAGACCTGTCTGCGGCCTCTTTTTTGAATTTTTTTTTTTTTTTTTTTTATTTCCTTCATCTTTCTGTACTTTGGCTAATATTCCTGCTAGTTTCGCTCACCCATGCCATGTCCTTTAATGTCTTAACTTCCACCCAAATCGTGCTGTCAAATGGTATCAATCCTTCATACTCCGAAGAGATGGATTTCTGTTACTGAACAACATTATCTGCAAGTTGTGTGTCATTTATTCGATTTTTTCACAGGAGTAGACAGCATTGTAAGGAGTGATAAAATTGTCTTCTATCTGTTGTGTGTGTTGTTTTTACATTCTTTGGGTAGAGTCCACAGGATTGACAACCAGAAGATGGATATCTCTCTTCTATAACAAGGAAAAGCTGAAGTACTCCCAGACTACTTGGTAGCATGTTTCTATCTTTTTCCAAACTCTTGTCCATGCCTGTCATGTCAAATACACTTGCAAAACTCCTTTAATATAAGTTGGGGCATGTGCTTTCTTCAGGCTTCACAGTTTTCCTTATACTTCTTATCATTAAGAAGCTAACCATTACATGAATCTTCATGATTAAATATTCAAATGTAATATTATTTTTGTTCTTTTAAACTGAAGAAAACCCCAAACAAATGTGAAGTAATTGGATTCTGCTACTCCGTTTAGCTAATTTAATCTTTTCCTCTAAGCCGTATTTAGCTATCAAACCTACTGGCTGCTTGGACTTTCTCTTTTCTTCATCCTCTGTAAATCCCATTTAATCTCTTGTGTGGTTAAATCCCTTTAACTCATTCTGAGATTTGCTTTCTTTTGGAAGCTTTCACATAGTAATGTTTTTGCCAAGTCATACTCTTTCTCCAGTCCCCCTTTGTTTCCTTCCCAATAGTATTTTATCTGATTGGCTCATAGCTGTTGAGTTTATATTTTTTTGAATTTCAGATTTGATTTTAAAGAAATGAATTTTCACCATGCGTGAAGCACATAGGATAGAAAAAAAGTCAAGAGGAGAGACTAGTTAACTTAAGTATCAGAAAATAGTTTTCATAAGAGAAGCCTAAAATATTTAAGTTGCAATGAAGTCTGATCAACTGCTGGTTTAGTGAGCCACTGGTGTTCTCTTGCTTCAGATTTTCACAGCTTAGCAGCTGTCCCAGTTTCAGATACTTAGAATAAACTAGGTACACTCTGCTTTACCCTTGCTCATTTATAAGACAAAAAGCACTAGGAGGGGAAAAAGGACTATTCCAGGTTCAGTTCCTGAGTGAATGATCTGAGGTGTTTTGCCCTTGTGACCCACTCCCAGAGAGGTTTCTGTAAGTCATGACTATTTGCAGTGATATAGTGAGAGAATTTTGTATTGCCTTTTGCATTGGCTTGTTTTTTTTTCTTAGAAAAACTGATAATGGTGTTCCCTTGTGGTCATGGGGTATGTGAAGCCATTTAGTCCAACTGCTATACTGTGACTTGGCCAAGATGCTATTCATCTTAGAGGGATTAATTGTGAAGGTCATCTAGATGTCTTTGTTGTCAGTCATACTCTTCCCCTCAAAAGACTCCACTTGTGGAGTCTTCACATTCAAAAGTGCTTGTGTCCCAGGAGTGATCACTGCTTTAGCTGAAGATCTGTTGTAGCTTCTTCCTAGGATCATGTTTTTGAAAATACCTTCTATGCCTCTTTCCTCACAATTTGCCAAATTCCTCCTGCTTGCATTAATCATTTAACATTTAATTTCAGTATCTGAGCTCTACCCATTAATTGGGCAAAAATCTGATGCGAAGTGATATCTGAAGTTTTGTTACCTTAATTTTTTTAACCATGTCTCTAGAGCTGTTAGTACAGTGCAAATATCCTGATAGTATTAAAGTATCATTCTTCACTTGCTTATCTGTCTTCAGCTGTATTTTTAAAATTTATACACAAGCCTGTCCTTTGGGTTAATCATACAGTAGTCCATTTTATCCAAGAAAATGTTCCCTTTTTCATTTTTAAGGGTTTTTTTTTCACTATATATCTAAGAGTTTTTTTCTGTTCTTGACTGATAAATAACAAAAACTAGACCTTCACAGGATATCTTCAATACTACATTAGATTGCAAGGTTTCACCAGCCTGGTTAGCTACCTAGGGACGACTATTACTACTACTTAGCTACTTCTTGGCTATAAATTGTTGTGCTGATAGTCTGTAGAAATTCTGAGCTGTGTAAGAGAGGAGAAAGTGAAAATTGTAAACCACAGAAAGAAAAAAATAAACCACCAGCCCTGTAGCATAATCTGCTTCTTGGTTAAACAGCCTTGGACTTTGTGATGATTACAGCAGACATTTTTGGACAAAAGTGCACGTGTTAGATGAGTGTTGTGTTTTGCAGAGACTGGTACAAACCTATTTTGCTTCAAGGAATTTGAATTTGTCTGTGGTACCTTATGATTGTTAAGGTGTGCAGTACAAATACTACTAGCAATTATTATTAACATACATTATGTTTATAGACCATATTGTGAAGACTTGGTGATTTTACAAGTAGCAAGGAAGAGAAAGTGTTTGCTCTACTAAACAAAGAGGGGTGAATGCCCTGGGCTGTAAGTGTAATAATAAAGTTGCTGCTGTAAAGTGGTAAATAAGAAAAATCTTTGAATGAGAAAGTTTCAGCTGTAGTGACTTTTTTTAGTATGGCTTAAGATAAAAAAGAAACAGCTAAAGTTTGAAGTCAAGGCTGTGTGTCATTAGGAAATATGCCTTTGGTTAGCCTTTAGGCTAAAACACCTCACTAATGGTCTTGCTCTCAATGATGACGCTTTTGTATGATTAATTTGAATAATTTTTAATGTTTACCTCTGATAAGTTAGAAAAATTTCATAGTATTAGTTAGAAGTTGCCTACATAGATGTGGGAGCAATAGTGGCAAATCAGAAATAGCCTGATCAGGCTTATTGTGCCAGTAAGTCAGAAACTGTGATAAATAAGCTGCTCATGCGTTCCCTTGCCAGCGTGGTCCCTCGTTCGGTTTTCTGAATGAATGAGTGCCTTGGAAAGGGAATAAATATAGGAAGTACCCAAAGTCCTGTTCTAATTTACAAGAAAAGATGCTGTTGAGTTTTACTTGACTGCTCAGTTGATCAGACACCCAAGTCTCTGGTGAATTTAGAATTGTAAACAAAACTCCTCCCATTAGAGTTTATGCAGAAACATTTGTTGGGCTCCCACTTCTAGGTATGGTGTTTTTAGACCCTTGTCAGGCCTGCTATACTCCTTAGACCTTTGTGAGTAGATGACAATTTCCACAGCAGAACAATCCTGGTTATCGTAGGTATCCTGCTGTAATCCTCTCTGACATGCTAACAAAAATAGAAGCTTCTCTCATTAATTCTACATCTTCTTTCCTATTTTTGATATAAGAAAATAGAACAGTGTCCTACTGTGATGGGAATTTGAGATGGCTTTTGGTAGCTTGGAGATTACAGCAGGACATATTAAATTGTAAACTTTGTTGTACTAACACTGAACTGTTTTAGTGTTGTGGAGGTAAAGATCTCTAATACCAGCCAAGGATTTTGTGTATTGGGTATATGGAGTGTAAGTATGTAGCTTTTCTGCTGAAATTGTGGACAACTTTTAAAATTCAAGTCCATAGTATCCATTTGTAGCAGTACACTTTCACCTTTAAGAACTCAGGGCACTGTTAGTAGCAATGTTTGCACGTGAAAAATTCCTCACTTACTGTTCAAATCTACTTTGGGCCAATGTTTGATACTTTGTATTTTTTACTGTGCTAATGTCCAGACACAGAACTGATACTTTTATATAGGTGAACTTGGACTCCCAAGAGCAAACCGAGGATTTCAAACTTCAGTTCAAAATCTCCCAATATGTAGTGGCCACATGTGGAGAGACTTATCAAGGAAGGGGAAGTGATGGGAAGCTTCCTAAAATTCTTCTGAATATGTTCATTCTGTTCCCAAATGTAGGCATAGATATAGGAGGCTGTCATTATTGTACCAGGAACACTGCTTCTGCCACTGAAGGATGATGCATTAGAGTAATTCTGTTTGTTGTAAGAAGCAGAGCTTAAAATAGAATGGTATGTAAGAATGTATCCTTTCTAAACATAAAGGTTTCTTTGTGTCATAATGAAGTATAGGCCTTTAAAAAATTTTATTATTAATGTCCCTCATATATTTGGTTCTTTTCATTGAAGTGGCCAAGCTTATGACACCTACTTTTGCGAAGACCTTTTTCTTCTCTCCCACCTTCCCTTGTTTGTTGCTATTTTCCATTTGGTCTTATTTTTTGGTCAGTTTTAACTTTCATTCTGATGCCTTGATTTATTATTTTTTTTAACATACAGTTTTTTTTCTCTTCTTTCTATACTAACTCTCTAGAATGCTAAACCTAAGAGATGAGTGTTAAGAGCTGAGTGATCACCCTTGGCATACTTAATTGTAGACAAATTGTTTGAACTTGTAACACTTGGAAAATGGAAGTGAATATATTTGTTTTGTCATTCCCATGGAAACGAGATATTTATAATGAGCTTCTAAAAACAAGTTACAAATATACACAAAGAAGCTGATTCTTTGTAGCAGTTGCTTAATAGAAAGGAATCAGTTTATTTGGGGGGGTTATGAGTTGGGTTTTTTTCTTAAGTTCATGAGTTCTGAAAAGCTGGTACAAGGAAGGGATTTCCTGAATGTGAACAGGGCATTAAAAATGGTGAAAATAAACTGGGGTATGGCACCCTTATGTGTTATGCTGTGTTCATGGTATTATAATTTTTCATACGGTTTGGGTTAGAGGGAGCTTTTTACATGTCATCTAGGTAAACACCACCTCACCCTCCCCCACTAAGCAGGGACATATTGCCTGAGTTCAGGTTGCTCATAGCCCCATCCAACCAGACTAGGGGTGGGCCATCTACCATTTCTCTGGACAACCTCTTACAATGTTTCACTGCTCTCCTAAAAATGTCTTCCTTATGTCTAGTCTGAATCTACCCTGTTTCAGTTCCCAACCATTACCTTGTCCTGTCACAACAGCTTTGCTAAAAAGCCTGCCCCCCATCCTTCCTTGTAAGCTCCCTAAAAGCTGCAGTAAAGTCTCCTGGAGCTGTCTCACCACCATATTGAATAATCCCAACTCTCCCAATTTTTCTTCATGGCAGAGGTATTCCTTCTCTCTGATCAACTTTGTGGCTCTCCTCTGGGCTTACTCCAACAGAGGTCAATGTCTTTCCTGTGCAGGGGACCCCAGAGCTGGACGCAGTGCTCCAAGTGGGCTCTCACCAGAGCAGAGTAGAGGGGCACCCTCACCCTGGTGCCGTGCTACTTTTGGTGCAGCCCAGGGTACAGTTGTTGGCTTTCTGGCTGGGAGTGCATGTTGCTGGCTCATGTCCAATTTTCCATCCAATAGTACTCACAAGTCATTATCCCTAGGGTGTTTTTGTGGACCTGGACTGGAGAGGGTGTAAATCAAGGTTTGTTGAAAGACTTCTGTCATTTCTGCCTACTCATTCAGTGCTCTCCTGTACGTTCAACCCATGACTGTACAGACAGAGGAGAGGGGACCATGCTGTTCTGGTTAGTAATCATGATGACAGCAATTGCTCAGAGCTCTTTAAGACCTCTCTCTAGAGACAGGAGGGGTGTAGGATTGCTGCTTGGTAATTTAGATGCTGGTACATGGCATACATGTACCATAGCTCACATACCAAAAGTGCAAGGACATGTGTTCCTAGGGTTTTCCATAAGAATTGACATATGTTGCAGCTGAAGAGTTTTAGAGTTAATTATGATGCTTTACAAGTGGATTTGATAATATTGTAATAGATGAGGCAACGAGAGGGGATATTTTTGGAGTGTGGTAAAAGATAACAAATTTCAAAATTAAAGCTGTTTTATTTAGAAAACTTGGGACATAGTTGCAAAAATTCTTTCACTTCCAATCCTATTTTCAACATCACTCCAATTAATGTTGTTTGCTGGTAAAGAATATCAGCTATGATGTATGTTTATTTCTCTTTTGGGGGTCCAGCTGCAATACTACATTCTACTACACATCATATATATTTCCAATTTGTGGTTGTACCTTAAGCTGAAGAGGAAAATTCCACTCATTTCCTTGCCCCGTGTAAGTGACAGGGAAAAGACCAAATGTGAGAGGTAGGTATACCTGTGCCTTAGACCAAATGTTCTTTGTTCCTCTTGGCAGCCATATTTATGTATTTTTCCTTTTAATTCACACAAAAAAGTTATGCTCTTCTATTTAATAAGTGTGCAACCAAAAATTATTAATGTGCTAATAAAACCCTGAGATCTGTTAATAGATTTAGAGTGTGGTGCTAGTAGCAACAAGGTCATGGGTTTGATCACTTAAGAGTTGAACTCGATGGTCCTCGTGGATCCCTTCAAGCTCAGAATATTCTGTGAAAAATAAACAAGTCAACATGAATTTATGCTGGTTTTGGTGAAAGTGATCATTCTCTTTCCCATTGCAATGATCCTGACTAGTGATGCAAGCTAAACCAATGTGCTACAGAAAACTGCCTTTGGCGAGGCCTCTATGCTAGACTTGGCTGTGAGTCTGTAGAGAATTTAGGGCCTTAGAGTGTTGTTATGCTGAAACCTTACTTTGATGGCCAGTGCTTTCTTTTTCTAAATGAGAGGCAAACCAAAATGAAGTATTGACCTCTTGTGCTGCTTAAAAGTTCTTGGACATGTTTCATCAGAAGAGGGATGTTAATCCTATTAATGAGAATCCTGGAGAAATTCCAGGTAGTTAATTGCAGTTTATTCCACCTGTCTTTCTGATTAATGAAATGCTGGATTATATTCTTTATTTCTACTGTCACAATGTTCTTTTACCGGCTAATTCTGTGAGATACTCCAGCACATGCTTTTCCGAAAGCAGACAAGTAGTCACAAACAGCAATGTTTGGTCAAAAAACACATGAATATTTTTTTGTGGAGGTTGCTGACATTTGCTACATGTGTTGGGCTGCATTGAAAATAAAGAATGCTAGTAATGAATCATTATGTAAAGACTTCCCCTTGTACTGAATTTTGTTGTGAATACCCAATTTCTCTTTGTTTTAAAAGCCTGGGATAAAATTTCATTTCATTTAGTTAATTGAAATAGGAGTCACTTTCTAACTCTTGGTTGCTGAACCATAATCTCATTTAGCCTTTTCATTAGTAGAGGTGTCCCCCTGCTGAGAGGGATTTGACCACCAAAAGTGTTTAAGAGAAGATCAAAGATAAATCCATGACATATAGCTGAATTGCTCTTCACAATGGTCTTTTTGACACTTGAATAAAAATTAGATTTCTATATACTGCTTTTCTAGACCAATATTTCTGTTGCTGGTGCAGACTTTGTCTATCCTATCATCTATTGTTTATTCCTATATAAACAGCTGTCCCTGTTGAAAGGACTGGTCTGGGTTGTGTGGTGGTGCTTGGTTATTTTTTTCCCCTGGTTTGCTTGAAATGTTCTCTAAATTGGCGTAAAAAGAAATGCTCAAGCTGCAAACAAAACTTGTGTGGTAGCATGTTTCCCAGCAACATGGACTCTCAAATATTGCTTTAACTTCGAGAGTTTTGTAATGTTGTAAACATTTTCTGCTTCTGAAGATGGTACTATTTAAGATTATATCAGCAAAAATGTCAAAACATCTTTTTGAAAATGGTTTTATTTGATCTGCTGAATTTTAGTTCAAAGGATATGGCTAAATTTTGGGTGTAAATTCTTATTCAAAATATTAGAGAATCTGTAATTTACTAATACAGGAAAATATGTGGCTTGTGTCTGCTGTAATTCATAACAACTAAAAATAGTTGGCTTTTGTTTAATGGCGAGTAAACTCACTAATGCTCTTGCTTCATACCTGAATTTTAAAATGAGGAACACTAAAACTAGGTTAGTATTAGGGAATTGAGTGGAACAGTGCATACTCCGCAATGTTATCTCCTGACTAAACTGAGTATTTCAAAATGCTAGAAAACAGATATGCATTAACCTTCTTTTGGTTAAACACATCACTGTAGGGAAAGCTTTGTAAGACTTCTGTCAACTGAAACCTTCGGTGTGATGGACCAAAAAAGATCTGTAGGAAAGACAATGTAAACTGATGTTTGTAAAGTGTGAATTTCCCATTCATCAGAATTTGCACCACAAACTTGTACAGCAAAATCTTCTCCATTAAAAGTAAATATAAATAAGTAATTTACTACTATGAAAGTACGGTCTTCCTATTAGTGAAAATTACAGCAAGTATTCAGCTCCAAATTTCTGGGAGGTTTATAAGTTTACCAGACTACTATATTGTGTTTTCTGTGTACCTTCAAATGTTTTTTGAAGATGATGGTCTATGAAGGAAAACAGGTATTGAATTTAAATGTGTCATTTAAAAACTTGTCAGTCTTCAGTTGAGGAGGAGTTTCAAGTTTTTAAATGCTTTTCAATAGTTTCCTTTATGCAGTAGCAGAATAATTCTTAATTTATTTGTGCATATATGAATAGTGACTTATAAATAATAACCAGTTATTCAAAGAGGAATAAAAAATAGTAAATAAAAAGACTTACCTAAGATGCTTCAGTTCTTGTCTTACACATGCAGGCCTTATAAGTGATCAACCAAATGAGATTGTATTTAATTTTATGAGCTGCAGTCATTTTGACAGTAGACTCATTCCCTTTATTTCCTCTTTTATTTCTGAGCATTCGTCAAGAGAAGTCTATGAAGTGCCATCCTACTGATGTACATATTAAAAAAAAAAGTGGTATTCCTGGGGTATGTTTTATTTGACACCATAAATGGGCTGCATGGGCCTTCCTGTTCTGTTGCTGTGTTCTGTTGTGCACTGTGGTATGCTAAAACCATTCTGCTATTCTTGAAATGCTTTTTGTGCTTTCTTGTAATTTCTTTCAATTGCTGTGTGTTTCAACAGGGGAAAGTCTGTAAGAACTATTACTTTTGAGCAGTTTAAGGAAGCTCTTCAAGAACTCTCCAAGAAGCGATTTAAAGGCAAAAGTGATGAGGAAGCACTTCAAGAAATGTATAAACTAATTGAAGGAAAAGGCCCAGGTTTAACTGGAGTAACGGTATGTTACTGATCTAATGGACAGATTGTTTCTACCTGTCCCTTGTTCTACTGCAGTGTTGTTATGTTCACCACTTCCCTTTAAAATGCACAAATCCAATTGCTCTGTGAGCCTGAAGGCAGCAATTGCTAAGCAAAGACTATGCAACAACTGGGTATTGCAGAACTGTATGTTCTTGTGTGGCACTGCCATTGCTCCTTCTAGGAATTCTAGTAGCACCTCAGGAATATCCAGAGCTCTTGTGTATGCTTAGAACAATCAAATGTTCATGAAGAGTGGTGTATCCAAATCAAAAAGAGTAGAATGATATTAGAACCCCAATAAAAAGTTGTAAGATATTTTGTGAAATACCAAAAAGCAAAGGTATCTTAAAATACATTTAATTACACCATGTGAATCCTAAAACACTGGAAATCTGGGAATAATTATCATGTGGTCCAGTCTTTGTTTCTTGTTTGTTCGAAGTCTGTCAGAGTTATTATGTTCTTTGTTTTTAATTTTAAAATACAAATATTAAGCTTTGAATGTGAAAAAGAATCTCTAAAGCGTACTTTACATAAGCTTGGTTGTCCTTTTAGATGCCCAGGCTAGGCAAGCTTTTATCCACTATTTTAGGAGATACTGGAGTGTTTACCATCAGCTTGAATAGTCCTGTTGGTTTAGTTTATTTCCTTAAAATTTGTAATCCTCCTGAATATTGCCTGTAAAGCTGTGAATGAAAATATGATCTTTTCAGAAAGTGGTTCTCTACAAATGATCAGTGCAAATATCAAGTGGAAAGATCTTTTTTGAGTTGTAAAGTAAGTTAGCTTTTTATAGGATTTTATTGTATTACTCTTCTACTCTTATATAACACAAGTAATAATTTTGATAGACTTAAAATATTGCACTTTCCTTTTTGTTCTTCAATTACCTTAATAAAATTGAGTAACTTCTTTATCTGTTTAGAGATTCTTACTTTGAATTGTGTGCATTTTTCTAGGCCTCACTCCTGATTCCATTTTTGCTATTTCAGCAGGCAGACATCGAAATGATCAGTATCTGCTACTAAAGGAACAGTCTCTTTCTGTGTGGGGGACATGGACAAGATGCAAAGTGGTACCATATAGGTTCTGCAGATGTGTATGAGTGTCTCCCAGCAGCAGTGGGAGAAGAGTGGAGGGGGAATATGAGCCAGTGATGTGAGGCTTGACTGTTCAATATGTGCAGTTCCAGGCAGAGTTGAAGTGAAGAAAGAGGATCAGAACATCTTCTTTGCCTACCTGGAAAAGTAAGGGGCAGGAGGCAGAGCTTAAAAAGGAGGGAGATTGCAGGCTGGGAGCATGTGTATGTAAACCAAAGCATATGTAAAACCAAATTTCATGTCTGTTTTCTCATGCTGATTTAGTTCCTGGATGGTAAAAAAGACTCACAAACTTGGCAATTAAAGACATTAAAATAAATAAATGAATGCTAATAAATACTACTAAAATAAATAAATAAATGACCACTTTCCTCCTGCAACCCAGGAGTGCAGATATGAAATCTCTATACAAGCTTTTAATGCTTTATTTACTTCGGGAAGTCAATATTGTGGAAATTTTATGTTGTGCTGCTTTCTGTGTGGTTAGATAAAGTTACATTAAGCTTTTCTTAAAAGTTCTAGGCTAAGTTAGTTGTGCTATGTAGTGTGTGCCCTGCTCTGTAAAACTCTGCTATAAGTCATGTAGATTTGGTTCAGGTTTCAGACATAAAGCTTTATGTGACTACTGACATATTACTCTAAACATATTAGGGAAGGAGTTGAAAGCATGATTAAGTGAAGCTTGTGGATAAGAATGCTTCAGCAGCATGTGGAGAATTTTGTGTGTTAGCTTCTTACATTCTGTACTAGGTATTTTGGGGAGGTAGGTGGCAGGGGCAGTATGTCTGGACCAAATGGCAGCCTGGGGAAAGCACCCCTTCAGCAGCACAGTTGGAAAGTTTACCTCTACATCAGACAATGAGACTTTTAGTGGATGTTGTGATAGAAGTGATAGAAGATTTTTTTATCTTTTTCTATATATTTTCTCTTCTCGTGCAGAATGTTGTATAATTACAAAAATCCCTGCTTGTGGTTGAGAAGGCTCAGCAGCCAGACATTGAAACCAAGTGAATTTTAGGCTACTTTCTGGTCTTGGAACAGAACATGTATGATTGACTTTGTTGCACAGGAAGAAAAACACAGGAAAGTGATAAGGGTAAATAAAGCAGTGGCTTTATCAGCTGCCTTGGTAGTGATCTGTCAATAGAATATACAGTGCAGGTCATGTAACTTGGACAGCTTGTAAACAGACATGTAAATGAAGTCTAGGGCCTTTTAATTGTCCTCATTCCCGCACTAAGGTTACAAAGAGCAAAACTGAGGTTCTTTCTTTTCGTGTACCAAGAGCTGTGTGCCATAACAATGCTGAATGCATTTCTGCACCTCCTAGGGAACAGATCCATGCTTTGGTCATTGTTTGCTGTTAAAATAAAAGCAGTTGAACTTCAGTATATATTCATCAGGGTCCTTGACACAGAAATACAGAACAATTTCAAGTGCAAGGAGTCTGGGATGATCTCATTGAAACATTCTGCTCACAAGAGGGCTAACCTAAAACCAGATCAGGTTTTTCAGGGATCAGTCCAGTCAGATTCATGGTGAGAGGAGTATGGGTGGCAGGGCAATACAGCAGCAACAGCACTTTAAAAGCTGGGTGATGAGTGCTCAGGACGATGTTGATGTGGGCAAGATCATATTCTCGTCAAAGTGTACTTGTTAAGGCAGGAGCAAGGTAGCCAGAGTACAGCCCACAGTGTGTGGTAAATGAGACAAAACAGTTGTTGCAGCAGAAGGGCAAAGAGGCCTAGGAATTCCACTTAAGACTATGTAGCTCTGGTTGAAGACTAGTGGTAGTCATAAAAAGCTCCAGGACATACTGTCCAGCACATGGACATCCATTAAGATGTAGAAGTTTGCAGAACTGCCATTAGCATATCAGAGTCCTTGGCTCTATTAGGAAGAAGTCCTAATAGAGCATCCACCTTGCATGGTTCAGAGAGCTCCCGGAGGTCAGGGTGGTGGTGGCCACTCTTGTGGGAGATATGCTGTGGTCAAGGTCCTGAGATTCCAGATGATGGGAGAAGATGAAGAGGAGACTGATGTGGTATTTGGGGAAAACCCAAGCTACACAAGGTGAGGAAGGAGTGACAGCTGGAGACCAAGTGGACAGAGACTATGGAGATAGAGAAGGCTGATAGCGTGTGGCTGCTGGCAATAAAGTCACAGATCTTCTCCACCTGCATTTCTTCAATTTCAGAATAACTTTAGTATCCTGAGCACTGGTGAGGATTAACAAGACCCATCAGAGTCAGCTGAGCCTGAATTTAGTTTTCACACGAAAGGGGGAAAATGAGTGATAGTGTTGACCAGCACTATCTCACACTGTGGGAGCAGACAGGTTCTTTTAAGGATCCTTGGTTGAATGACAGCTAGCCACAAATTTGTAGTTATGTCAGGCCTTAGCATGCGCTGTGAGTTAATGAAAATCTGAAAAGGAGTTAACAGTCACAGAAGATTTTGGCATCATGAATATCTCATGTGCTATTACACTTCCCTGTTCCATAATGGGTGACACTATACTCTTGCAACAGTGCTGTACCATGAGTCAAGAGTAATGGCTACCAGTCACTGAAAATTACTGAAGATTGTTCTTGTGGATAATCAAGGCATGCATTTTCTGATCTCACCTGATGTCTCAGGAGTTTTATTGCTTGGTAGGTGCCAGGATCTGGGATTGTTGTAGGTGCATGGCTAAGATTTGTCCAATCTCCTAACATGAACCTGTTCTTCCTCTTCCTTGTGGGTACCCGGAGTACAGCTCTGGAAGTAACCTGGAGCATATAGTGAGGAACTACAGAGGTCTGAGGGTGAGGTTGATGGGTATGGAGCTCAGATCTTGTCATGCCAGTCCCAGGAGGAGCAAAGATTGGGTAGAAGTTGACTCTATGGCTTCTGTTGAAGATGGGGCTTTGGCTTCTAGGACCAGAGAAATGAGGGTGTCTTAGTTTGAAAGACAGGTGTCTGCTAGGGAAGACAAAAGCCTCCCTTGGAATGGAGAATGTAACCCTGCCCTCTGAATTATTATAATTTTGAAATCAAGGAGCTCTCAGGCCAAGGATATGAGGATAGGAATAACAGTTCTTTACTAGTATGTATAACAAGGCAAACAAACAATAACAACAGACAGAACAAGGAACCTCGTGACAGCCTTCTTGGCCAAAAAAGGATGGAATGGAGGAGATGCTTTGCTTCACAAAACCCTGGGGCACTCTGATCCCTGTGCCCCTGCAGGACTCTTAGGAGCACCAAGCTGGAATGGCAGGAATGAGCAGGAATCCTGGGCTGGTGGATGAAATGTATCAGAAGCTTTGCAGTGGTAGCTGGAACTGCTGGATGTCCTGGCAGGGCAGGGGGTGCGGGGCTACAGCACAGAAAGACCCAGAGCAGCTCCAGAGAAGTGGCTGGGGGGGACAGTGGCGGCCCGACTCCCAGCAGGGCAGGAAAAGGTGAGCTCAGGATTCCTGGAAACACAGGCAGATGGTGGTAGGTCCTTAGGACTGGGCTCCAGTGGTGACAGAGAATTCTCCCCACAGTAAGCAACAGCTTGACTGTTGTCCTTTCAATGCTGAGAGCAAGAGCCACCCCATTCTTTACCTGCCCCCAAAACTCGCAGTATCTTCCCCCTTGAGAGAAACTCCCAGAGACAAAAGAAGTGTAGCCAGGTGCTACAATCCTCTCCCGAATTTGGCCACTTTGTTTTGCTTAAGTGCCCTTAAGTACCCAGTACTTAGTTTCCTAGCAACTTATGGAAAAAAATTTATAAGGAAAAAAAAGGAAAAAATCTAACCCCCAACAAAGGGCTACGCAGCCGGGATGGAATCAATCTAAGAAAGTGGAACAAGAGTATCTTTACAAACTAGGCTTACTAATCTGCTGAGGAGATTGTTAGACTGGATATGGAAGGTTACCATAACCTGAAGATGAAAGATCATTAGGGGCAGAGCAGATATGTCTAGGTGACAAGCCTGACAAGGGAGTTTCTTGCCCTTCTGTAAATGCAGCAGGATATGGGGTCTGTCTCTAACATCTGCATTCAAAAGCATATGGTATGGGGAAAGCAGGGCAAATTAGTTGCAGAGATGTGATTCACTGGGATTGTGCAGGTGTGTTAACTCTTCTGACGGGAGTGCTGCACTGGATGTATAGAAGCTCTTCAGGGAAATACATGGAAAGAATGAAGAAGAGGGATTGTAGCCTCCATGTAAAGGCTCATGTTGACAGCATCCAGCTTTGGAACAAGTCTCATTAGAGACTGGTTGTAACATTAAATTGAAGAAGGATTCAGCAACACTCTCACTTAAAAAAAGCCAACCCTCGAATATATTTCCCTTTCTGTTTTGTCTTCATCACCAAGAATGAAAAACTCTTCCTCAGAGAAGTGTTGGTACACTGTTTTTGTGGAAGATTGTATTAATCAGGCTGCTAGATCCAGTGAATTGGGACCATGTAGTGACTTGGACTGTTGAAATGCTGGAGAACAGGATTAAGGGGCTAATCCTAGAGAGGAGGAAAGGAAGGGGTATCTTGTAGGTGCCAAATGGGCAACACCTGATCTGCCCTTAAGGCTGGATGCTACATGGTCTTCTCTTGATGGAGCTAGACCTGGGTCAGGCAGATTAATGTGAATTTGTTGCTGGAAGTGATGTCACATACAAGGCACCTTTTTGATGTCTTTTGCTCTAGCTCTTCCTGGACTTCTAGTCAGTGAGAAGGTTTAGGTACTGTATATAGAATTAGGACTTGCAGTGCTGTATCACCTGAGTGACTGGGGAACCACTCCATTGAAAGTACTCACCAGGATTAGTTGAAATGGTGTTACTTTCTGGCAGTATTGAAGTGGAGTTGCTTATCTTTTTCTTTTGTGTGGGTGTTTAGCACAAGCTAAACTGAAGGAACATGAATGAAATCCAATATTTTTTGAAGCTTGATCTCTGTTTCTGACTTTCTACAGACTTTTAATGCATGTGCATGTATTCCCATGAATTTAGAAACAAAGTAAATAGTTTTGGTAGGGAGTTCTGGTACAATCCTCTGATCATCCCCCCCCCAAAAAAGGGAAGGCTTTCCCTCTGAAATTTTTTTCCACGTTACAGTCATTTATTGTTACTCATTTTGCAAAGGTTGTGGGTACTGCCAGCAGATCAATAATTTTCAAAACCTTGCTGACACTCTGAATGTTGGTGCTGATTCTGTAGGCTCCCGGAACATTTCAATTGGATAAAGAAATCTCCATGGCAACTTTTTCTAGGAAGATGTGCTGTTAGATAGTGAAGTTTTATGGTTGAAGGAGCAAATGGAGGAAAGCATTCAGTTTCATCAAGGAAAGCTGACTGCAGCTGACAGTGTAGCCAGAAGTAGTGTGGCTAAGGTGTTGTACCCTTGTGGTGAGGAGTACCAGGAGCAGCTCACCTACTGCCTGTCATCACTGTTTTTGGCAGTGCAGGCATTCCCAGCACTGCCTGCTGAAAAGACACAGTTGGTCCCTCAGGTAGGCAGGGACTGTTTCTGTACTCTGTGGAGATCTGTAATTCAGGAAAGAAAACCTACCAGAAAACCCTCCTGCAGGGTTTTGCATCGTTAAGTTTCTGCCGAAGCTGTGGAGCAACTTTAAATCAAACCTGAATCTTTGTCAGTGACGGCAAGTGGTGGAAAATACCTTGAGGCAAAGTTGCTTCAGTGGAGCCAAGAGTTCACTGTGAAAGTGAAGGCACTTGGTGTCTGTTTTGAACGTGTGATATTCCTGAGGTCCCACAGGTTTTCTCGGTACTTTTCCTTCCCAGGAATTGGTTATGGAGAGCTTTTGGGAACGGTGCCATGCTGTGTGCCAAGCTGCCCAGCCCAGAGTTCCCTCAAGCTTGCCAGGGGCTGTGGTGCTGCACAAATGAGTCCTGTGCAGCTGCAGGAGTGTGGTGCTGCAGTGCCACTGCTCATGGGACCTTTTGCACTGTGTCAGCTGCAAAGCTTTTGTGGCATTTGCTTGGGTTTTGAACTGTGAGCTTTGTAGAGAGGATGGTAACGTGTGCTGACAGAAAATGAGGAACGCTCCCTTGGCAGCACTGAATCGTCTTTCCTTTTCTTTGCCTCAGCTTTGTTCTGGAAGGAGAAGACCTGAAAGTGTAGGAAATCTTCCAGTCTCACACGGTTACCCTATTTTTATGTTTGTGGCACTTGCTTCATATTATACTTCTTGCCTTCTGACACACAAGTTGATATTATGGGGTCTTTTGAGTCCATAAAATTGATGCAGTTTTCCTGCTGCAAACAAGCCAGGCCAGTGCAGCTGTAGAGTTTCATTGGATATATTTTTCTTCAGCAAACTGCTAGATACTTCTGTACTACGGTGACTAAAAACATGTTCTTGACTTCTGTGCTCTCATTTCCTTTTTACTGTGGTTAATTTCGGTTTCCTAGGGGCTAATAATACATTCCTGTAACTAATTCAAATTCTCTAAAATAATGAAATGCATTGTGTTGCTTGCTCCTTGATTCATCAGTTATCTTGAGGTAACAGGCAAAATCTCGTAAATTTGCACAGTTGTCTTTCTCAAGAAAGGTCAAGGGTGGAATATGGCATTTGTTGAGGTTTCCAGAATTGAAAGACTACAGCTTTCACTTCTTGTCTTTCTTTTGAGGGCTGTTTCAGACAGATAGAAATTGGACTATGGGTAATATAGAATTTGGATGAGATGTTGGATTCTTTTGTTTTATTTACTTACCTGTAGTGTGGTCAAACACTGGAATAAGTTGCCTGTGGAGGCCATGGAACTTGGAGGGATTCAGGACTTGACTGGAGAAGCTTCTGTGTTAAGCCTGTTTGAGCATTGGTGTGAGCAGGGCTTTATGCTAGATAAAGACTCATATTCAAAGGTTCTTTCCAACCTAAATTGTTCTGTGACTTAGTAGTTTTAAGTTTTGATAATCCTCAGGGACAGAGAATTCCCCGCTCTTTCCGGGCTTGGCCAACCACAATGGTGAAAAATTCTCATGTATCTGGTTGGAATTTCATATCTTCCAAATCATGCCCATTATTGTTTACTTCTGAACTGTCTCTGTTTCTAATATAACCAGTCTGTTGAGGACAGGAATAAGATTTGTCTCTCCCTTTTTTTATTCTGAGTCTTGATAAACACATTCCCATCATCTTTTCCATGTATTTCACATGCTCCAACCCCCTTGCTTTCATAGGAGCACTTCTTTGTAGACACTAACACAGAGTGAGGAAAAACACTGAATTGCTAAGAAAAAGTGCACAAAAGAAATGAATGACCTCAATTTGGAACACTAAATGATTATGTTTGGTTCTGTTGTGCTAAGTAAAACTTCCTTCCTAAGAGAAAGTTTTTTTAAAGTAAAAAATAAAAAATTGAAGTTCATGGACAGTTTCTGTGATATGCAAACTTTGTGGTTAACTGTATGTGCAAATAAGACATGGAAAATGTAGGCTTCTGTGGTCTCACAGAAAAAAAAAAAAAAAAGGAGGAAGTTGGCCCCAAGGAACTTATTGCCTTTAGAATAATGTAACTAGAGAGATTACATAACTTACTCTAGATAGCGGAATTCAATTCAAGCAGAATTGCCGTATGACAAGGCAGAAACATTTGTATGTGATTCATTGTGAAAAAGAAAGGAGAGTAGTAATTTGCTAATGTGGAAACTGTTCTTATGCAGCCCTTTGTGCTCTTCATTATATTTCTTTCTACATTTTTCTTCATTTAAGAAGGATGATCAGCTTTCTCCCCCACCTCCCTTTTTTTTTTTTTTTTTGCCTCTCAATGCCGTTGTGCAATCAATAATGAGCAGATGGGTTGTAGAGAAGAATGAGCTCACTGCCACCCTTTCAGTTGCTTTTGCCTTTTGCTCAGTATCCAGTTTGATCTGCCTGGTTGGTTTTGTTGTTCAGAAACAGAAAAAAAAATCATTTTGATTAAAACAGTTGGTTACACATTCAGTTCATAAGGGCCGTTAACTAAAAATAAGTTATCAGCTCATAGAGGAATCTTTATGGATAAACTTTTTATATTAAGACACTGAAAGTAATGGTACAGCTAATCCTAGAAATCATATCCAGGCACATGAAGGACAAGAAGGTCATCAGAAGTAATCAGCATGGCTGATCACCAAGGAAGAGTTGTGCTTGACTAGGCTGTAAACTTCTACAGTTAAATGACTGCCTGAGTAGATAGGGGAAGAAGAGAGTAGTACAGTGTCTACCTGGGCTTCAGTAAGGCTCTTGATCTGTCTCTTATAAGAGTCTCACAACCCCTCAAACTGTTGCTGAAATGGCTGGGTGGGTGGGCACTGAAGTGGATTGAAAACAGGCTGAATGGTTGGGCCCTGAGGGTGGTGATGAACAGTGCAAAGTCTAGTTGGGGGCTGGAAAAGAGTGGTATACCCCAGGGGTCCATACGGAGTCGAGTCCTGTTTAACATCTTCATTAATCATCTTCATGATAGGGTGTGTTATGCTCTCAGTGAGTTGGCTGATGACAGTGCTGGGAAGAGTGGCTGATAGATCATCCAGATGGGGTGGTTGCCATCCAGAGAGGCCTGACAGGCTGGAGACCTGGGCTGACAGGAACTTCAGCAAGCTCAGCAAAGTCCTGCAATTGGTGAGGAAGAGCCCCACACACCAGTACATGCAGGGGGCCATGCAGATGGAAAGGAGATTGGTTGAAATGGACCTGGGAGTGCTCATGGACAGCAGGCTGAACATGACCCAGAGAGGTGTTCTTGCTGTATGGAATGCTACTGATCTCTCAGCTGCATTAGAAGTGTTGCCAGGCAAACCAGGTGTTCTTCCCCTCTCCTCAGCACTGGTGAAGTCTCATCTGAAGTCCTGCATTCAGCTCTAGGCTCCCAGGAGAAGACTGATAAGCTACTGGAGAAGTCCAGAAAAGGACCATAAAGATGATGGAGGGACTAGAGCATCTGCCCTATGAAGAAAGGCTGAGGGTACTGGGTCTGTGTAACCTGGAGGAGGCTCAAGGGTGAATCCCATCCATGTATATAAATACGTGAAGGGAGGGTGCAAAGATGATGGAGCAAGGTTTTTTTCAGTAGTGCTCAGTCACAGGACTTCTCTATAATTTTGTGATATGTAGACCCACTAGCTGCTTCTGGTTGAGGAGTCCAAGATGGATATGAAGTTGTTGTATATTTTACTCTGTATTTACAAAGACTTTTTTGAATGAAAACATCTTAGCACAACCTTAAAAATGTTCACACAACCTTAAAAAGAATGGCGTGTTTTCTTTTTAATATATACATGTTCATCATAGTAATGATGGAAAAGACAAAGGAGAAATGAGGTGTTCTTCATAGCCTTGTAGTGGCATCTTACCTCTGATCTTTTATATAGATATATCAGTTCAGGGAGTGAGAGCATAATGTACAAGGAATTAACATTGCTTGGATTTTGTATTGTTGGAAACAAGGCGAGCCTCCCATTTCATAGAAATTTTGCCAACAGCAAATCAACAGGATTTCAATTGTAATAGTCAGTCACATGAGGGAAGGGCCACATCAGTGACTTGATATACAATTTAGGAAAAGGCTGTGGTTCTTATTCAGTAAAAAAGCAATTTGAGAAAAAATGTTTGCCTTGCAGCTACCGCCTTTAATGTTCATTTCACATATGACTCCTATGATGCAGGAAGCCTACCAGTCCATCTTAAAGACCACATCTGAAAGACCACCAGATGTGGGATCCCTGTTGTTCTTGCTCTGGATTTGTGCTGTTCCTTGTTCTGGGGTTTTAGGTTTTGCTTAATTGGTTTTTTGGGACAAAAAGATCATATTTTTTAACCTGCCAAGCTGTTACCCATCCTCAGTTATCTTTGTTCGTTTGAAGTGTTGCTGGTTTTGCTACAGATTAATAGGGAAAGGAAGGGCTTGTGTGGCATGCTGTCATCACCTTGTTGTAAAGATGCACCTTACAAGTCATGTGTGTTATGGTCTTTCCAGAATGCAGGTGTCTTGATATAAACACCACATCTCTCAAGTTTACCACTGGGAATAGTTTTCTGGAAACATCCTTCTTTATTGACATGAGCCATTCTATAAATTCTCATCTTACTGTTTCTTCTTGCATGTTAATACTATGTGTGCATTTCCATCCACTCACACAAGTTTTAGTATGTATGTTACTAAATATGCTACTGTACAAAAATTCTCATATGTTTTTATTGTAGTTTTTGTATTGAGGAAAATTTCACGCCACACCTTTGAAACAGGAGTAGAAGCTGTGTAGTCTTTCTTTTTCAAATAGTGATTAAATTTACCATTACAAATTCTCAGAATAGCAGTCTGTCCTGAGAATGAATTTGGTAACAGAAAAGGCAATCAAGTAGAATTTCTGAGACTTCTTTGTGGATGTGACAGTAGAGGGTGTAGGCACATGCAGATAAAACTGTAAATTTTCTGAAAAGTAGTGGTTTTTAACTACAGGGAAAGCAAGTATGTTTTAAGTTCAATTAACTCACTATTGAATATATTGTCCTTGTCCTGCATTTGAAGTTTTCCTGGTTATAAGGTGCTACCAGGTCAATGTGAACAAGTAAACTGTATATATTAGACCAATACTTCTTCCTAAGCATTTTCTTGATACCTGTTTTTTCAGTATATTTTTCTGCAAGTAGTACTCTTAAGATTGCAAGACAGAAGTCCTTAAAGGTCATTTAGCAATGCTGTTTTCAGCAAAGAATGCTCCAATGTTTATTTTCTTTCGGATAGTGACAAATGGTGCACATAAAAAAGATGCCCAGATTTTAGCACTCTGCTCATTTTAGCTCAAAAGTCTTGTGTGTTTTTTCTTCCCCTGATTTTAAAATAGAAATTTAAGAATCAAAGAAGCTGCTCCTAGTACAAGCATACAGATTATCATGCTTCTATATTGTTTTGTGAAATAATTGGTTTTTTATGTTTCTTGAGTCAAAATTTTTGTCTCAATGACAACAAAACTGATTTTTTGAGAAGCCTGATATGACTCAGTGGAAGGAGTCTTTGCTCAGTGCCATTTCATAGACTGCCAATTTGCTAGCATTAGAAATAGCTTTCAATCCTTCCAGTTTGTTACTTTTGTCATGAATCCTAGAGTTTAGAATGAAATTGTCTTTTGAAGCAATGAATTCTAATTGTATTGGAATACATTTTCTATATTGATGGAGCCAAACTTTTATGCTTTCAAGCTGACATAATGAATTTTGAACATGGTTCAGAATAGGAAGTCATGATGCAACTTCATTGTATCTTTGCTGCTTAGAACTTGATAGTTAATCAAAAGTATCTCATACTGTGAAAGTCTCTTCTAAAAGGTTTTGACATAATTTGTGCTATTTCCTTTTCTGATATATTATTTTGTCATTGTATGCAATGGCAAGAAACAAAAATCTTTTATATTCTGTTGCTGGGAATGGGTAGGTATTTGCAGTCTTTGTCATTAGCAAACATTTAAATCTTGGTAGCATGTAAAAGCATCTGTATTAAGAATAGCTGATTTCTGATATGCTGTTTTGTTTTGTTTCTTTTTTTCTTCCAACAGAAAACCGTTGCATCTCCAACTGTTTCACGCCTTACAGATACTTCAAAATTCACAGGTTCTCACAAAGAGAGGTTTGATGCCAGTGGGAAAGGAAAAGGCAGAGCTGGCCGAGAAGATCTGGTGGATAACTCAGGATATGTATCTGGTTATAAGCATGCAGGCACATACGATCATAAAGTACAAGGAAACAAGTAAGGCTGAGGGTTTACAACGCAGAGGGGAATAGAGTATATATTTGTAAGGATGATGTTATGAATCCCACATGTTTTGGTTATTGTGAATGTTGAGACTATGTTGTCAAGAAGTTGTCTTCAGGAACTGGAACTGATTTCAACATCTGAGCTACTTGCAGCACAATGCCACTTCATTACATTCCTCATGCATATATTGGCAAAAATAAATAAATATGTAGGTATAAAAAATACATCATTTTGTTGAGCTTTAGGAAAAAAAAAGCCCAAACCAACAAACAACAAAACCAAAGTCAAGAACAGTTATACCACACTTTGTCAATTCAAGCAAAGTATCTCAAACATTCCTAGATGTTCAGTTGCCCTGATGATGTCAAAGAGAACTTCTTGAAGAGAGGATCTTTTGTAGCAGTCTTTCTGAAGACTATCCCATTACTTATGCAGTTTCATTTGACTACTTTTTTAGGGGGCTTTTTAAAAATGTCTTATATGGGATCTAGCAGTTTTCTTAAAACATTCAACAGTATACTATTGGGAAGTAAGTGGTAGTGATATACTAGGTTCTAGCCTGTGATTGTCATATATGACTCATGGAAAAACTGAAAAAAAATCCTATTTCTAGGACAATATAGGCTCTAAAGTATTTTATGTCAACAGAAAGAGTTGGAAAATACCAGCCCTTACTTTCCTCCTGTCTATACTTTGTGCTTGTTCTTGTGTGTACTGTAGCATGGTTCTGACTGGCTGGATTTGGATGGAGCTATTGTACTAACCTGAGAGGTGAGGAACAAGACATTACTAAGAAAGTCTAGTTAAGGATTTTCACAGTCTGTATTCAAGTTTGCACTGCCTCACATTGGAAGTGAAGGGAGCATTAAGCTAATAATGCTTTAAAATACTGTTTATGACTAAACACTGCTGATCAGATTGCTATTAAATGAACGTTATTTTGCACATATGTTGGCATATAGTCCCTTTAAGCTCTAATATATGTAAGGAAGGCTTATGGCCCCTTGGAGTAAGGACATTTACAATTAATATATATGTAATTAGATGCAATTTATCCACCAATAAAACCCCAAACCATTGTAACTGAACTACATTTTATGATAGGTTAATTGAAGCCAAGGGATTTGATTCTCTGTTCACTGTTGTTGCCAAACTTGAGAGTAATAGTATTTCTGAGAATGGCTTTCCAATGATACCAGGAGAACCAGTCCCAAAGGTTTAAGGTACAGGCAGCTGACTGTGACCTAGCTGGGGTCCAGAATGCCAAAAGAAATTAATTGGAATAAAAACAACTCTCTTTTTTAGTATTGGTTGAAAATGAGAGAAAAGGCTGTTCCAATTTTCTGCAAGAGCTGAACAAGTACCTTGACGTATTACTCTGATTCTCCAAAATGATGAAAGATAGGATGTTCAGTATTCAAAACCAGCTCTTTGCAGCTCTGCCTTGCTTTCTGCCAAAAAGAGCTTGTGCACTGATTTTCATATTCAGCACTGAATAAAGGTTAATAGATGTATTGGTCTCCCCCCACCCATATAAGCATCCCACTCAGAGTACATAAACATAGGTGAGCAGTGTGTGCTGTCATGTCCCATGCAGGTGAACAGTCTATATTTGTCCAATGTATGGAAAGGGAGCACTGGTTTTCAGCCCTTAAACTGTTTTTATTCTGTTGCCGTTGTGTGGTAGCCTATAATTTTGCCCTCAGTGACCCTTTGAGCCCATACATCAGCCTAAAACCAAAACAACAATAGCGAACAAAAGACAAGGGCTTCCTTGTGAACTTGGACATCCTTTATTATTTATTTTGATGTTTGCTTTTAAGCTGGAGGGAAGTTTGCCAAAACACAGTACATGCTCTTGTAAAGATTTGAATGGCTTTTCCCACGGATGGCTTTGGTGACCTGGGAAGATTTTAGATGTACCTAAAGATGCAAAGTTCAGCTTTGTGAATTCTTTTCAAGAGTTACTCAGTGTTCTTGAAGAGTGAAATGTTATCCACTCCTGTGTTGCACTGGGGACCTGTCACACTCCAAAGCAGATACTGGATACCAACAGTGGCTAAATTATTCTCTAATGGTAGTAAACTGACATGGTAGTAAACTGTCTAAATGTAAAGATCCTCTTTGTCGCTAGGCCCGTGCATCTGAAGACAGCTCCAGGGTAGCTGTGGGGTTTTTTAATGATTAAAAAGGCTGAGCCTACAACCCTTGATGAATCCTTCAGCTGAGCTACAGGCAACATCAGTGTCCCTGTTTTTCCTTTTGACTTCAAGACTTGACTTATAACTCACTGGTGACTGAAAAGTTCTGGACTCAGCCTCACTAAAGGGTGAAGTGCAGCCTACTGCAGAGTCCAAAAGCACACTGTTGACCTGGGTGTTTGCTAGCTGTCTGCCTTGTCTGGCACATGGGGTGACACTTTGCTTTTAGGTACACAAAGGACAGGCTTTCTCAGGTACCCAAATACAGTGTCTGGTATGCCAAAATGTTTCCATACAGGAGGAGTGATTGATTAGAAAGATTTTAAGATTAATTAGATTTTAAGTTGTTAGTTCAAAGTGAGAGAGATCAGCACACTCATAATATAAAAGGCATGCAAGGGAATTGAGAGTGCAGACAGATCCAAGCTGACACTGCCTAGAAATTGAGTTATGAGAGGCTGATATAACAAGCTGAGCTTCTGCCAGAGATTACTTTGCCTGCTTGTGCAGTATAAAATCCCTGCCATGAACCAAAGCACTTCATTTAGACCTGATGCAAACTTTGAAATTCTTTCAATTGCATAGTAAGCTTGGGATCAGAACCTGAGAAGATTGTTCAGATAGCAGTATTTTATTTTGAGGAACACACTTCTTTTTTCTTCTTTGTTTCTACAGTCTGATAGTTTTAAACCTCAAAGTGGTACGTTGAAAGAAGTCATTCTAATGTGACAGTTACAAAGGAAAGTTGTTGCTGCGAAGGTAGTACTTAGTAAAGGTTTTTTTCTTTTTTTTCTATGCTTGGTGTGAAATATAATGGCTATGAATAAAAGTATCTTATGCAGCTGTGTATTAGGGGTTCACTACCTACTTGAGCTCTTACTATTCCACTAATATTGGTAGGAAATTAAAACCCTAAATACTTGCTTGATTATTAGCTCAAGTTCCAGGCCTGCTTGGGAATGAGGCAAAGTACATTTTCTTACTCATCTGCTATTCCCTCAACTCTCAGGACAGTAAGTACAGCTTTACCTCAAAGACAACAGGAAGGGATAGCTGGGGAAGTACCCCGTTTTCAGCCCCTAATATTGTTGTAGAACATATTCTCTTCCGATGCACCATGCTACAGACTGTAACTAAATGTCATGTCTGAAGTAAGGACATGGGAACCTAATAAGGTTTACTGTCCTCTTTTTTGGTGGCATCTCAATTCATTCCATCTAAATTTCCAGCCTGATTTTCAGCATCTTCCACTACATAGCACTGTCTCATGTGACGCCTTCTATAAAACCCTGTTGTTCCTAGTTATCTCTGCTTTCATTACTACAGTAGATGCTACCAAAAGAAATCAGATCAGAAAGTTCAGATAGTTTTTAGAAATAACCATCTTAAAGAACAAACTCAAATTGTATTTAAATACTGTGGCAGTACACAATCCTTACTTGTATGTCTACTGAAGCTTAATCTGGCCATCAAAACCTTTACAAGACTGAGGACAAGATATGAAAATCCTTACTGAGGCAAATGAATAGTGATTACAAATAATTTTCTAAAAATAACATAGTTTTTAAGTAAAATATGCAGCAGTCAAAAAGTATTTTCTTATTAGTACTTGCTTACTAATTCCATTTAGTCACTCCATGAGCTTTAGTTGAGAGTTTCATTGGGAATTTTGCAACCATCATTATGGAAATATAACCATAAACCAAAAATGATTGTCCTGTTCTTTGTGATTATCAAAGCTATCACAATAGCATTATTGAGAAGCAGACATTAAAAAACACAGTTTCATGAGTCCTATATGAACAGTTGTAATTAATTGTAATCAAATATTTGGAATCTTGAGGGAAGTGTTGAATATTAGACTATAGCCAAAATATAGCCCCTATTTTTTAAACCTTCTTATCTCCTTTTTATTAAGGGAAGTGAAAGGGAGATTTCAAAACTATTCACATGTCACAGCTTGTGTTTTTCATCAGCATAGAGATTGTCTTTCAAAGATATTTTGAATTGAAGTATGTATTTTACTGATCTTACCTAAATTAAAAATTCTGACAATTAAAATAAAAAGTATGACAATTTTTTAGCATTATACAAAGCTTTGTTCACAAATTACCATTTCAGTGGTCCCTATTTTCCCTCTATTGGCTCAATTAATATTTTCTATGGTAGCTGGAACTAGGCAGAACAAAAAGGCAAATGACTACTATGGGTTTGCCTTGGAAGTGATAGGTATCCCAGCCATCTGTAACCATCTGTAGAGAAAATCCTCATGTATATTCCTCCAAAACCAAAACTTTAGAGTTGTAATTGATAGGTTTTTTTCCTTAAGGCTTTTCATAGTTATGAAATGAATTTTAATTCTTTGTGCCTGCATGTATCTTAGTCAAAACATAACCCTGCCTTCAGGGGTGCATGTATTCTGGGGGCACATGCCTGTCATCGGTGAATAAGAATTATCTGTTTGCATTGGCCAAGAGCAAACCTTTTACCTTCATGATAGAGCAAATGTAACATTGCACTGGTATGTGTCCTCTTAATTGACTGTCAGCCTTGCGTGTGTGCCAAAATAACTACACCTTTGTGTATGTTGTTTGTAGTGTGAATATTATGTTCTTGGCTTGTCACTTAGTTGGTATTAAGTAATGTAATGCACAAGACTTGTGTAGGTTTGTGTATGTGTACACATGCTCTTTGGATCCAGCTAAAGTAATTAAACTGTATAAATGTTGATGAAAAACTTAAATCTTATTAGGGCCAAGCTTTAGTCCTGCAGCCAGTGCTGTTCAGCTTGGCTGGTTGGGGACGTTGTCATTCTCCCTTCATAGCATGAAGGTAATGATCTAAGGAGGCTTTTATGGTTTTACCTATCTACCCTGTTCTGAGAGAAATCACTCTTCAGCAATTCTAACATAGACTTGGTGTGACAAGAGGAGTTTCTCCATGGTGAGGAAGTAGGGGAGAGAGAGAGTTAAGGTGAAAGCAAGTTTTCCTCTGAGTGCTCTTAAGAAACCATTTAAAACTATGGTCTGCATGGGCCCTATATTTTCCTTTACCCCAACTTTGTGAAGCAAGTTGACACTCACTGTGTAAACACACAGTTGTTCATCATCCATTACTAAGTATAAAGCTGTGGTATAATGAGATGGGAACAGGAAACAGGAGTGTCATACATTGCCTATGGACTCAAGTCTTACTTGGATCTTTATTCAATTAAATACCAGAAGCATAATGACAGTACTTAAACTTGTGTGACATTCTTAAAGTCTGGAGTACCTCAAATTAATACATGTGTACCTCCTGTATTTGGAGTGTTTGCCCATAAAATATCATTTAACATTCAGTTGCTCATTTTGTGAAACCCCAAAGTTCTCATTTGGTTTACTTAACATAAGCTGGAAATGATGGTCAGGGTTGTTCTTTTTAAATCTTCAGAATCCTAGAACTACTAAGAAACCTGTAGTTGCATTCATGTTGCTCATTAAACTCAAAACCAATACTTTGAGTGATGTCCCAGCTAAGAATAATGCTTCTGGAAGTAAAAGAATATTGCAGATAGAACCTCCATGTCTTAATTGTACAAGTAATTTTTTTTTTTTGCAGGGAGAAATATCTGTTAAGATATTTGGTATTTTTAAAATGTTTTTCAGTGTATTAGCCTTGGTATATTGCTTCAAAAACCCTATGGAGAAGGTAGATTTCAAAACAAGTTTGATACAACTCTTGACTTTGTTATCAGAAAGCATTTGAATTGGCGTATTTCATTCAAACTAATGGATCATCCACTCAAGGTAGACTTTGGTAAGAGTAAGCCTGATCATAAATAAAAGGGGGAAGAATCCAGCCTCTTGGCTGAGCATTCTTGACAGACATTTGCAGTTCTAGTAGTCTGAAACAATTTTTTTAAAAAGAAGTTCTCTTTTGTATTCATGTGCATGCACACAGGCACTACTTGGGGTCATGGATATACATGAGGGCAAAACTACAGAAGAGACTTTTTATCCCCCTCTTTAAACCTTGCATTTAGAAATTGACATTGAAATACCCAACTGACTAACCCGATTTGGAAAAATGATAAGCTACTACCATATTCCATTGCAGCTAAATAGCCAATGAATTAATTTTCAAATACAGTTACACAGCATCTCTTTTTTGTGAGTTACTGTAAAGCTTATGGCACTGTACAAAGTGAGTTTTGATGTAAACATTTGGAAGGGTCTCAAAGATAATGCTCATCATAATTTGCCCTTACCTCCTTATTAGTTATCTTTATGCAAGATTTTTCTACAACTTTGCACATTTTTCAGAGAACATCAGAAACATGAATAAAGTTACACTCAACTAAATTAAAAATGGCCCTAAAAGTACACTCAGTTCATCCATCTTTGAATTTTAATCACGAGCTACATTATAGAGGAACAACAAAATAAGGAAAAAAGATGGGAGTCTGAATCCCCACAGTGGTGAATTATTTTAGGTTCCAGTTTACATCAGATGAGTTTCTGTATGCTTGCATTTGCTCAAATGCTATTTTTAAACAAAGTAATTAAATAATGTGAAATAATGCAGCCTGGGCTCTGTTAAAATAGGGTTATATTAATACAACTGAAATGCTGTGTATGTATGTAATAGTAAAGCTAAATATGTTCTAGATCTTTACAAAGGCTTTGTGTAAAGTCAGTTAACCTATAAACTGATGTCCTATATAAAACTGTGTTGGCAAACTACTTTTGTTAGCACTGTAGTGTATGAAAAGGTAAGATCATAGTCAAAAACAAATTATAGGGTGCAAAAAAGTCTATTTGTTTTTAATCTTTGTGCTGGGTTCAAAAAATATCAGCTTTGGCAAATTCTTGGAGCAGGGAAATTTTTTTGTACAATGCTTATAATACAAAGTAATTTGTCTTTACATTCTGTAAAGCAGAGAAATGGTCAATGTTGGCTAAATATATTGAAGTTTATTATTAGCAAGATGTTATGTTTCACAGATTTAAATATTAGAGGAGAAATATATATTTATACAGAAGTATAATTTCTGAATGAGATTGATTTTGTTTAGTCATGAACCATTTATTTATCCACATTATACTTTATTCCTTTGCTAGCTTGTTTATCAGTCCATGCTGTTCCAACATCCATTTCTAATTTGATTTAGGTGTTTTGATTCTTCATTTGCACAAATCTGGATGTGCATACTGTCAGGACCTGATCATAAAAGGTGGAGGCAAAACTGTTTTGTCTTCGATCACCTAGAGCACTAATTAAAATTTAATTGTTAAGCAGTTGGGATAAGGAGATAGGTCTTGACATAGTCTTCCTTGGAGCACTGTACACTATGATGAAAACCTTCAGTGAAGCTTACTAGTTTCTGCTCTTATTTTCATTTGTCTTTCATCAACCAGGAAGCTGCTGTATGCTAATAATTACCTGCAATATTTCTAATTGCAGGCATTGCAAACATTAACATGCAGCTGTACTAGCCTACTGTGTTCACTGTGAAATTTTCAACATGGTAAAAAACTTTACATGATCATTTAACCTTACAAGTTTACTTTTTCTCACTAATTTAACACTGAATTTTCTTTTCATTATTGCAAATGAACAACTTGAGCATAGCATTTCTAAATCTTAACTGTAGTAGATAAACATGTCCTAAGCAAAGATTTTTAACCACTTGATGAAGGGGGCCAGGCACCATCCAGTGCAAAGCACACTGGGCAAAATCTTATCCCCACTGCAGCCAGTTCCAAAATTCTAGCTGGTGTTAGCAAAAATAGAACCACCATTACCAAGGGGTTAATTCGCTTAGTAACCATGACAAGAGGTTATGGAGGAGCACAACAGTGATTCTCTATTTCCATGTCTTTATTTCTGTTAATTTAAAACTACTACTCTTCAATCTTTAAAATAAGTAAAAGAAACTTGAAGGGGGGATCATATACTACTAGTTTGTACTAGGTTTTTTCAGGAAAAGGAAACAAATTTATATATATATATATATATATATGCAATATATTTTTACACTGTTTATTAATGCTAGAAAGTATTAAATGTATCACTTTATCTGTGTGAATGTTAAAGTAATGTCAATGTTATGGATGTTTTAAACCTTTGAAGTTGTCTTGTTAAATTCTAAACCCACATTAACAATGGAAAAGCTACTTTGTCTGCAACATTATTGTTGATGTTTTAGGGAAAAGTTCAAGTGCAACAGTTGTTTTGATTAGCACTGTAAAAGCTTGGCTTGACAAGTTATAGTGAAATCCATATTTTAAACACCATTTTGTTAAAACATAGCTTCTCATAAAGTACGTTACTGCTGTTGACTGACTGTATAAAATTGTATTTTTAGTTGGTAAAGTGATCAATAAATGTGTTACTACATCAGTTCTGGGATTTATTGAAGTAAATGGTATTTTCTGATAAACTTTGTAAGCAGCAGTTATTTTACAGTTTAGATGTTAATTTAGTTGCTCACGAATTTATAAATTACATCAAAATACTCTCTGAACATGCAGCTGTCTGGTTCTGAGCAGAATCTATTTCTTCTTTACCATTTATTTTCCTAGTTTGAATAATGACTAAAGCTGGCCATTAATGTTTTGAGGATTCTTGTATGATGCTTAAATAATCACGATAATGGTGATCCACCAAATGACATCTGTCAGGGATGAAGCCATTTGTTCTTAACAAGCTACCTAAGATATTTAGTCTTCTGCTCACAACATTGTAATAGCATAATTAATAATGTGACCAAAAAAAAAGTCAGAGTGCTGCTCTAGAAATGTAGCAGTGTCACTTGACAATTTGACAATTGTCACTTGGCAATTGTTAATTGACAAAATGAGCAGTCAGTTGCTAATCCAGTGATTAGCAGCTGCAAGGAAAAATAACTAAACGGCTTACAGCTACCTGTGTTTTCTCCAGTTGTTCTCAAACTGGAAATTATATTCCTTGTTCTCACACACTAGACAACCTTTTTAGAACTGTCTTTTAAGTGAAATCTAATACACCTGTGTCCTGAGATAGCTTTTTTTCCTTCATAGAGAACATGGACTGTCCCCTCTAGAACTCATTTTAGCATGTATGGTTACTGAAACTGTAAAAAAGTTAGTGAAGCATAACCTATAGGAAAAAATCAAATTCTTTACCATTCAAAAAGCCTTTAAGATAGAGGAAGATAGAAGAACTTTTCTACCCTATGAGAATATAAGACCCTAAGGTCTGTATTTTCAAAAGAGTTAAGATTTTTTTATTGTTTTCCTGTAGGGCCTCTAGAAATTACTCACCCCTACACACCACTTGCACATCATGACTCTAAAATGAAAGTAACCCTCCTCTGCTAGGATGTGTTCTCTTCACTCCAGGAATACAAGTATTTGGGCTAGTTTTCAGTCTGTATAGCTACTGTAGCAATAACTACACACTCCTGCTCTGGTGCGTCGAGTGCAGGCTGATCTTTCCTGGTTCCATCAAGCAGTTCTACCACAGCCAGGGCTGCATGGACAGAGATGTGGAGCAAAGGCTATCTCTGCCAAATATGAGTCTTCAGGGGACTTAACCTGGTCTTCTAGTTAGCCTTTTTTTTTTCATTTCCTCAGCTTTCTATTTAACTGACTGCACTGATTTATTAATAATGTAAACTAATCCAAGCCCATTGAAAGTTCACATACTTATTGATAAGTATTCATTAAATCCCCTCTCAGTCATCTCTTCTCCACAACAATAGTGAATATATGTGGAAGGAACCAAAGGCGGGGATGTAGGTGGTCCTGGAAGGAACAAGCACAGGAAAATAAAGGTGTAAGGGACTAGTCCCTAGTCCATGCAGTTATTTGGTGATGCCCTGGACTAAGTGCCAGCTGCCCTGTCTTACTAAATTTAATTTCTAACTATTTTCTTGAGAGAGGGGATTCTCTGTTCTGTGCACATACATGCTTATTGCTACCCGTTGGAGTCATACCGTGGGTCACAGCAGTCAGTGTTGTCTGTGGTGCCAGCAACTAGATGGGAGGCTGGGGGTGACAGGAACCTCTATGCCTGTGGTGCCAGCAGCTGGGCCAAGTGAGGGCATGTATAGCATCATTGGCTGCCAGCAGATACTGAGCTGAACCTAGACATCATGCAGGGCTTTAGCATCAGTTACCAAAGCATTCATAAGATTGGGCCAGGTACATGTATGTCTCTGAGACAGCTGGAAGCACATACCAAAGGGACCAGGCAGTCCATAAAAACTGCTGGGGAGGCTACAAGGTCTGATGATGTGTGTCTCTGCACGGGAGATGATAGAATTTGTGGGATAGGTACTCAACTGGCTGCACATCTAATCCCGGTTACTCAAGAGATCCAGTGTGTGCTAGTCTGCATTAGGTGGGAAGGGAATGATGACATGGGACTGCACCAGCAGATGAAATGTAGCTGTGATCTTCATAGACTTGCATGTCCAGATTCCAGCAGCAGGGGAAAATAGGGATCTAGGCACTAGCCATTGGATAGGCTGTCTGGAGGGAATCTCTTTAAATATATGCATGTTTCCTACTATCAGCCCTTCATCCTGGTCAGCCATAGACAGGTTGTTGGAACTGATTTTGGTTTTGTTGGTGGTACTGGCTTTGTTTTTTTTAAGTGTGGAGAATTTCTGGCTGTGTCCATCAACGCTACCATAATAAAAAAACTTTGCCTTCTTTGCAGTGCTACTAACATCTGTTGTTGCCTGTATTGTTACAAAAATGTTGTTTTGTTGGGTTTTCTTAACTGATAATAGCTCCCATTAAATTGCTCAAATTGAGTCTCAAGGCATGTGCATGTCTGCTAATTCTTGATGGAAATTAAAGTTTTTTACATTAAAACAATTCAGGCAACCAATTCAGGCAGCTAATTTAAATTATTTTTTAAGTATGTCCTTTCAGTAGTATTTTGGTGGGTTTATTCTATTTTAGTACTACTAACATGAATTTTTACTACAAAGCAAACACTTTAAAGGAACATTTCTTGTAAGTTTCATAGTGGAAAAAAATCTTGTAGTCATACACTGACATTCAATGAGAGTAGGTTTCTTATGTTGATGTCACTGGCCCAGATGGAGTATAAAATATGAAAAGTATAAATACAGGGGTTTTTATATAAGATTAAAATTTCTTATATCTTTATACGTAAAACATATATCTCTCTATATATATACACACACACAATGCCTGTGGTTGAAAGGAATGACAAAAGTCAGAGGGCCCACAAAGTTTTATTAGTAAATTAGTCAATGGGATGTGCAGAGTCCTGGAGCTGTGTGCCTGGGCTTGATGGGAATACTTTTTTACCTCCCAGATCTATTTTACCTGCTCTGAGGATAGGTTTCTTGCTTTCTATGCAAGTGAGTTATCATTTGTAGTCTGTTCTTTCAGACCTATCTGGACATGGTTTGGAGGGTCACAGGGATCTTGGGTGGTCTCATATCCTCCTTCCTTGACAGTTCATGCCTATTTCTTCACTGATATTATCTTTTGTTTGTTGTGCCTCCAGGGACTAGAACAGGGACGTTTGTCCCTGCTCTACCTCCACATGGTCCTCTTCTCCAGTCAAATCTTGTTCTTGGAACAAACCCCCATGGCTGTCCAGTTATTGGTGTTTGAGACATACACATTAGCCCCTCATCATCTGGGCTTCTACATCGTCCTGGGATGTAGCTTGATCTCATTTAAACTTTACCTGAGATAACTTTGGACCAAGTAGTGTTTCTAATTCTTTTTAGAAGTAATATGAGATTGTCTTAAAATTTTCATTTTAACCAAAATTTTTCATTCTCCGCGGAAGACAGACCACATAACAACTGCTGTTTTAATTACTGAATAAGTAGCTGTTTTCCTCAGATATTTTACACCAGCCAGAATGCTGTTAATTATGATTATTGGTGCCACGTGTTGAAGTAACAACACTTTATGATGTTGCTAAATACAACTGGATGCTGAACAGAAGACATAAATTAAACCTTATTTTTTATAAATTAAGGCATATTTTTTCAACAAAGTAATGGGATTGTGCGTTTTCTTTTTGGAAAGAAATAAATCCTGTATTTCATGGACCTGTGAAAGGATAAATCTTTGGCAGGATATTAAAACGAATCCAGTAGGTGGTGCACAAGGCATAGGAAAGATAGGCAATGCTCTGGAGACCTAACTGCCTCTTAGAAACTGTTTTCAATTAAAAAAGAAGGCATCACAAAGAATCAAAAGTAACCCCAAAATCAAAGTTTAAAATCATTGATAAATAACCTCAATGAGAAGTCCAGGATGCAAGCAAATTTAACTTTACCAATGAAAGTCTTCTTGCATTTCTATGCAGATTCAATGACTGCGTCTGGAAGAACACCAAATCTTACTGCTAAAAAGATAAAAACTTTTGTCCCAAAGCCTGCACAATGTGATATTAGTAGAGAAGGTTGAGGTGAATTACCAAATACGTGATGCATGACACTGAGCTGAAACCCAAAGGTCACATCCATTTCCCCAGTCACACAGGAGGAAGAAAGCAAAAAGGTTTGTGCATCAGTTCCCTGTCATTTCCACTGCAGGATATGTGTCCATTATGTCCAGTATTAGTTTGAGGTACTCTTCTGTACAGCTCATGTGCATGTCTTCCTCCACAACACTACCTCCAGTTATTAGCCAAATTCCCTTATGTTTAGCTTAGCCATTACCTCCCTGTTCTCCAGAAGCACTCTCATGCACACTGCCTGCTAAGCAAGAGGCAATTTTTGGCCAGTGTGTACAAAGCTCAGCCAGCCACCCATCACAGGTATACACAAATTACTAAACAACTAAAGGCTGCAGCCTTTTTTTCTTCAGTAAAGACACTATCAGAAATTTCTATGACTGTTCTTGTGTTGGTCATCTCCTCTGTCTTCCAACTGCCATTTTATAAATTGGAGATGCCAATAATCATTTCTTCTGACTTACAGTCTGTGTCATTTTTCACCACAGTTCTACATGTGACTCCACTAATCCACATTACAACTTCAGAATAGGATTTAAATAAAAGACAATTATGTATTTGATAATTTTCCAACAACATCTTCAGAGAAGAAATCAAATTTAAAATACTACACTGTATGTAACTTGCTTGTATCTTAGAACCATAAAATAACTCAGGCTGTAAGGGACCTCTGCACATCCTCAATTGTCCATCTTATGCTTCACTGAGTTCTCTAACTTCAATGTCAACAAAGCTGCTGTACAGTGTTCTGTTGAGTCATATTTCAAAAGTCATCTTTAGGTTCTTGACCATTGGAAAAAATCCTTCTTTTATGTCCAGCTGGAATTGTCATTGTTGCTATGGAAATGTTAGCTGCCTCTTGTCATTTTGCTTTGTGTGTTGGTGAAAATGTGGTTTCATCTTCTCCATATGCCCCCATGTAGAAGACAGTATTTAGATTCTCCTCCTGCTCACTTTCCCCAGTTCTTCTCCAGTGTAAGCAAAACCATATCTCTCAGCCTATTCCTTGTATATGTTCTAGCCTATACATTCTTCTCTGGACTCTTATGTTTAATGACCTCTCTTTTACGTGGGGAGCCCCAAAATGAAGTGCAGTACTGCCTCACAAGTGTTGAGTAGAGGGAAATAATTTCTTTTCTCAATCTGCTCTCATTAATAAAGCCCCAACTTGCACTGCAGTCATATTCAGCTCATTACCCAGGAAAAGGCCAAATTTTGTGCAGAGCTGGTACATAACCTGTCAGCTCCTGCACCTGCTGCAGGGGTTTATTCTACCCAAGGTACCACTTTGCATTTGTCTTTGCTGAACTCAGTTATGTCTGCCAACTTCTCAAGCTTGGTTAAGTTCCTTCCTAACAGTAAGCCATGTCCAGTTTGTTCTTTGCTATACATTCATAAACACAAAACTCCTTGTAATTTAGAAATTATCTTGTTTCTTTGGGATTAGAATAGGAAAAGTAATGTAAGTTTACCCAGAATACATTTATTCAGAATAACTTGCTCTATTGACTCACCTTTTTAAAGATATCTGTAGAATCATATGATCATATATAAAAAAAAACAGTTATAACTGAAGGTGATGGCCCTGAATATAAGTTGTTGGGTCCACTTTGGACACCTAATTTTGAGCATGCTGAGGAAGTTATGTAATTTTAATAAATGGCAGAGTTTTGTTCTTGTTCCACAATTTTCTGGCTGCATGTCCAGAAAAACAAGATGAGCAAGAATAAAGGTACTAGACTCCATGGATTCTCCATGTGAGCAGGTTCTACATACAGTCCTTGCTGGAGAGTCATTTCAGCTGAATAGAAACTAGACAACACAAGTTCTTGTTAGAAGGTCTATATTGTTTAACTTTCTATATGTTACAAATAGCTTTACAGAAAGGAGGCTGATAAAAGTATTTCAGACATGACAGGTATGGTAAAAATAATGTAAAGCCTTTATTTACAAGTATATCATTGTGAGAGCTTTTAAAATTTAAGACTAAAAGCCTAATGAGTTAACCATCTCCACAATTAAAATCAGATGGGTAAAACAAGTCTGCTAATTTAGACCAGTTAATGGCAGCATAGTTTGCCTCAGAACAGCTCAGAAAGCTGCAATCTGCTAGGTAAGGAGGAGACAACAGAGCACTGCTGAACTAGGAAACACTGGGCAAGCTAAAAATTACATTGTGCCTGTATTTATGTGAGCATACATATAAAAAAAGATAAAGTTATAAAAAAAAAATCACAGAAATGCATTAAAAACAAAATACTAAAATTACTCTAATTGTGATTACTATACTCTAATATTGTATCTTGGCATAACAAAATGATAGTACCAAAGCTGACATTCAAAACATAAAATAAATTTGGTTTTTATTGCCAAAGAGGTGCTTAAAGGCACAATATGCAGTTACATAAACACAAAGAACCAACAGAATGGAAATTTAAATGCAGCCAAAGAATACTCAAACCAGCAAACAGCAGATCCATTATAAATACATCAGAAGTCCTTTCTCCCCATGTACTAACTATTGATACTCAGTTCCCAAAATGCTTGCAAACCCATTCCAGGTTTCAAAACAAGCTAGCAGGAACACAGGATGCTAGTGTTTAAAGTTAATGAGTCCACCAATGATGTATGGATATCAAGAGACTAATTAATGACATGGGATGCCAATTGAAAAGGCACCTCCAAAAGTGAATAAATGCACAAGAAACTGACGAGACTTGTTAAATGTCCCTGCTGTATCTGTGCTGCTGAGCATGCTGCAAGACAGCTATTTTTGAATGAGACATGTGATGTACCAGAAACATTCCAGCCACTGAAGCATAAAGCTGTGTGTAACCAGTTCATCACACTGCAAGGCTGCAGTACTATATGTGTAATTATCTTTCAAAAATATTGAGGCAAAATTTAAATGGTGAGTGGTCTTGTAGGTTTTTTAAGTGTTTCACTATGGGTTTTTCGTGAACTCATCTCACTGTACTATTCACTTTTGAATGAAGCTCAAACTTCTGTGACAGTATTGCAATATCACTGTCTCAAAATGCATTTGTAACTTTGATTGTTTGATTCTGTTGTTTAGAAAGACCTAATTTTAATGCATTATCTGTACTAAATTGCACCAAAGATGCGTTTCACTCACTTATCACTCACTGAACAATCATCTACAAAAGGAATTGATTAAAATAGGACTTGTACAAGTGTTTAAGTCAGGAAGTTTGAGCAATGCCACAAAATCTTTCAGATTTTATTGATAAACTGTCTTTTAATTCAGTAATGTCATGAATCAATACTGAGGTGGGTAATAAATGTTAATAAAAAAGTAAGTGCACTCAAGATAGCATTGTAGGACATGAAATCTGTCTGATGATGTACACAAAACCTTGACAAATTGTGTAAATCTAGCTATTTTTCAGAGAAAAGAAGATTTTAATTTTTTTAAACTCATATGACAGGAAAAGGTTACTTCGTGATGGCCATTTAAAAATATTCATTATGTTACATAAGTTGCTGAAATTCATCTCCCATTGACAGCACATGTTAGAGCTATAATGGAAGCATGACTATTTAGAATAGCAACATGCAACAGCAAGGCATGTAGAAAATTTGGGTTGATACTGAACAATAAGAATTTTTGGCAATAGGCTCTGTGGCCAAGATTGATGACTAATGTCAGTAGCATTGGGACTTCATGTACAACTAGGAAAGCTTCCAAATACTGTTTGCGTATGATGGCTATTCTTTAACTTAGTCTTACACATGAAATGATGTGATTTTGTTCATACAAAGGTAAGCATGCAAACTATCTTTTTTTGAAATTTGGTAACAGGGAAAATAGAACAAATAGGTTTACTTGCAAAAGATAGTACAGAAATATCTCTACAAAAGTCACAGAAAATATAGAAAGGTCTGACAGTTGACTTCCACTCCAAATATACCTCTTTCTATATTGTTTAGTCAGTTAATAGTGTTAGTTATACTAGTAACTATGAATAGACATAGCTATCTTCAATAGCTGTGGCCTTCAATATCAGTAATAAAGCAATAAACTACAGTATGGATGGCAGATGGAAGTTTACAAAGCATTAATATGGCAATTTGTTTTGCAGCTCCAAAGATAATTAAAAACAGCACAGCTTCCCAGGGGAAACAGAATCTAGTTTTCTTCCTTGATGCTACTGTGAGCACAAGACAACATTTCCAAGGAAAATGAAATAAAGCTATCTTCTCAAAAACGCTTGTGTATACTGTCAATTTGTAAGTGGAATTTGTGTATACCTCTGAATACCTGTGAATTAACCAAGTCATATCCTCATAGGACAATAATATAAAAGCTTAAGTCCAGAATATAGTACTGTTTTGTATTTCCTGAGTTTTACTTTGATCCCTACTTAAAAACAACTTTAATCTGAACTAAGTTTATATTTCCAAAATACAGTCAGACTGATAGAAATTTGATATTTTACAGAAGCCAGAGTAGCCCAAAACAAGAACCTTTTAATTTAGATGAGCATAAAGTTAGCAGAGAAACTAGACTGAATTACAAATTCTGGTCTCCTTTTAATGTCAGGCATTCATCAGCCTGACACTGTGACGTGTCATGATGACCTGATCTAAAAGCTCACGTACACTGAAAGAGATGACAATCCTTTTCCCCTGTTTTTTCATTCTCTTTTTCATGCTTCCAATCAGAAGTTGCCAATGCACATATTTTTTACCCTGCACAAACTCCTGTGTTCTCTAGATTCCTCTGTGAGCTCATGTCAACTTGCCAGAAAACAAGTCAATCAGGAAAAAGAAGACTCTCTGCTAGATTAATGAACTGAAGTGACTTGAAGAGTTGTTTGATGAGTGCCAGAGGGAAAGCAAAGGAATGTGCAGGACTATGTGGCCAGGAGCCATGTATCAGGAGTAAGGTAGGATCTGTGCCATGACAAGGAGGATACAGGAATAAAAGCTATCCTTTGCTGCATCAGCAAGGCATTCATTTCACTCCATTTTCTTCATGAAAACATTCTCACTGTTACAGACCTGGAAAAAAATTATGATTTTATTTTTGTATTGCCGTTGCAAAAAGCTATAAAAAGTAGAAGTAACAAGTTTCATTTTAATTTTAAAGAAAAGTGCAATGCATGGCAACCAGCTTTTAAAGCAGCATGTGAAACCTAAGTGCTATTTCTCCTTTGCAAGTGACTTCCAGTCACTTGTTCAAGTTCTCACACCATTTTCTACATTATATCTTTTGAATATGTCAGGTTTTACATCACTACAGTTAACCAAATTGGAAAGCTGATCTGGTTGACAGATAACCAACTGGAGTATTTATATATATATATATATATATATATATATTCAAATATATATATAAATTATTTATTTCAGCATTCAGCCATACGAATATCTTAGTGTTTGTGATAGGGAAGCAGCAGATACATTTGTTTTGGCAACACTTCAGCTTCAGTTCACATATAAACTTACTTGCTATCCCACCTGAGTCAGAAGAACTTCAAAAGTAGTAAGATAGTGATTGATGCCATTTTTTTCAATAAAAATACTTAAGTTAGCTAAAATAACTCTAGTACAGAAACTAAAGGATAAAGAGTTAAGGGTTAATGGATAAAGAGTTTTTTACCTCAGTATTTAATAAGGATCTGTATGGTGCACCACTTTGCCAAGGTAGAATGTGCTGAAATGCGCACACCTGATAGATCGTGTATACAATTTTATAGACTCTGCAAATTAGCATATCTAATAAAGATGCCTCAATGAGAGGCTTAAATGAATAGTGTGATATCTCCCCATCCCAAAGAATTCCCCCCTGGAGGGGCCTAATCCTAGTTTACAGGGTATATTCTAAAGAGGACCTAGGTTTCTCAAGATAGCGTAGGGCTTTCTGGCCTCCAGCTGCGAGGCCTCTGGGATGTTTGGTCTTCTGGCCTAAGTGTGCATACTAAGAGCACTGAGGATACATAAAAAGTATATGAAAGGTTTATAAAAGAAAAGGCAAAAAATCATCTTGGCATGAAAACAACTATTCAGGATCCCCATGTGAAGCACCTGGTATTCCCATGATGCTGCCAAGAATTCTGTGATTTGCTGTGTTTGAGTTCCTGTGAAATCACAGTTACTATTAAAGAGAAGTTCCTTCAAGTGTTGTCAGTTCAATGTATGCATAGCCAATATGTTCTTCTGCATACTCACCCACTGGTGCAATATCATCCCTGTGAAAGAAAAAATAAGTTTGAAATACTTTTCCAAGCTCTAAGTCTACTTCACTCAGACTACTGCCAAAGGTTGGTTTCTGCTGGGTGCTTATTTTGAAATAGATTAAATCCATGCATGCATTCTGAAGTGCCTTCTGAATAGCTAGAGGAAAATATGTTTTACATGCTGATGATCAAGTGCAGAAGTACAATTATCACCTCAGCATGAAACCTACCCACTTCTTAGGATGCATGTCTCAGGAATCACCACCTTAGTTTACAGTTATATGTTGTAACTGGAATCAGGCACTGAAAGTTCCTCATTTAAAAAATGTAGCTATTGCAATGTTGCTGTGCACAGTTAACACAGTCCTAACCTAGTCTTCCATAGGCTTTCAAGACTTGGTATGTATTGGTTACACCTTTCTTAACCCTAGTTGTTAAGAAAACTCCAACCAACCAGCCAACCAACCAACCAACCAACCAACCAACCAACCAACATCCTTGCCTCCAAACTATCCAATGCATTATGAGAGAGATCTAGGGTTTACAGATGACTAATTTTTTTCAAAGAATTACAAAAACGAGTAATTTTGTCCTGTCAGAAAGGAGCAAGGATGGCACATCACCTACTTCAGAGCAAAGGGGCAGGCGAGGTGGGGACATGACTGGGAACATCCATAACCTCAGCATATTTATAAGAAAGGCAGGTAATATCTTCTACACATTTTAATACTTAATTGGGTTAATACAAAATGCATGATGAAGCTATTCTGCAGTATAACAAGAATTTGGTATTATACAAAAATAGGAAACTTTAGTTTCTTATTGCTGCTTGAGGGGCTTTTTTGGTCTTCTTTTTTTAAATAGTTGAACTAGTAATACTAATTATATGGTAACCATTGCAAAAGGATGCTAGAAAGAATTATTACGTCTTTCAAATGCCACTTAATATAAAGCCAGCTCTTTCTTAATACCCAGCATATCCACTCTCCAGGATAAAATAACCTCTATGCTTACAACTTTTCCTTGAAAACAAGTATTTATAGCTAGTGCATATTATGCAAATTAAATCACTCTCATACAAGGAAGAACACACATCAGGTACAGAGATCTGTGTTTGATCTTCCTTAGGAAAGAAGCAATGGAATAATAAGAACTCAATCTCTAAATATATGAGGGGTTTGCTCACAAACAACATTTTAGATGTGTCATATGAGTAATAATTTTTTTTTTTTTTTTTTTTTTTTTTTTTTTTTTTTTTTTTTTTTTGTAGAGGTAAGTTATGAGAGGAAGTGGATTGTATGTTCCCTGAGTTTTATGGTACTCTGGGGCCTATCTCTGCTGAACTCTGTGATAGTATTTTTGTAGGAACAACTGTAAAGAAAAGGTATCAATACAGTGCAGGAGGCACCCAGAGTAAAATCTAGCCATGATACAACAAGCAAAGTATGTATTTCTAAACTGGGAACTCCTGCTCTCAGTCTGTGTACCAGGCATTACCTTTATCCCTCCTGTAATGGTTTCACGTTTGCTGAATTTAGTCTCTGCTCTTTTTTACCTTTTGGGAGATAGGATTTTGGAGAAAAAGGCAAAACACGCCCCAACTTAAGGTAAACAGATCTTATTAACACACACTAAGAGAAACAAAGGAAAAGGAAAAAACCCACAAATAAAAATTCTAAACCAACCCTTTCTCCCACCACAAACTGTTCATTTTCTATAAACAATGTAAAGAGGCAAAACTCAGAACTCCAGGTCAGTACCACTTATAAAATAGTCTTTGAGAGAGAAAAGTCTCTCCTGTTGTTTTGGTAAATTTCCACTAGAGAAACAGTCTTCTTGTGACTTCTAACTCACACAAAAGCAGCCCGCCCAGTAAACTTGTGCAGTTGTGGAACCTCCCGTATCACGTGGCCTTTCCCATGACCACATATGGGCCATAGACTCACACATATATATTGGGGTGGCACTTTTAAAGATAAACAACTTCAAAGGCAAAGGATTCTTCAACTCAGGGAACAGAGATGTCTTCTCACTTCTTTTGCTGGCATAGGGGGCTTCTTCTCATCTCTCTCTGTTCATAACCTCTTATGGGATCACCAAATCACAGACTGTAATTCAATATCCACTCAGGAAATCACAGACACCTTTGCTTTAAAAAATCCACAAATCATCTCCCCAATTCATACTGTCCACAATTTAAAGGATTATTCTAGCATATTCATATTACAGTCTGTTACCATAACTCGTAGAAAGTTTTTCAGCCTAGAACCAAGGCAACTTGTCATCTCTTCCACCGAAGAGGTCACTCTTCCTTTACTGACTTAAATATCTTCATATTGTCCCTTTACATGTCTCCAATTTGGCCCCTCTCTCTCTCTAAGGAAAAAGTTCGGGCTTTGGAAATTTCATCTGTGCCAAGAAAGAGTTAAATTTGCCCAGGTTCTCTTTTCTCTGGGCTGTGGCTGACTTCAAAGCTGTGGTGGCTGGGCTGATGGGGGAAGGGGTAGGGAGGGAAGAAACTCATGCAGATGGATCAGATTGATGGATGGGAGCAGCTCGGGCAGTTTGGGCAGTCCGGGATCTCGGCTGCAGCCTCCTCTCCCACCCCCGGCAGCCCATGGGGGTCTGGGGGCACGGCCAGACCAAGGATGGCTCCCCCCACAGGGGGTAACAGCAGGGCCTGGCCAGCCCAGGCCTCCCCTCAGGGCTGTGTCACCTTCTCTGGCCAGAAGTAGGAGAGAGCCTTGGCCTGGGCACACTCAGTTTATGTGGGTATTACCAAAAGTCGCCTTCCGTTTTCTCAGTGGTCAAAATGCTTGTCAACCCAAGAACTGGCACCTGATAGGTCCCTTACAAAACAAAATCCCAGTCCTGGTAGGGCAGTATTCCATTAAGCAAAAACCAAACCGTGTTAACCTATGACACCTCCCCTGATTTAACTGCACATGTAACATTTTCATTTGTGAAGAATTTATAAGCCTTAATGAGCTTACTTTCCATATCTGAGAATGCTGTTTCCAAGTACCCTGGGATATTAGAGCATTACATAATTTTTGAAAACTTTCAGTTTTCAAGCACTGAATTATGGAAAACATTTTGTATTTCACATTACTCAAAGTTCAAGAAACAATTCAAAATTTACTGAAGTATGTCAATGGCATATCTAAATTAAGTTAGCTCTTAAATGCAGCTGCATCCTGGGCTGCATCAAAAGCGGTGTGGCCAGTAGGTAAAGGGAGGTGAGTCACATGCTTCACTCTGGCAAGATCCCACCTGAAGTGCTGCATCCAGCTCTGGAGTCCCCAGCATTGAAAAGACATGGACCTGTTGGAGTGATTCCAGAGAAAGGCCACAAAAATTATTAGAGAGGTGGAACATCTCTCCTCGGAAGAAAGACTGAGAGAGTTGTGGTTGTTCAGCTGGAGAATAGAAGGCTCCAGGGAGTTTTTTGTGGTCTTTCTGTACTTAAAGGGGACTTAAAAGAAAAAATGGAGACAGACTTTTTAGCAGGGCCTTCTGTGATAGGAAAAGGGGTACAGTTTTACTACCTTTAAAAGAAGGTAGATTCAGACTACATATAAGCAAGGCATTTTTTATTATGAGAGTGGTGAAACACTGGAATAGGTTGACCAGAAAGGCAGTAGGTGTCCCATCCCTGGGAACATTCAAGGTTAGGTTTGGGCAGGGGTCTGAGCAACTTGGTCAAGTTGAAGATATCCCTGTTCATTGCAGGAGGTTGGACTAGAAGAGGTTTAAAGGCCATCCTTTAAAGGCCCAACCACAACTATTCCGTGAGTCTATGATCTATTGTCTACTAATAGAGGTAAAAGGTTACTAATGTCAGCTCAGCCAAAACAAGTAACAGCTGCTTCCACTACCTGCAAACAGATGAAAAGGGAATGGGAACCAATGGAAATTTGTATGCAGGAATTCCAAGCCTTCTGATATATTTAAAGGAGAAAGATAAGGCAACCTGAGGGGTTTTTACCCACAGCATATAGGTGGCGATTTTTTAATCCTTCTCCTCCTGTATCAACCTTCCTTCCAGTTATGTTCTCCTGTTGCTTTATTCTGCATTGACTCTGGTAGTAATTTAACCAAAGTTCATGGAATACCAGACAATGAAACCAGAATTATGCAAGAACTTTTGCTAGATTACCAAATTGAATTGTAATACTGCAAGAGATAATAAACACCAGAGATGGTGCAAAGTAGAAATTACTCATTAGAAATGAATAAAAGAGAAAGAAGAGCAATGAGGAAAGACAACAAAAACAAAACACTCACATATATCAGCTACCTTTTAATTAACCATATTAAGAAATCAAATTTAATAGCATGTTTCTCTCTTACATACTTTTATGTGATATACATACATCTGAATAAGAAGTTACACATTCTGATTTCGTAGAGATTTATATCCCTTGATCACACAAACTACCGTCTAAAATGTAAGATGACAAGGGACTTAATTAATCAGCAAACTATAGCTATTCTGGTGTATTGTGTACACAGCAGCCAAAAAGTAGTGTTCTTGTGCAGTTGGGTGTTTCCCCTGGTGACTCTTGGCCAACAAAACACTATGTGCATTTTCTTCTACTTTGGAGCACATTTTACTTGATGCATTTGTAGGCAAAACACAGAACAGTGCTTGTGATTAAATATCTGGAGAGGACAGTTATCTCTGGTGCCAAAGCCCCAAACCTGGGTTAAATGGTCTGCTGACATGAACCACTGCGGTGTCACTCTATCAGTGCATGAATTGTTGGTCAGGGGCAAGCGGCAGCAGTTCAAATCTCCCGTATTTGATCCCAGCGCAGGATCCCTGCACTTGTCCTCCCTTCGGAACACGGGCGTGCTGCACCACTACCCCGGCAAACTGGTCACTTGAAATGCTTTATTTATTGGTGGTGAGAAAGTAATTGCATTCTGCTGTAAAATTGCATGATGACAGAAAATAAAATATATTTTAACTTGATAGCTGTTACAAATACATATTATAAAGCCGGCTTTTCGCAAATGTTAAGATGAATGCTATATGTATAATATTAAAATAACTTGGCTGTATGGATACGGTTTCTAGGTTTTTGCTTAGCCATAATAGTGGGATAGCTGATAGAACTGTCTGTTTAGTTGGGATAACAGCCAGTGAACATATGATGAGGACCCTGCTACTGACATGCCAGTTATCAGCATCTGCCGTCTGAAGGAAGTACAGACCAAGGCCTGGACTGGAAGTGATAAAAAGGACGGACTGAAACCACAACCAACCGCATTCTCTACAAAGGCGGACCCAAGGAGTGGCCATGCTAAACAGTCCCTGGAATATGGAAATCAGTTTGTGGGAAAGTATGAATAGGCATAATGATCTGTGAATATGCAACAGGAAGATGTAATAGAAAAGGTATTTCAGGAACGTGTCCAAAGGTAGTAGGGGTGCCCTTGGCTGAATGCCAAGCACCCGGCTGTTTACCCCTTTGCTTTATCTCTGTCTTGTATTGTATTTTTATTAAATTTTTAAAATTTTACCAAGAAAGCGAATCTCGTTTTTCACAATGGCCTGCCTGAATTTTTTAAACTGATGTGGGGACATTTTGAGCTGGGGCATTTTGAGCTGCAATATGTGTATAGTCTGTGAATGCAGCTGATCAGTTTTTACAAAGTTTCACTTTAAAACAGCAAACTTACACCCAGGGTTTGTGAATAAGTCCTTGACATCCTCTAAACTGTAACCATGTTGTGTTACTATCTTTAGCCTTGAAAATGTCTTGTCTTTTTACCTGCCTGTACTGCCAGACTTTAAAAAAATTATATAAAGACAAACTCTCTTGAGCACTGATTGTCTAACTGGTTTTATTTCTGTTGATATTCCCAAAATATTTACATCATGTTGACTATGAATCTGATACATTTCCTCTCTGCATAAATAGGGAGTCTTTCTGTTGGTTTAAAGGGAACTGGATTAATGATGAAAAACCAATAAAAAGCCTGATTCTGAGTAGTGGTGAATTTCTTAAAGAGAAAAGAAACCAAATCTCCTCACGAGATCTGAACTTCTTTCATTATCTTCTGCCTTAAGAACTGGTAAATGTAAAATCTGTACAGGTACTGTGGATTGGGACAGAGGGCCAGGGTGTATGGAGTTATGTTAATGTGCAGATGGGTTATTACTATATTCCTCTATAACTTGAAGTGCAGGTTATATAGTGTATCTTTGGCTGTTCATGGTTTTTAAGGGATGTTAGGAAGAAGGTAGAAAGGAAACTCAAAGAGCAAAGTAGTTGCAATATTAATATTCATCATTGTGTTAAACATCTGACTTGTCTGCTTTTTTCCTCTTAATTCCTATACATTAAATAGTACCTTTATTTGGATTATACTCATGTCACTCGAAATACCCGTCTAGTGAATCCAAAACCACAGAATCATTGTATATCTTGATTTGGAAGGAACCCACAATGATCATCAAGTCCAGCTCCCCACTCCACATAAAGCAGCCTAAAAGCTGAACAGCATGTCAGAGTGCTGTCCAAACCCTTGTTGAGCAGTGACAGCTTGGGGCCATGACCACCTCCCTGGGGAGCCTGTGCCAGTGCTTGGCCACTCTCTCAGTGACAATCTCTTTTCTAATACCCAATCTGAACTTTCCCTGACACAGCTTTATGCCATTTCCTCATATCCTGTCTCCTAGTGTTCTTTCTGCTTAGTAGGAGATGTTATTTTAAGATTTTTTTCCTTAATTACATTTTTCATAGTAAACATAATTGTTCTCTTTAATATAAGACTTTTTGTAGCTCAAACATCTTACCTTTTTTATTTGATCTACTTTAGGCTACCTGCCATTCTCTATGTTAGCTGTTTAGGGCCTAATTTTGTCACCATTATAATGTATGGCTGACTGTCCATGTAGGTGTTCTTCAATTTTTGCTCAGTTTTTGGAAATTGGATAGTATTTTATTGCTAACAGAGTACACTCATCAATCTATTAAAGCCATTATCAGTTACTTTGAGATTAGGGTGCAAGACAAAAGCTCAAAGGTGAAACTTGAAAAGCAGCAGCATCAAACAAATATAATTGCCTTTAATATAACTTCTAAAAGTAGAGTCAGGTTTTTTCATGTAATCATCTTCAAAGCAGTCAATCCAACACTGTTTTGCTAGTATGTCTGGGAAGGATTTCTTCTCTTTTGTTATGGTCAAGGAAAACTTTCAGAGATTGGAGGACAGTTTTAGACCACTGTCTATCCTAAGTCAGACAGGAGGCTTTTGGCACAAATCTGTCCAAGTTTTAGTCCAGATTTTAGTTTAATGTTATTCTTAATTCAAGTTCTCTAAGTATTAAAGTGGAATGAAAAGAGAGAGTGTACTTACTATGTACTTTGCCCATTCACCCTAAATGTAGGTGTACTTTTCCCCATTTTATTCTAACCATATGGATTTTGCCAAGAATGAGAGGAAAAGGTTCTATAAAGTAATGACTATAAGCAAATATACCAAGTATATTGGGTATAGTAGTCAGCATCATTTTCCTCTACAGATCTCCTGATTTTCAGCAATACTTTATCATGTAATGTAGCCCATCTGAGCTATTTTTCATCAGTAGAAATGCTAATCCAAATTTTTTTCATGTTCGATGTTTCCATGGTTCATCATAGTAATAGAAATGATGACTAAGAAATTTACAGATCATGAATATTTTTTTAAAAATATTGTTTAGACATAGAGAGAAAAGTAACTTATCTCTACAATTACAAAATTTTGCAATACAAATTTGTTAAAACAAAAGTTACCTTCACAAGTTTAAAATAGTGTAATTAGTTTCCAGAATGCCTTCAACTGGACATTAACCAGGGCAAATTGAAATGTTACTTTTCCAAAATCTTTCTGGCATCCAAATCCTTTAAATTCCCCACTCTATATAAAGCTGCTAAGGAGTCCTGGCAATAAAATAGGCAAAAGAGAATTTTGAGTAGCTGTTGAAAGTTGCTGATAGGAAAAGCAAGAGTCACAAGAAAAGGAAGTGGTTTTATGAAGTGTTCTTTTTTTTCTTTTTTTTTTTTTTTTTTTTTTTTTTAATTGACTCTGAAAAATAAATCTCCTGCATTTGTGTAGAAATTGCATCCTGCTCGTACACTGAAGGGTTAATGTGTGTAATCCATGTTCTATTCAGTGGGATTTTTTTCATTAATCATAATTGTACAAATAATGCAGTTTTTAAAGGAAATTAATGCTTGTTATTCTGTGAAGCACAGGAAGCACAGGAGAAAGTATTTTGATGTTCTGCCAGTGTTCAAAACTTTCTCTTTAAATATAGTTTTAAGATGATTATGGGTGGGGCTGTTTATATTATCTTCAGTAGGATTTCTCCAACACATACAGCCAAGGAGAACTCATTATGTTAAAACAGACATTGTAATGTATTTCCACGCACTGGGAAGACTTTTCTTTCATAGTGGAGATGTGATTTTGCAAGCATACACAGTTCTGAACCAATGCTAGATTTTTCAGAGCAGTATAGACAGTTTGTGTCAGAAATTTTTATTGCAGTCAACATATTATCTACTTTAAGTAAATTACAGCCAAAAAAAAAAGGAGCAGATTCATTATATTGCTGATGAAGAGACTCAAACACAGTACTAAGTACCTGAATATTCACCATCTGAACATCTCATTCTAATGTCAGTTATCTTAGCCCCAAAACAACTGCCTGTTGGTTGTGCTTTTGTTCTCTCTGCTCAGGACAGCTGCTGTTCATGAAGTGTTGATTTCCTGTGTGCTTAATTTTTTGTTCAGCCATCAAGAATGATGCATAACCATTAGAAACTAATCTCTGTCAGTTATTCTAACATTCATTTGCAGGTCTCATGCAAGTGTACCCAAGGAAATTTCCAAAGGCATTGCTGGAAAGTGGGATCCAATGAACAATATTTTTTCTTGATGGCTGGTTTTTTACCTGCTGTTTTTTACCTTTTAAAAATGTGCCCCAAAGAATTTCTTCCTGTGGAAGGCCTACAGGAAAACAATTTCTTAATGGAGTGATAGGAAAGCTAGAAAATGCACTGTATTCAAGATAAAAGACTACATTTTTTTCTTAAGAGTCTAATTTAAGGGGGAAATTAAGAAGATCCTAAACCTAGATTTATTGGCCAGATGAAAAAGAGAGAATTGTAAGATACTGGGTAAGGTCAAAAAAGTCTACAAAATGTTTTTGAAAAAAATAATTTTCAATCCATTTTCATGGATTGAAAATACTAGCATTAAAACAGCTACAAATGTGTTACCTCAGTTTCAAACTCGTTAAAATATTTTTAATCAGACATCTCATGTTCCAGGAAACAATTACCAGTATGGGTTGGAGAAAGACAGGAAGATAAGGACACCTAAAAATATCTGACACTACATAATCCCAAAATCATGCTACAAAGTGTAGCAACTTTTAAGATTGTGTAAGTGAATGGAATTCAGTCTTGTGTCTGTTTCTGAGGTTTGCCATACTAGGAGCCCATTCTTGTTTTGTGTGAGGCTTTTTCTTGTATGTCATGGAAGGGATCTCTTGAGGCCATGTGCCCAATCCCCCCTTGGTTCAAGGCATGGCTGGCTAAAGCAAGTTCCTTAATACCTTGTCTGATCATTTCTGAACATCTCCAAGGATGCAAACTCCGTAGACTCTCTGTGCAACCTTATCCAGTGTTTGACCTCAACATAGCACAATGGGGTTTTTTTCATATGTTTAAATGGTGTTTCCTGACTTTTGGTTTATGCCCATTGCCTGTTGTTCTTCCGCTGAATACCACTGAGAAGAGTCTGGCTGCATTGTTATATACAGTGGGATTCTCACTCACCAGGTTTGCAGATGACACCAAGCCGAGTGGTGCAGTTGATGCAGGAGGGAAGGGATGCCATCCAGAGGTACCTTGGCAGGCTTGAGCAGTGGGCTTCTGTGAACTTCAAGAAGTTCAACAGGACCAAGCCCTATAATTTGGTGTGGGCATTCCCCAATACCAACTCAGACTGGAGAAATGAAGGGATTGAGAGCAGGCCTGTGAAGAGGGATTTGAGGATAGATACTGGTAGATGAAAAACTGGACGCGACCCAGCAACATGCACCTGCAGGCCAGAAAGCCAACCATATCTTTGCCTGCATCAAAAGCAGCATGGCCAGCAGGTTGAGGGGGTGGTTGTCTTGGTTTGAAAGACAGGTGTCTGTTGAGGAAGGCAGGAGCCTTCCTTGGAATGGAGGAGTTAAACCCTCTCCCTCTGAATTATTATAATTTTCAAATTGAGGGGCTCTCAGGCAAAAAGATAAAAAAATAGGAAAACCAGTTATTTACTAGTATGTATAACAAGGCAAACAAACAACAATAACTATGGCATTAATGACAAACAGAACCAGAAACACAGTGACAACCTTCTCTTGGCTGCGGGCACTTTCCCCGTTGGTGCAGTTCCGGTCACGGCCGGCAGGGGCGCTGCTGGCTCCCGTTGGGCAGGGCGGGTGCGATGATCCCCATGTGGCTGCAGGGGGCGCTGTGGAGCGGGCTCAGGGAGTGCACGATGATGGCAGCTTTGCATGGGACGGGGAGAGGTGGAAGAGTGGCTTTGCTTCACAAACCCCTAGGGCTGGCAATCCTGGTACCCTGGAAGGACTCTCAGAAGCAGCAGGCTGGAATGGCAAGGATGAGCAGAAATCCCTGGGGAGGTGGACAAGATGTCTCAGAAACTCACGGCAATAGCTGGAACTGCAGGATGTCCTGGTAGGGAAAAGGGGATGCAGGGCCCAGCAGCAGAAGAAAGGTAGCTCCCAGCTGGGTTATGGAAGTGGTAGAGAAATTCTTTTCCCCAGGCAGCAGCTTGACCTTCCTTGGAAAGCTGAGAGTAAGTGAGAACCCCCAGCTGCTCCAGCCCCTGTCTTTTACCGGCCTCTATTCTCCCGGTGTTCCTGTCCCTCCCAGGGGTGGCCCGGCCTCAGGGAAGGAGGTGTCTGGTGGCACTCCTCTGGTTTTTGGGAAGTGTTACTTCCAGCAATGGGGCATTCACAACTTCTATAAGCAAGACCACATTGGGTGGGGTCCTGCAAAACCTGATCTAATGGGTGGCATCCCTGCCCAAGGCAGTGGGGTTGGAACCAGGTGATCTTTAAGGTCCCAGCCAGCCTAAACCATTCTGTGGTTCTGTTATTGTATACACCATTCAGATATACAAAAACACGTGGTAAGATCTCCCTTGAGCCTTCTCTGCTAAACTAAACCCCAGCTCTCTTGGTCTTTCCTCATTTAAGTATCAATATATTTTCCTAACTCAACTGATATGCGCCTTCATTTCAATGAAAAGGGATGTTTTCCAGGTCAATGATACCGTGCCAAAAAAAATTTAGAGACTTGGGAAGTAATTTCAGAATTCTAAAATCTTCCAGTTGCAAAGCCAAATATATAGCTTACTGTGTTTGGTGTCTAGAGAGAAAGTAAAATTGGAATGTTGGGGACTAATTCTCAGTTCAGATCTGTATTCTCCACTGTGGTGAAGAATTAGTCAAAAATCAAAGTCCGTGGTTTTTTTTTTTATTATTTTTTTTTTTTTTTTTTTTTTTTTTTTTAATTTTCTAAGTTTTGTGTGCCTAATTCCTCTAAAAATCTCTTAAAAATCTGAATTTCATGACTGGAATCATACAGGAAATTTGAATTCACCAATTTCCATTAAATTCTGACTTCTGTGTTCTGGTATGTACATATGTATTTTATATGTATGTGTAGATGTATGTAAATATAAATCTATAAAATCCTTATATTTTTTCATTGTTATTTTCTCTCTTGATTTCTTTGGCAGTTTCAGTTGCCTGCCAGAGATAATATGTTACTTTGATAACTGCTAATGAAATTCTATATACTTAGGTGAATATGAAGTCAGCAGTGATTAAATTGCTTAAAGGGTTGAATAAATTTTGAAGAGTTGAAGCGTAAATAAACAGAAAGCAGTGGTATAACTGGAATATTTTTATACATTTTTTTCTAAATATTTCTACTAGATAAAATCCAAAGAAGCTGGTTATCCAAATCAACAGCACACCACAGTTTTTCCTCCCTTTTGGAAGACAGAAGCTGCAGGCTAATAAAGGCTATTTATAAGAAACTAAAGCAGGTCATAAGACATTTTGTGCCATATTGCTTCAAGATAGGATGGGAAGGGAAAATATTTCTTACTGAAATTGTGAAATAGGTGGTTAGAAACAAGTGTCACCCTAGAATCATTTGCACTAAAAAATGCTTGGATCATGTGCTCCTTGTGGCAAGGATTTTCTGTTGCAAACGTAGGAATCTGGACTTGATGACTACTATTCTTCTCTTGAAAAATTGTGACATTTGAAAGGTAAAGTCACGTCTATTCGTTTCTTAAATCTCAGTAATAAGGTTTTACAGGTATCCTGTGTTGTGCAGCCATCAAGAAATCCAAAGTAAGTTAAAAAAAAAAAAAAAAAGTTGTAATTTCTGTGTCTTCAGAAAGTTTCACCATTCTACTCTGCAGAACTGCTGCACCTACAATCTAGAAAACAAAGATACAGTGATTTGTGAGTAGTGACAGTCTCATCTTCCATAGTGTTTTTCTGATGTCTGCTCAAATCGTGTGCTCACATCCGAGCCAACAGGACACCATGTTTAGCTCAGTGTTGACATCATTACCAGGGGTGTTAACACTTTGCCTGTCAGCACTGCCTTAACTGAAGCTGTGCAGCATTAAATCTGTAATCTGAACTCTGAATGGCATGCTGAGTTCAGCGTCTTTTGTTTTGCAAATGAAATCATTTCATGCCACTGCATTTAACCTTTCGTGTTTCTGGTGTTTATTGGGATAATGAATAAAGATCAGGCAGGAATGGACCCCTGTGAGGAAATCTCTAAATACCCTTAAATGCCGTAGCAAGCAGTGGTGGTTACTCAGCAGATGCTGCTCTTTTGTTCCAGTTAGTTATCAGACAGTACCATGTCAGGGCACTTGTGTTTGTTTGTGGGGAGGTTTTGTTTGCTTGTTTTTTTTTTTTTTTTTTTTGTCAAGCAAAACTAAAGTCGTGGTTAAAAACCTGATCAGAGAATGGAAAGTGTATATTGAAAAATAATTAAAACAAAATAATAAAAATCAGATCCTTATGTGTAAGACTGACAACTGGAAAATTTCCACTTATAGCCAGAAAGAAACCAATTTATGAGTGTCATGCAACTAGTAAATTAAGAACTCGATTTCCTTGAGAATACTGTAACATGAGATACTTGAGATACTGCAGCATTTCAGTGTATAAATTTAGATTCTGAGTGTCACAAGTCAAGTGGAAACACAGGGATGATAGACAACAGAGTAGCAGTCAGCACAGCTGCGTGGTAAAGAGTACGGGCATGAAAGCAGTTACAATCGCTTGGTATTTTAGAAACAATCTTTAACAACAGTTCTGAAACGGAAGCTAAATTTCTTTCATTTATACTTACATATATGTAATGTATCTGGATCTAACAGCTCTGATAATATTCTTGTCGCAGTTTTTGTATGCAATAACGTGTTGAGAATTTATTTCCAGAAAGGATATTGTACTTCAGATCCCTTGCTGGCAGTATAATGTAATTTCTGTATTTAAATAATTTTTCCAGTAGATGGCAGTAGCCGCTTGCTGGCTGATAAATGAACATGGTCGTAGTACACTATATGAACATACAGCAGTAAAACCCAAATATGTTCCTATGCAGGTACTTAACACACAACTGATCTGTTGTTACAGACCTCTTTGCTGTATCTGAACATGAAATCTTTTCTGAATATTTTCCTTTTAAGTCTATTGATTTGCTTAGAAATGTGTGACAGTGTAAAACTAATAAAGCTGTTACAGGACTACTAAGGTTTAGGGACAAATATATCTGAGAGTCTGCTTGGTTCTGAGGTCATTATGAGGGTTATGCCTACATTTGAAAACTGTTGTGGATTACTCTGAGTTGATTAATTTTACATCTTACATTCAGATTAAAATACTTTATTGTAAATTACCTGACATTAAATTGTGCTTTTATGATTGGAATTTTATTCAAGTTTTCTTGTCCCACAATCAGTGTGGATGATTCTGCATTGTGAAACATGTCATGTTGCAAGACTGTCAAAAACCTACCGTTTTTTTTTCTATTTTGTTTTGCTGCTTCTAGGCTTTCTGTCTATCCGTGTTGCCTTTTCTGTCGTGGAGGAATGTTACAGAAATTGTTTTTGGGCTGTTTAAATGCTGACCTAAAGCATTTTATGTGGTCATGCCAAATTCATAAGGAGTTCACAAACCAAAGCTCTTGGTGCTTCATCTGCCATATATGATGCTGGCTGGAGTCACATTCTAAGAAGCTTTGAGAGAAGACTTTTTTTCACCAGAATGACTTGAATTATTTTAACTGATCTGCAGTTGTATAAACAGTCACCATTGTGCAGATGAAGGAATACATGGGATTAAATCTGGTTTTGCCAAATATCTCATAAGTAGATTTTGGGTAAGAATTACAGTGATCTGGTGTTTTTATGAAAAGATTGATAGTATCTTGGTAACTGGGCATTAGCAGTCTCGGTAACACAAACACGAGAAAGTCAAACACACTGGATATCAGAAACCCCTAAAGAGATATGGGGAACTGAAAGATCCTGGAAAACACTGAAGAATTGACCTGAAGCACAAGCAGAGACAAAATGGATGCATAGGGTCAAATGCAGCAAATAGAAATTGATACAGTGTTGTTCAACTTCAGTGTAGGAGGGTAGGGAGTTATGTTATGTTAATGGCACTAACACATTTTCCCAACCTTTTTTTGTTTCATGGATTAATTGTCTAACCTACTACCTTGCCTGCATCCTGGCTTCTGTTCAGCTGCCCTGCACAGGACTCTTAGCAGTTCCCCTTTTCTGTAAGTACACATTAGCAGTGTCCCACTGTCCCAGATCATGGTGCTTCATCTCTTCCTTTCTGCTGAGTTCACTCTGGTTCTCTGGGAAGGGTGTTGTTCAGAAGACAGTTTTAAAGACAGACATGCAGAGAAGGGTGAGTGATATCTTTGAGAGGATCAAAGAGCACACATAACTCTTAGCTTTTCAGTAATACACTGTCAATTTGTGTCCTTACAATATTCACAGGAGTACCCAGCTTGTCAATGGTCATTAATTTCTCTGGCTTGGCAGGGCTACCAGTTTTTACTGTGAAGCTTTATATCTAACCTGAGGAGTAGCTATGCATGTGAGGAAGGTAGCTTTTTCTCCTTTTGGCCTTATAGCTCTAATGCCATGGGAAAGAAAGGCTGGGGAGAAGGAAGGGGTAATGAATGATGATGCAAAGGCCAACAACTTCTTGACATACATATCAAAGTAGTCACTTGAATCTACATAGTGCTATAAAAGGCTACAACGAGGTTTTTGTAAGATAAGTAATTTTTTTGTATTGCTATCTGATGAATAAAAGACTCTTTTTTCTTACTGTTTTGGATCATTGATCCTCCTTTTATTTCATCATCATAGCATATTCAAAGACTCTGAAATGACATGGAAACATCAACCTTTTTACAAGACCTGTTTTACAAACTATGCATGAATGTGCAGAAAAATAACATTAAATGTGATTACACTTATCAAATCTGATTAAACTATGATAAACACTACGCTGGGTCAAGAGGACATGTAGCATTCCTAAGACATGTCTTCTATGAACAAATGCATACTGATGAAAAGCTGAAATTAATATCAGTATGTGAGTACAATACATTCCTTATTTTTAATTTTTTTCTCATTTTAATGAGTTCTCCTTTCTGACTTACCAGGCTTGCTTTTCTCCCACTCCCTTTGCAAGGTTCTTTCTTATTTGGTCTCCTGAGCTTCTGCAAACCACATCCAGCAGCACTCAAAGGGAACATGTTTTGTTAGGGTTTTTTCGCTTCTGGAAATGTTGGTCTTTCAGGCTTATAGATGGGGCACTATATTATGTCTTGGTCTTTCCTATAAATTTCATTACTGTAGGTGAATTTTCCATATGCAGACCAAACTGGTATACCAGAAGAAGATTTTTCTCTGTTTCTTGGGGTATAGAGTTAAAAAAAACCTCAAATATTTTGACAATCAGTAGACTTCTTTGATTTAGAGAATGTCATCTCTGTAAAATGATTTGTTTTTGACTGAGCCTGAAGGCACTGCCTTCCTTTGCTGGTCATCCTGATTCACAAGTTACTCTCTGCTTTGTATATGTTGGCAACAACATATGACGTGTTTATAATTTCCTCCTGACTGCCTTACTTCACTATGAGATAGAAATAGGGTGAAAGAACCAAGAGGGCATTAAGACCAATAGAAGGGAAACTTCGCTAATGACAGAGGAGCTGCAAGGCAGAATGAATTAGTCCCACTGGGCAGTGGCAGTGTGCACAGCAAGGTTTGTACAGGCCAAGTTAGACAAAAAGAATGAGTGAAGTCCAGCACAATGGTCACAGATGTACCACACAGAGTCCTGCTCCATCTGCTGTGATAAGCATGACAGAGACAAGGTGGGTCACTGGTGAGCACATCCTGTAATAGGTCATTTCCATGTGGACACTGCAATTGTAAAGGCAAAGCCTGGCTTTAGACCAGTTGACTCCTGAACAGTGACCAACTGTCCCACTCATAGGTATCTTCAACATCCCCAGCAAATGAGGATTTGTTTGCTCCTACTCTTTCAGACACAGTGCTGAAGATCTGCTTCTCTGAGTGGAGAGATAGAAAAATTTTGCTGGACTTGCCTTGAATTCTCCTTGCACCTGCTCAGAACAGGCCTTTTTTGTAGAAAGCAAAAGTTCTCCTAGGCAAGACCTGGCAAGCTGCCCAAGATGTCAAAATGATTTGCTGTGACCCTGCTCCACGACAACTCAATCAGTTCTAGGTCCTGTCCAACTTGCCAGTCTGGATGAATATTTCAGCGTCAATGACATGTTTCTAGTGAACACTGTATCTTTGAAGTTGTTGTTGGACTAAAAATGTGACAGGTCATTGGCTTCTAGACTAGTCCTTTCACAAACATTCTACACAGTTGGCTGTCTGACCTTCCTGACACTGGTAAGGTCAAGTTCCTGAAACACAAAGAGAACTTAAGCTTATACCAAGAAGTTATCCACTGCCACAACAGACTGACCTTTCCCGCTCTAGTTAAGTGTTTATCTCATGTGCACACACGTCTTGATTTCCTGGAAGGAATATTTAGAATACAGGTAAGCTTTGTTGAAATGCACTATTGTTCTGGAGATAATACATTTCTCTAGGTGTATAAATTCATGCTTTCTGTGCAAATCACTTAGCTGCTGAGATAAGGAAGCCGGTTGCTACTCCCAAGCAGAATTGGTTGGCTCCTAGTGGTCAGCTAGCTCCTGTTGGTATTTAAAGCCTCTAAAATCTATTTACAGAGCTGTTAGTATGAACACTCCCTATCCTTTTCATTCGTACTTTTTATCCTGATCCCATCTGAGCTTGTTTTACTGTAAGCTTTACACTCACTGTGGAGTATGTGAACAAGCATACTGCTCCAGGGAAGACAGAATGTCTTATTTTCCAAAGATTGGCTGTGTGATAAACATTACTTAGTTTGAATCAGAACTAAAAATTCTGCCTTAGTGCAGGAATGGTATAAGTGCAAAAATGCCATAGAAGTGTTTCATTGTAGTAATTTGAAAAATTAATTCTGGTTCTTTTTCTTTGCCCTCAAAAAAAAAATCATTTTATGGCAGCTGTGAGTAGTTTTATGCTATAAAAAGATGGATTATTCCTAAACGTCACAAGTCAAGCAGAGAAGGCAGAAGGATGGTTTGACTGAACAGGGATCTTCTCTTTGAAGTAAGATGGAAAAGGAAGGTTACGTCCAGTGGAAGCAAGGTCAGGTGCCTTGGGAAGAATTCAGGGACGTTACTTGCCAGTGTAGGGAGAAAATTTGTGCAGCCAAGGCTCAGTTACAGATGAAGCTGGCAAGAACTGCGGAGGGGCAAAAAAAGAGAAGTTATTTAAAATATGTTAATGACAGAAGACAGTTACAGCCCATTGCAGGATAAGGGTGGTCATCTTACAACAGGGACAAACAGAAGTGCTTAATGCATTCTTTGCCTCTGTCTTCAACAAGGGCCAGATGTTGGACTTGATGACCCTGATGGTTCCCTTGCAATTCAACATAATCTGTGATTCTACGATTCTAAGGTATTTCTGTCATTCTGTGTATTCACCTAGCCCCAAGGTGTGGAAACAAAATGAACAGCTCTAGCAGCAAAAGCCACTTTACAGTGTTTTTCACTTTTTATCTAATACATTTTAAGATGAGGAAAGGGCATGAACATACCAGAGTGCTATGGGGCATAACTAGAAAATAATTGTGATCTGTAAGTGATTGTGAAGCAGACAAGGGTCCTGTGATGAATCTAGACCCTCAGTGTAGTCTGTTGCTCCCTGCTATAGCATGTCTCGATACCTGGAAGCACTCAGTATTGAACACTATATATGTGTTAATTGTGCTATTTGCTGTCACATAGTTCTTTAAAAACCCCAATCAGACACATTGGGACAGGGTGAAGAGTAATTAAGATGGTATTGTTCTTCGTTCATTGTTATGAACTCTAGAGGTGCTTCAGGTTGGGCCAGGAAACTGATAATTCTTCAGGCAGAGCAGCTGTTTTGTTCCTACAGTCCTTGTAAATGGGTCCGGAGCCTTATCTAATCCCATTTTTTTTTTTTTTTTCTTGACCACACTCAATTCACTCGGGATAGTTCAGAGATGAGCATTGTCTCTCAGGACTGTGCAATTCATTTTGAATGCAGATTCAGGAGGTGTTAAAAGGTGAAAACAGCTCAGCTGACAGCAGTTGCAGACCTAATGAAACAACAGGTGGGAAAAATGAGTATTTTCCTCAGTTAAAATATATATTTCACTAGTCAGCTAATATGAGGGTATGGTATTTTGTCAGCAAAGAAACTACCGAGACAAGTTTCAGGCGAATGCTGACTCCTGAAAAAATGGATTTGTCAGGTATGTAGACATGTGACTAACTCATATTCTTTCAGGAGTTAAAGAAAATTCCTGCTTTTGTTTTTTTCACCAGTAGAGCAAAAGGTTATTTTATTAGGAAAAAAAAAAAAAAAAAAGTTCAACTCAAATAGTTGAGTAATTCACTTAGTTTGTGAAATCAAAAAGCAGCAAGGACTTCTGCTTGAGCAATAAATTAGGGTTTTTCTTTAATTATAAGATTCACATGTTCACAATGCTGTAACACTGATTGGAACGACGTTAGAGTTCAAAGACGGTCTCTCTCCATCTCTATGTGGGTGTGAAATGTGTGATTTTTAGTTTTGTTTAACACAATATCTTTGTTTAGCAAAATATTTTTTAGCAAGATCATAATTACAGAAATGCTGAACAAACCTGGTATTGGAGTTTTTCATGAGAACTTGAGATTTTGGCCTTTATTTTTCCATCCTTCAACAAAGAGGCAAAGCCTTATGAGCATTTCTCTGTGTCAGATGTCTGGTTTTGAATCAGAACTTCTTTGGTAGTTTGGTACTAGAGATTTGGTACTCTTAGCAGAAGAGATCCAGTGGTCCAGATGTCTCTCCTAGTAGAAACTCGGGATCCTAATGGAAACATTTGACCCACAAAGGGATTTGATGAATCATGGTGCTGGAAATTTGTTGGTCATCTGCAGCCGAAAAGCATGAGCTTTGGGAAAGGGGGAGCTGGTCAGCCATGTTTGCTAAACATGGTTCTTCCCTACTATACTATCATCTTATAAAATCATATATTTGAGGAAGTTCTTGTTCCCATTTACTAAAAGGCCTCCTAAAGTATACAATTCCATTTCATTTAATATGTTTAGCTAGCTTGAAAAATAATGCATTTTTAAATTTCTACACAAACTGCATTTAATCATTGCCAAGTCTGCGCAGAGTAGCTCCTGCTGATCTGAGGGTTTCATTGTAAGCTGTACAAATTGTTACTGGGTGCTCTCTTGAGACCACAGTGTATGTTGATTTAAATATCAACGTGAATATGTTCTTACGATCTAGCATCAAAAATATAGATTTTTGATGTCTAATAAGACAATTGACAGCATATTCAATGATTCAGACAGTGAAAGATTGTCCCTGCTCCACAGTTTAATACTTCCAAAAAGGAAATACATAAGTATTAGTAACAGGAAACTGCTATTGGGCAAACACTGTTATAACCTCTGCAACAACTAAGAGGTAGGAAGCACTCAGGATTTTACTTACATGTGCACATACAGACACAGGCACATCCCCTTGTATGAGAGTCTAAACGTCCTAAAAATTCTTGCGTTTTTGGCTCAATTTGTTTCAGATTCAAGCTTTGAATACCCCACCTAACTTGCGGGAAATCCTTTCTCTGTGTTTACAGATGGGGTTTTTTGTGTTTACATCATGCAAACCGAGAACAATGGTGGCTTTTTAAAAATTCTTTTTATCTCTTGGAATTGTTAGAGGTCCCACAGCTCTGCTGTCACTAGGTCACTTAGTTTAGCTTTTCCTAGTTGAGCGTACTGTGACAGAGCACCTCTGCTTCCATACTTAAAATCAGACTTCAAAGGATTCATCCAGCCCTGAAAGTTGGCTGAGGCGTTGCATTTTTATAGAAAAAGTTAAAAAAAAATTCCTGTTCTTGACACAGTTTTTCAGCTGATATAACTTTACCAAAATACCTTGGCTTGCTCTCCTAAAGTGCATAGTAATGCCAGAGGGATGCTGCTTAACTTGCATTTGGTCACAGGGTTTCCTGTCACATGTCCTGCATTAAGTTAAATGACAGGGACGTGCTTCTGCATTGCTTCAGACCACAGACACATCCTGATCGCAGCCATCCCTCCTTAGGACCTGTAGTTTCATAAGCAATGACTGGGCCGGGGAGCAGGGCTGATCTGTTCTCAGCTCCATTTTTGAGGTTGCCAGTGAATTTAGGCAATCCTCTTTATGTCGTGGTATCTTGATTTGCAAGTGATAATGATTTGGAACTCTTTCACAGCAAATTAACAAATTCTGGATCTAAGTGAGAGTATTGTTCTGTTCCTCTATTTGTAAAAACCCAGCGTCTTAGTATCTTCATCATGGCAATCACAGACATTTTTTTTATCCCAGAGATTAATGTTAAATGAAATATAGGCAGAGACAGAAATGTATCACTCAGGTTCTTTATTGATCACTTTTGAAAATTTTGATTTTTAATTGGATTGTAATATGAATTTGGCTAAAAGATTATGTGTGTACAGGTGACGAATGGGAAAAATGCTTCTATTCAGAAGAGCTTATAATTTATACAAAAACATTTACAAGCATACATAGAACTTTACAGGAAATAATTTGTTTTACAGGAAATGAATAAGTTAAAAAAAACAATTTATTGCTCAAGCTTAAAAAAAAAAATTATTGCCAGTAGTTGTATGTATAGTGCTACAACCTAGATCATGAAACAGAACTTCAAATTCTTGTTCATTCATGTGTTGGTGAGCAGTATTGTGCAATTTATCTAGGAAAATTGAAAGTGATCTTTAAACTCTCTAAACTATTAGTAACTCATGTACTTCCTAGAAAAGTAAAAGAAAATAGCTGGCCAGCAAATGTATAAAGATGACTCATATCTTTTACTTGTACTTCAGTTTAGTTATGAGAGAAAACCATTGTTCTGATAGATAGTACTTGAAATATATTGAACATAATATATATTATTTGTCCTGCATAAAACAATAACTTAGTCAATGCTTCTACTGAGTTTTTTAAACTTGATGTGCCACCTGACTTATGTCTTTGCTTGTGTGTTAGTGCCTGGCAAGCATTTTTTCTTTTGTTGATGCATTTCATTTTAGACATGATAATATGGGGTTTGAGTATGCCCTAACTGGTTTTGAATCTGGTCTGTTGTTTCTGACACATTATTTTTCCTTTTGTGTAACATCTCCTAAGTATGCTTGACAGACCCAAAATCTGGGTCTGGCATGGTTTTCTTGGTGTTTCTGTTGTCTTTAATTCTTCATCATAAGGTTTGCAACTATGCTAAGCAGTAGTAAAGAGATGTAAACCTGTATTAACTTGGCAATTTCCCATGGAAATATTCTGTTATCAGGTGGTTGAAACCCTATAAATCACCTTACACATCTGAATATTATGATATTGATGGACTGGAATACACAGCATGTTTACTATGCAGTAAAAACAATAACAGTATCTCTGTTTTCAACTTGTTGTGAGTTTTGTATCCTGTACATTATGCTTTTGTGTAACAGATTATCAAGATTTTTCTTCTGTTGGACACAGTGAAATATCCTTTGCTAGATATTATACCAAAGCTTCCAAGTTTGTTTGTTTGTTTATTTTTCCCAATGAGCAGTGGGGCCCCTTTTTTCAGGTTTTACTAAACAATTCTGTCAACTTTAATGGTAGAGTGGCTGCTTTAAAATCACCTTTCTCCTTTTCCTTCTCTGTTTATCAGTTTCTTGATTCTAGCCTATATCTCTCATGTTTCCACTGGACTGATGGTTCATGTATTTTACCGAAACCAAGTAATGTGCCGAGCTAGTGGACTGTTAGAACTCCTTTGAAATGCTGTGCCCATCCACTTATCTGCTTTATCTCAATTATGAGTACGTTAATGCTGACTGAATAATTGATTTTTACCAGTAAATACATGCCACATGACTTCTCTCACGTCTAGCGAGTCCCTGACTCCTCCAGGATCCTTTCAAGTGCTTGGATTATACTGCTTCAAACAGCAAGCAGAGATGAACTTTCAACATGGTCCTTTCCATAGTGTGCTTAATAAATGGCTTGTTACGTGGGGAACAGACTCCCCCAGATAATGGTGCAGTACAATGCAACCTTACTTGGATGGTAAAGCAGACCCTTCTGTCCAAAGCCTGAAACTTTGCATATGTCTCCATCACAGGGGGCAGCTTTACACATAAAACTGGAGCTAGTTCTGAGTTAGCTGGTGTGTCTACAGAGGGCAGCTCAGTGCCATAATGAAATATGAGCCTTGACTGATATCAGCTCAGACTCCACTCTCAGTAAATACCCTGCTTCACAGTTAGAATAATTGCACAGCAACAGAGCTTTACAGTGAGGTAGCCACAATGGTGACACCTTGGCCCACTAGCTTTCAGTTAGAATAAATATCTTGGAAAGTCTATTCCCTGTGCTGCAGAGAGGTATTCTATACTGCAATGCTTACATTTTGTATAATCTTGAATTTTTGAGCATATGTATCAGAAGGATATGGGATAAAAATGTACAACTTCCCTAACGAATCCAAATCTGCCTGTAATTTCAGACTTCATGTATTTTCTGGAATGCATCTCTTAAGGAACATGTTTCTTCATGTCAGTGTTGGTAAATAAGTAATTATTCTTCTTCCCCAGAAATAGCATGGAGTCAGCTATGTCCTGGAAGGGCAGAGGCTACCTTAATTTTATTAAAGTTGCAACCTGCTATCTCCTCACTGCTCAGCACAGCTCTGTTCTCTGCTCTTTGCCCTGAAAATAGTACTGTAGTTGTGCTATATTCTGGCATATATAGCACTTAAAAGATATAAAGGATTGACCTTGACCCTTAGAGAGGATTGTGCTTTAAGAAGTCATCTACGGGAAGGTAAAAGAAGAGTTTTAGCCCATTATCTTCTTTATTAAATTTTGCTATCAATATTTCAGGAGACACACTTATTGAGTATCTTATTAACTGGTGTATTTTATGTGCATTTATTTAATAAGCCAAGGGAGCTGATGGGTACTTTGGTTTTGTGTAACTCTGCTTCTTTGTGTTGAATATTTATTTTCACAGTGTCTCACATGAACAATAAATCAGGGCTTTCCCATTAACAATAAAAGCTCTTTCCCTCTGCTTTTCTCCACCTAAGTTCTTTATAATCAGCACAAATGACTGCATTTTCCCCCCCATTTTTTAGGAAAAAATTACTAATGCCATACTGGATTACATGAAGTGTATTACAAAATAAACTGGCAAGGATCAATGTGCATGCTGTGGGGACTTGTTGAAAAGAAAATGAAACAAATTCTATCCAAATCTAGACAAAACTTTTAAATGCAAAAACTATGTGGCCATGATATGTGATAGTAAAATCAACAGCAACACAGTCCTTTGCTCCAGTAATAACTTTGCCTACAATAAGGAGTTCAGTAATAGTAAGTTTTCATGGAGATTGTGTGTTTATGTGTGTGTCCAAATTGGCATCACCTTGCAGCTGAGATGTCTGTCTCTGTGCTCTCAGTTGGGTAGTTGCCTCTTCCCAGTTTTTGGCACTACTTCTTTGATCACATGCTAAGATGACTCAATTCAGTAACCGAGCAGAAATATGTGTGTGTTTAGCTTGAATAAGTTCACAATGTAAGCAGACAAGTGCCAGCATTAACAGAAGGTGAAAACAGTGTTTGGTTAGACATGGAAAATGGAGGAAAGAGGAAGGGGGATCTCTCCTTTCGAGTGCTGAAAAAATATAAATTTGGCTCTCTGTAATAAAACCCCATATTTAGCTATAGAAGGAGACTGCAAGTACAGTGATTATTCTGCAGAGAAGAGAGCATTCTCTAATGCACACTTCTCATTTCTTGCATGCTTGAGAATTTATAAAACAAACTTGCAGAATAGTACATTCATTATTAAGAAAAGGCCAGTTTTGAACACAGTTCTTCTGGAGGAAAGTTACACGTAACTGTTCAGTTATTATGGGTAAAATCCTGTATTTTCATCTATATCCACTATATATAGCATTGCAAGTATTGCACTCACCAAAACCAATGGGTAATGAAAATAGGCATGAATTAAAAGCCATTCGGCTGCATATTTCTAAACTCTGTTTCTAAAGAGTAAATACAGTTTGTCAGAAAAAAGGAAGAATGTCTGCTGGAGTTCCATTTCTAAAAATGATTTCCAGAACTTTAAAATTTTTTTTCACAAATCATTTTCATGTCTGAGTGGAGAAATATGTAGACCTTTCTTTGTGTAGCCCTACCACTGACAGCAGAATAATGATCAGGAAATTCTGTCTGAATAGAGTGTGACTCTTTGCTCAAATTTTGGCTGTCACATAGCTCATGTTAAGGCCATGCTTGGCGCAGTGCCATTAGCTCAAAATGAGGGTAACACATAGGCAGGGTATGATTGGGCAGAAATCGCTAAAGGTCATTGTGCAGCCACTATCACCCACAGCTTATGATCGCCTGAAGAACCTTTTCATTAGCAGTTTTCTGGAAGTTTCCTCAGAATCCAGTGCAAATGAGTGGAAATAGACCAGATTTCCAAACTGGAAGGTATAAAGCTTACCCTCCAAAAATTTGAGGTGGATCCAGCAGCAAATAGGTTCCCAAAGTTTTTGTGCTTTTTGGTGGAATATAGGGAGTGCCTGCATCATGGGGAAGGAGGAAGGATGAGCATTCTCACCATCAGCTAGGTAACTACTTTGTTCATAGGTGTATGAGTTATAAGTTATGATTGTAACTCTAACTCAGAAGAACATCTGAGTTAGAAACTTCATGAATTAAGTAAATGAGTTAGTGAATTCCTGTGTTGGACTATTCTATACAAATGGGTTTGAGCTCTTGTTCATCATATTTATTAGTTTTCTTTCATTATGAACTTATAAGGTTTGTTTTACAGAATATGTTTTCCCCTTACATGTGAGAGATCTGGACAGACAGTGACAGATGAGTGAAGTAGAACTCTGGGACATTTGGCCTTACTTCAGAGAAATCACTAGCAGGTGAGGAAGAGCAGGCAGCTGTTACAGAGGGATGTAAATTTATGTTGAGATATGCTGGACAGATCTGTTTGAGCCTGACCAAGTCCAACTGTGTACTGGTGTGGTCTTGTACCCTGTAGGGCAGATAGCCAGGCAAGACTATATGGAACACTGCTGTTTCTATGGGTGGAATTACAGGTCAAACGCCAATACTTCTAGGTAAATCCCTTTATGGACAGCATGTCTGGAAATTCAGAAAAAAAAAGTTTAGCAAATAGGTTTTTTTAAAGTCATCTTTAAAACACTAAGATGTACCTCATCCTAGTCTCATTTCACTTTCTGTGTGAGCCCAGATTGCCAGTATCTTAGATCAGAAAAAGATCTCTTGTCAGCACGATTTTACTTCCTTTATCACCACTTTAATTTGCCATCCCACTGCTTCTCAAGCATAATTCTTCATGGAGACATCAAGCTTCCCTGCAGTGTGACGATTGTCAGCAATACAATGTTAATTGTTGCAGGCAACCTCATACATACATTCAGCATAAAATACAAACTGGTATTTATAATTTTATTCAGCCTTTTTCTCCCCCTAGCCTAACCTCATCTACTCCTAGTCATTTTTCATAGTGTAAGTGTAACCAAAGTTCTACATTCTGTCAGTTCAGAACACTCAGTGTTGAATTTTACTTCTTCTTATCCAAATTTATGTACTCAGGTATTTAAACTTATGTTCCCCACCCTCTCCGCCCCTCCAGAAAAGAAAAAAAACAAACCCAAACTGCCAAACAGTAGAGTGATTATAGCCTGACAATATACACCTCATAAGCCTCTAAAAGAGAGAAGCTTTAAAGCAGAACAATAATAGTTGGATTTTGACATCTGTTCATCTCAAGATAGCAAATGAATAAAGAAAATTCTGTCTTACTGGAATTTGAACAAGGATCTGATGATTTAATCATATAATATATTATTTAATTAATGAACAAGGATATAATGGAATAATCTTGGTTTCAAGGTTACCAGTCCATTGTGTGCTATCAGATCAGGCAAAGTTTAATATGCCACTTCCTGTCATACACCAAGTCTGGTATGGGGAAAGATTTTAGATGCTTCTAGAAAGACAAATAAACAGAAGAACATTCCACTCATCCAACTGTACTTTTGGTATCTAGATTTATGCCTGGAGTAAATTAGACATCAAAATAAAGACTATTTTGTGCTTTTTTTCTGGACACTGGTATGAGCATAATAAAAGTAGTGCTAGTGAGTCCAGATGAGGGCCATGAAGATTATCAGAGGGCTGGAGCAGCTCTCCTAAAACACACACTGAGAGAAATGGGGTTGTTCAGCCCTGAGAAGAGAAATCTCCAGAGAAAGCTTTGATCAGCCTTTTATTATGTGAAGGGGGCTACAAGAAAGCTGGAGAGGGACTTTCCCCCATATTAGAAAGAAACTATTTCCCGTAAAGATGGCGAGGCACTGGAATATATTGGCCAGAAAAGCTGTGGTTGCCTCATCTCTGTAAGTGTTCAAGGTCAGGCTGGATGAGGCTCTGAGCAACCTGGTCTAGTGAAAGCTGCCTCTGCCTGGGGCAGGGGGATTGGAACGAGGTGATCTTTAAGGTCCCTTCCAACCCAAACTGTTCTATGATTCTGTATTGCACATGAATTATAATAGTAATGTATTATATACATTTGGTATTCAGAAATAGGTCAAATTCCCACGTTTTACTTGAGAAATAACAAAGTTTCAGAACTGGATCAATTAAAGGAGCACTTCTTAAGAATGGTCCTACTCCAGCAATAAGTAGGCTTGTAAGTTCTCCTACTTCAGCTAAGTTGATAAGCTCTTGAAAATAAGTAACAAAAGGTGTCCTTCCTCAATTGTTGTTAATGGAGGTCAGCAGTCTACAGAAAAAATTAAAAACAAAACCAGGATTTTAAATTACCTAGTTATAAAGCCTGTCCTCACCTATTGTTTACAAATCTTTCATAACTATATATATGTATTTCCATAACTATTGCAGTGCCATAATTTTTCTGGTTATCCAATTGCCAGAAGTCTGTATGACAGGTAAGACAGCAGTTTCAATCAGTCTAAAGTATATGACTGAACAAAGCCAGGTTTATTCATACCAGTTAATTCTATTCCTTTTACAGATTTAGAAAGAAAATTAAATTGTAATCTCAGACCATATATTTTTCCAAGTATTGTCAAACTTTAACACATCCTGCTATATCATACTTGAGATTTCATGCCCCCTCTGCATTATTTGGCTCATCAGTGCTTTTCAAAAGATAAGGAAAAGAATGAAAAGGATCAACAGAAAGAACAAGGAAGGCCTAAATCCTTCTGTATAATCCTAAGAGTGAATGAACATAGTGCCTCTTGAAGGAAGTCATACCTAGATGAGACAAGATCTGTATTCCAAAATTTCAGAAACTATTTGGGTTTTAAAAAGAATCATAGAATAATTTGGGTTGGAAGTGACCTTGAAAATCATCTAGTTCCAAACTCCCTGCTATGAGCAGAGACACCTTCCACGCACAAGGTATTTGAAATTTCTCTGGACAACCTGTTCTAGTGCTTTACTACCCGTCACGGCAAAGAATTTCTTCCTAATATCCAATCCAAATCTACCTTCCTTCAGTTCAAAGCCATCACCCCATGTCCTATCATTATCCCCTTGTAAAAAAATCCCTTTCCAGGTTTCTTGTAGGCCCCAGTTAGGCACTGGAAGGCTGCCACAAGCTCTCCCCAAAGCTTTCTCTTCCACAGGCTGAACAGCTCAAATTCTCTCAGTGTTTTCTCACTGTGGAGAGGTGTTCTATCCTTGTGATTGTCTTTGTGGCCCTCCTCTGGACCCACTCCAATATATTCATGTCTTTTCTGAGGGCACCAGAGCTGAAGGCAGTACTCCAAGTGGGCTACCACAAGAGACTAGAAGAAACGATAGTTTTATATCCCCAAATTTTGCCCAGGAAAACATTCTGCAAGTTTGTAAAAAAATTGCAGTTCAGGAGAATGAGAAACTCTAAAACTAGCAGGTGTTGAGTTCTATCAAAACTTATTGTAGTAAGAACAAGTCAGAGAAGCCAGTTCTTTAGCTCAGTTTGACCCTGTCAATCAGTAAAACATGATAGAAAGAGTCTAAAGTCAGCTTTTTCTTAAAGGAAAAGGGAAATTGGTATATACCTGTAGGACATTTTTGCAATAAAACTTTATTGAATAGTTTTGCTTTCCCTTTTTCAGATTAGTTTAATTACCTTAAAGATGATAATGCAAGTAGACCACTGCAAATAAAAAAAATGAAAAAAAAGAAAAGTTTTTTTTCAGGTTTAATAGAAAAAATTGAAGTACATACACTGGCTTTTCAGTAAAATAGAATCAAGTTTTTCTTCATGGCAGGAGAATTTTTATGGGTTGATGAGTTTCAAAGTGAAAACCAAGCAAGGAACCAATAAAACAAAAACTAAGGCAAATTTTTAGATGATAAGCTAAGTTTGGAAAAAAACTTAGTTAAATCAATACTTTTAGGATTCCAACTATTTCATCAGTCCTAGTGGAGTATACAACCTTCTATAAGCTTTCTCTTTTATTTTCCCATATTTATTTCTTCCTAAGATATTGCAAACTATTTTTGACTATTTTTACATATAATAAAGACCAGCATATGTATTTTTGAAGTTATTAATATGAAACAAATGAAGGGAACAGAACAAGTATGCTTTTCTTCCCTTCAAGCCTTATTTGATCACTATTTTCCAGGGTGTAAATACTGCCTTCTATTTGTTTGCCTACAGCTAGGTAAAATAAAGAAGTAGTTAATCTAAATTATGTAGAAAAGATTAATAAGTGCCATAAGGAAATGCCAGGTCTTGTGGAGAATGTCTATATAAATTCAGTTGGAGATTCAGTTCTGTGGTGACTTATCTGGACTAGGCACTTACAAAAGTAATCGTGGAAGAAAGCCTGTCTTACACAGTTCCATTCCTTTCTGTGTGCAGGAAGCTTTCCATGGCAACATTCACAGCCTTTTTAGAGCATGGGGACAGAGAGAAAACATGGCAGAGAAGCAATCTAAGCCTCACATCACACATGTTGCATGATGGGCAATGCTACTGATCAAGTAGTAAATTATTACCCCCCTGAAGCAATGAGGAAACAACGTGTTTAAGTTTGGCTCCCGAGGTGTGGCTCTGGGACACATTACCTCCTGTGACTCCCCTGGAAGGTTAAACGCCAACATTTGCTTAGGGCTGTGCCCAAGGGTATCCTTTGGAAGCAAATTCAGTCTTTTATTTCTGCACTTAGCTCTATCCAGTCAACAAGAAATGGAGTGGTGGCCCTGTCTCCCGTGCAAGGCAAAGCCTGACCAGTGTTCAGATATTTCTGAATCAGTTTTGCATCATTGTACTTTGCTGTAGGTGAAATGCTGTGGCTTCTGGAGCTCTAGTTTCATAAAGATGCAGATGACATTTAGTTTCACTGCTTTTTTTTTTTTTTTTTTTTTTTTTTTTTTTTTTTTTTTTTTTTTTTTTTTTTTTTGCTTTCCCAGAGGTGGGCTGAGCTTTGAATATCAAAGAGGCGGATCACTGATGCAAAATGATGGTGGTAACCAGGGCTGGAGAAAACTTTCCCTTTATAAGACATGTTCTCTGTAGGATTGTATATTCATTGAAGGATTTATGATCTGGGTGATGGGCTTTCGATTCTGCTCTGCTTTCTTTATGTATGTGGTTGTGGATGTGAAATGTAATTTAGTATCTTGACTTTTCCAATATTTTCTCAGATTTTAATTTGGCTGCTAATTTGGATGTTGTGGTCTATCTTAGTGTCATTATATAGTGTCATTAATTAATATATGACATATGAGGGAAATCTTTCTAGGAATTTTTGATTGACTCTATATGTGGCCAAATAAAGCTCAAAAATAATGTGAATGCATTATTCTCATGCTATTTGTTATTTAAAATATTCAGTAATAATTTCTTCTTTGCCATTAATTTCTATAAGGTTTCTGTGGGGCATTTATACGTTATAGGAATTTTACTGTGTAAAAGATATCTGCCTGAAACTAGGAAGCATATATAGGCTTCTGACTTGCTTCAGCAATCATTTTGTCCTGTTTATTCTGTGTTTCAAAGCTACCGTATGGCTTGTGGCAGGCATTAGGAGCTCCTACGTCTTAATATTTGCAATATTACTGGCAATTTGCTGGATATCCTAAACTGATGGTTACTGAAAGCAATGGAGTGAATACCTTGTATTTTTCAGTTTGCACATCTCTGCTAGGTGTAGTTGTTAAACTTTGGGTCACATTGTAAGTATTTTTCTTGAGAAGTAGGCTGGAGAGGATTTCACATAATGTCATGTCTTTTGATACTGATGATTAAGGAAATTACAGGATATAAATAGATATAATCAATATGAAAATTAGCATGCCAGAACTTCCTGAAAGTCATTATTAAGCCTCTACATGCATTACTTCAGTTAGGTTATTCAGAGAGAGATTCCCAGGTAGGAGCCAAAGGTTATGAAATGGCCCTTTGCTCTCCCTGGTTAATGATAGGCTATGGCCAATACAGTTCCCTGCTTCATTGACAATATTAATATTCCAATGTCCTGAAATACAGAAGATAACAAAGTGGTAAACAACTCTGCACAGTGGTAGGTGATAATACACAAACATGTTCCTAACGGGAATATCCACACACTGGTCTTTTACAGCAGCTGGAGGGCAATTTCTTGTTCTTTTGTCTCACTTTGATGTCAGAATAATTATTAAACAACTGAGCACCCCCATTTGGCAAATGGTCTTCATAGGAATTCTGCCCACAAATATAAAAGGGTGATAGTGAATGACAAATATGTATATCTTGTACCAGTTTGTGCAGACTTGCTAAAATTCCGGCAGAAGCCCACAGGAAAAGGAACTGTGAATTGTCTGTTAACAATCCTGTCACAAGGAACAATGTGTCTACAAAATGGGAGTAACTTTTAAAAGTGACTCAGTCTGCAAGAGCCTTCATAACAGATAAATGTGGTTTAATAACAAAGACACAATGGTTTACTGTCCTCCTTTGGTAAGTTACTGACCAGTTACTAATGGGTACTGAAAGAACACATTGCGTCTGCCAATCTTTATTCAAGGATGTGGGTACTAACTTTAAGAAATGCAGGAATGTATTTTGTCTGGTTCATGTGTACTTCAGTTCCTGAAGAAATAATGCACTGAAGTGTTTTCCTCCTGGGTACAGTATAAAGACAACCATAGATGTTCCAGGTAATTCCCACTTGTTTGTTAATGAGTGGTTCGCAGGAGTAAGATACATAGGCACTAGAGATGAAATGTAGCACAGGACTCACATAAATAGCCTCTGCTTGTGGCACAGTACAGTTGTGCTGTCTGCACCCAACATTGCTGGAAGCAGATGTGTTGAGCAGCACAGTGCAGAGATGCAGCGTGAGTTCTGAACAGCATTAGCTCATCCAGTTTCTTTGGCCTTGGAAGCCAGCAAGTGACAGCAGCAGCCCTGGAGCAGTGCAAGGTGAAGGCTCACTTCAGGAAGCTGATCCCAGTGAGATGCAGAACATTGGCAGTTGCTTTCATGTGCAGATTCAGAAACCGCAGCCTGAAACTGTGCTGGTGTTACGTGGTGTTCTAAAGCAAGCAGCTGTGTGGCTTGTCTCTCTGACAGTAACCATTTTTTCCTTTTTCACAAATGTAAAAGCGCTCGTCACTATTTCTCTGTTCTGCAGTTTGAGAAAATGTTTCTCCTTCTCAGCTGCAGATTCTCCCAGCACACCTACTTAAGTCAAGACACTTTTACACATTATTTTTAAGTAAAGGTTTGAGTGTACATGAATACCAACATCAATGTGCTTTAATTTGTCTAGGCTTATTGGAGCCAAAAGACTTGAAGTAATTAACTCAAAATCTCAGTACAATTAGAATATTTCCGAAATATCCAACTAAAGTTGTTTTAAATGATAGGTTGATTTAGATTGTGGTTATTTGAACTCTTAATCTGTTATGGCAACAGGTGGGAAACATTACCACTGAAAAAGGTTTAAGTGAATGGTTCTTAGTGCTATTTCATTTATCTTGTAGCAGACCATGTACATACCTCTCTTTCTTCAGTGACAGTAATTTCTTTATCTACTGCTATTTTTCAAAATTCTGACTTGACTATGATGAATAGGAGATGTCAGATGAATAGGAGGAGTCTCAAGAGCAACAAAGTTTGCGTCTGGAAAAGCAAAAACATAGTGCAGGTTTTGCCTGAGGAAATTTGACCTAGTTTTTAAAAGAAAAGCCATTAGAATGAAATGGATAGATGAACAGCGATTAGCAAATATCTGTACTTAGTATAGTTTATGCTGTAAGACGTCTTTTTATTTGATCAGTGAATAATCAGATCAGAAGAAAGGATAATTTTAATTCTCTAATGTTACTGTTCTCATTGCAATTTTCAGTTTTACAATTTTTAATAATCATATAAAATTAATCCTTTCATTGTCTTGATCCCTTTATAATTGATGCTGTCGTGTTTTTGTTTTGTGTTGTTCTTGTCTAGAAATGGTTTACTCATGTAATTTTTTCTGTCCGAAAAATCTCTACCTGACAAGACCCCAGATAATTGGATAACTGTGGTATTCAGACACGCAGTTTGAACTATTCTGCGAGTGGCAGCTAAAAGGGGTTTGAACAACAATGCTCGCTAAAGATGTTCTCATGACTGTGAGTGAACGAGCTGAGAAATCCCGAATGCAAGTAAACCGTTCACAAAATACAATGAAACGTGTGAATGGGATGGCTGAACTATGTTGCTTTCATTAATAGCTGCTCTTAATGGGCTCCTGAACTACCGTTGATAGGAACCAGAGCTGTAGAAGGAGCAGCCAGCAAAGCCGACTTGTCTAATGCCAACAGATGCAATTCAGTGACAGGAGTATATTAAGTAGAGGAGAAAGACTGGATGGAAATAGTTATCAGCTATTACTGTTAAGAAATCATGGACTGGAAATTCAGGAAGAAGCCACTTTCCTATAACATAAAACAACATATTGATCCATTCTCTTGAAAATAATGAAGCAAGCTCAAATTAATATAAAAAAAGAAAGTATCAAATATGTATATATTGACTTTTGAAGAAGACTTTTCTTCCTGTAGAGTATCAGAAGCAGTATACAACTTTTCCTAATAGAAGACTAGTTTTTGATTACTGAATCCTGCTTGCACCTTTAAAAGGGAGTAGGATTTCTTGGGTCTGAAGAGAATTTGCATAGATAGCATGATTCATCAAATCTGCCAAGACATTCACCTCCTCATTTACATACATGAGAAAGTAAAAATCAACCAAAAAAAGAGATTTTTTTTTTTTTGTTGTTCTCTCCCCCATCGAAGTCTGATAATGTGATATGCTCCTTCAGCTGTAATAACTGGACAACAGTATCACAAATCTTACAGTGAAAGGAAAGGAATGCCAAAAACCATTTTTTCCTGTTGTGTCTGTCCCTGTTCTCAGCTTTAGTCTCCTGCATTGCAAAATCTACCATCAATGACCTACTGAGAGGCTAGAGATCCATTCTAGGTACAAGAATCAGTATAAAGCTGCTTCCCAGTGAGATCAAATTATGGACAGTGATCAAGACATGAAGTGTGTGCCAGAACCATGATCCCTAGACCACTACACACACCACTTTCTATTTCAGGCCATTTCTGGCTCTCCCAAGTAAGTGTCTTTCTTTTACCTTGTGTACATCTTGTCCCTGTTTTTCATCTTAGGTTTTTCCAGTTTTCTTCACTACTCACACTGCTTATACTGTACCTTCCCTTAATACCTGAAAATCAGGTTTCTGACTTTCTCTCATTTGTGTCTCCTGTCATTCTTAGAAGTTTTGTAAACAAGCATCTTGTTTTGCTACAAGTTGACAGCAAAAGCTGGGGTCATTCACACTAAGAACAGCTCCTAGAACCTGGGATATGTGAAAGTGAGAATAATTATATTCACAGTTAGTCCCATCTATCCAGACTGACAAAACATGAAATGCCGGCGCCAGCTCTTACTGTACCGTGTAGTTATTTAATTGTTAAATAATGGCACTGTGATAATTTCTGCACCCCTATCTCATAGAGGTATCTCACTATTCATAGGTGATGTGCTGTGGTTTTTCAGTGTGTGAGGAGATACAAAAGAAGAATAAGCTTACACCTCAACTTTCCTTAGTAAAAAGGAACATGGAGTGTTTTCTTTTCCTAGGATCTCTTGAAGAAGTTTTCATAGACACTTCTAACTCACTGGAAATTTCTCTTCATACTACAATTAATAATAAACCTTACAGTGAAACAAAAAATTGTCAGAAAATCCCACTTTCTTGATGAAGAACATCAGTTGGCTTTTTTTCTTTGGGACTGAAAATCCTGGGAGTCTAATCTCCCTCTACACCCTGGGATCATCGAGTGTTAGTGTGGGTTTCATGGTCTGTGGCTTCTGGGCAGCCTGCAGATGGGGTCTACCCTGAGGACAGGTTTTGATGCCCACACAGGTTGCCCAGAGATATTGTTATTCCTCTCGATTCTGATTATCAATTTGTTAGAAGAAAACCGAATGCTACTGGACTTTAAATTCCTTGAGCATCTGCAGGGCACTGAGGCACTTTCCTTACACCTTCAGGTTCTGGGAATACAAGTAACTGAAGCGAATATCAGACCTTTTCCAGCCAAATGTAAACAAGAATAAGCAAACTCTGCTTTTCAGGGAACTTGACAACTCCTTGTACTTCACACTTCCTTCAGAACAGACTGTGTTTTAGTAGTCTGGGCAGCAACATTTTGAATTTACCTCATTCTCTATTATGCTTAATCTTAGCTCACTTCTTTCTTCACACAGTACTGTACCAAAACAACAAGTAGTACTTATTTAGAGACCTATCATAAATTGTAAGAATTGTGTGATGTGTGTTGGGGAATCAACATTTGGAATTAATATAATGGAAGTTTGTTTTCCAAATATTACTGTTCCTATTGATGAGCACAATTTCATTTATTTTCATGTGTATTACAATCAGTAACAGGCAAACTTCATTTTCTACTATATCCAGTGGAATAAAACTGGAACACTTTGATTCTTAATCCATTTTAATTGCCAAAAATGAACTCAGTACAGAGCAATCAGCTTCAGACCAAGCTGTGGAATCCCTGCAGCCCCTCAACATGATACCCAGGGTCTGGCCTTGGCAGGACAGACCATAGTTACCTGCCCAGCCTGAGAGAGGAACTTCCCAATGATGCTCTGTACACATGGTTTGCCCCAGTTTCCCCCCTTCCTAATGCCCCTGGCCCTTTGGTTTCTCCTTTCCTCCATGTCTCCATTGGCTGTGGGACCCGGTTACCGACCCTGTTATCCCTATGGAATACTGACCTTACCTGCCCTTTGCTCTGCTCCATACCTTAAGGTCAGTGGCTGCCCAACCCCAAACTAAAGTGAGCACAAGCAGATGTCTCACTCTCTTGGCTCTCTGGTCCCACTTCCACCTGCTGGAACTGACCTGGTGTCAAGGCCTTCAGCCTCTCCTGGCTGTGCCAGCCACGTGGTGTGTGTGGATGTCTGAGCTTGACTGCTTCACCTAAGTTTCCCCAAGTGGCCTTTCCACTGGAGAGGCTTATTGAGATCTGGGCTCCAACTCAACTCCTAAATTCCAAAATGCCACACCAAGTTATCCCACAATGTTTGCAAACAGCAGGTAAAAGTGAAAATGGAATCTGGGTCCTATTCAAATATAAGTTTGTAATCAGAATCTATCTTACTAATAGATAGATACCAAAAAGTTAACACTCATGGCAGGAAAATACTAAAAAACAATTAATTCTGCTTTCATTTTTTTAAAGGCAAATCAAGAGAATGATTACTTTCTACATGCTGACCATTTCCACCTTTTTTATTTATAGTTAAATATGACATGGGTTATTTTTTTAAGGAAAATTCAAAGGTAACCACAAGAGAAAACCACTAATTTCTAAATACATTTATGATCCCAGGCAAAAGATTGTCAAAGGCTATGAGCAAAAATATTGCTGTCTACCTTCACAGAGTCTCAGGTGCAGAATTTGCTTTTCTGCCATGAGCTATCATCCTGCTTTCAAATGTATTTTCTATAAAAAGTATTTTAATGGTCACAATGGAATATATATATATTTGTATGTATATATATAAAAAAATACAAAATTAAGTGCAATAAAACACTTTTTCTGAGGAAAAGTCGTAACAGCAGTCTGTTTTTTTTTTTTGATTGGAATATTTCAGCTTCTGCTAGTACACTTCAAATTTGCTAGGTAACAACATAGCTTCAAAAGGATAATATGCAGGAGGAAAAATAAGTCCTACAAGTAAACATATTTTTTGCTTAGTGTGTATTCCCCACTCCTCTGTGGTATCTTTGGTGGGGTAGTCACTGTATGCAATTTCCTAAAGCAATACAATTTACAAAGACCCCCAAGAGGGAGAAGAATGACCAAGATTACATTAGGCTTTGTGTTTGATATATGGGAAGTTACTCAAAGCTGCAAGGAAGAACAACATGTAGAAGTGGCTTTGTTGTTGTTGCATTTGTTACATTGCCAAAATTTGAGTTTACTGAGGGCTTCGGTTCAATTTGCAAACTAAAGCAATGTCTTATTTGATCTAAAATAGGATCACACTCTCATCAGTTCAAAAGAAAATACAAGTCATTTTTATATAACTATGAAAATGCAAAGTGATTTTAGCTTTTCAAATACTGCTTTCTATTTCAAGTTTTCAACTGCTATTGTTTTCTTTGTAAACAATTGATTAAGAACTTTTGAAACAGTAGAAATTAAGCCTATTGAAATCAATCACTCCCTGGTGAAAGATGCTTTAAGTTCAGATATACTTAAATTGAAGTAAGTTCCAATTTAATACACTTTAAAATATCCGAGTGACATTTTGTTACAGAAACTAGTCAGAGAAAGACATAACTGTGAGAAACCACTCAGAAAATTCTGAAGTAAATCTTATCTTCTGTACAGGTTGTATGTAATCATTTCTTGGCAACTCAAAATCCACTCCTCCCCAAACCAACAAATGAAACAACCCTGGTAAGCATGCAAAAGAAATTAGAATTACTTTTAAAAATAGGAAAAGGAAAAGAGAAATTACAACCTTATTTGGAATATTTTGTTTTCACTATCTTTAACTTTAGTCCACATTCTTCTCACATAATAAATCATTAAGATAGCTGAATTATGAAAATAGACCTCTTATTCTACTTTTAACATTAAGAGGTATCTCCAGAAGGAAGTTAATTTTTGTTTTGGAATATCCTGAGTTTCCCTATGGACTGCCTATGTCTTTCCATTGATTTGGGAATGCTGAAGTGAGTATGGTCCTAACTTCAGTGAGGTAAATAAAGTAAGGTTAAATTAAATTGTATCCTACTCCAAAATATTGATGTAGTAATTCAGAATGAACCCACACTGAAGAATCTGGGAAGCATGGCAAAAATACTTGCATCTAAATAAAAGGTTCAAAGTGTTATATGGTGGTTCAAGAGAAAGGTGAGCAAGAGTGTATATGCTAAATACCTGTGGTAGAATAACACAGGAAGTGACAGTGGAATCTTTTGCTCTTCCTATCAATAACATGAACAAGGAAATGTTCTGTGGAACTGGAGGATAATAAACTCAAAACTCATGAACAGGAAAAAAAAAATCACTCGGTCCGTAACTACAATTCTAGTAATTAGAGGTAGGAGTGGCAAAGGGGTCAGTCAGTTATTCTGGGCATGAGTCACATTATTTCAAGTAAATAATAAAATCACTGAATGGTCTGGTCTGTAAGTATAAATCTTGTCTCTTTAATTCTTTTTTTACAACTCTCCAGGCTTTAATGTCTCCTAATTTATTAAAAATTTCTTTTGCTTATATGAAGTCTAATAATTCAAAATATTGTCTAGACTCAACCCCTGCTGATGATTTTGTTTTAGGCTGTATTGCTCATACATTATTGATTTCTATTTCAGAAACTTTCTGACCTTTCAGAAACCTCCCCTATAATGAGAAACTGACACTATTTAGCTTCTTTTTCCTTTGTTAGAGTATTTTCTAGGTCATGAAGCTTCACGTTAAGTGTTACTGATAATCACCACTGATAGAGCTAAATGAGATATGAACATAAGAATATAAGAAAGGTCACCCTGATTCAAACTAGTCACCTAATTCTCTTACAGTGGCAAGTACCTGTTGCCTAGTAAGGAGTTCAGGAACAGGATAATTATGCCCCTGGTATTTCTTGTTGGAAGGAAATTGTGTGTTTATTCCTGGAGTATTGTTTGAACATTGTTTTCCAATTCCTATACAATTTAGAGCAGCCTGCAGGTTCTGAAGATTCTTTGGTAGTAGTTGACTGCTGGGATTGACTTCTTTCTCCATAGCTTTTAGTCTAGAGAATATTAAAAGAATTTCAATTACGTACTTCCACTAGAATACATTTGGGCCTCTTCCTCTTTCCTCTCTCCCACAGCCTACAAACCTTTATAAACATACATCCATTGATATAACTGAAAAGTAAATATGATTTTAGGAATAGTGCCCCATATTAATACCATCAGCTAAATTATGACAAACCTATTTATATATAAAGAAAGCAATTTAAAGAGAGCAAATATTTAATCTACCATAATTTATTATGTGAGAGAAAAACACATTTGTTCAAGAGAAGAAATAGAGATGTTTATTAATATTTCTTGTAGATCTACTGCCATTGATAATCCAGAGTATTCAGTCTTATCTAAAGACTATATATACCAGAATAAACAAAGAGATAATATGACAAGCAGTTTCATTCACTCTTAGATTTGGTGATCAGCCTGTAGTAGTCAAGGATGTAGTGCACTATGTTTTGTAACTAGTAATTAATCCAAATTAATTAATGCATATTCTTTGATGTAGAAAAGAGATACATTTTTATGTTACACAACGTACATTTTGATATCTGGTTTTTAATGCCACTAAAATTGTATGTAAGGGCTCTCCCAAAGTTGCACAACATACACATTGGGACATCATCATTTCTCTTAGCAATTTGAGATGTCTCAAATGCATGCATTTAGGGCCAGAAGATGAAATAGTGTCCTTTGGTTAACAAATATGTCATCCTTGAGGTTCAAAGAGATTTAGCTGAAGAGTGAGAACTTTAATATGCAGCTGGTATTCCCATCTATATGGGACAACAATTTATAGGCCATTAAAGATCCTGAGCTTGCTTACTTGATTGCTTTACAAGGTACTTGTTTCCACAACATGGCCATGATTATTTTCACCCCTGTACTGACATGGAGGAGTGGTATAAAGATAGCTGTTGCGAGGTCAGTGGCACAGAACATGGTGATGCAAGGTAGTGCGAAGTGATTTAGAATATACTAAGATTATTGTCTGACCTAATAGGTGGACTGTCATAGTTGTTGTACAAGGCAATAGGGAAGTAAAAACTTGTAGCTTGTGTGGTTTCTTCAGATACAGAATACTGCACTGTTGAAGAGGTATTCTCCCCGTCTCTCTGCCTCTCTCAAACAAGTAGTTAAAAAAAGAAAATAAAACTGGAGGCATAAAAATAGATGCTTGCTTTGATAGACACTGAAGAGCTCTAGGATTCAGAGAAAGAAAAATTAAGAGACATTTATGAGACAGGAGGCACAGGGAGAAATCAGATTTTGTTGATGCCCAAGTGTGATCCTGGTTTTCCACTCTTGCAGGGAATATGCTTAGGATGTGAATATTTACCTCAACTTGTTGCAGGTACATCACATTGTGGGTGTGCATCTTATCAAGGTGCTAAGCTGTTTTTTGTAGATTGTAAGGATGTGTGGGGACAACTGTTGAAAAAGTAGGGTGAGAATCAGGCTGGAAGAAGGCCAAAAGAGGGATACCTCAAACCTACACTTTGCAGCCCATCTTGTTTCATATTTTCCCTAGTGCTTTTGGCATCCATGACTGATTGCTGATAATGCAAAGTTTGGAGTCGCCATCCATATAGAGGAAGACTGTATTGAAAGGACATAGTGATACTGAGGACTCAGGTAGTTTTAATGTAATGAAAAGAAAGATATACAATAGCAATACAAAAATCAAATATAGGTTCATCTATTGGAATCCATGGAAAAGAGTAGGACTTGGGTATATTACTAGATTTTGTGGTGAGCATTGTGACAAGTTTTGGGATGTAGCCATTGAAAATGAATACTCTTCACTTGTGCTTCAGTCTATATTTTTTGGTGATAAGGAAGTATTGTTGCCAGCCTACAAAGCTTAGCAAAACTTCACTTGTCTGTGTCCTGGTTGGCTCTGTTCAAGAAGTACTAATTAGAACTTCTTTTCAATTGTATGATTTCTTTTAAAGGGTAAAAAACAACAGAAGAAGAAACAGTGTTAAGGGACAATACACAAGAATAAATAGGTTGCGAACTTTCTGATTAGGTTTAGGCTAGAAATTATATGAATATGCTTAACCAGCAGAAAGTATTTGTTTCAGACAAGGTTCTCAAGACAGTGTGTGGCAAATGCAGGCAGGAAATATGCAACGTGGTGCCTGTAGTACCAGGAGACTGGATTTAGTGACCAGGACAGTCCTCATAGTCTCATCTTATTGTGTCTCTCTTCAGTATTACCTGCATTTCCATGTTTTTTTTTTTTTTTTTTTTTTTTTTTTTTACATTTGAAGACGAGAGTACAGTCCATAAAGCTTGATGATGTCCTGAACCAAGATTAAGAGCCTAGTGAGGGCCATTCAGAACAATTACCTCCAATGTCAGTGTCACCTCACTTCAGCACTGCAATGAGAAGTTACTTATGAAAAGGTCCAGCCAGGAAATAAAAGGAAAGCTGTAAGAATGTGCACCCAGGGGCAAAGTAATAGGATTGATTCCTTAGTCTCAGCAACAAAATTTCCAGCATCTCACAAAACTGGATGCATGCCTGTGTCATCATTGCAGACAGAGTCAACAAGGTGGTACAACAGTTAAAATTTAGAAAGGTTTCCCAAAGTATGTGTTTACTATGTGAATTCTTATTTTCATGTAGGAGATGAAATTAGTACTTATTCTTTGCAACTGTTCAGCTCATTTTTCTGTATTTCCAATAGTAAGACTTTGTAGGAAACAGCAGTTTAAAATACATTAATCTGACAAAGCCTGGACCCACTGCTTAATTTTATTTGTGCAGCTTCATGAGAGTAATGTTCTCATAATTTACTTTCTTCTTTTCACTTTAAAGTTATCATGTTTTGTTTCTAAATAATATTCTTAAAAATTCACTTAATAATATTTCTGATCAAGGCTTCCAGATGCCAAAATTTTTGCCATAGCAGAATGACGTAGTTAGTTATAAAATATAATAGTGTAAAATTATTTTGCATATTTAGTCAACATTCCTCTTCCTGTTTGTTTACTTACTCATTTACTAACCTTAGTCAATTAGTTTAGGACTGCTATTTTGGTAATGTGGAAGTGCATGGTATGTATACTCTGCACCTTGTGGCCTTTGGAATTTCAGTGAGATAAGCAGCAATCCAGTTCAGATTCCCTCAATGCAAAGCAAAGTGCCCTTCGACTTCAAAGAATCTCTGTCACTTTTTACACCAGTAGTGAGAGACCGTCTCTCCCCATTCTGCACCACTACTGTCCAGTGGACTGCAAATCAAGCACAGAATTCTTTCTAAACTGGCATTTGAAATGACACCTGCGAACTTCTCCAAATGGATTGTAACTTTTAGTGAAGATTTGTGTAATAATATAATAACTGTTTTTAATAACCCAAACTGCAGGAAAAATACTTTTTTTTCTTCTCAAAAATTGAAGTTTCAGAAATTGCTTTTGCTTTGTTGCAGAACAAAATAAAATCAAATCAGAACCATGTTAAAATCTTCTGAGTCATGATCAGGGCATTCACCTGAAATATATGAGACGCAAGGTTATGTCTTTGCACCAAACTAGGCAGATTCTTGATGTTGTCAGTTCTGAAGTTTCTCCTTCCTCTGTGACTTTAGCCAGGAATACCATTCTGATCATGTGAAGAGTTCCAAAGGAAAGATTCATAAAAATATATGTTCCACTTAAATGTTTGGATTTTAGTAAACTGGAATCAACTCACAAAAATCCCCACTACATCTAATGCATTTTTTTAAATAGCAGCAGGTTTTAAAATACACATCAGGAACAAAGTAATGCCACCGGCCATTACATCTTTTTTTATTCATAAGATTGCCATAATCAATACCTTAAGCCATAGGTTGTGTTTGTGGATTTTTTTTTTTTTTGGCATCATAAATTACTTAATTATTTGGCTCTCTGGTTTATATGGTTTAAGTTCAAATGAATCGATAATTATTACAAGATTATTGCTGCTCCTCAGCCAAGGTTCACTTTTTCCTTTATCACAATTTAGATAAAGAAAAAACACATGAAATTTTGCACTCATCATGTCTCAACTGCCTTGTAGAAATATTTTTAGAGGAAAATTCCTTTATGTGCAATGACAGAGAGGAGGCTTAGGTTGGGAAATTTGACATTGGGAGTCATCCTAAAGGTAGGAATAGCTTTAAACTATCATCAGATCAAAGATACTTAAGGAAGCCCTGTCCTCACAGGTTCCTGAGTGCCCTCAAGCCCAGGCAGACCACCTTCTGCTGGAATTAGCTTTGGATTGCAAGAGACAGGTAAATTTATTTATGTGGCTGGGTTTTCACATACTGGTTAAACTGTCCACCACCACCCCGTGGCCTACCAGTGGAAACAAGTATGAATCACGGCAGGACAGTGGCTGCTGCCAGATGAGGCAAGTGTCACAGGTGATTTTGAAGAATCCATCTATGTGCCTGCCAGAACAGGAGCACTGGGGATGGTGTATTGAATCTGGAGTGGCTTTAGGTGAAATCAGCTGAATCTTTTCACATGAACATGCACACATTTAGCCAGGCAGGGGAGGCATGAATGATGGTTTTCACAGAGGCATGGTACATAGCAAATCAGGAAAAGGAAAGATACTCTCTCCAGAGATTAGCCAAAAATTAAGACCAAGAAGTATAAGAGACTACTTATAAACATAAGAAATAAGTGTAAAATTATCATGCTAGCAATTGAAATTATTCTACTTAGCTGCCTTTGTTATTTAAGAGTATTTTTGTTTTTCCTAAGAAATTAATCTGTTTTGCTTTTCCTCTCAGGTCAAGCTACAGGAAGCTGAATACCTGTACACAGAAACAATGCCAATGTGCACCTTTATTTTCCTTTTTTCTCCACTGGATCTCTGAAATCTGTGGTTATAATTTCTGTCCCAGTCTTCCCCCAGCTTTTTTAGCATAAAACAAAATTATGATTTTTAAAGAAAAGCAAATACAATCTCCATTATGGCTAAGGAAACCAGTAACCACCTCTGTCTTGTGTCTAGTATAAACATTAGGGTTGGTCAGGCTGATGTGAGTACCCAGAAGGAATATATGTAGTGAAAATGACAGAGCTGAATTGGAAGGGATAGAGAGAGAATTGTATCTTAAGTATTGGGTTGAAACATCATACACAAATTGCATTTTGACTGTTCCTCAGGTCTCACTATTAGGGATTTTTGGTGAATATTGACGGAAGGCATACATGAAAAGGAAAGGGAGCAGAGACGTGGAGAACAGTGAACAGAGAAATACGAGTGGGGTGCCAGTAACATGGGAATGAGGTGAGTACAAGATGGAAAGTGTGGAAGACGCAGACTGTCACAGGTGGAAACCTCTGTGGCCATCTTTGTACTTTTAATACACACGGCGTTTTATAAAAATACCTGTTGTTTTTTTTTTTTCCCTGAACATACATGATAAGAAGTATCAGATATCTGGTGATTTGTAAGAACTTCTTTTTCTGTCCAATTTCCTATTCACTGTTCATTGCACTGAGAACTCACACAGATATAATCCCTTATGGGGGGGGGGGGACTCTCCTTAATGAAGATCCATCCTAGGCTGTGTCAATGTTTGTCATTCCTACTGTCCCACTCCTACTAGATTGGCGTCAAATCTAATATAAATGTGAAGGTTCATTAAGAACAGTAATAGCAACAACAGCACACCAGAAAAATCTCACAATCTGCCTAAAATATCTGCCAATTTCAAAAATATCTGAGGCTAAAAATGAAGGTTCTGGTAAGAATCCCCTTCACTTACTGTCCTTAAAGTGAGTCTTGTCTTGAAACAAGCCATGAAGAATTCAGCTTATTTCCTCTTCCACCCTACTTCCCAGCCAAATCTATTTCCAACTACCTCTCTGATTAATTCATTCTCACCCTAGTCTTCAACTTATTCACTTTAACTGATAGTAATGTGAGTGGGCTGAATTAATACACTTTCTAATGTAATTTCAGAGGTTCATATTTGTAATGTTTTAACACAGTGCTCTGCAACATCACTTAGTCCAGCAGTATTTGTCCAATTCCTTGCAGCATAAACTTGCACAGCAGCACTCATTTCACTTGGAGAGTGGTTGGAAAAATGTGACCTGTTGAATCAAGTAAATTCATTATAAATTCCTGTGGTTCTGTGTTCATCTGCATATAAGGCACATTAATTTTCACCAAATTGTGCAGTTATATTGGTACAATGCCATTCACAATAATTACCGTTCTATTTAACGTTGTATACAGTTGGCATTATGGCATAAAAATATGTACTGGAACTGTATTCCATTCAAATTTTAACCTGCTTCCACATTTAATAGACATTAATATAAAAAGAGTGCATTTTCTTGAGGAAAGACAGGAGTGATAATAAGTGATTTATGATGGTTTATGTTGCATCAGGAGATTTTTCACGCTTCATTTGCCAAATATTTGCTATTCATTAATTTATTTTTCCTTTCATGACAGTTCTCAGTTTGACAGGGAAGTGCTTCTTAATTTCATATCACCTTAAACAGATTTGTGGCAAATGCTAATATTAAAAGTTAATTGTAGCTTCTACATCCAAATTAGCATACCTGAAATACTCTGTGTACTTTCTGGAGAAAACTGATACAATTTTAGGGATTTTTGAAATGAAATTGTCTTTTACATCAGCTTTGAAAAAAATCACCAAGAAGTAATCTTTATAGGACACAGGTCATGTGAAGGGTATATAAGATACTTGTATAACACTTATACTAGGATGGTCATAATTCTTTTCTTTAAGCCATTATGTACACAATATTTCCAGAAAATACAGTGCTGGAGTTCAGTCAATTAAAAAAAAACCCAAAACAACCAAACCAAAACAAACAAAAAACCCAACAAAAAAACGACCTCAGGACACAACATCATTATTTTTACAGTAAACAGAAATTTTCCTTGTGCAATGAAGCCAGGAAATATCAGCTGTTGTGTGATATGATATCTTTATTGCAAGCATAATACTCAACCAATATTTTTTGTTACTGATACATAATCGGGTTATAGTAAACTATGTAAGAGTTTCCATAAAGAACATACAAGAAAATGGACTCTGATAATAAATACGTATGTGCAAATGTATTCTTGTACAAGTCCATATTTTGTATATGATCTCATGTATACTCAGTGGACTCTTGGTTTAGCATGTATTGATGTACCTATAGGTGATTCACAATTGTCAGTTACTTCCTCTGTCCTCTCTGTGTCCTGCTAAAATATTAATGAATTACATAACATTCCCTGATATCTACAATCATTTGATACCCTGCCAACTTAAAAAAATTCCATAAGCAGTCACAAATACACTTTGAACTATTCCTGAAGTACAGTGTTGTAAACCTTGTTTTTAGAAGATGGTGCTGACAACTTTTTTCTCCCAATACTGGTTTCCTCCACCGGCAAACTCAGAATTGGCATGTAACTTTGGTTACTGTTGTCATGGGTAGAACATGGCCTACGGGCAATCAGAGGCATGATCTTAACTGCTACTCCTCCAAGCCTTTGCTTATCTCTAGAAAAGATCCACTGGAGAAGGCTTTCTCATTTTTCTAGCTCTGCTGCAGGTATTCTTGATCTATGACATGTAATAGTAACCATCTGGACAACATAGCTTCAGCACTTTCAATAGAAAGTTTTTTTCTAACCCAGGCAGCATTTTTTGGGACTAGATTTGGGAAGAATCATGACTATCACTGTCAATTGCGGTGCCCTTTTATTAGCTGCAGCTGAAATGTTTAATTGTGGTATGAGGATACGTGGAATAAGTTGTCACAGTAAAAACAGTGCTGACAGCTTGTCTCTACTGAAGAACCGTGGTTCTCCTAATAGTAGCAAAGAGAATTCATGTTTATTACTAGGAACTACCACTCTGCACAGGGCTCAGCAACAGGTTACACAAATAATTAGCAGCTACCGACTTCCAGCTACAGTTTTCTCTCTCCACTGGCGATTCACAAAAGTGCTATTCAGGCAATGGATACAGACATTTGTAGAACAGTTACAGAACTTAGGAGCAACATTTTATCTGAAAAAGATAAAAATAATGTAGATAGAATTTGTTGTTAGACACTCAAGAATTCTTCAGGTCTTAGTCTACAACATCTACAGAAGATTAAGATATTTTGCTGTCATGTTTCCTAAAAACAGTTGCCAATTCCATCTTCAGATTTCCTCCTAAAAATTCCCACATAATTAAAAAAAAATTCCCAAATAATTTCCTATGAAGGAGGAACTAAAGCCCTCAAGATGTTTCATTGTTTGAAGACAGTTGGTCCAATTTGGGGCACTTGCTTTGAGATAATAATGACAATAACATTCCATGGAAGTGTATAGATTTAATTAACTAGCTAATTGATTTATAGAGTGTCTGTGCAGGACAGATGACTATGAAAAAGTAGGTAGCTTTTCTCCTTAGTGATTGAAATAATCAAAATAATTTCTCTGTCTTTCAAAAATTCTAAAGGGCAGCTTTACCCAGTTCAATTTTTTTACCTCCTAATAAAACCTGCCATTTTTAGGAAAACAAAAAAGCAGTGTTTTTCCACAGAAAGTCACAGAAGGAGGCGGCTGCACACAGATTGTTTTGGAGCACACAAGAGCGGAGAGGAGTTGCTGCCTCTGCTGCTGAGGTGTGTGGAAGGGCGCCCTCAGCTCTGCCTGTCGGGAACAGGATGCTTTGCTGCCCTTTTACTGCGGGGTGATGATTATTATCCCTCTGCCTGCAGCACCATGGACCCACGATAACACGGACCATCCAGGAGAGCAGCCAGATGTTATCAGCAGGAAAAAGAGGGTTTAGGGGGAGAGTAGAACCTCCTAAAAGGTCTCACAGTGTAAACATAAGAAAAAAAAAAAAAAAAAAAAAAAAAAAAAAAAAAAAAAAAAAAAAAGCGCCAGCTAGCGTTTTTAATACAGGAGATTTTAATAAGCAGCTGCAAGCAGATCTAAGTGGCAAGCCGAATGTTGCCTGCTGGTGTCCTTTTCCCCAGCCCCGTGGGAAGACGTGCTTTCTGGCGGACGGAAGAAAAGGCTGGTTTGAGAAACGCTGCCGTGTCCTCAGTGGACTCGGGGTCCCCTCAGAAGGGGACTCGAGGCTGAGAAGCGGAAAAGTTTCCTCTGTGACAACCTGCCGGGCGAGTGGGGCTGATACAAAAGCATCCCAAGCGCCGAAGGGAGCCCTGCGATGTCCCGCGCTCCGGGGCGGGGGCGGACCCCGGCCTCCCCCAGGACGTGCCCGCGGGAGCGCCCCAGGCCGGCTCCGGCCCGCTGCTGTTCCTGCTGCTCCTGTGCTCGCTGCCCGGGCCGGCCGGACACAGCCCCCAGCCCCGGGCGCTCTGTCGAGTCAGGGCATCGCCGTCCCCGCAGGGCAGCCTGTGCGGGAGCGGCGGGAGGCTCCGCCTCCGCCCGGCCGGCAAGAGCCTGATAAAGGCAGGTGCGGGCCGGCAGCGGGACCCGCTCGGAGCATCCGCTGGGGCGCGCAGCCCCCGACCCGCCCTTCGCCTCCCCGCGCCAGGGGACACCCGGGGCAGCCGCTGCGGGACGGGACAGGACGAGACAGCAGGGAACAGGAGGGGACAGGACAGGACAGGAGGGGACCCTGCCGGCGGCCGCGCGTCGCTGTCCCGTCCTCAGCCGTCGGGCGCGTCTGTGCGAAGGGACAAGGACCTCGCCCCCAAGGAGCTCCGGAGAGGCGGGATCTCTCCGGGAAGGGGAAGCAGGAATTTGTTGTGTGGCTTGAAGATGAGGCAGGTATCTGGAGTGGCGCTCCTCCTGGGGCTGATGGCTCTCCCAGCCGCGCTGGGACAGAGGAGCTCGGAAAGCCATAAAAATAGCAACCAAACCTTTTCCATCGTCTCTTTCAAATGGGATCACGTCCAGGAGCCGTATATCATTGCACTCTGGATACTTGTGGCCAGCTTGGCCAAAATCGGTGAGTCTGGAGTTACATATTAATACGTGTCCTCTCCCTTTCCCTTCCCCCTTGCCCTTCTCCCACCCGAGGCAAGTGAAGAAAGCTTATCACAGGTCCGCTGATCCGTTTGCAGGGGGTTTATTGTACTCTGTCCTGATTTCATAACACTGCCCTACACGGTGCTTAGCAGCTCCATTATCACCGGCCTCGAGGGGTTACCCGGTTCGTTTTCACCGCCCACGACTGTGGCTTCTGCATATGACTTGCGATTCCCTGAGACCTCGCGTTCCTCTTGTTCCCAGGAAAAACCTTTTTTGCGAAAGTGAAACGGAAATCGGGCCTTATTGCTTTCACAATGTCTGTTCCACTTTATGATATGCTTTTCTCCTGATTATGATTGTTAGCGATATCAGCCGGTAACATCAAATATAAACACTGCGAACTCCACACATGAACCCGGCGCTCTCGGCTTTGAAGCGCGTTGCTGAATTAGAGAAAGACATGGTTTATAGAGAAAGGTAACATGTATGATCAGACCATCTGGTGTAGCTGAAAACAATATAAGCTTTAGAGCACCCGGAATTTTCTCCAAGAGATTGGAATAAGTGAAAAGCAAGGATTTAACCTAACTTCAGTGTAGTTTAAAGGAATTTATATGAATGCTCCAACTCTGTGAGTTCTGAACTTTGTGACTTTTCCAGAAGCAATCTTGTATCAATAATGCAGTTTTCTGAACTAGAAAAGTCACTGCTTAATTGGAATGTATTTTACTTGATTGATACTATTACTTTCAGACCTTTTGGCTTTGGATCTAAAATCTGAACTCCGATTTGGCTGACACTGTAAATGTTATTTTCATTTAAAATAAATCTTTTCTATAATCAGTCTCATCTCAGAAGGTCAGCTGAATATCCTACTGAAGACTTTCCTGAACTTGTACTGCTAATACTAATTTAGTGTACTGGAATCACATTCCATGGATTTTTCATGCCCCAGAGAATGAGAGATGTAAAAAGGTATCTTAGGTGTATTCTGTCTGGCATATAAGATAAGCATAGTAACACTTGGATGGAAAATGCTGTCTCCAACCTCCCAAAAAAAGCATTTTAAAAAGGAGTAGTATGTTATAAGTCGGGGTGATACTGTACATAATTTTCCAGTATTTCCATCTTGGCTTTTACTTGATTAACCATAGCTATATAACTAAATACCTTTATCTGAACCTGTCTGACTACACTGTGAAAATAGGTTGTCTTTAGACAGTTGCTACATCGCCTAGATTACATAAAAGACAATTATGTTTTAATTGACTTTTATAGATGTGTTATAGCAGTTAGAAAGCTGGGGAAACCATACACAGGAAACAACTGACAACACTGAGTGCCTATAAAATTCTGCTGAATAAAGAAATAAACAGGCTGCTTGTTTGAACCTTCCTTTTGAGATACTCTTCTAAGTAAGTAAAGTTATTAAGGCCTTGTGCTGTACATGTGATGTAGTTGTACAGCGTAATATTAGTGGTGCACAACCATATCAGTTTGTGTCCATTGAACCCAAGAAAAGGACAGTTAGATTGTACTACATTTAAACTGCAATGGCCTGGATTGAGATTAGTTGAGATTAATATGAGCCATTTTACCATGAAGTCCTTGATATAAACTCTTGATAAAGCACATAGTGTCAAGAGCTGAGTGATGCTGATTCTGTTTTTAAATTCTTTGTACAATTTGTTTGTAAATTCTTCTTTCACAGCTGCACAGGACATGTCACTTACTAGTTGATGGTATCTGTCATAATCTCCATCACTTTTCTTCCCCAAAGCTATCAATCTTTGTTCTTTTCTCTCTTCACATCTGTACTTTTGATTCTATACTACTCTGAACATGCTTTCTGAAGAACCAATGGATAACTGCTGTCTCTTTTCCTCACCCTCACCACAAATAACACACAGAAAAGCAAGAATGTACACTCACTGTTCAACACCTTCTTAATGAAGAAATCATGAATGTGTTCATGTAAGCCTGTGAGAAAGGGAACTGAAAAAAAAAAAGCTTTTCAGCTTTCTGTCTGCCTGTTCTGGAATGTAGGTCAGAAATCTATGAGAAGATTTTGAATTGCAGAAGTCCTATGCTGCATTAGAGAAGGTTTACATATTTAAAAAGCAGACAGAAAAGAACCAAGAAAGAAAATAATAGAACATGTGTCCTTGAGTTTCTTTACTACCTGAGGCAGGTCAATTGCAGTGGAGTGAAAGTGCTGGTTTTGTTGTGGGTTTTTCAGCAGGGGAGGAGCTGTTCTTACACTTGCAAGCTCACTTGTCCATGGCTGCAGGGATTGGGAGAGTTATTTTACTGATGGTTGATGGACAATTGGGTCAGCAGAAACTGTTCTAGGAATTGCAGTTGATACTTGGGGATAAAGGTGTCTGAGAACACTTTGCTTTTTCTTGAATTAGAATTGTGTTAGTGGTTTTGTGTTTATTTGGGTTTTTGTCTTTTTGGGTTCTTTTTTTTTGATTGGTTTAGTTTTGCTTGTATGGAAGTTTGGGTTTTTTTTGTGAAAAACAAGTTTCAGTTCATGTTATATGATGGCGGAAGCATTTTTGTATTTAGGAGATTTTTGCAGATTTTATGGGGCTTGATGTTCATATTGGGCATAAGGTATTCTGCAACACAAACTATTGTATGTTAAATCTCATAGGTATCCCAAATACATGAAGAAGTGCCTAGTGTTTTTGGACTTTTGGAGAAGGGAACTGCTCTTTCAGTTTTAGTTTAGTCTAGTTATTGGTTAACTCTAAATATTACTACAGATGAAACTGTGGAAAAGAATCTTCATACAATTGACTTTCATGCATTATAAAAAATAAAAAAAATTGTGCCTTCTATTAAACTTCTGATGCATCTTGGTCTACTATTTTACATATTCTAATTGATTTGATTTGACCCTCTTCATTTGAAATATTCCCACTCATCATTCTTCCACTTCAAGTGGAACACTGTTAAGGTTCACAATGTTCTACTTTGGCTAATGATCTTTATTTCCTCTTTTGACAGTCTGTCTTATCACTACAGAGGAATATCCTTGTGGGATAGGGCCAGTAAACTAGTTACATTTGTAAATCTAAGCCAGAAAATCATCTTATCCATCTGAAGAAGGTACACGAGGTAATGCTGAGAACCCTCGTAGTGAACTTCAGGTGTCCGCTTCCTGGTATCTCAGTGCTCCAGATGAAATAAGCAATATCACTGAAAAGGAATACCCTTCAAATCCATACATGTGTGCATTTATAGCTACAGACAGTACAGACATTTCCTTGCTGGAGCCCTGCAGGTAAAGGATGTACCATTTTTAAACAACATCCTCACACAATATAGTTCTGGTTTAAGATGAAAGACATTTGTATACTGATCTGACTCTCACATTCTTTCTAAGTTCACTTGGCCATGTGCTCTCCTTCTTCTGTATCTGTCTGTCATGGATAACATCTTGAAAATAAACTTTGAATAACTAGACACATAGAAGACACAATATTTTGGCAGGAAAGAGGTAGAAACTGGTGGAAAGAGGTAGAAACTGGTGGAAAGAGGTAGAAACTGGTGGAAAACCAGAAAACTTTAGAAACATGTAGAGGAAGGAAAGGAATAATGAGCTCAGAAGCTAAAAATGGCTAAGAGAAGAAATTTTTTAACACTGAACATTGTATACAATTTTTTTGAGGGTAATTCTCAGGCCATGTCAATGTAAAAAAAGAAGAAAAAAGTATGCTTTCTACTTGGGGGATATCTAGTACATGCTTCTATACTTGTCAAAAATCCTAGGAAACAGAGAGAGATTATATTTATATCTTCAGTGGAGGTTATGTTGGGGAAATTGTGAAATTCCTTCTTGCAGTTTAAGTCCTTTTCTGTACTATAACATTTTTATAACATTTTTTCAACATTTTTACAGAAGAATAGGTAACTGCCCCAATGTAAAAAAAAAATGCCCTACAAAGCAGCCTGTCTTGTCTGTCTGCCCCCCTGGATTTGCTCAATGGGTGCAGATAAGCAAGTGGAAGAAATGGTGGGAGAGTGAGTGACTGTGAACAAGAATGAGGAAGGGTACACAGCCTTTTCATTATCTGAGTCAAACCTCTTGCCAACTGTTTTTGTTGGTATAGGTTGTGCTGAATCTAAGAATGTCACAAAAGCTTTTTTTTTATTTTTTTCTGTAGTTGCACACAAATTCTAAAGGCTTTTATATAAGAAATTAAAAAATAGGAGTGAAATTTGAATCCAGGGCAGCTGGTAAATCTGTCTTCAGGAATGCCACAATGTTTTGGAGGAGGGGCAAGAAATGATTCAACAACAGTGAACAAATACTTAGGAGAAGGCTGGTGAAGATACTGTGTCAGAGGGACTTGTTGAGTCCATCAGCTCTTGAGAGCCCAGGAGGACGTGAGCTGCAGAGCACAATTCATCTCTAAGCTTAGAGATATGCGTCCCCACAAAGAGTCTAGTTTCTGCATGCCTGGGCTCCTTCACATTGTCTCAAAGTACCCTGAGAAAGGAGCTCTTTAGAATATTTTGTTAACACAAACAATTGCTGCAGAGAATTTTAAGCATGTTAGGGATGGGCTAGGGAAGGAACTGAAATGCAGGTCTAACCGCCCATCTAATTTAGACTCCTGGGGCAATATTTTCTTTGAAGAAATCAATAACCCTCCCTCCAAAGCAAACTGTCAAAACAAAAGCCCATTTGACTCCTAAGTTTCTCCTTCTGGCACTGTAGCTACTGAAAAGTGACAGTTACGTGGAGAAGGTGATTTAGGGTATTGTTTTAATAAAATAAAAAATGTGAGACTCGCTCTTCTGTTGGCAGTTCTTCAGTAAATGACATCGTTAGGAAGAAATGTTGAAGGTGCTTAGCAGAACTTTACTGGGTGTATTTAACTGAAAATGGACTCAGAGATTCAAAGGTGATGATATCACCAGATCCTGCAAAATTTAAACTACCAGCCATGGTTGTAGATCTTGTTAAAAGCTGCTTTCATCAGCAAGTGATAATATGGAAAAAGTCTTTACATTGTGACTTAAGAAGTCTGGATTTGGCTATCTTCCCCTACGTACTGACAAAGATAAGAAGGGGAAAATGCTCCTTTTACCTTTATTGTGAAGTCAGTAGAAGCTGAAACAGGTTAGCACACTTAGAACAGAGGTATATGCATTTCCTCCCTGGATATGCATGGAAACACTATAAAAATGTGCTTGCAACCCTTATATATCTGTGGTGTCTTCTTTTTTGTAAGATGCTGTATTTCTTTTTGCAAAGCGCTGTTTAGAATACCTGCGAGATAGCAATGTTAAGTACTGTAAGATCTCTATCTTTTAAAGAATTACCTTTTGTATCTTACATTTTATAAGTTTTAGGCATCTGAAGAGAGTATTTTCAAAACAGAATAATAGCTTTGCATTTCCAGTGGTAGGAACCACCGTGTGAGCCATATTTTTATTAAATTTATCATCTGTGACTGCCTATTCCCACATTTTATTTCCATTTTACTCTTGTGCCTTACTCATCCTTTTCCTGTACTTCCTGTCTCCCTGTAACCCACATCTATCTTCTTCCCCCTCCCCCTCCATGTCTTGAAAGTCTCAAGTCTTAATTATTTAGAGCAGGGAAGAAGATATCAGGATAGTATAATTTGACAAGATTCAGATTACATCCCCTGGCGAATAGCAAATGTAGAATGGCAACTTGTGTGAATTACATAAGAAAACAATGGCATTTTGAGAATGGCCCTGAATTGAATACAGTTCAGGCATGCATAGCTAAGGAAGGATCTCTGCCATCAATTACTTTCAGGCACCTGTGTGCAAAGTGCTCGGCGTTCTCTGCAGAACAATGGAATCCTTCTTATACTGTAGTTTTAGGATTGTTGAAACCGTTGATTTACTGTCTTCAGAGCTCAAGCCACTTATTACCAAGAGCAATCTAAACCCCCGAAGTGACTGTAAATCTCTCACGTGGTAATGCAGCAGACCACAGCCCCACAAGAAATAAGAGCAGGCAGCAAACCCTTCCAGGTATACAGAGGTTCTTCATGTGAAAGACTCTGAGGTCCTCCTTTGCTTTTGTTGACCTTTGTGTGTTAGAGATGCTTAACAGGGAAGCTGGTACTGAAAATCCAGAATTATTACTTTGTCTCACACATACAACCAGAAGGCTGTCAAAAATCAGTAGTTTTACCACAAGTTTGCTTTAAGAAATATTTGGAATCCAACTAGAAGTGTTCTTTCCCTGCTGTTGAGTTTTAATTGCTCTGAATTAAAGGGGTAGTGGATTACTTAGTTCTTCTGTGTCTTTCGCATTCCAAGATGAAATGTTGAGTCCAAAGTCATAAAAGAATATTTCTTATCTGAATATTCTTCTTTTCTTTTAGGAAAATGTCTCTGATTTTTCTCTTCTCTCTGCAGCAATGCAGTTAAACTAATGGCCTGAAGAACTAGAGTCTTTAAATGTGATTCAGTTTGTTGACAAGTGGCAACTAATTAAAACTAAAGACCTTTAAAACAGTCTTGGTAAACCACAGAGCATGGTGGATTGGCTGTGTTGCAATATTTTGTTTCCTTTTGTAAAGCAATTTGCAGAGTATTTACCCTTGTGGAAGGAGTGACTTGATACCCAATTGGCTGCTATGTAAAGCACTATAAAGTCATAAATACTGAAACTACAGACTGACAAGGAAGAGCTGACCAAGATGGAATGCAAGACATCAAGTGGAAACACTTTTAATTAAGGCACGAATATTTAATGTTTATTCATGGAAGAAGAAAACTGGAAGGTATTCTGAAAGGCCTGCACAATAACAGTTTTAAGTAGTTGGATCTGGAGAGTTTTCTCCTTCCATTAACTGAAAATAGAAACAGTAATTCTGGATTCACTAAAATGTGCCTAGGAGAGAAGTTCTGCTTTTATCTATTGAAAGAAAAAATACCTTGGTGTTTGTCAAAGCCAAATGTTAAAATAGCAGTAGTCACACACCAGGGAAGAAAACCTCAGTGTAGATTGTAGACTGATTTTCAAAAACATCTGGTTATGATTCTTTCTGCTTCAATTACAGTTTTTTTAAAATGGGGGAAAAGGTTTAAACTAGAAGCTGTATGGATTCAGACAGATTCATAAGTTGAGCTTTAATGAAAATATTAAATATTCAGAACCAGTAAAAGTCTTGAGACAGTGAGATTTCACAATGAAAAACCCCCAGGTGCAAACAGATTGTAAACTGGAGAAACTACTAGCTCCACTATTAAAATTTTATTGCATTGGTTTGATGATACAATAATATTCCAGGGACTAGGTGATACCAGTTATTGTAAGATGGCTTTATGTTAATATTGATACACTAATAGTTGTACTGGAGGTAGAGTTTTTATGTGATCATACATAAAACTAAATATAGGTATAGTATGGAGATATTGCAATTCTACTCCAGTGAAATACCAAAATTGGTGAATATCCTGGTGTAGATTTACAGACCTTGGCAGCTTAGATATATGCTTAGGAAATTCAGTTAATAAATGCTACTTAGTGGTTTAAGTGATTAAAATATTCATTCCAGAATGACTGAAGAAGTCTTTGAATGCTTGCTTTTCTATCTATGCACAGTCTAGAATTTAAAGTGCTCTAAAACCTGGTTTGAATTAAATATTCAGATTTTCCACTGAAAGAGTTTCAGTCCTAAGGTATTCCATCCTATTTAGTTCTGGGAATGAATTCACGACAGCAGTGAACTGGGGAAAACAGTTGGATACTGGGTCTCCTATAGTGTTCACAGAATCATAAAGTAACAGTATCACAGGCTTGTTGAGGTTGGAAGGTGCAACATCTGGTCCTGTGCACCAGCTCGCCCAGGGTGACCTATAGCTCATTGCCTATGACCATGTCCAGATGATTTTTGGTTATTTTCAAGGATGGAGACTCCACAACTCTTCTGAGCAACCTGTGCCAGTGTTTGGCCAACCACACACCTCTGCCAAGCTGCTCTCCAGCAGGGTGGCCCCCTGCATATACTGGTGTGAGGGGCTGTTCTTCACCAGCTGCAGGACTCTGCACTTCTCTTTGCCAAACTTTACAAGGTTCCTGTCAGCTCATTTCTTCAGCCTGTCAAGGTCCCTTTGGATTAGCAGTCTGACCCTCAGGTCTATCAGCCACTCCTCCCAAAGTTGTGTCATCGGCCAAATTGTTGAGGGTACTCTCTGCTCCATCATTCAGATCATTAATGAAGATGTTAAACAGGACTGGACTCAGCACAGACCCCCGGTGGTTCACCTCTAGTTACCAGCATCCAAGTATGCTTTTCTGCGCTGATCACCACCCTCAAGGTCTGTCCATTCATCCACTTTTCAAACCACCCCATTGTCTGCCCATCCAGCCCCTGCAGCAACAGCCTGAGGCTTTTCTGGGAGGCAGCGTCGAAAGCCTTATTGATGGCTCATTAGAAACTCGTCAGACACTGATGTCCTCTTATCTTCCAGGTGCATCACTTCACTGTTACCAAGTTAGTCAAACACTTTCATGTAGTGAACCATACTGACTTCTCCTGAGAAATTTCTTGTCCTCCATATGTCTGTATACAGAACTAGTTGCTCTATCAGTTAGATCTGCAGAACCTTGGATAAGCAGTGGTCACATATGGATGGGCGCTTATCTGCATCTTAGCTGGTCAAAGAAAGCAACATTTCTGTATGCAGTTGGCACTTTGGTTAGCTTTAGTACAAAATTGCACACTAAGAATACAAAAAGGAAGAATACAAGAAAGAAGAACACAAGGTGGCCATATAGTGGCCACAAGGGTTATGCCATCATGAGTTAAATAAATGACAAAGTACCAGCATAAAATTTATCTCTCTTCTAAGCTAGGTGCTCTCTGATCAGAGTGGCTTCAACTTTCTCTTATGAATGGCTTTCACTCATATGTCACTCACCCTTCTGCCTTCTCTTACCCGATACAGTGTGAGTTTCATCTCTTATTTTAGCCAAAGATTTCTCCAGGATGAACTGATATTCCAATGAATAGTATTACCTGATGGGAACGTGCAATGAGATCTGTTAACTAGCAGTACCAAGCTCAAGCAGCAGCTAAATGAGTCAGCAGGAACATGTGTAAACTTGGAGGTGGTGTTTGTAGTGTACCCTATTTCCTACAAATCTCTCTCCTGTGCACAAGCTGTATGCCAGAAAAGCACACCTCTGGTTCTCCTCCATACTATGCAGCTATTACTTATGCGTCTTCCCTGGCACTTTGCAACCTTGTCTCAGTTTGTCTATTTTTAATGGGCTTTTCTCAGGAAGACTTCCTTTGTCCTTCTAAAAAAGAACCCCAAAGTTATGGCTGTAATGGTCCTCTATTCCTCCCCAAAACGATACTCATTTGCGTAACTCCATTTCACTTCACAAAAGACTATGAAAACTCTGACTCTGGATAGGAGGACATTTCAACTATCGAACAGATATTTTGTCAAGAAACATTATTGAATTGTAGATAAAGATATTTTGAACTCAGTTACTTGCTCGGTTCAGCTGCTGTGGATGATCATTAGTGGAGGATAGTGTATTTTTTTTTCTAAGTAGAACTACTGCTTAAATGCTGTGTTTATTCTCATGTTTCTCCATTGTTTCACTTGCTACCATAGAAGCCATGTAGAAAAGTGATCACAAGTAATTTTATAGGCAAAAATCTAATTGAAGTTGCATGCACAATCTTTCTGGTGTAATGAGCTGACAAAGGTAGTCTAGATTTAAAAAAATTAACACTTTTGAACCGATCAGTAATGAAAAAAGTGTGATAAAACGTACGAGAAGGGCAGGATGGAAGCTACAGATGAAGCTATGGGTGCTGTTGTGTAAGCATAAAAACATTGGAATTAGATTGTGAAAGAACAAGAAAAAAAGCAGAAAGAATCTCCATATTTATTATATTCAAAGCCTGACAAACATATAAATGTATTAATAATACATATTAATAATAATTAATTTCTCAATTTCTGTTGCTTTGTTATCTCAAAGATAAGCATATAACAGTCATTAAAGGTTTTCTGTTAAAATATCTTTTCTTCATTGAAAGGATTTTGTCATAAAGTACTGCCTGACAGATTCTATCAAGATGTTTGTTAATCATAAAGTCTTATCATGAGTTAGCAATGTAAGATTTTTGGGACTTTGCCCTATAGAGCCTTGAGGAGATTGCTTTTGCTCTTGGGCAATCTGTCCTCAGGAGGACTCATCTAGTAGCTCTCTATTTTATCCTGTGGAGTACAGTGTCTCTGCTGTCCAGGCAGCATTTCTTAGACAAGATGAATAGGCAGCATCAATTTTTCAGCTCAATGTCATGCTAAGTATTCCTTCAAATGAGGGAGCCCTCCTTCTACTTGCTTCCAGAGACGCTATAAATCTTCTGGGCTATTTGAAATTGGATCTACCAATTGTTTCATGGAGCAAAGTCTTGTGATTCAAAGCAAGAAAAAAATACAGGTTAGTCGCTTGCTCAGGCCAGATATCTAAGTGCTTGTGCAGCATCTATAACAGAGACTGAAATTTATACTAGTGAAAACTTACATTGCTTATGCAGTAGAAGTGGTTTTGTTAGTTTCTCCTTGACAAAATTTAGGAAAAAAGTCAATATTCCTCCAAAATTTTTGTTAGAAGTAAGGAACATAGCAAGTTCAGAAACTTCAATTTATTTTTTTTCAGTGTGATAGATGTGGCACTGAAGTCAGTGAAAAATAAATTTTGTAATTCACCTTCCCCCTCCCCTGCTCCAATTAATTAGATCAACTTTCAGACATTCTCTGATCTGAGGTGAGGTTATTGCAATTTACATGAGCTTAAAAAAAAAAAGACTGTCATATTTACCATGGACTTAAGGAGAGCAGCAATTCCTTACTACATAATACATTAATCTTATTTGAACCTCATGTTCCCTAGCCTTTCAGTAAACGGAAGAACATCTTGTTTTCATGTCTCGAATACTTGTACCGAAGAAAATGGTAATTAAGGGAAAAGCTAAATTTTTTTGAACTGAAATTATTGCTTTCAAGCACTTAATAAAGCATCTTAATTCTTCGGACTTTCTTAAGGAATACAGCACAGTTGACCTTACTAAAAACCTTTATTCTTAGGACATGTTCACTTGAATAATGCTGCTGGTGTTTGAAAGTATGAGGATGTAAAAACAGCAGGAGGAAGTATGAAGTTTCCTTCTGTTTATTGTGATTTATGAGTAAAGATTAAAAGCAGTCCAAGATAAACCTGCCACTGCAAGTGGAAATTCAGCCAGTGTGTGGGTACTGAAATGCTTGTGTCAGGAAAGACCTATGCAAATGTAAGGGACACTGGTCTTATATTTTCCTCTTGCTGCCTGGTGTAGCATATGTTGTCTGTTACATTTTGGAGGACCTCAATGTGCTAAAAGTCAGTAGAATCTGGTTGATATGCCCTCATGTGATAAATGCTTTCTGATTTTAGGGAGGTGAAGAAGTACTGAAGGGTTTCTGCTCTAATGCCTAAAACAAAATCTTGGATCCAGCCAGGACAGGGTTAATTTTTCCAGTAGCCAGGAGGGGCATGGCTAGGAGGTGATTCTATACCCCTCAAGTAATTTTCTGGGGAGGGTGGGAGGGTTCCCACTCTGGATTGGATTGTGAGGCAGAGGAGGTCAGGGTATTGCAGTGGGGTTTCGGTGAAGGGTGTCAATGACTGTGAATCAGTGACCTTTTTTCTTGTGCTGCTCTGGCACTGGTATTGCTCCTTGGTTTATTTTTTTGTTACTTCCTGGGCTGCATGAAAAGCAGCATGGACAGCAGGTCAAGGTAGGGATTCTCCCTCTGCTCTGCCCTGATGAGAGCCTGCCTGTATTGCGTCCATCTCTGGAGTCTTCAGCACAGGAAGGAAATGGACCTGTTGGAGCAGTTCCAGAGGAGGCCACCCAGATGACCAGAAGGTTGTAACACCTCTCATATTAAGACAAGCTGAGAACATTCAGGTTGTGTGGTTGAAGAGAAGGCTCTGAGGAGATCTCATTGTCATTCACTACTTAAAGAGTCCCTACAACAAAGACTGGGAAAGACTTTTTAGCAGGGCCTGGCATTAGGACTAATGGTTGTAAACAAAAAGATTCAGGCTACATAGAAGGAAGGAATTTTTTATGACAAGGGTGGTGAAACACTGGAGCAGGTTACCCCAAGAGGCGATAGATGCCCAGTTTCTGTAAACATTCAAAGCCAGGTTGGACAGGTCTTTGAGCAACTTGGTTTACTTGAAGTTGTTCCTGGTCGTTGCAGAGGGATTGGACTAAGTGACCTTCAAAGGTGTCTTTAAACTCTAACTTTGGGATTCAGCTGAAGTTAAATTCTTATTTATGTGGTAATAAAAGTAAAAAAGAGGCAGTACTGTTGATTGTTTAGTAATATTTGATTCATACTGAATTTTTACTGCTCCCAATGTATAATTTCTGCACAGATATTTTTAGGAATATGTGCAAAATCTTTTTGCCCTGTTGGAAGGGATCTGATTATATTAAGCACATTGTTGCACAAAGAAAAGAATCCTATGTTGATATGACTTTGTACTATGTATGATACAATAGAATTGTGCTTAATCTATGTATGTGGCATTCTGGGATGTTTTTTACTTAGGAAGGGATTTGTGTCTGGTTTCTGCCTTTCTTTTTTCTTGAAATAAACAGTCATCTTAAGTACCCAAAATGTTTGAGTTGTGAGCTGGGCTTCAGATACAGCTTTAGCCAGTTGTTTTGTTCCCTTCCTTTTTATTTCTCCACTGTGGAAAATAGTGTTAAACTAATCTCCCTGTGAACTTGTTTTTGCACACTACTCTTTCTAACTTTGCCTGTGCATGCACTACAAAACACAAATGCATAACTGAATAAACCATCTTACCACCTTCCTACTGCATTTCAAAACATCAAAGCTATTTTCCATGTACCACATTTTGCAGTATAAGGACACTAATTAAACTACCTTTAAGTTCTTCCTGCTGCTACCATCATGTACATCACCTCTCAAGTGAGATAATGAAGGTATTAGAGCTAAGGTGTTACTTAACTGGAGAAGCTGGAAGGACAAAAATCAAAAGTCATGCTAAAGCACACAGAATAACAGCAGTATCTCAGAGCCATTTGCAGGAAAAGATTAAAATGAATATAAACTAAAACGCACCTTGCTCTTAAGTCTAAGGGAAAATAAGTCATGTATCCAGATTTCTGAGCAAATTTACTTTCTTACGGGTGGGAATGAATGCATTCAGTAACAAAGCATGTCACATCTTCTGTTTTCTGTTGCCTAACCCAGAAACTCACTGACTTGATTGGTGAAAATGGTATTTTCTTAATAGACAGAGTACTGTGTAACTATTGTAGCATGAGAATTGTTGCCTCTTTCTTTCCCACATATCACCTTGCTCAGTTCCTTACCATATTCTTTCTGACGAGCACTACTAATGTTAAGGGCTATTCTATCATGAAGTAAATTCCATAATGTATTCTCTATAATAGCATATGGAGAAACAGGTAAGTGACAAGTTATATCTAGAGCATTCCTATAGACAAAATTTTTTTACTTGCTTCTCCTTTTTCTGACAAAGCTCTGGGGTCATTCACTGAGATGCTTCCACAACTCTATAAAATTAGAGAATCATGGAATCATAGTTTGGGTTGTAAGGGACCTTTAAGATCATCTTGTCCCAACTCTACTGCATGGGCAAACACATCTTTCCCTAGACCATCTTACCCACAACCCCATCCAGACTGGTCTTCAACACCTCTAGGGATCAGGAGTCCACAACCTTTCTGGAAACCTGTTCCAATGCCTCACCATACTTCTTGCAAAGATTTTCTTCCTAGTATCTATTCTCCTTCAGCTTAAGGCCATTTTCACCATTGTCCTTTCACCATGTGTCCATGGGAAAAGTTCCTCTCCAGCCTTCTTGCATCCCCCTTTAGATACTGGATGGTGCTATAAAGTCTCCCTGAAGCCTTCTCTTCTTCAGGATGAACGACTCCAACTCTCATATTCTGTCTTCATAGCAGAGGTTCTCCAGCCCTATGATCAACTAAGTTGCCTCTTCTGGACCTGTTCTAATAGGTCCATGCATTTCCTCTGTTGGGGACCTCAGAACTGGATGCAGAACTCCAGGTGGCTTCTCACCAGAGCAGAGTAGAGGGGCAGAATGTCCTCCCTTGCCCTGCTGCCCACGCTGCTTTGGATGCAGCCTGGGATACAAGTGGGTTTCTAGGCTGTGAGCGCATCCTGCTGAATTGTGTTGAGCTTGGGAAAAGGAGACTTCATCTGTTGTCATTCTGGACACCTTATGTCAATAGGGAGTGTTTCTCTTAAAAGTATTTCTAACTTTTTGGTTAAAAAATCTCACCTAGAAAATCTGAGATGACCAAAGTTCTAGCACATATAAACAACATATTTGAATTCCTGAAATTATGTACAGGATTTGTAGTCCACCATGAAACTCTCTTCTTATTCAAGCTACTGGAGACTCTCTCCTCCAACACATGACTGGTGAAACTTGGAAGCTTTTCAGAGGGTGCAGTAGTATTTACTTTCAATGGAAACTAGCCCGGCATATTTTGTTAATTCTCTCAAATAAAATTTGTTTTCGGTGTTAAGCAAGAGCTACTTGACATATGTGTGTTTGTTTGGTCAGGGGATTTTTCTGTCTGTGGGCATCGCTAGTGAATTCGAATACCCTAATGGTTATTTAATTTATTGCTGTAATCAGGAATACTTCCACTGTAATTCCATGCTATTCCACTTGTATTAATTAAAATCTTACCGGGGTGGAATGTAAGGGGCAGGAAGCATGCCAGTCTGCTAGTGCCTGAAAAAAAGTACTTTCCTACCCCATGACTTGGAGCAGCCTTCATAGCAATTTGCCCTAGCCTTTAGGGTTTAATTATGTCCCTCATGCCCTTCCTAGCAGCAACAATCCTTACTATGCCTTGCTGGAAGCGGTACAGGGGAGGAAGAGAAAGTCTCTACCTTATAAGGACATTTTCAGAGTTTCAGGCTTTTGTAGGTATTCATTAAATTATTTCTTCCTCATCTTCATGTACAGTAGACCTCAACCAGGGAGAATTGGTTCTGTTTTTCAGTCAGGCTTTGGTAATTCCTTACACAATTTATCATACAACAGAACAACTGCTTCCACATATTACTGGTAACCCATTTCTGTGCACTTTCTTATCTGTATGAGCAGATGCCAGAACATTCCCATGAGGATGTCTTCGTTTCAATTAATTTATCATATTAAAATGGAGGTTAAAAGGAAAAAAAAAATCTAAAATTCGTAATGTGAAACTCAGTTCTTGGCATTTCTTTATTTAACCCATATTACTGGGAAATAATTTGGTATTTTAAAAATAAAAACCAAAAGCTTTCACTGTCAAAAACTTTCAGTGAATCTTTGAAAACAATTTTAAAGCTGGAGCTGCTGCAACATATTGCAACTTGATTTTAATACCTTTACATAGCAAGTGAAGCAGTTTTATGATTCTTTTACTGTCCTGTTTTATATCCTCTACTATACTTCAAGGTGTTTCTAATGTGTACTTTGCTCTCATTTTGAAATATTATTTTTGACTGTTCCCATTTTTCTTTCAGTGCCGTTCAGTTCCATAAGGGCCAAATGCTACCACACTTGCACTGCAGTGGGACTGCTCCTTCAAAAAAGAACTATTTGGCATAATTATGATAAACTCTGCCTGACTGTTTAAACTTCATTAGGTTCTAAGTGCTTATAGAGGAAATAATTGCTTACTCACACACTTCTTTAAGTTTGACTTGAGGCTATCTTATTATGTTATGACCTATCAGCTGGGAACCTTGACCTGTATGTTGGTTACATTTTTAATTGCTAACATATTTCGTTAATTGTTCACCTACAGAGAACAGCTACCTAAAATCTCCTCCTTAATGAACTCATTACAATGCTGTACACTTTGTAAATGGTGACCATTATATGTGTGACAAATAAAGAAAGCTTTCTTGAGCTGGATTAAACCAAACTCAAACCAGTCCTTCCATTTCAAGGACTTTTGTGCCTTGCTTAGGAAAAATGTGTCCAAGATTAAGTATAAATAATATTAGGCATGCTCATGTAGTTTATATATTTTTAGGCAAGATCCAATACCAGAAGTGGCTTTTACCTCTTGTACAATATATGTATATTACATCTCTGAGTTGCTTCAGATATAAAATAGCTCCAAGTTTTTTTCAACAAATCTCTCATTTTTTTCTAGATTGGGTAAATACATAAGGTAATGATTAATAAAGGATTTTATTGAAAAACATGAAATAATGATTTCATGTTTGTCTAAGGATTATTGATAGGAGAAATCCTTAAAATATGTTTTCTTAAGAGATTTTTGCCCATTGTATATAAACAATTCAGAATGGCAACATCAATTCAAAACATTTGTTTTGTTGTTTCAAGTTCCACAGAACAGAATCCAAAGGACTATAAAATATGCTGTCAGTCCCCTGAACAGGAAAAAAAGAACTGAGCACACTGTTGATAAAGATTAAAAAGGCAAATATAGACAATAACGATCAGCTTCAGTTCTGATAAGTCCGCCCAAACACTTCCTGGACAGACTAGAAATGCAGTTTCCTAATGCTTTGAATCCTTGCTTCAACTGAACCACTCTTAGAACACAATGGAAGTTTTTTTTTCTCTTTGATTTAAGCCTAAGTCCATCTGCAAATAAGACAGGGTAAAATAGTTTCTGCATGGAGAAAGAAATAATGAGATAAAATATGAAACTAGTAGAGGATTATTTTTCAGTCAATGGGAAGTCATTAGAGTTTAGTTTTTGGACTGGCGTTATGCAGGACTTTGGTTTTGCTCTTTTTTTTATTTATCACTGCAGAAAGAGGTGGGCCTTCCTACTGAGGGTTTCTGATGACACATATTTGTAGGCATTATCAGTATTCATGTAGATCTGGGTATTGTACAAGGAAAAATATATAATCCTGAGTACTAGACGGGAAGGATGTAATATAGTAATACCAAAGACAGTTTCACTCAGAGACCATGGCAGGAATTGACATGAGAATGGGAAGGGGAAGAGAGGTACATCTGTGCAAAGTGGATACGAGGTGACTGTGGGTCACCAGTGTGATAAAGAATTCCGGAGGTAGCTGAACTATAGATTATGATAGGAAATTATTAATGCTGTTGGACCCACTTCTACTATGACTCATGCAGAATGCAGTCTATATTTCTGATGGCTCTGAATCCACAAAGGTGAACTCAGATTGAAGCAGAGCTGAAGTCTGAAAAGAAGTATTCTACTTAAAAAAACAGAGACAAGCAACAAAAGGACAGTATGTTTTCCTCTCTGCTTATATAATAAGAAAGGAAGGAATTAATATTAGGGCAAACCAGCCATTTAAGAAAATTGATAATCACTCCCACAAAGGAAAATGGACATAAAATAGCTGTGAACAAGTTCAGGCAAGAAATTAGAATGAAGTCTCTAACTGTGATGAGAGCTGGTGGTGTACCATCACATAGACTTAGCTGGAGCAATAATAATCTGAAATGAGGATCATTAAATATGATGATGTGATAATGAGGGTCTGGATAAACAGCTAAATAGTACTTCTAGTACTTCTGGTTCTTGATGAGAATTCCCAGATATTCTGTGCAGGCTACATAAGCAGCTGTAATCAGTTGAAAGGTGTGCCTATGGCTTTCCAGGCAAGAAATGCTGTACTTGCTAAAGCAGGAAACTCATGAAGTCAAGTCATAAAAGACATCTTAAGAAAAAGATCCAGTACAAGTGAGGTCAATGCACTGAAGGATGCAAAACTGGTGCATCTGTGAAAATAACAAAAAATTACAAGGATAGAGCAGAAAATGAAAGGCCTGAGAGCATAAAGAAATCAAGTATACCGTGTGCAGGAAGTTTATTGGGGAACTAGTTGGTGGGCATTACTTTTGAGAAGTAAAGGCAGCCATAATAAAAGATAAGAGAATTATAAACAAGTTAAAGTTCATTAAACAGGAAATTGTATCAAAAACCTATTAGTAAAGAGTGGAGAAAGTAGAGATTAGATTTATCAGCAAAACTTCTTGAGAAATTTGAGATTAAAATGGTAGTTGTATAAATAAATTTGCCCAATAAACAGAAGATAAAGTAACAGTAGCATTGATGAGAACTACTCATAACCCCCTCCCCCCCCCCCCCCCCCCCCCCTCATTAGAAAGAGAAACACGAACAGTCGTTATTGTTAAGCAATTTTCTAAACCATTCCAATGGGGAAGTTTGCTAAAGATTTTGTGCTGTCCATTTTATAAGAAAAATTCACTGTTAGTCTGGACTAGGCAATGTGCAGACTGGGACTGACATACACTGCCTGTGTCATGACAGGACCACAGCACACACCAGATGAAGCCAATTAAACTCAGTGATTATGAGTAAATCACTTGGTAAACCAAGAATGAGAAGTAATTTTAAAACAGAGACACCTCAGATGCTCTTTTGATGTCAGGGCTCCTATTTATACAGCTTAATAGAAAACTATCTCCAAACTAATCTAATCTAATCTAATCTAATCTAATCTAATCTAATCTAATCTAATCTAATCTAATCTAATCTAATCTACCTTAGTCTTTTAAAAGAGTTTGCATTTAAAAAAAACCCAAACAAACAGAGGAAAAATAATAGAAAATACACAATTGTCTCTGTTCCAGCATCTACACACAGTTCCTACACCACAAATGCAGGGGCTTGTATAGACCAAATGTATTTCTTTCCTGGTATGGCAAGATGCAGCTGGTTAATCAGCTGTGACCTGCTACATGGCTGCAACTAAAGTGTGGGGCTATGGAGCAAGAGAGTGCCCAGGGATCCATGTCTTTTAAAGATGGGAGAAGCAAAATGATCTTTTCTTGAAGATGCATGCTCTGTGTTATGTTTTAGAGGATTTGGCCATGTCTTAGTCAGGTAGCCCAACATAATGGCAATGGATCAGGGTTTTCCAGAGTCTTTTGAACTACATTACTGATCAGCTACTGTTGATACAATTTAGGTCACAAACTGGTATTTGACTATACTTTAAGCTATTATTCAGGCAAGATAAAGCAGATTTTTTTCCAGATATGCTATAGGAATGTTCCCCCCCCCTTTATTTTTTTTTTTTTTTGTGTGTGTGTGTGTGTGTGCATATAAAATAATAACATGTATCTGCAGAAGGCACCACTGGAAAATTTGCAAAAAGGGTAGAACTAAACAGGTTTTTAATTGAATTCCTTTATAATGCTAAGGAGAATATGAACAGGTAGATAAGGTAAAATACAAAAATTTCATGCTTGCCAGTCAATGTCCAACTACTGGAAGGTGTTTAGAGGAAAGATTCTCCATTTGGGCAGAATATTCTTCTGTGTAATTTATTATGCCTTCTCTTAAAAAGTTTTTGTTGTGCTATTAAAAAAAAAAAGGTTGTGTGCTGCCTTGGAGATACTGTTATTTGCATCTCTGAAAAGCAAAGAAGCACAAAGGAGCTTGCAGTGTTTTGCTCTTGCTTTGGTCAATGGCAAGAGTTTTTATCAGCTTTTCTTCTCCAAGAGAATCAAGTCTTGGAGCTCCAATTAGAAGCACCCTTGGCTTGATGAAGTTCGATAACTTCAGCTTTATAAGTGAAAAAAAGTCAGAACTGGAAAACAGATTTAAAAGGTAGTGTCAGTGTATATTTGAATCATTATTAAAAATGCATATGGGAGACCTCATACCTGCCACTAACCCTGATAGGAGTAGCTTAGGAATGTTTTCAGATTCATATCTATGCTTTCACGGAAACTATGGAAATGATAAAGTTGGTAATATTTTAATTTTATAAATTATTTTATGACTCCTTGGATTTTATCCAAAGACACATGGAAAAAAATCAGCAGAAAATTACCATCATTATTATAGGTAGCTATTCTTTATTATTTTTATATTAATTTTTTGTTTCTTTTAACCAGTCTTCCTCTCTTCATTTCTTTGAGTAAGTGAGAAAAAGCTTATTCTGTTGAGTCACATCTTTCAAAGCAATCACAGATGGCCTTAGAAAGCAAGAGATCATTCATTCACTGAATGCTGTAAATTCCATCAAAGGATTTGATCTAAGTTACTGGATTTATAAAAGGCCATAAATCCCAACTTACTTCTTAAAGTATTTCGTTCTTTGAGTGAAAAGAAAGTGGTTCCAGCCATCACATCATTGATTGCTAATTTGTTTTGTCTTTCTCATCAGATAGCTTAAATGCTACAGTCTCTTTTCCTGGATCTCAAAGGAAGCATCTGAAAATAATCACAGGATGTTTATACTGTGCAGCTGTTTCTTAATTTTGTAGAAAGCTTTTAATCTGGTGATGCTCAGTTTGAATTCAAACAGTTCACCCAGTAGCCAGTCCAACCCACTTTCAAACCAGGTATAGCAAGTACTGGAAGGGAGGCATATGTTTAACTTTTTCTTTAATACTGTACCTAGACTTAGGTAGAAGAATTCCAAATGCTAAATGTTAAAATGTTAAAATTTACAGATCACAAAATTGCCCTGTGCACAGTTATTTCTTTTATGCCAAGAACTGTCCACAGGTGTTCTTCTTTTACCCTTTTCCTCTCCTCATTAAAATATATTAATGTGCTTTTCCTTATTAACAGTAGTGAAAGTAGACAATTTCATCCCTGGGTCTATCACAGAATAATTTATCTGAGCAGCCTGCTATCCTCCTTCCTGATAATTGAAATTGCTTTCACATCAGAATCAAACTAAACTCTTTGTCCATTAGGAGTTTACAAACCTTGCTGGACTGTACTGTGCTCCTCAGACAGGTGAAACACCTAGTCATGCTAGACATTTAGGTGTAATTAAAGCTACCAGTTCTACTTTGTCAAGGGGACACAATTCATTTTGTGGGACAGTTTTTGGATCTCTTTTAGACAAGTAAAGGCAAGCTTTATGAAATGGAAGTGCTGCCACTATGTGAGTTTGTAATACTCTCAGAATATATTGGAGACATTGCTTCAGAATAATCAATTATAAAAATAAATATTAAGGAGTGAATTTGGAATGAATCTCTATCAAATTCCACAAATATAATATCTACGCATAATTCACAATCTTGATTAAATACATTTTATACACATAGTCAGGAAAAAAATCACTCTGTGGAGGTGCAAATATGAGCTCAAACATTAATCTAAGTTCCAATAGCATCTCAGTCCAACACTCTTTTATTGAATTTCATCAGTTGTGGTATTTTCCTTTTACATATTTTTATGCTCATAGACATATTTCCATTAATCATATAACATGCTAACTGCCTGAAGAGCTAGCCAGGCAGATATCTTAAAACAAATAGAATCTGGTTTTCAGATTTTGCCTGGGCCAAATACAAAAATAAAAAGAGGCTTCTCTAGAGCCCATTCATGCAATAACTTTCCAAGGCCTGCATCCTTAGACTAACAAAATAGAAGAATTTGTTGCTGATAGTATTAAAATCTGTACAGGTAATCAGTGGGTTGGAGTTAAAGGGAACAGAGACAGATAAGACAGAGCTGATTCACTGGGAAAATGTGACTTTTAAGAGGAGACAATGCTGTAACCAAAATCAGATTGACTTCCCAGCATTCAAAACTGGTTTTGGTTGTAAAGGAGAGAATCCTGCAGAATATGAAATTTTAGCTGGGCATTGTTTTTTTTCCAAATACCTAGTCTTGAAAAGTCTTCACAGGTTCATTTTAAATTTTTAACTTTACCTTCTTGTAGTCATGGCTTATCTGCTAATGTAAGAGTAGGAAAAACAGACTTTGGTTAGTAAGACTAGCTCAGCAACATTCATTTTCAGGGATAAGGAGATAATCCCCTCTCTGTGAGGTGATAAATTAGTTGATAATTCACTGACTGGAAATTCAAGGAATCAAGAACAACTAGTAGGAAAGACTTTTGAGAAGCTAAATGCCACAATTTGTACACATGGAATAGTAGCTATTTTATTTAGTAGTTTATTTTTCTTCATTTAATTTCCTCTCTCTTCTTCTTTTTTAATGCAAGCCCAAGGGATTTTATAACAAAGAGAGGAAACTAAGAGAAAAACCAGAGTGTTTGTTTCTGAGAAGTGTTATTCATCTCTTGACACTGATGACATAGACAGCTGGCATGGTTTAGTCAGCTTCACTGAATGCAGTTTGTTTTCATGTCTGATTGCTTTTGTATTAATCCCACTTTTTAGCTGTGTTCTAACATGTTTTCGAGTGTTTTCTGCAAACACTCAGGAACATCTACATTCATGCTCATTATTGACATAGGGAGGCTGTGGTCGCTTTTTCTTTCATGTTTTCTATTCTTTTGAGACCATGAAGGTTCTACAGCTTAAGGAACCACATTAATGTGGGGCTGCTGTTAATGATGGATGGTGCCTGTGTAGATGCAGCCAAGGCAAAAGCCAACAGTTCAGGAGTGGGGCCCTTAAAATACTCTAAAATGTAACTAGTAAATGTTTGACAAGGACAAATACTTGGATGAGAAGAAAAACAATGGCCTTTCAGTAAAGTAACCTGGTCTAAGATCTCTGCATGGTCATAGGAAAGATTCTTCCACCATGGCTTAAGAGTCTGCAATCCATACTGATGGGTTCTTGTCCAAGCTAGTTCTCAGCTAAATTGCATTAGCATTGCAACAGCTTCAACACAGCTGGTGTTCAAACCAGGAGAAACTTGGTGGCTTTTGATAACATTTTCTTCCCGAAGTGTAACTCACATTTTCAACACAAAGCTATGTAAGTAAAGCCACATTTATTAGGTCAGTTTCACAAAGTACCAGGGTTCAGGCCATCTGGGACATATCATTACTTAAGATAAACTGAAGGACAAGCTTACAGAAATCCCGAGAAAGTCAATTAAACCACCCATTCTTACTTATTATCAAACACTTCTGCCTCTTCCTCATATTTTATGTTCCATCTTTCTTTGTAGACTTGACTTCTCTCTGTTCTTCTCTCTGCTTTTAAAATTTTCTTTTATCTGATACCTATGCACTAGATACAAATGCACTATAAATACATGTCGCCACATGTATTTGCTGTCTTACTTGTGTTTCTGTCACTTTGATCAGTCTGGTTTTTTCTGTCTGGTCCTGCCATCCCTCTGTCTCTTTAGATTTCTTGTGGCACTCAGTAATTTTCCCTCCTTCTAATTATTGGTGAGTTTAATAGTTTGACCACACCATACCATTACATGTTTTGCTGTGCTAGATACCATATACTGTTTGTTTTCATTAACAGATTTTACAGACTATTGTAACATACAAATTTCACAATGCCTTATACAGAAGAAATTAGCCTGTTGCAGAACCATTCCCCATAAGTACATATTTGAAGGAACTGCTAAAGCCTTTATTCCTTCAGAAAGCCTCTGAATTATGGAAAATTCTTATTAGGGATGTCCTGAAGAGGCTCAAAAGGGATCTCCCATGATACATTCTTCATTCTGTTCCTGCTGCAGGCTACATTATTAGAATATTCTTTATAAATTTAAAAAGAGTTGCCTTTAAACTAGTTTTCCTTTCAGCTTCCTTATAGCATCTTCCAATAAGCCTGTTAATAAATTGATCATTTTAAAAGATAATCATTAGGAGGCTGGATGTGTATTTTTAGATACAGAAATCAATCCTGATGTCATACATTTCTGGGACTTCCCCATTGCTTTTCAGCCTTGCACTTACTGCTTTGCACAGAACATCATCTTTCTCTAGACAGATCTTGTTAAAAGAAGATAACCCAATGAAGGAAATAAATGTCATGGAATATTGCCTTCATATAAGTTAAAATATGCTGGATAAAATCTGAAGATTGATTTTTTTTTTTTTTTTTTTTTTTTTTTTTTTTTTTTTAAATTCTATAAGTGCCTGTATCCCAAGCACTCCATGCATGCTTTTGGGTCTAACCACAATGAAAGCAAAAAATTTGTGTGGAGTCAAAATTGCCAGCTAACCACAGTTGTTGCTCAAATTGTTTCTCCAGTTCACTTCTGACTCATTGTTTTTGTGTTTCTTCACAGTTTTCCACTTGTCCCACAAAGTCACTCGTGTGGTTCCAGAAAGTGCTCTGCTGATTGTCCTTGGTCTTTTCCTCGGTGGCATTGTATGGGCAGCAGACCACATTGCCTCCTTCTCCCTGACACCAACTGTATTCTTCTTCTATCTGCTGCCCCCCATTGTTTTGGATGCTGGATATTTTATGCCAAATAGACTGTTCTTTGGAAATCTTGGCTCCATCCTTCTGTATGCTGTCATTGGGACAGTCTGGAATGCTGCCACAACTGGTTTCTCTCTCTATGGTGTCTATCTGACAGGAATAATGGGTAAGTTCGATCTGTGAAGGCACAATTATGAATGCCACTGTATATACTGTTAGACGGGTAATAAGTTACAATTTAACAACTTTTTCCAGCAGAAAAATTAAATTTTAATGGGAGCAGTTTGTAATATCTTTATCAAATTTAAGAATGACCTGAAAAATCTTCCCTAAGGAAAGTATAAAAGCTACTTGAATCCATGTCTCATATTGTCCTGCTCTAAATGTGTGCATACACTCTCAGGATAAAGCTCAGGATTCTTTCTGCTAATGGATATCTGGAGAAAAATACACACTAAAGGGCTTGTTTCTTTCTGCTGTGATAGAAACCTTAAAAGTTACTCTGAAATGGAAGTATCTTTCTGAAGTAATCTTTAGTATTGTGTTATATTTAGTGTTATTTAATAATAAATGTTATAACTGTATTTAATGTTACAACTGTATTTAATGTTACTAATGCAATTAAGTGTTATTATAATAAGTGTTACCCAATGAATGAAATAGCAGATGTCTTACTAAAAAAAAAAAAAAGGAAAAAAAAAAGAAGCCATTTTAATGGGAGCAGTCCAAAGGGGCTTGAAAGCATGACTGACACACAATCTCCTAGACCACAAATCCAAAAAATGAGGGTTTCCTATTGCTTGTGCTTTTCCCAGAGAAGCTGTGGGTGCCCCATCCCTGGAAATGTTCAAGGTCAGGTTGGATGGGGCCCTGAGCAATCTGGTCTAGCAGAAGGTGTCCCAGGCAGTGCAACTGGAGGGTATGAGAAGTCCCTTCCAGCACAAACCGTTCTATGATTCTAAGACACACTTTGTATTAGTTACATTGAGATATAAGGGCACAAGCCTGCTAGACTAGGCACAGAACAACAGTAGTTAATCTCTACAGACTTTCATTTAAGACTCATGTTATGTAATTGCGGATGTTTGTAATACAGACAGCTACGATAGATACATTTTAGTTATCTACCTTATTATAACTCTTATTCTAGATGCAGCAATATTTTCTTTAGAAGATACAAAGGCGACAGCTCAGATGCAAAAATATTTGACTTTTTTTGGTAGATAAGAGGTTTACTGTGCTTTAAGCAATATATTTCATCCACAATATCACATTTATCATTAAAATCAGGTTTTCAGAAAAAAAATATATGACAAGGATATTGCTATTGCAGATTGGAGAATTATTTCTTTATTTAAACATCCAAGGTGCTTGGAACAATTTTAAAAATCTGAGCAAAAATGTATTCTTAAAATCCTGTTCTGGGAAATATAATCTATGATAATTACTTTAAAAAATATTTTGCTATAAGTCATTAAAGGGAAAGGATTTATTTTCTTACAACATGTGAAATGGAAAAGTTGTCTGTTTTCCAAAAAAGTTTTATTTTCGGTGAAAATTTCACCTAAATTATTCTCCTCCCAATCTGTAAACAACTCTTGACTAACTGCAAAAGCTGGATTTGATGGTTACATGTTCTGCTTCATCACTATGCAAATCTTTTAGTGACAGTGTGCACTAGAACTCTGAGCTTACAGCTACATAGGAGAATCAGCCCTTGCCACAGGTCACAGCTAAAGCTCTACAAGAGAAATATGGGGATGTTAATAAAGGCAAACAATAAACTGACATGTCTGGTGAACTTTAATATTTAGAAAGAGCATTATTGGTATACTGTGGGGACCTGTCTTGGCCATGAAGACCTACTAGAGTTCTAATTTCAGCTGTGAAGAAGACCAAAGAAGGGTGTCCCTGATTCAAACTATGTCATTCTCCAGCAAAGTTGAGTAGGAGTCTAAAATATCTACATGACACAGACTTACTAATCCACTAAATCTATTGTGTTGACCTCCAAGAGGTCAACAAGATCTAACCACTACACTTTGTGAGAAACCTTGCTGTTGTTACTTGCTGAAGATAGGAGAATGCTGAGTTATTAAATTTCTAGAAGAATTCATAGTACCTTCTGACTGAAATTGTATGGCTTATTTTTGTTTCTATCCTACTTGTTCTACAATTGAAGTAAATAATGCTAAATGTAGTATCATTAAAATGTAGAAATGTAAATCCACTACAGACTAAGATGAACTAAAACCAAATGACTTCTAGCTTTGCCATTCAATGGGCCTATAGTACTGTCCATCAATATAGGAGTGCATAATCCAAATTGGATTGCTTAAATTTCCTACAAAAATAAACATAAAAACATCTCTTTGCTGGCATTCAATGTCCTTGCAGATACTATAATTTGCAGAAGGAAAATGGAGAAGGTGATAATGATGACAAAATCCTTTTTAGAACTAAAACAAAGATTAGCACATTAATTGTTAACCATCAGTTATATCAGTCTGCTTCCACAGAATAGGAAGAATTACGTAATACTAGGTCTTCCAGGCTGATTGCAGTGAACTGTTCACCATCACTGGAGAACTAACACTTGCAGTATTATGGTTGTGACTAATGCTTAAAATAGTTTTTCCTGTACAATCTAGGTCATAGCTGCAACATGGTGAGTATGTCTAAAAGTCTCATACTGGGCCCAGTGAACTTATCTTGGTCAGGTGTCACTGATGAGCTGGAGGAAGCCATGGTCCTGTAACAGTTGAAAATAACTGCTGTTATTACTCTAAATAAAAGTGATTTAGAAGCTCCAAGCCTCTTGACAGTGCTTTGTAGGAACTCCAGATGTGTCCTCATCTCCTCATAAATATTTGCTTACTAGCTTTGCAAGTCTTCAAAGAATGTACCAATGATTATAATTGGTAACACATAAAAAAGATAAGCAATCTCAGTGAGCCAATTTATGTTCAAACTTTGCATTCTATTATACCCTGATATCTGATAGTTATTGTCATTGGGCTTGTTCCTTCCTTAGGCCTGCCTGAGAAGGACAACATTTGGTCAAACCATTGCTTAGATTTAGGTTCAAGGCTGTTATCAGAATTTTTGGCACAGACCTAAGGTCACTGTCTGAACTCCACTTGCATGCTAAAGCTGATAGGCTCAGTCCTTGTTGTCAGCCAGATATGACCAAGTGTGAACAAGACTATTTGTCTTCTTGAAAAAATAAATTGGTTATACATCTGTGGAAGCTATGAATTTCTGTTTTCAGGGCTATACCAAGATACCTACAAACTATATGGAGACCGTGTAGTTATTCTGATTGGCAGATAACAGCTAAGAGAATATATACATCTGCATTTCCACTAGAGAATTGGGCATTGTCACATATAACAGGATGTTGCCTACTCATCTCTCTGACTGCCCATATAAGTATCCTTTTCTTGAATAAATAAGCCCATGCCATTTTGTATCAAAAATATGTGGAATCTGTTTTCTATTTCAATTACATTCTAAGCACAAGCAATTTTGAATTTGAAAAATTACCTTTGCGAGTTCTTTTTAGAGGGGTGGTCATGTTGTTCTGGAGGTATCTTACAGGCATTACTGACCCTGTGGCTGCAGCTACTGACTGTCATTGTCTGACTCATGCTTCAAAACCATTTAATTAGATGAATTTCTTCTTTACTTGCAGAAATCATGCCTGATAATTTTGGGCATGCACTTCTGCATTGAGTTTTAATGAATGGATTCTCAACCTGTTCCTTCTTGCTATTCCTCATACAATTTTTGGTACCATCACTTCTTAATGAATCTTGCTTCCTCCTCCATTCATCAATGAAAACAAAAGGATTTTTACTGTTCAGAAATCTTATCCCCAGAAAAAATGACTGGATTATCTCTTGATTTCCTGGAGATGGTAGATTTTGCAAGGTATTTAGGAAGCTGAGCAAAGTGATTTTTGTGGCTCTGCTTCTGCTACTTTTAAAATGACAGTGAATGCTTGTCTCGGTCTGTTTGCATAACTGAACAAAATAACCTTAATAACTAAAAGAAAGTAAAAAAACAAAAACAAAAACAAAAACAAAAACAAAAACAAAAACAAAAACAAACACAAAAACAAACAAACAAACAAAAAACCAACAGGTTGCACTGTCAACAGATTCGTAGTTTCAAAACTTTTGAAATCATTGCCAAAATTTCTAAGGGGCTACACAAACACAACACAAATGTGTTGAGGTACATTTTGGTCCTTCATCTATTTTTTTGGTCCACTTGCAGACAATTAACAGCCTCATGAATTCTAATTTGGGAACAAGTGGCTTAACCACATCTATCAGCGAGTAAAGTGGCCACAATTGGTGTTCAGCTGTACCAAGTGCAGTTAAACACCACTGAATGTTGACCAAAAGTGAGATTTGACCTGTGACATGAAATATTTTGGAACATTTATTTCAGAAGTGCTGGTATGGCCCTCTTAACATTTTGTGAGTTCTCAGTTATCCTGGGATAATTTAGTCAAGTTAGACAATAATTTAGTCAAATTAGACAAAGTCAAGTTAGATGCCACACACAAATAGAAAGCCAGTTTAGATCTGGAACTGTCTTGCCACAAGGACAGGCCAGTATCAGTCCTGCTCTCAGAAACAACTTTGATCCATATGGGTCAATGCTGAATCCAACAAAACTTGTAGGATACAGCATGACTCAGTGCAGAACTTTTTAAGTAGTCACTGTAACATGCTTTCCAGTTGATACCTTGGCATTTCTGTTTTCCAGTATTTGACATTATCTGTAGTATCCCAGTCTGTCATTACTATTGATTATACAGAGATGATTCTGCTTATAATTTGTTTGCTTTGGTTTTGAAGGTGAAATGAAATCTGGGCTACTGGAGTTCCTTCTCTTTGGCAGCTTAATTGCTGCTGTGGATCCTGTAGCTGTTCTGGCAGTGTTTGAAGAAGTCCACGTCAATGAAGTTCTATTCATCATTGTTTTTGGAGAATCACTTCTGAATGATGCTGTAACTGTGGTAAGTAAATTATATATCCCAAAGTCAATCCAGTTCAAGGGGATTTCTTCTGAAGTGTGTTTTCCTCATTTAAGAAACACTGTACTCTATGTATCTACTCATGGGCTATTGTAGTGTGGCTCATAGTGTTTTCTGTCTTGCTTACAAACACTAGATGTTTGAGCATGAAAGCTATTTGGAGCTGGTAAGTGACATAAACCACACAATTCTGGGCTGGACACTTCAAATGAAGTTTCAGGGGTGCATGTTCTATTTGCCTTCATTGTTTAAGTAGGGCTTTCATGACTTAATGAAATTAGTTCCAGGGATTTTAAGCCTTCCTTTCCTGTTGTTTTTTAATGCACATATATTTTTCTCCATATTTGTGTTATGCCCATAATTTATATGCATACCTCAGCCAGTGAGAGAGACAATACTCTTCAAAGTGTTTATGCCTGCTCCCTCAGTTTTACTTTGATCAGATTTTTATCAAGCAGATATATAAAAAAGAGCCAAATTGAGGAAAACAAAAAAAGTGTGACATTTTAGAAAGTTTCTGCTTGGGTTTCCTTTTGCAAATATTTTTTTAATTTAGAAAGTCTATTAAAGACTTAAAAATATCAGTAGAATTCTGGGATTCTTTTATTTTGATTGAAACACCTTTTCACACATTTTTTTTTGCCCCAGAATTAAATTGTCAATAGTTTTGTAGTGCAGTGTTAGTGGACAGGGATCTGGAAGTCCTAAGACAGAAAGATGCTATGCAAGCAACTTGTTGTGCAGCTTCAGTTCACTTTTGGATCATTTCCTATTCCTGTTTGTCTTCAAGGAAGGATAAGACAGGTTCACGAGGCTCAGTGACTTAACTTTTTGCAGCACTCCAAGGTCATTGGCAGCAGCCAATCTGTTCACATGAATTTGAAAATGACAGCATGGCTTCCAGAGAAATTTAACTGCCCTTGGATATCAGTAGCATTAGTACTTCTGGGGTATTGCCAGAAACAAATATTGAAATAAACCTCTGCTGAACACAAATATCAACATCACTGGCTTTCAGAAGGAAAGGAGTTTTTCTTACTGTGAAATGAGCACAGTCAACAAATAAAAGCAAGTTTGATTGTTCACTGACAAAAAACCAGAAGAGCAAGTATGATCCAGAGCTAGAAAGCACAGCCTATGAGTAAATTTGAAACAGTGGAGTTACTACCTTGAAAAAGGAAAGACTGGAAGACAGAAGAAAGTGGATGGTATAGCATTCTTTATACATAAATATGTAAAACACTACTGCTACAGAAAAAAAAGTAACCTGTATACCATGACTGAGTGAATATGATAAGAATGATCAAGTTTAGCTGGAACAAGGAAAGCTGAGAAAGCCATAGTAAAGTCCTCCTTCACCACTGGAGGAACTAAGAGCAAATTAAATTGGCATGTCTAAAAAAATATGCTCATATAAACCTCCTTAGGAACAATTATGGATAAGGTTGATGCTTTACTTTCAGCTAAATGACTGTTAGTGAATTATTTAAAAAGTTTTAGCACAATTATTATATTCTCTTTTATATTCAACGTATATATGTTCAACATATTTCAGTTTAGTATCCTATTATTAGCATCCTATTATTGTCTTATGAAGTATTTTATTTATCTTATACATGTGACTAAATTAATCTTTCAAATACCTGGAGTTTACAGCAAGAATTGCTCTAGAAAACACATCTATATAGCAATGCTTTTTATACATAGGGGACATATTGAAGTGAGAAATGTAATGTAAGGTTTTTTTGTTTGGGTTTTTTTTTTTTTTTTTTTTTTTTGTTTGTTTGTTTGTTTCTTCTTGGCCCACTGCATTTCTTTTATTTTGAGAAAATACAAATTTCTCCCTCCAGACAGAATTTCCGACAGTCAACAGAATTTCAGACTTTATAATGTTGAGGCCCCTAAGGAGATTATTTTAATAGACTCAATTCAGGAGCAATTACTAAAGTAGTCTACTTTTCTTTCCAGGTGCTGTACAATGTGTTTGACTCTTTTGTTGCGATGGGTGCAGAGAATGTGACGGGGATTGACTGTCTCAAAGGCATAGGTACGTAGAAGTGAATTCTGTATCACACAATTGGTGTATATATGCACTATTTTAAATAAAAATATTATTATTATGCTATTTGCAACAGTTATTTTTCAGCCCTTTCCATCACTACTCATATTCATTCGCACCCATGGCATAGGCAAATGTCTTAAGAAAATAAATAAATAAATATTCCTGAATGTTTGGGAAACTTAATAAGATCTGTTTTTTCTTGAAGAGACTCAGCAAATGTGGAGTTCATTTGTTGAGACCACGAAACCTGACAGCTATATATCTTTTCTTTGTATTTAATAGCATCTCCTTAATTTCAGCGTATGCTCTCCCTGCATTCCAGGAAAGCTGAGATTGCATACAGGCATTGCCAGTCCTTATCACTGATCACCACCAAGTAATGTTTGCCAGTAACTATCAAAATTTTTTGCCTGAAAATTTAGTCACTATTTCCCATTCCAAGAATTGCGTGAAACGAAATTATCTTATGAATAAATATTTTAATAATGGTTTTGTCATATTCTATAATATGCTTTTGTAAAAACATTTGTTACAGAGCATGGGAAAAAATAGTACAAAGAAATGTAGCAGGTTTGAAAAAAAGGAAAATTGTGAGGCTTAACAGAAGTAGCCTTGTTCTTCTACAGCATGCTACATTCACCTACCAAGTGCTCAAAAGCCTTGAGCCTAGAAGTGAATTTGACATGTCGTCCAGATTTTTCTGTGATTTACTGGTCATTTGCTGTCCTCTCTCTGGAAGAAAACTAGTTCAAACCATTAATTTCTATGTTTTAAGCTGTGTTGGGTGTTTTGTTTTTCAGTGTCATTCTTTGTGGTGAGCCTCGGTGGGACACTGGTTGGCATTTTCTTTGCATTCCTACTCTCATTGGTCAGTCGTTTCACCAAGCACGTGAGGATCATTGAACCTGGATTTGTGTTTATAATTTCCTACCTATCCTACCTCACAGCAGAGATGCTTTCTCTTTCTGCCATCTTAGCGTAAGTCTCTTTTTATTACTGCCTATGAAGGGGATGACAATGGAATATGGTTTTTAAAAACATTGAAAGGAAAACCTAAATTATATGGGACAACTATTGAATACAACACTCATTAAGTTTATGCTGGATAATACTATGTTCGCACTGCACTAGATTATAGTTTGCAAATACTGTCATTCAGCCTTGAAAAGGAATGCAAGTTTCCCAATATCTGCTGAGCAATGGGAGAATTCCTTTGCAAAATACAGACATGACTCTTTCCTCTCTGTTATTAATAATACTTCAAACTTAACATTTGTCCATTTGTGCGGACATCTTTCCCTATAATTTGAAACTAAAGCAATATTTTTCTAAGGCACTGTGTGAATGTCACTGTTCTCTGTTATCTCTTTCTGTCTTGGCTGGCCATTAAGGTTTGCCTAAATGTTGCCTGTTTAGGCTTGAGTTCCTCTGTGGCCTTTCTTCTCTTGGTATCCATTGATTCCTGGCATACTTTCCTTCTCAGTTTTGTTTGTCATGTTTGTAGATGATACAGTGAGTGTATTCAAGGTCTGAAATCTTTCTGCAAACAGAGCATTAGTTTAAGATTATGTCTAACGTAAACAAGTCTTAAAACAAAGTTTGCATTGAAAGTAGTATAGTAACATGAAGAGAATTACAGTCAGTATGTTCTAATGAAATGCTGTCTTCAGGCCACTTGAGGTCACATCAGTGTGTATGTTTGAGATATGCTGTTTACCTAGGGTAGACTCCACAAGTGTAAATGAGTATATCTTTTCTTAGGAATTAATGGCGGGTTTTTATCACTATGTGACAGACAGATGGAAATACCATTAAATGTTGCAACAGATGTTTTCTGAACAATTGCTTCTTTTTCTAGGATAACCTTCTGTGGCATTTGCTGCCAGAAGTATGTCAAGGCTAACATATCTGAGCAGTCTTCTACGACTGTAAGATATACTATGAAAATGTTGGCCAGTGGAGCAGAAACTATTATCTTCATGTTCCTGGGTATTTCAGCTGTGGATCCACGTATATGGACTTGGAATACGGCTTTTATTCTGCTGACTCTAGTCTTCATCTCAGTATACAGAGTTATTGGTAAGGAGATGACCTTTCTGTTTTGTGCCTTTTAAAACATTCAATTTATTTTACTTGAATTTATTGTTGGGTTTGGGTTAGAGTAGTAGAGTAAGCTCTACAGTAAGTTCCATCATATCATGAAAATATAGCAGGATTTCATTTTTGATGATGTGTGAGGATATACAAGAAGCCCAGCAGTTAACATGAGGCATTCAGTGGCTAACCTTTGTTGACCCAGCAAAGGTATTGGCAAAATCTCCCAGAAAAATGGACTTTGTTCTTTAACTTGCAGCCTAACAAAAGATGTGACTCTTGTCAGCCATATCTTTCCTTCAGCTCTTTCATTTTGGCACTAAAGAGATTGTCTTAGGCTAACGTTATGGTTGACTTCAGGTTTTAGGCACACAGTGATATCAGACCATACATAATTACACTGCAGGTTCTCTGGCTTAAGAAATAACTCTGAGGGACTGATGAAAAACTGAGTAAATAAGGCTGGGGCAGGTAGGGATTACCTACTGTCAATTTACTGCGTTTATATAAGTTTGCAAATATTTCAAAATACCAACGATGATTTGCCCAGCTACATAGTTCTGCTGTAGTAGAATGAAGTACTTGTAGAGAGTAACACAAACAGCAATTTGGTGTATGTACTTACCCCTGGGAATAAGTTAAACTAGCTTATTTGCCTGTTTGTCTTGACTTAAACTCAAATGACAGGTCACAGATCTATCTGGCTGGCAGTTTTCCTAGATTCTGTGTTCTTATTCTGGTCTAGAAGCTCCTGAGCAGAATGAAGTGCCTAGCTCCTTGCCCTCCTTTTCTAAATAGCCTGCAAGCATTGCTCATTTAGTTGCCTTTCAATAACTGTCAGTGTGCCTCAGGTGTTTAAAATAGTTTTCCATGTCTTGTCTTTGACACTTTTTGTATTCCTCGACTGAGTGGTTAACAATCCTGTAATAGAAGTGACGATGAATAAATAGTAAATATTTGGCAATAAAAATAAGCACTCACTAAAGTAATTGATCTTAGACATTGACAAATTACTAAATACCTGCCAATATTGTGCAATTATTGACGTAATTGCAGTTCTCATTCCCTGGAGGAGTCAGATTGGTAGCATTTCCAAGGTTCCCTCCTCTGGTGGCCCTTCTTACAGTGACAAGACACTTCTCTCTGCACAAGTTCAAAGTTCTCTAAAAAAAGAAGAATGTGTTCTGCAGTGGTTAACCACCCTGGCCTGCTGCAGTGGGACACACACAGGAGTGGTGAAGTTTTCTCTCTGTATGGTTGGAGTTCTGGGATACGTTGAGACAGCTAGAGTCTTAGGTCTCCCACAGCAGGCAGCATCTCACCTGTAGGTCTGAAGACAGTGTTAGTGTAATTAAACAGCCCTTCCTAAGATATGACTTAAACGTCATTTTCAGTGATTTGCAAAGGGTACTATACTTACTCCCTAAATCAGTGCTGTTTTAACCCGTTTCTGTTAACTGACCCTGTGCACTGTAGCACCGGTTACAGTGCTAGAAAAAATCTGTTCTTTCTTAATGAATTTCCAAGGTCAGCACATGGCAGAACTTTCCCTGGAGTGCCTGTGCTAGAGGGCAGCACTCTCAGAAGAGCTGCTGGCTCATGGAAGCAACTTCACCTAATTCCTTTGGCTCCATGTAAAGGGAAGGCACCAAGTGGGCAACACAATGATAAGAGGGGGAAGTAGATGCTGTAGATTGTTATAAAGGCAATCTGGTGGCACCATTTCTCTTACACACACCTGGGATACTGACATTCCATAAGAGTATTTCTAGACATACTGACATTTGTTTGTTACAGGTGTGGTTATACAGACGTGGATTCTTAACCGCTATAGAACTGTCCAGCTGGAGATAATAGACCAAGTGGTGATGTCCTATGGGGGATTACGAGGAGCAGTTGCTTTTGCTCTTGTTGCACTTCTGGATAAGGATAAAGTGGAAGACAGAAACCTGTTTGTCAGCACAACTATCATTGTTGTGTTTTTTACTGTTATATTCCAGGTAACAACTTCTTAAGCATGCTGCTTGCAAGGAGAAGGAGTCCCCAAAAGTACTGAGTGCTTAAAGCAGTTCTTAGCTGAAGGTTGCGTATTGTTTCACTGAACCAAAAGCATAATTGAATTTGTAATTTTAGTAACAAAGATCCTATTTTATGTTTTCATGTGGGACCACATGGGGCAAAACACAATTTCGTCTGTGCTAAAAATTGTTCAGTCATAGCTGCTTGGTATTAATAGTGCCAAGTTAATATCTGATTAAACATCCTTCACCTCATGTGAATAACTATAGGGAACAGTGCTTTTAATGGGCAGATACAGTCAGTAAGCTGATATATCTGAGCCTCAGTCCTTGTTTCAAAATATTGCAGCAAGCCATGGGACAAGAAAGTATTTAACATCCAAACAAAACAGCACTTTCTGGATGAAAAAACCAGTAATTTAAATGAAAATATGTCAACAGATAGCAGCTTTTAGTATTTTCTGAAGTGTATTACAGAAAGTTTAGCTGTGTTCACAAACTCCTGATTTGTGCAGAAAATACCACATTCAGTGGCATAGGAAACACTTCTACTCTTCCACTACCATATTTTCCCTGTAGATGATATATTGTTCCACTATTGTCTTTTCAAGCTTTTGTAGTAGGAGCTGAGGGTACTGCATTATTTTATCTTCTAGAAGGAACAGAAATCAACTGAGAAAGTATAAGAACCACCAAAGAACACACAAATGTGCTTTATTTCTGTTACCCAGCTGGAGGAAAGTCTAAGAGGACTTCCAAGTATTTATTGTCATGTTTCAATCCTTAGGGCCTGACTATCAAACCCTTGGTACAGTGGCTGAAAGTGAAGAAAACTGAACACAGAGAACCAAAGCTGAATGAGAAACTACATGGCAGAGTAAGATATTTTTAAAAAAACCTCATGGTATCTTTCGGATTTTTACAGAGCACCTTAAGAGAAAACAAAATTGTTAGTGAAAACGTCTCTTTGTAAGGGAGTGGGCTATCAGATTTCAAGAGCAAAATCCTTCAAACATTTAAAAAGTTATTTTTAATTGGTGTTTCTCTTTGGTTTGAGTCCTGTGAGAGGATATTCATATGAGAGTTCTGGTCTTTCACTTGAGAATTCAATGGGTCTGAGAGTACTGGGGAAACAGCACAGATGGAGTATGCTTCATCTAAAAGAGAAGAATGATTGATGATCGCTAGGGCAAAGTATGTCCAAATAAATTTATTTTTCCTTCTCAAAACCAGCTTTGTAGCTTGCACATTACATAGAAAGGTAGTCTGCTGTCCAGTACAGAATAATTATATACTGAAATTCCAGATTAATGAAAAAAGTTTTAATTCAGTGTGAATGTAGTATGTCCCTGGATTTCTTTACTCTTTTAGAATATTTTGAAACACAAGCTCTTCCAATTCACTCTCATACAACATTATAAAGTTTTCATTCAGTAAAAAACCCATAACCTTTTAATATAAATATAGGTTAAAGGATGGAAGACTATAAGACATCACAGAACCATCAAGGTTGAAAGAGATCTTCAAGAACATCCTGTCCAACTGTCAACTCATCACCACCATAACCACCCCTAAACCATATTCCCAGGTGCCACATCCAGACAGCTCTTGATCACTTCCAGAGACAGTGACTCCACCACCTCCCTGGGCAAATTATTCCAGTGCTTTCAGTGAAAACTTTTTTTTCTGAAATCTAATCTGAACTTCCCTTGACACAACTGAGGGCCATTTCCTCTCATCCTTTCGCTTAAAACACAGCAGAAGCAGCCAACCCCCTCTTCACTACACCCTCCTTCCAGGCAGTTGTAAAGGGATGATAAGGTCTCCCCTCAGCCTCCTTCTCCCCAGGATTAACAACCTCAGCTCCCTCAGCCACTCCTCACAAGATTTGTGCTCCAGACTCTTCCCCAGCTTTGTTCCCTTTCTCTGGACACTCATCACCTCAATGTCTTTTCTGAAGTGAGTGACCCAGAACTGGACACAGGACTTGAGATACAGCCTCACCCAAAAGTGCCAAATATCAGCCACGGTGTTCCAAAGCTAGCACTAGTATATTTTGCGGTAATCATTGAAATGTTCAGAGTGAAATATTAATAACCATACACAGAAAAAGGCTAAATTGTACCTGCAGCTGCCTTGATTTGAATCAAGAGTTACAAGCCTCCAGATTTCTATCAGCCATCCAATATACTCAGTATGAAATTTTGCCCTAGATATTAAAAGAATGGTGCCTACTGCTACTCTGAGGGGAGTATGAGCGCCTGAAACATATAAAAAGAATAACTGGGGAAATGGTTCAAGTGAAATAATCACCTACACTAATAGTGGCAGATGTACTTCATAGGGCAGAAAAGGAGATGGTAAAATGAGTCCATAAAAGTTTTAAAATTGAAGGTTAAAAAGGGGGTTTAAGTACCTTCTCATTGAGACCCTTGTAACTCAAGAATATTTAGTGGATTTATAAAGAACTAGTTAGAAAGTTCAGGATCTTTGAAGAGAAAAGCTTATAGTAGTTAGTATTTCTGTAAATGGGAAATTTTTTTTTTTAAACAGTCATAAAATTGTTCTACATAATTACCTCGTCTAACTTGAAATAAATTGAGCTATTTTCTAATCATGCTTTTTTATTTCTGTGAAAATATTAATTCCACTATCACTTTCCTAGGCCTTTGATCACATTCTTTCTGCTATAGAAGACATTTCTGGACAAATAGGCCATCATTATCTGAGAGACAAGTAAGTAGCAACCAATTTAGAATCTTGACATACTGGTAGGAAATATTATCTGTACAATCTGTAACTTTTTAAGTCTGTGAGTCTAGGGAAAGCAAGGCTGGTCTTTTTGTCCCCTTACAACTAGAATCTTTCCTTTCTCTTCCACAGTTCAGATCATGCCTTTGCAGGTGCTTCAATTCATATATGAGGTCGTTCTCTCAAGATTAGAGAACTGACTATTTGCAGAAGTTTTTACTTAGAATGTTAATGTTGTTTTCTCTTTGTAATACTACATTTCATGAACACTATTTACGTGCAGAGGCACTAAAAATCCTCAGCTACAACTATGCTAGCTCTTTATCCTATCTCTACAATGATGTGTTCAACACCTCTGAAAGTTATTGTAGAGGATGCTTTGAAATTGCCCTGACAGTTTCAGCCCATTAGTCTGAAACCAATAATGGACCCTACCCTGTCTGTATAGTTGATTCATCTCAAGAGAAGCAGAATTACCCAGCTGAAAGATACACCGTTTCCTTTAAAATACATATGAAGAGTTACCCTTGTGATAGACACACTTCCATACCTAGATGAAGAAATGTGGAAAAAAGGACATTAAATCTGGCCATCCTTAAGAGTGTTAAGTTTCCTTAACAGTTTCCAGTTAGGCCGTTCTGTCCCTTGAGTCAGGTCATTTCGTAGCTGCAAACACTCACCTGCTAACCTCTTGCTGACTCAACCTGCCAATTCCAATCCAAAAGCCAAGTGGTTGTGTTAGCTTTCTGCAGAGCACACTCCTAATCTTTCTGACAGTCTGTTAGGTTAGGTTTAGCATTATCATGCAAAACAATACAATTCCTAGGCTGAAGTCAGCTTGTACTGGAACTCAACCAGAATTGCTCACCTGCATCCAGTTATAGAGACAATCTCCTTCCCTTCCTATTGCTCTTCATTCATTTATGCAGCAAAGAATTTGGCTGAGGCACTCCATTCAGAAGATCTTCTTTCTAAGGTCTAAGTTTGTAGTTTACTTTTTGGGAATAAATTTCAGTAGGCTATATATAGTATAGGCAAATACATCTCCAGTTTTGATATATTGCCTCAAAGATAGAGCTATATTTTTAAAGTGGCAGATTAGCGTGTGACTTCTTGCATGTCAGAAAGTAATCCTCTTGAGTAAGAACAGAAAGAGGAGCTTAATGTAGATTCATGGTTGAGTATGTGGTTTGATGACTAATGTATTTTGAATGAGACCATTCTAAGCCTGCCTTTTGGACTCTATGTATATGAAAGTGCTGCTTCCATAAAGAAATGGCAACCCCTAGCATCCAGGTGTGGCAGCCTGAATTAGAGCCTGCTGATCAGATGTTCTGGCCAGAGAAGAGGAATAGTTATCAATTATGTGAATAATATTTAACACAAAAAGGTTTAAGCAATCTGAATCACTGTAAACTCAAAATGGCCATTAGGTGAAATGGATAGAGTCATTCTGAGCAATAGTCTCCAAAACTGCCTCATGCCCTTTAGATGAAGTGTTGAGGAAGTTAGAAGAAAGTAAAACAGCCTTTAATCTTTTGGACCCTAAACATGACAAGGCAGATACAGTACTATCAGACAGTCTTGGAAGTGCAAATCATTGAAAATACACATGGCTACTATCCGCAGAGCAGAGTAAATCAGTGGCATAAATAAGGCCCTCTGGTAGAGCTTCTAGAAGGGCACTGTTATTCTGAACTGATTTTCTGGTCTGGCTGTCCTACAATACACTTGGGGAAAAGCAGATTACTTTCCCAACAAGGGAAGAAAATTAAACACAATCAGAAGTGGAAAAATAAGGTAGCGTGATCTCCCAAGGTATAAAATGTGTTACTGGCTCTGAAATGGGATAATCATAGCTCTCTTGTAGTAGTGTTGGGTAAGTGAATTGATTAAATGCTTTGTGACAGCTACATAAGTAGCAGGCTTTTCCTTGACTTCCTTTACATGCTAATTGAAAAGCTTCAAGACACAAATCCCTCACATTCTGCTGTTCACCCTTTTCTTCAAAGTGTTTATCTCAAAAAATATAATTTATGCTAAATTAAAAATGCTTTGAAACTAAAATTGCTTTTTGCCATTAACACAGTTTGTTTAAATTATCAGGTGGTCCAATTTTGATAGGAAATTCCTCAGAAAAATACTGATGAGAAGGTCTGCTCAAAAATCAAGAGACCAAATCCTTAATGTTTTCCATGAGCTCAACTTGAAGGATGCAATTAGCTATGTGGCTGAGGTACTTATGAACACTTGTTGACATATTATAGCATCATTTGGAATTTGATTTTTTAAAACTTATACTATAACCTACAGTTGATATATTGCAGGAGATGCCTAAAGGAAAACTATTTCCATCTCTGCTCTGCTTTTTTTTTTTTTTTTTTGAATGTGTTCTGAGTGTCTGTATTGCCAGTTTGAGAAGCTGTAGTTCTCAGTATTCTGCCTGATCACCAAATACTAGTATATTGTACTTACTTCACTGTACAACTCTGTTGCATTTTACTGAATATCCTTGTTTCTATATTTATTACATGAAAAAAAAAAATACTGTAATTCTGGAGGGATGTGGATGTTGTCATTCTAAATGTGTAAACAGGGTCTGGCTCCTGCAGGATAGTGGTTCTATGTGATGACAAATCTGATTTGAAGAAGCTCACTTCCAAATGATGAAATGATGTGCATATGTTGCCAAAATATGGGACTGCTAATCTCAATCTGCCAGATCATTGTAACACGCACCAAAAAAAAAAAAAAAAAAAAATTATATATATATATATATGTATGTTAACTTAAATTCAATGGAATCATAACCCCCATGGTTCATAACCCCCACCGTTCAATAATTTGGGCTAAATATACTACAAATATCAATTGCAATCCAAGAATTATGAAGTTAGGGAAACTTAAGACTTGAAACGGGAGAAATTTTTAAAGGAGATTTGAAGAAGGTTTTTGACCTTCTGCAGGAGTACTGCAGCAACGTTGACTGACTGTGTAAGAATTCCTAACCTTCTTCAGTATGAAACTAGTCACCTTAGTTCAAAGAGCCGCAAATGTGCAGTATTGATACAGGATAGTTTTAAATGAAATATTTTTAAAAGTGGCCTTTAAAATTATGATCTATCCATGCCCATATTCTCCAGTTGAATTAATTTTCGCAGTTAGGTGATATATCAGTTAATTTCTTTAATTTAAAATTTAAATTAAAATATTACTATGATTGATACTACTACTAAGCTGGTTGGTGTTTTTTGTTTTGTTTTGTTTTGTTTTGTTTTTTTTAAATGCGTTTCAGCCAGGCAGTCTTCTTCCAATGAAACACATAATTTTGGAGACTGAATTCAGAAAACAAGATGAAATTCAGAAATTATGTCAGCATGAAAGATGGAGAATAGTTCACAAGACAAGCAAATTCTTCCTTTTGAGATATTGTAAATTATCCATTTGCTTTTTAGACCATCTGAACTTAAGAACTAATTTTCTTTCTTGTGTTACTTTCTGGGTCACACCTCAGAGGAAGAAAGTTGGATAATGACTTTGAGGTGGATGACCATGAAACTCATGTTCAAATTAATTGCTGAATCTGTTCAGTAGATTTGTTAGTGTTTCTTTGCTTTAACAGATGCAAAAGGCTTTATAGATCACTAACACATGCAGATTTAGGATCAGAACTTTTACCCAATAATTTCTTTGATCCCATATAGTAAAGACAGATTACTAAAAGTTAGATTAATTATTTTTTAGGAAACAAAACACAAGGGAACTGCTTTTTGTTACCTTAGTCCAAATGCTATTTGTGTATATTGTTTCTTGCAGATAAATTCCATCTGACAAATGTCTACTGATCTGATTATAACAGATAAAGAAACTGAAAGTTCTCTATGTTCTGCAGAAGTTTTGCAACATATTTTCTCCCAGTAGAAATTAATTATGAGTTGTGAATCCTAAATCATATTTTTCACCTTTAATATTTGCTTCAAAGATACACTGCTTTAACAACTTTTTCTTCACTTTTCAAATATATCTTTGAACTAAATATCTATGAATTACAAGCATTGTAATTGAAGCAATTTCTTCCAGGACGAGTTAAGACCTGTCTCCCCCAGCTACTCACTCTTTCCTTACTTGGAAGAAACTGAGGAGCTTAAAAATATTTTTATATCTTTTTCTTTGCTCAACTCTGCTGCTATGCTGCATCTATATAATAAAAAAGAGTTCAGAGAGTTCAGTCTCCATCTAAGTAAATTCCTTACTTGAGAGTAGGTTGAGAGGCAAGAACCTAAACCAAAACAAAAAGAAAATAATCCAGAGCAACTGAAGGGAAGTGACTTAAAATGCTCACAGTTCATAACTTGTTCTGTCTAAAATTCTTTCACTGACGATATGGTATGATATAGACATGAAACATTAAACTTGATTTGAAAAAAAAGTCAGATTCACTTAAGAAAATGGATGGGATGATGTTCTCTCAGAATTCAATTTTATTAACCTCAAGTTTTCTGCCTGCAGAGGCCAGAGTCTATTTCTTAATGTCATTGGTAACCTATATACTGTGATATGTATGCGGCTATCACAGGAAAAGAAAATATTTATTTAGTTTGCTCCATGTATATGAAAATCTAAAGGGAACATAGTAAAGTTAAAATTGGAGAAATGTAGACAAAATCTGTTTTGCAAGGAAGAATATTTTTCTTTATTATTACTGTTTAAAATCTAGAGACCTGCTATGTGATTTCTCTCTGTTGTGATTCAAAACCATAGATGGTTTCAGCCTGTGTAACCGCAATGTCACTGAACAGATACCTTTGAGCTAAACAGGAGGTTACTTAAGGTGTAGGGAGAAGTATGAAGACATAAACTGAGCTTTTCCACCTGTTCACTTCTGTGACACTAGTATTAAAACTGAAAAAAAAAATCTCATCTCTTGAATATCTCATTTTGTCATGCCATAACTTCTTTCTAATAGCCTTGTAAACTTCAATCACCACTTAATATTTGCTGCTTCCAGTCTAGTAGAGAACAGAAAACTTAGTGTTGCATCTTTGAAAATGCTACTGATACTGTGGTGGTGTTGATACATGAACATCTGTATGTATATTCTTATGCTCTTGGCTTGAAACATTGTATAAAGTAAAATTGCAAAGCTATTGAGGCACAGGAAATCATTCACCCCTTCAAAATCAATTTCTAAGAATGGAATAGATTTGTTTTGCTTTGCTTTGTTTTTTGGGATAATATAAAGAAACCATAAAACAAAAAATGTTTTTAATTTGTTACCTAGATACAACTCCTCCCATGCTTCTTGTTCCATTTGCATAAATACAGTCTCACAAATTATCTGTATTCTGATATACATTTTTTACAATTTTTTACAGCTGTAATATGTCTTGTTTCTTTCCATGACCAGGGAGAACGTAGAGGTTCGCTGGCATTTATACGTTCTCCAAGTACAGACAACATGGTAAATGTGGATTTCAGCACTCCACTCCCAGGCACTATGGAAAGTTCCGTCTCTTATTTATTGTAAGTAATGTGGGCTGACAGGGTGGTATATTAAAGGAAATTGAAACACTGCAAAAGAATTGAAAAATGTAAATTACAGGGGCTTCAGTCACTACTTTTTTGAACTTTAATTAGTATTTTCTCCCACAGAAAATGAGTATATATGGATTTATAGTGTTGTATTTTGCACACAGTTTTTTTTAGTAAAGACTGGTAAGATGAAGCAGACATCCACATTAGAGTGGTTTCATTTGTCTTTGGTTCACTAACTGTTACATACAGGGCTAGATGTTATTTCTGTGTTTGTTCCAGAAAAAGTAAGGAGAGATGTGAGGAAAAGAATTGCCCCTTCCTTAATTTTTTGATGAATCTGTCATTGAACAGACCATGTGTCATGTAAACTGTGAAAATAATTAATGCTACAGCCCCCTGAAAGACAGAAACCAATGCTCTTTTGACATTTCCCGTTAGCCATTTATTCACTCATTGTCATTTAGTCAGTTCTTACTCTTCCTTTTTATTTTTTTTTAAACTTCATCTTGTTTTCTCCTTTTCATTCCTTGTCTTCCTGTTTTTTCTTCCTCTTCAGCAATCACTTATTTTAAAAACCGCTGTTTGGGTTTTTCTTCAGGAGAGAAAAAGCTGGACCGGTTTGCCTTGACATGCAAGCTCTAGAGCAGAGGAGGAAAAGTATCCGGGACACAGAAGATACCCTGGCTCATCACACCCTACAACAGTACCTGTATAAACCCAGGCAGGAGGTGAGAGCAAGAGGCACTTGCATTAGACTGTTTTCCAATCCAAAATTAAGAGGAAACAGGAACCAAAACTTGCGAGTGGAATTCAAAATTAGAGAATCCAGTGCAAAATCTGCACCCTTGGGGAAGATAGGCTCTTTGTGTGATTTCTCATTTAAGAACATAGCTTTTTAAGAGAACAAGTGCCTTTGAAATCACTGGGGCCAGTGGAATGCAGAACTGTGTCCAGCAAAGGTTCTGATCAGGATTAAATGAAGTGTATCAACTGAAGTGATTCTGACACTTATAGGGGAGATGCTTATTTTGAATGACAGTCCACTCTTACACACTTAAAATTTCTGGACTTGTTTCATGAAGAAAAAGAAAAATGGGAGCTTCATTAATGCCTCCAGACTAATCTTTAGTTCATTCTTTCTTATGGAGTTGTTTACATTTTTGTGACGCTGACTGAATGTATTGATTCAGGGCTTTCATCTGTATTTCTAAGTAAATGAATATTGTCTTCCCTTCCTGGCCAGCACAAACACCTGTACAGTCGACATGAGATCATGCACAGTGAAGATGACAAACAAGACAAGGAGATTTTCCATAGGACAATGAGGAAGCGCTTAGAATCTTTCAAGAGTACCAAACTAGGAATAAACCATTCCAAGAAGTTCAATAAAATCCACAAACGAGACCGAGGCCAAAAAAGGGTAAAAATGTTTTCACAAGGACCCAGATGTAGCCACCTATTATACCAACTAAAAATGGGTAGGAAGGGTAGGGAGGACTCAGAAGAGTCCTATGTCTTGCATTTATCTCTGTCCTATCAAACTTCATGAATTTAGAGGACCTAAACAAGAAGAGATTAAACTAGGAGGTAACTCAAGGGGCTTCTTCTCACATTCTTCACTTTTCTATGCTTTGGGACTCTTCTTCTGGGTGAGAGATTTCTGATCACTTGAAAAACAACAGACCCTGCTACTACACTCTGGGGAGATTTTGCAGAATAAAAAGTGTGGGGAGAGGTAGCAGGATACCTCTATAGCATGGTGCATTCAACCAAATTTGTGTGAAACTAAGAGGGAACACACAACATAAAAAGAGCCAAAATTTCTTTTTTTTACCCTGTCTGTACACACTTCAAGTGTAGGTGGGAAATTAGTGGCATCCATATTGAGTTTCAAACAAAGGTTACAACGGATTTCAGGGTTATTCTGCTGGACTCGTCATTTCAAAGGGTCACTTCTCTGCCATTGCTATCTGATGACATTAGCATTTTTGGTCATTGTTTTTTTTTTTCTTTTCAGAGAAACAGCAGTGTCATACCAAATGGAAACATTCCTTCAGAAAATCCCGTACAAGATTTTACTTTGAAGGAAAAAGGTAAAAAAGACTCCTAGACTGTTTTTATTAACTGAATTATACCAGCTACATTGCCAGGAAAGTGTCACTAAAAGATTTTGTGATATGCCATAGCAAATCTGATAGTAAAAAGGGACTTCTAGTCATAGTTCAAAACTTGGAGTGGTGATCTGCTTCCTGCTTAAATGCAGTGATATATCGGGTAATTTAGAAGTTGTTTTTTAGGAATCTGGAAATCTGGATGACAAACAAAATTTTAGTTGGCCTTTTTGCTCACATTTTAAAAATGTAAAATTTATGTTCTGTGAACAAAACAATGCAGTGGCTACAACATAAATGAACTTTCAGCTTTTGTCTGGATATGGTACACAGGGCTGCTAACTTTTTTTCACCACAGCAGGATATGTCTACCTAAGACCTCAGCCATATAAAATTCAGTAGCTGAGATTACATTCTTATCTGAGTTAAAGTCCACTGTTTTAGAAGGGTCTGAAATATTCAAGGCTAAGCAAGTATGATATAACTCAAGGTAGCTTTGGAAGGAACACATAGTCAGAGGTCAGTTTCCAGCAATGCTTTACCCTTCATGAACGTATCTATCACATGGGTCAGGCTTGGAAGTGTAATTGGAAGCTGACCAGCCTGGGGACTATCCCTAGCAAAAATTGGTTTTGCATATAATGTCCCAAATTCTTTCCTGTCTTAACCATTTTTTTGGCATTGGTGTCAGACATGGCAAGATGTGATGGGTGCTAACATGTTTGTTATGCAATTATAAAATAATACAAGTCACTTCAAAACTGAAATATGGTTGAAAGCCACTGAACTAACTTTGGTTTATGTTCTTCCCTCTGTTTATGCCTGTAACTCCTTGATCTCAAAGACAACTCAAGTAAAATAAAGAGAGATTTATCTTTTCTCAGATTTATCTTTTCTCTCTTAGCTCCAAGAAAACATATTTTTCCTTATGTATCTTCTTTAAATCATTAATTTACTGAGTGTTATTTTTGTTTGACTGAGACAGGCAGTACAGGCTGGCTCCCTAGGTGTAATATTCTAGAACTACTTTGCTTGGGAAGAGCTTTCAGAATACTCATTAGTAGGTCATGGAATATTGTCTTATTAAAGAACTCTGCATAGAGATGTCATCAACTACTTAAAACCAAAAAAGTTTATTTGGAGGATGGTCTTAGCAAGTGGTTAGCAGCTATTGCAAATCTGATTCTACTGCAGTAAATGCAGCAATGACTTCATTAGGTTTGAAACTAGTCATTATACTAATGCTGACCTGTGTCAAGTGATGAAAATCTTTGCTAAAGATGTATTTTTGATAGCCATGACAGCATCAAACCAGCAGGAAATATCATGTTCTGTCAGAACTGACACAAATCTCTAATGAAATGGCACTTTTTTTTTGTTTTCTTTTTTTCCCCCTAGATTTGGAGTTTTCTGAATCAGAAGAAAATAATGACTATGAGACTTTGCATCTAGGCAAAGGAGTTGATTTCCTGGCTAATGTGACGAAACAAAATTTCACAGATACTCCTGCTGGTAAAAATATTTATTACTTACAAAGTAGTGTTTTTTTTTTTTTTTTTTTTTTTTTTTTTTTTTTTTTTGTTTTTTTTTTGTTTTTTTTTTGTTTTTTTTCAAATATAAAAAAAGTACTAGAAATGCTGATGTTTAGTATTTAATTAGCCTTATTTTTTGTTTGATTGAGTGATTTTATATGTTAAATCTGAAAATACGTTTGTTTAATGTTGTTAACATAAAGATTTTTGGATATCTGGAGGTATGGAGAGCATCACATTTGAAACTGACAGCAGTTGTAACATGACTACCTAAACCAGTTTTAAAGCCACTAATTATTTCTAGCAGCAGAAACTGTTATTTTAGAATTGCCTTACCTCACAAGACCAATCAATACCAGTCCTCTGGAACTGTTTTTCACTTGCATTGGAATTTCATTGTGATAAATTTTGTTCTTCTTATTTCAGGCAAGATTTCTCCTTTTATATTCACAATCCCATCAGATTCTTACAGGCTTACAGAAGTTACTGAAAAGGGCAGATTTGCAGCATTTCTGGAGAATTCAATGCCCTTGATTTCCAGTCTTGAAAGACTCCAAAATATCAGATTGGAAGCCTATAACTATACATAACAGAAACCATACCATATTATTTATAGAGTTATAAAATTTAGTATTTCTCTTTAGCAGTTCTGTGTTTAATATTTTTCATCATGCCACTGTTTGTTTCATGTGAAATTGGTGCTTAGAGTGAAGAAAAACACTTGTGTCCATACTCATGTGGCAGACACCCTTAAATGCAGTTTATGCATGACACTGTTTCATGACAAATTGCATGACTATGCTCAGGTTTCTATAAAGACACCCAGAAATAAGTGGCAAGATGCAAAATATTTATGCAAAAGCCCATCAAACTTGACAGCTGTATGAACAGGCTCCTACATCTTACTTTTGATTGTTTTGTGGCTTGCCATAGCTACCTCACACTCATCTGCTTATGGAGTGGTGAAGTTGTTTTTTTTTTTTTTCATATCTTGCTTTTTTATGGATTTGATTTGAATTTTCTGCAGTTATTCTACACTGTACTTTTTTTCTTGCTTAACACTTATGCTATTTCTTTTATTGATTTTATTTTTCGTCTCAAGATATCCCTATCATAATTACAAATTTGATGTGGCAACCATTTTTTCTCTTTATTGAAATCCAACATATGTCTAGCAAAACCCAAGGTGCATGTGTGTGTAGTGGTCTGTGTATTGACTTAGTCACACCCATACCTGTGTATCAGCCCATTTTTTCCAACAGCCCTTCTCCTTTTATAAAGTATCTTACTGCATTACCAAGAAATTATTTTGATTACCTCTATTTGTCACCCATGATTTTTTTTTTAGGAATTGATAACCCAGTATTTTCAGCTGATGATGACCAAAGCATCTACATGAAGTTCACACCATGGTTATCTAGCGAGGACACTGTGGTACCATCACAAAGGGCCCGAGTGCAGATCCCATACTCTCCAAACAACTTCAGACGGCTCACTCCAATCCGGCTCAGCAATAAATCAACAGATTCCTTCCTGCTAGCAGATGGCCCAGAGGACCGACCCAGATCTTTTCTCCCAGAATCAACACATATGTAATATTTTAAAAGATATTATCACCTTTATTTTTTAACCAGACTTATCAATCCTGAGAAGTAAACTTATTTTTCTGTTTTTTCTTCTTTCAGAAAATCTCTTTCTTTCCTGATTTCTTTGTACTAAACATCTTTTATTTCCTTCCTACTTAATTAACAAAACATCTTTCTATTTTCCTTCTGCAGAAGATCTGTTGAACTGTTTGGGGTCCAATGTCTTGCTACTTTTACAGCAGATAAGGGTCCTTCTCTTTGTTTTCACTTGAATATTTTAAATGCCAAGAAAATTGTATTTCAAGTACCAGAATATTGGGCATACATTTTCAAGAGGCTTTAGGTTTCCTGTATAGTCAGTCCTTGATGATAAAATTAGTACCTGGATTCACTAAAAGGAGTAAAATTTTTTGACTCTGTTGCTAAGAAGCCATGAATTAGCTGTGAACATTTGTCCAGATTATTTATCCCATGTCCAGGAAGCAAAAATGCCCCACTGCTATAATACAACTATTCAGTGCCACTACTGATGTACCATTAAATTACATAAGGAAGGGGTTTAAAATGAATCATGTTTACTAAAATGCACCAGAGTCTACTTGTGGGGATATTACACAACAGAACTGCAGAGAAGCAGAATTCCATTTAAAGCTTCATCTTTATACTGTGAATTTATCTTAATCCACACCATATTTTGAAACTACAAAGTCTTAGCTTTCTGATGCAGCAAATATCTTGTTGCTTCTAATGTGTTAGAGGCTTACAAATAAATTGACTCTCGGTTTAAATTAATGTCCCAGTTGCCCTTTAACTTCTGCTGTGTGGAAATTTTCCACACCATAAAACCAGCCTTCATTTTTATAATCAAGTCAGGCAGTGCTTAAAACAAGGTGGGTCAGGTTCACAGTTCAGATATTGTAATTGAACAGAACACAGGGCACTGCAGTGCTTGTGCAATGAAACACAAAAGTCAGTGTCACCATGAATACACTTTTGTGGAACTCATGGTCACAGATATGTCTTAATGACCTCTTTGCATCAACAAAAAAAAAAATTAAGTTGAAAGTATTCTGTTGCTGGTTGATAAAATATTGTTCAGACAAATACCTCAGGCTAAGAGTGAATAGTGCTAATTTTGACATAACAATTTCACTTGAAAAGAAACAGAAAAGGAAGTTGCATTTTTCTTCTGTTCTGGCTTCTGTCCCTTCAGAAGATGTGCTAGTTAAAGTGTAATTAGAGGACGCACATCACTTTCTTTACTGCAGTGGCCTGTAGGTCTGTGTTTGGTTTCAGTACTCAGTTTCTTAATAATGCATCTTTGTTTATTTTTTAAATGATGTTTTAAAATAAACAGAGGATTAGATGAAGGACTGTGAATTACAGTCCAATATCCTGATTAAAAGTGTGAACAATGAGCAGCATTCCAAAACGAAAATTTCACCTTGACACTTACCTACACTGAAATTCTCTTCACTTTTTTCCTCCACATTGTCACAGAATATTGACATATGACCTGCAGAACATTTTCTTGCTAGCTTTTGTTCTTTTCTTCCATATAATTGCTTTATTTATAATTCACTTTATTATTAGGAAGTGGTATGTGTAAGTTCATTTGTGGTCATCTTAGATATGTCAAAATTACTGGGTTTTTGCCTGCTGTGTTTCTTGATAAGTGTTTTGCAAAGTTAGACTTCCCAAGCTAATAAGCATACACCTTGATTACTGCCTGAAATAACTCCCTGAATAATCTCTTTAACAAAATTCTCCCAGTAAGAGAATGATGCTAAAATTTCAATTTAAAGGCTTTAAAAAACAATGGAAAGTGGAAGCCAAGAGTTTTAAGTTTCTCTACATACCTAATGTATACAGAAAACTGATCATAGATTCTGATCAACATGATTTACTCAAGTAGCAGAATCAAACCCTCTGCTATTTGATTGAAAGAGTACAATTTGTTTAAAAATTTTCTGAAATATTTCTTTGCTGAATATCAGGACTATTTCAAGATAAAGGTACACCTTAGTGACCAGACAATGGCTCAATCTCCTTACTATCTGAAACAGGCAGTTGCTCATCCTAAACACTGAGCTAAGTTTTGCCTGACATTCAGCAAGGATAAGAACTTTATTTGATTCACTTTGGGTTGTCCAAAATAGAATTGGATACAGTGTAGTGTTCTTGAGGGAAAAAAAATCTTAAACCACTCACTTTCATAAGACTTTCACAAAAATAGCCAAAACCAATGCCCAATAGCCAGCATACTAACAGATAAAGTATGTACAAATAGAAAACAAATGTTTCTATTTAATTGTGCTCTCTAGGTGATATGGACCATGATGTTGAAATGACAGAATACTCCTCTTCAGATGATCAACTAAACCAAAACGGAAGTGTTTCAGTGAATCCCCTCCACTTCTTCCCCTCTTGTCTTCAAATGCCTTGGACACAAAACTATTCTTCATTGGAAAACAGAGGGAATCTATCTCTTTCTGCTGTCTCTGAGTACATTGCTTCATGTGACCCAAATGTACCTGATCTCTTCTGGGAATCGGGTACAGATATGAATAACAAAGAGACAGTAAACTCAGGTTATTGTTCTGAAGTTAGCTTCAAGTCAGAGAATTCACAAGAAGAGAATACTCTGCTTATGTTTGAAGGGTTGGAAGACTCTTACATGAAGGAGCCCCAAGAGAAGAAAATGTTGCTTGATGTAGAAGCGAATTACAGGTCTGCTGCAGCTAGACGTGTACAAAGCCGACGTTCTTTCCACAGGCCAAAACCTCTGCATCACCCTAAGCTTCAGAAGCTGGCATCTCTTCCAGCATCTTGCCATGTCCCTCCACATTCCTTGGAACAGGAGGAAACACAGTTGTGAGCCAGGACTTAATTGAAAGAACAAGATGATAAAAGAGCTTTTGTAAAAACAGAGAGCAACCTATTGGTTCATAGGATCTTCTCTAGAATGGCTTCAGGTGGAAAGGGAGTGGGGCCTTGTGATGTCAGAAACACTGGAGCTTTTCTGCTGCACTTACATTTTTAAGTTCTTATTCATAATGAAAGGGTGCATAGTGAATGGGAATTATGACTCCTTGTTATTTTTTCATGTAGACTGTTACAAATAATCTATTATTTTTAGAGGGCTAAACCAAGAATCTTTTCAAATGGTAAATCCTTGGTGTTTTTTTACATGGAGATGGTCTATTATGCCATTATGCCATAAATACATTCAAAGGAATAGGCTGCATTTGCTGCTTCAGTAATGGAATTAAGTATTTATGCTATATGAAATTAAAGCAAGAGAAGCCAATGGTTAGCCTCTTCCCTGCTAAGTCTACTCTGATTGAAACGGATCAGTGCCTTTTTATAAGTGCAAGCTAAAGAAAAATATTTTCCTGCTCTTGAATATTTGTGTCACTGAGCAATTGTGGGATATTGGCTCTCGTAAAACTTTCCAGGGAGAGAAAAGTCCTGGCATCTTGAAATTTAATCAAGTACTCCAGGTGGGCCATATCCTTCTTTCACCTTCACTTCCTCAACTCAGTAGTACTGGAATGAAAGAACATCCAGAATTAGCTCAGAATTTTAATTTGCGTGGTCACAGGCAATTCATTTCATATTCTTAATTAAGCTGCTCTATTTTAAATAGCTCACTCAGACAGAAATGTAAATATTTGTCATTTTTACTGCTGCTTTGGAAGACACCTTCCAAATACTGTTAGATTATCCTGTTAATTTATGTATCACTTTCAATAGCTGATGATGATAGTGGTGTCTCAGATAGTGTTCTGCATTTTGCCACATGGTTTAAGTGCCACAAAGACTCAGGACGTTGATGGTTCAAAGTATTGTACAGAGGCAGTTTGGCTACTGTGCATGTATATACCTACTTGTATTAGGAATGTCTTTTTTTGTCCGTGGTTTTCAAATGATAAGTTATGATTGCACTAGACACTTACTGCATATGAATTACATCTACATCACCTTGAAGACAGCTGGAGACATCAGTGAAAGTCAACTCAGAAGAAGACTGAATAAAAGTGAAAACTCTTAAACCTCTCATAGATGTATAATACTACACGCCTGTGTATAGTCCTGGCCATTTTGCCTTGGATAATTCCAGTCTTGAAATTTTGGCTTGAAATCTTCAGTGGTATAAATTGTAAAGGTTCTATGATATTAATGGAAGGAGAGTGCTTAGCCATTTCTGTGATCCTACTGTGTTCTTACTTTCTATTTGGTATCAGTGTAAACCATTTGTAAATGGGCTGTCACCTTCAGGGAGGTATCTGAATTGTTTTAGACCAGATCCTGGACAGTGGCTTTATGTGGTAAATTTTACTTTATTTGTAGGAATTACTGATTGTTTCACTCTACCTACCCAGATTTTGAAAGGGTTTGAGATGATTCTGTCAGATATCAAAACTGAGACCTACCCAGACATCCAAGAAGAGTGGAGCAATGTGTGAAAACACATGCCCATATCTTTTTTCTATCTTTGTCCTGTGTGCTAAAACTGTATGTTAAGCTGATGCAAATTGCAGAGATGTGATGACAAATACCATATACAAACCTAGACAGATACAAACCATACACCTCTAGAGACTAGATTCAGAGAAGTGGTTCTTTTGGTATAAACCCACAAGCAGCTGCCTGTTTGGTTGTCATCTTAGGCAATGATTCAAATCAGTGTCCCTAACTGGAAATCTTCATCACTTACAGCTAGTCTTGTTAAAATTCAATAATGTAAATACAATTCTTGTGAAACCAAGTACATGTGAACATATTATTCTGATGAAGTAGAGACCATATTAATGCTGTTCTAGATACTATAATTGAAACAAGTATTTTAGTAATTGGCATAGACAGATATGTAACAGGACCATGACTGATCCCAAACGTTAGTACAGGTAAAGTGCAATGTGCCAAAATCTACCCTCCCTATGTCTCATAGCATAATGCTGAAGTACCAATACCAAAATTGGCAAGATGCTCATCAGGTGTTGGCTTTGAAATAAAACTTTCATTTCTTATTGGTGTACAGAGGTCATCGCTGTGCTGCAGTCAGAAAGAGAATCACACTGAGGACTGTTTTCTGCATTCTTGTTAGATCATTACAAATCTGTTTTTGTACAGGCTACCTCAACGAAACATTTGTAAATTGTCATCAACAGATGGGAATTTTCACCACATAAATGTTGCACAGACAAGAGTATGCAATTTTGAAAATCACAAGATATGTTTTTATTGTTTTTGTAAGCTTTTAGGCTAAAGAAAAGAGGATCCACAGGCACTACAATATTTACAGCAGTTTCTGTGAAAAGTCAGCAGGACCCTGTATGTTTTTGAGGGGCCTGTGGGATGTAGTATTACAAAACAGAGAGAAACATCACATCATTTCAAACAACAGAAATGAAAAGACTATGTACAAAGGGCTTGCCTCTCTGTTTCAAAGGCCTTAGGCATTTTCTATATGTTTCATCACTTCAGCAAAACAAATAAAGGATAAAATGGACAATTCTAATAATGAAGAGACCTTTCCCTGGAGTATCATACTTAATTCCTGAAGTTCTTATGGCCCCGGAAGAGATTTTTTAGTAGAATTCATTTGACAGCAAGGTTTTGTTTGTCATAATTTCCCACTTCGAAATGTGATGAAAAAACTTTCATGTCCCAAGTTTCCATATTTGAGAATATTCTCATAGCTATAAAATAGTGGATTATAGTTCCTGTGGGTTTTTTTTTTTTTTTTTTTTTTTTTTTTTTTTTGTTTTTGTTTTTTTTTTTTTTTTTTTGTCAAGGGCAATTGCTCTCAGTGTCTACCAGGGTAAACACAAAAAGCAGGTTATAACAGTTGATCATTTGTCATACTTTTCTGCATACCCTTTCATTGTACATTCACATTTCCTGCGGTATGTGTACCTGTGGGTGAAAGTGGTTACTTCTTCAGCACACTTTAATCAGTCAAGTACCACTAATTTCTATCACAGCAATATAAATTCAGAGCTGCTGAGGATGTAGCTGTAAGTATCAGCTTTCTTTGCCCTCATTTATTAGATTGCAATGATCAGTTGACAACTCATTCATATCTGGTGAGGCCAGTTCAGTTCTAACTTCCCTGAAAACTCTGTCTCTAAATATTTTTTGACATGCTTTGTCAGAAAAAGGAAAGTTGGGCATTCCACAGTTGCTATTTATTTAATAAGTAACCATGGTCTACCTTATTGCAAAAAAATGAAATGAAGAAATATTTGATGTTCCTTCTACATATTTTGCTCCATGAATAAAGTTCTTTTTAACAATGTTTATTATGCTGCACTATGATCTAGCAATGTTAAAAAACCTCAGAGGTATTGCCTGTGTTGAGATGAATTCTGTCTCAGAGCTGTGAAACTAGTCATTTAAATATATGAAATTATGTATTACAAATACATGATCTAGTCAGACATTTATGTAACAAAGGTTGCAAAATAATCATGTGCCTTAAATTGTCACTCTTTGGAGATACTTGTGTGTACTTTCCAAAAGGTGTCAACTTCATATATTTTTAAACAAGTCAAGTTGTTCTGCTAATGTCTTTATAGAAATGTTTTAATAGTATATCATCATGAGAAGTTTGGCAATAAATTGTATCACTTCGGTGGAATCACACTGCTTTGGCAAGTGATTTAGAGAATGATTTATTCATTACACTTAGAAAAGACTGTACATAAGACTTCTGAAAAATATGTATTTCCTCCAAATCAAAGTTAAAAAAGACAATAGAGTGCTCCGGATAATTCACGCCATTTATAAAACACAAATCTAAAAGCAGCAACAAAAGTGGTAGATCTCCTGAGGCTCATTCAGACAACTATAACACTTTTTGTATAGTTCTAGCCCCACTGTAATCAATGACAGAATTCCAATTGACTTTATATGACAGTATTTCCATCCATAGAGCAGAAAGGCACATATTTTGTCAAGTTAAATATAGAGATATAATCATAACAATTGTTTATAATTTAAATTTTACATAAATGACGTATTACATCTCATTATTATTATTGTGCACCTGGATCGGGGCAAGTCAACATAACAGAAACAAAGATCTGACCAGCCCTAGAAAGTAATTTCATCCATTTCAGCAAAATTTCAGGAAAGCTAAATGATAAACACAAAACCCCAGGGGCTCTAGGAGGTATTTATAGCTTATTTTAAAGTGTGATCCTCCATGCGTTATCAACAAGGAAAGGGGCTTTTCAGACCCACTGCTGAACACTGCAGTGCTTTCAGGAAGCGTATGTGTGCATGCATAAAAGGGATCCTGGCAGGCAGTGTAGCTGTACTCATGACTGCAAAGAAAAATGAGCAAAGTCCGAAGCAGAAGGATCAGTTTAATGCTGCTAAGGTGTGATAGCTAAGAATGGGAGAAAACCACATGTGGGCGAAGTACATGCATGTGAATGCTCATGACAGAAACAATGAAAGCTGATACAGGTAAAATTGACCTCAAAGGAAGATAATGTAGAGAGGTGCAAAACACACCTATATCACCTGCTTAATAACCAATGCTTAATTCCTACCCACATATACGTATTTTCAAAGCATAACTCTATAATGCACAATTTTAGCTGAAGTCTTAATACTAACATTTCCTTCAGTGTAAAAGCAGTAGAAAAGCCAAATAATGTCGTCACAAATAATCTTGGATCTACAACCCAAGATGTGAGAAAAAACTCAAGGAAGTTTTAACAAAGACATATCCAGTGACTGCACTAAGGTACCAAGAAACAACATGATGACTGCACAACTTGCAATCATCCTATACTCACTGTCTCAGAACATTACTCTATAGAGTAGAGAGAGTTTCACCTAGGAAATAGAAATGGATTTTGATAAGAAGCAGGATAGAATGCATTGACCAATTGCAGGGCATGACCAGATGAGCAGGCTGACCACCAACCTGTTGACATGCAAGCAGTTCCCTAAATATCATTCTCTCTCTATCTCCTTACTGTTGTTCACCCTCAAAACACCTTAATCTCCCCCTTTCCCTGTCTTTGCTTCCTATTCAAAGCATCTTATACAATGTCTTGCAGAATCCCAAGACCTATCCCACAGGCAGTAACTCTCCTTGGTCTGTAAGATGATACAGAGAGCCCATCCACTTGACTGACCTCGATGGCTTTCACCACACAGCCAGTGAGGCTGACTGTCCTCCTGTGTCCACCCTGGAAGAAGTCAGATCAGAGTGCCCCGGTTTCTCTTATTCAGTTGTAAGGGTTTCCTGACCATCACTGTCCTACCTGTGCTCCTTTGTGTGTGTGAAGATGAACTTCCTGTTTCATAATCTAAGTTTCATTGTAGATTCCGGGGAAAAAAAATAAAAGGAAAAATATTCTCTATTTTTAGTTTTACAACACATGATTTAAAATCTGCTATCTGCTCAGGTTTTGTGTGTGATAGGAAATACTTTTTGAGTTCCTGGGATTATCATGATAAATAGATAAATAAACCTGCACCAAACTGGTTTCTGCTAAAAATTGGTGGATTCTACCCATCACCTGACATGCATAAAGAAAAACAGCATTATCACAAAATGGCAATTACAATTTAGTCAATTAGCCTTTTCAGATAAAAGTTTCAGTAATACTATTTATAACATCACTCCAACAAACTCCTACTTCTTTGACATATTTAAAAGCCAGATCAAACTGACAGGTAATATACAACCCTAAATTTAATCCACTGAACACCGCCTATATTTCTGAAGATAATGAAGCTATTCAGACATTCATAGAATCATAGAATTCATAGATTCAGAATCATAGAATCATTTAGGTTAGAAAAGAGCCTTAAGATGAACGAGTCCAACTGTTAATCTAACACTTCCAAGTCCACCACGTAGCCATGTCCCTAATCACATGTCCAGGTCTTTTAAATGCCTTCATGGATGGTGACTCAAACATTTCCCTTTCAGTGTTCAGAAGTGTCAACCCTTCCCCAAGGAAGAATTTTTTCCTGTTACTCAATCTAAACCTCCAATCTGCAGCCTCTTGTTTCTTGAGGCAACTTGTTTCGTCTTGTCCTATCACTGAGGAATGAGGCCACAATGCTGACCTAAAAGTGTTTGAGACAAAGATATGCTGGAGAGCATCAAATGTAGGATGATTGTAAAGTCTCATGCCATAACACAGGTAGGTCTGCTGTAGAAATATATTTCACAGGACAAACAGAACACCCAAAAGTGTCAATGGAAGATATGTGTTAGATTTATCATTGGAGTGATTGCTGAAGCACATGGGATAGGTAATCTTTCTGGAGCATTGTAAAATAGATTTTTTGGCTGCATTAGCATATGAATGGTCTAACAAGAGGCATAAATGGGCTAAAGAAACAGCTGAAGTGAAATAGTTTCTATTATACAAGAGTAAGCAAAATATTGAGAATATACACAATTACCATATGGATACAAAACCAGACCTAATTTGGACAGAAGATAATCCATTTTTCCAGTGCTGCAAGTCTTTTTACTGTTCTTAATCCAATTTTTACATTGCATAATTCCTTCTTGTTTTGAAACAAATACACCTTTTTAAGAAAGTCTAATTCTTATCCAAATCATTAGGGGACAACCTTGTGTTGTGAATGTTTTATTTCTTTAACTGGCTTGCACTGTAAAAAATTCAGACATTTTTTTAAATGGCAAATTTGAAATTACCAGAAACTGGTTTTGCTCATGATTTTGCTTAATGTTAGAACAATGCTTAATTCTAACACAAAATAGTCAGGAGTACAGAGATAGTTTAATCTATGATATATCTTCCCATGGAAACACTAAGTTCATAAGGTGGAAAAGGAAGATGTGGCTGAGTTCCCCTCTATCACCCTCCCCCATACCTTGCAACATGTAGCTAATATCTTCAAGAATTTCCAAATCATTTGGTGATTCCCACCTGGAAAGAAATCCAAATGAATTTATCCTGCTGTATTGGATCTGGATACACTCTGGACAGGCCAAGAAGAAAAGAAAATCTATTATGAAGGAAGGTAATGGTACTTTTGATATACATTTGGTAAATATGTGAAGAGACAAGCAGTTACTTTTCTGGGAGCAACTGAGTGTGACCAAGAGACTCTTTTTGCCAGATTTCACTAGGATTCCTAATACCTATAGCTGCTAGCAACACTAGCAGTTTGCAGGAATGGAATAATGAGTTTGAATAGCCAGTGACCAGCAGATAAGATGCTGTGACAGTTTGCAGTAACCTTTGTACAGCAGGGTCAGAAAAGTTAAAAAAAAAAAAAAAATACTGGGACTGAACACCTAGAATTACTTTGTGCAAAACTATCAACTTAAATATCTGTCATGAGAGAATACAGGCTCTTGTCTACATTTTTGCCATACCTAATGAGGAAATAGTGGCATATTTCAAGCATTCACCTGACCCACCTGAGCTGTGAGTCCACGTGACGTTCATGTTCAAACATCCTTGAATAGATAAAGAAGGAGCAGTTATGCATTAAGAAACTACCTACATCTAGATCATGTAAAGAAATTATTACTTCGGCTTTTCTGCAAATAACGAACCTCATTCCACATCCTCATTGTTAGTACTTTCTTTTGTTTTATTGGACTTCTTCCTTAAGCTCACTTTTAAAGATGATACATATGTATTGAGCAAATGGGAGGGATTGACAGCAAGATCCCTCAACATGGGAACATTACACAAGCACAGAGCATGTGACAGGTGTTAGCAATCCATGGGCAGGTAGTTTCAAAGAAACACTTTTTGAGTAGCTTTATGAATTCATGTTTCAGTTTCACTTGCAAACAATTAGAATTTTACTACAGGAAACTGTAGGAAAAAAATCCTATTAGATTAGATTATGAAATCAGATTAGATTAGACTATATTAGATTACAGGACCCCTAGGTTGGAAAAGACCTTCATGATCATTGAGTCTAACCCACCCATAACACCTCAACTAAACCATGGCCCTGAGTGCCACATCCTGTCTTTTTTTAAACACATCCAGGCTTGTTGACTCCACCACCTCCCTGGCCAGACAATTCCAGTACTTTATCACTCTTTCCATTAAAAAAACCCTTTTTTCTAATATCCGACCTGTATTTCCCTTGGTGCAGCTTGAGATTGTGTCCTCTCATTCTGTCAGTTGCTGCCTGGAAAAAGAGACCAACCCCCACCTGGCTACAACTACCTTCCAGGAAGGTGTAGAGAGTGATAAGGTCACCTCTGAGTCTCATTTTCTCCAGGCTAAACATGCCTAGAACCTTCAGCTGTTCCTCACAGGGCTTGTCTTCCAAGACTGTCACCAGCCTCGTTGCCTCCTCTGGATGTGCTCAAGGGTCTCAACATCCTTCCTAAACTGAAGGGCCAGAGCTGGGCACAGCACTTAAGGTGTGGCCTCACCAGTGCCCAGTGCAGGGGAAGAATGACCTCCCTGCTCCTGCTGGCCACAATATTCCTGATCCATCCCAGGATGCCCTTGGCCCTCTTGGCCACCAGGGCACACTGCTGGCTCATGTTCAGCTCCTGTCACCAGAACCCCCAGGTCCCTTTCTGCCTGGGCACTGTCCGGCCACACCGTCCCCAGCCTAGAGCATTGCAGGGGGTTATTGTGGCCAAAATGCAGGACTTGGCACTTGGATTTATTAAACTTCATCCTGTTGGACTCTGCCCATCCATCCAACTGTTCCAGGTCTCTCTGCAGAGCTATCCTATCTTCCAACAGATCAACACATGCTCCCATCTTAGTATCATCTGCAAATTTACTAATGAATGACTCAATACCCTCATCCATGTCAACAGTAAAAATATTGAACAGAGCTGGCCCCAGCACAGACCCCTGGGGGACACCACTGGTGACTGGCTGCCAGCTGGATGCAGCACTGTTCACCACCACGCTCTGGGCCTGGCCATCCAGCCAGTTCTTAACCCAGCAAAGAGTGCTCTTGTCCAAACCGTGGGATTGGATTGGATTAGATTAGATTATGTTAGATGAGGTTAGGTTAGAATTATTACTGGACCTGCTACTCACCAACACAGATGAGCTCTTTAAAATAAGTGAAGCTTTACAGGCAGACTGGGATTGTACAGGCAGCGGTGTGGCAGAGAGGCGGGATTCTGTCCCAGACGGATTGGGCTGGGCTCTGGGGTCGGGGGCAGAGCGAGGCAGGGCTGTTCCAGAGCCCCTGCCTCTCCCGGCGCTCGGGGCTGCCCTGCTGTGTGCGGGGTGAGGCATCCCCGCTCCCGCCGCCTCCCGCCCTGAAAGGTATACTTTGGGGAATTAGCATCCTGTGTTCTACAAAAAACATTGCTTGCCAACTGTTAGTTAATAACATTAAGTTTTTCTCCCCTTAGAATGATAGAATCATTTAGAGTGGAAAAGATCTGTAAGACTGAGTCCAGCCATAAGCCTAATACTGCCAAGTCCTCCACTGAAACATTTTCCAAATCACCACACCTACAGTTCTTGGAAATACCTCCAGAGACAGCAAATCCACCACTGACTTCCCTGGGGAGCCTTTTCCAGGGCTTGACAATGCTTTCAGTGAGAAAATTTTTCCTAATATCCAATCTAAACCTCCTCTTGTGCAACTTGATGGTGTTTCCTGTCATCCAATAATTTCTTCTTTGGAAAAAGAGCCCTACACCTGCCTTGCTCAATAGTTACAGAGGGTGATTAAGATCTTCCCTAAGCCTCCTTTTCTCCAGGCAGAACCACTCCAGCTCCCTCACCCACTCATCAGACTTGATCTCACGACCTTTAAACAATTTCATTGCTCTTCTTTGGTTGGACATCCTTCCTCAAGTTTAACATACAGATTCAAGGCTATTAGTTCTTATGTTTAAGCTGTGAAAATCAGGAAATCAGGGCATGCCATATCTTGATTTTTCTAAATTCTATAACCTGATTGTTTTCATTTTAACTTCTCTTCCCCTTTGGCAGATTACCTGTTCTTTACATCTCATACCCAGAGGTTTCAGTTGAATCAGAGCTATCTCTTTTGAAGCTGCAGACCACACACCTTCAACTAGTATAAATAGATAATATATTTTTAAGCAGCAGGCCAGAGTGTTGATAATTTACTAAGCTGTCAGTAAAATACAACAGCTCCTTTTGACACACAAGACTTCCGCACTGCAAGAATTCCTGCTCTGCCTGAAGCTTTTGCTCATTCTAAACTCTCCTTGTCTTGTGTAAACTCAATTATTATTAAGTTTATTGATCACAGTGCTTCATTCTGCATTCTGAAGCTATGCAGTTATGGGATAATCACTTTCCTCCCATCCTTTACACTCCTTTTTCATTTGGATTTTTCAGGTTTTTATAACCTCTTTCCAGGTAATAAGGGATCTTATGTCTTTTCTTTTTAGTGTCTTCTAGTTACTTGGAAAGTAATTATAGAATATGCTTTTCAAAACAATCTAACAGTTTGAACCGTTAAATTACAACTGAGCTTTAAGATTTAGTATATATAGATTAACTCAAAGGACTAACCAAAACCTGCCAGAATTTGTAGGTTTTTGTATTGTGAAACGAATATGTCCAGTGACTGACAAACAATTGGGTATGATCTGAAAAACCTGAAACATTTTGTGCCTTGAAGTAATCTTAAGTGGTAAATAGTGCATGGCAAAACATGAAAGACCAAACAGAGGTATCTATATTGTGAAAAGTCAGATTAATGGAATACCAGGCTTGGAGGAGTAGGAGGTAATTATATATTACTCATTCATTCACATACTTGGTGTGGAGAGGGAGTATCTGAATTTTAGTAAAATAGAAAATAATTCCATGTGCTGGTTTGCAATAGGCTTTTTTAAAACTCTCAGACATTTACTTCTTACATGATAATTCTACCTTTGATTCCTGAATCAATCCTTCAATCCTGGTTTTGCCAACAGATTTGACTTTGTTGCTGAATTCTTAAAAAAAAAATAAAAATACTGTAAACAGGATGAATAGCCTAATTTTTTTTTAAATTTCCTTCTGTAAACAGTAAACCTTTATAGACTAATTTAATGTATTAGAATGGCTCTATATTGTGATCCAAATCTGTTTTTGTTCCATACTCATTGACATTTAAAGAGGATGTTATGTCTCTGGTACTTTTTATACCATAAAAGAATAAAAATTTTGATGATGGGTGAAGTTTAGCTGCTCCTGACCAGAAGAAAATGTGATGTAACATGTTACATAGTTTAAACAGTTTAAAAGTGCAGTTACCTTTGTCACTTAGATGTGCAAGTGAGGGAAACCAGTCTTATGTGCAAATGGTCTTTTTTGAGACTGTAGAGGAATGCTAACAGAATTTTAGAATGTGGATTTATTTTATTTCTATGTTCTAACATCAAGCTTCTAGCTAAAAAAAAAAAATAAATTTAACTTTGGTGCCTTCACATAAAAGAAAAAAATGTAACTGATGTAAATTGGCTATCAACTGTAATTGACAGCCAAATTGTTCAGATTGTATACTGGATAACTGGTTAATAAGGCTGGACAAATTTCCCAGCTGAAAGTTTGTCATATTTTGATAGTATGGAGTACAACTTGACACCTCATGCCTTAATAATACTCGTTACTGTAAAGTGGACAAAATCACAAGCTTAGTGTAGTGGGTTTAGTGCTGGCCAAATGCCAGTGTACCCATTAGAATTATTTACTCATTTTTTGCTGCGAGAGAAGGATTAGGAGGAAAGCAAAGGAGGCTTAAAACTTTAAAGGGTAAAAAGAGAACTTTATTAACAAAATTAAAAGAAAAATAATAAGAAATCAGAATAAACATTCAGAACACTTCTCCTCCCCCTAACTTTTCTTTCTTTTTCCTACTGACAATGTAGAGATTAAATTTGGTATTTTTAGTCAGTTTACTACTTTTAAAATAAACTTTCTTTAGGGAAAAACTTCGGCTTAGGGAGAGTACTCTCTCTTCCTGTGCTTTGGAGACTTTTCCCAAGGAAACGGTTCTCTTGTGGTTTTAATTTTTACAAATAGCAGCTGCCTGGAAATCTGAATCATGGAGTCCCCTCCTATGGTTTTGTAGTTTTCCACAACTACCACCATGGGTCATTTCAGCATATTGGGGTACAATTTTAAGGATGAGCTGTTCTTGTATAGGGAAAAAAACCCAAAACACCTTCTTTTATTTCTGGGATCAGAGGTTTTCTTTTTCTGTCCCTGGGACAAGGTTTCTCATCTCCTTCATCTTTTTCTTTATTCAAGCTTCTCATTGCATCACAGCTACTTCAGCATCTGCTTGCCTCAACACGGGTGTCTTTACTCATAGCTGTGGCTAGAATGCTACATCCCCCCCCAATGCATTCCATGAGTTACAGGGGGAAAAAAAAGTCTGATGTATCAATTATATTGTCACCATAGCCTTACAAGAGAATTTCAGCCCAAGACTGAGGCATATCCTCATTCTCCTCCATCTTGTATTTGACTCCTTCTTCACTGACCTTAGTGTTTCCATGTTGTTTTCTTCATGTGTCTTTACTCTTTCCTTTTTCTCTCACTCGGGAGAGGATTGATGTCTGCAAGTTTCATCTGTGCACTGAAAGAGTTTATATCTCACCTAGGGCTGTGATCTCTGCCGAGCTGTGGCTCCATGGCTGTTTTCCGACCCCTGCCGAGTTCAATTCCAGCCATGGGGCTGTTTTCTGTGCGAGGCTGCAGGGATGCCTCTGCGCTCAGCCGCATGATTTTCCATGGCCTCGGCAGAATGGCTCAGCGGCTCACAGCTGGAGTAGAGCCTGGCTTGGCTCATCCCGAAGGCAAGCAGAGCTGGCCTGGCCCACTGGCCGTGGTTGGAACTCGGCAGCAGCAGAATCTCAGCCAAGCCATGCCATGGGCCGACCTGGCTGCGCGGTGGAGCAGGACCCAGCCAGGCCAGTGTCCAGTTACTGGCTGCAAGGCCAGAAGCAAGAGAGATTTTCCTGGTTTTTTTTCGTTCTAAAATGTGATTTCACAGAGGCGTGTTCAGCCTTCTTAAGTGGTTTAACAGGGCGTCAAAATTAGCCAGCTGGTTAGTTCTGCCAGGCCCAAAGGAAGCTGCCGAAGTCCCCACAGGGAACCACTTCTGCAGCTTGTGAACTTCCTCCCCAACTAAAAACCATCTACGTTAAACCACAACACTTAGTGAAAACTGTTATCTTCCATTTTCTGATTGGTATATTGCTCTTGGACCGTGGAAAGATTTTTGTATTGTTCTCATCTGAGGCTGTGTTAAATGCACATGAGTATCAAAGGTCTCAGTAGCAAATTCCTGTACATTTGCACCCAGTTGGTTCATATGCAGATGCATTTCAAGTGCATTTGCATTTCGAAGCTAAACTGATTCTTTTATCCTTCTTGTCCTCCTCAACTTTTCCCTGCCCTTTCTCTTTCATGCTCCCCTTTCTCTATCCATTAGCCTTTAGCCTTTCCCTACCTTTAGCCTACCCTCTACTATACATCACCCAATGGGTCTTTTAGCTCCTGGCCCGGCAGTGGAACAGCTGTTTGCTGTACTGTTGTTGCTATCTTGTTTATGTTTGTCTGCATTGGCGTATTTTTGGTCTTTTTTGTTGTAGTTGTTGTGGTTTGTTTTGAGTTTTTTTTTGTAATGACAAAGTTATCTCAGCATACATCATGAAGCAGTAGAAGAACATTTTTCAGTACTTGGAAGCAGTTACTCTAATCTAGTGGAGGTGTGCGTGATTAGTAATGAGGAATGTTTCCTGGGAGCACTTAGTGTTTATAAAATTACATAAAGAAGGGTGGTGAAAGATATGTCAAGTGAAATTTAGAGTGACATGGATGCCAGTGCTTTGCATTGTCTTGAAAAAGTGCCATTTATGCAATCCCTTTTTGCATTGAAGTCTAGATGGAGGAAGTCTCAAGATGCATCATCAAACCCAAGCTCCAAAGACAAGTGTTGATAGCTGTCGAAGCATAAAGGTATGTTCAATGTAAGTGCAGTCAGGAAAGTGATAGCAGATGTGTGTGCCCATAAAAAAAATCTCGAGGCAATAAAATGGATGGATGTAGGCGATAATTTTATGATTATGATAAGTAATCAAAAGGTTCAGGTAACCTTTTGGTAAATCCTGCATTTTAAATCCAGGCTTCATTCTCCTATGAGAGACAAACAAAATAAATATGAGTAAACATTCACATTCTTCAAGCGTAACTTGGTTCCTGTGTGTAAGTTATGGGGGAAGGGACAAAACATGATCCTTCCTTCTGCCTTTTTTCCTCAGCTTTAGAACTGAGTACATTCAACAGGCTGCTTCTCACTTTCGAAAAAGAAAATGGAGATTTTCACATTTCAGTTATAGCCATTGTGTTTTATTATTTAGAGAACTTTGCATTTGGCTTAACAAACAGGTATTATTTAATGAAGCAGAATAATACAACAGTGTTACTTACATACAGGTTTTTGAGAAAGGCTTGGATTGGGTGACATTTCAGTAAATGAAGATAGCTAATCAACAATATTTTATATGCATTCCAGATTTGGAATACAAGAACGGATGCATTTACAGATGTCTATTGGAGAGAAGTACGTGTTTATGTCTCTCTAAAGTTTGTGCATAAAGCTTGCAAGCAAAAATAATGCATGAAAAATGCTTGAAAGGACAAGAGAGTGCTGGTAGTATCAAAAAGCATTGCTATTAAAGAGGAAGTTTTAAGGAACAAATTTGTTGATTGGTCAGGTGGTTTGAGTTGCCTTGTAATGCAACTCTATTGCTATATCCCCACAATTCACAAAACATTGTTAGTGTTCAGTGCTTATAACTTGTCACATAAATAGTGAATTCAAGCCTGATTCAGTGTATTTTTTTGCTATACAATATTTGCCATGAGGAAAATGCAGTGTCTTCTTTTATGCATAAGCAAATTTCTATTAAATAAAAATGCAAAGAATATCTATAGTGGTCATCTGTGGGGTCACAGGGAAGCTCAGCAGCTTTGACCTTCATCTGGTACACAATGAAGAAGACAACATTTAGCAAGTTTAACAGATCTGTCTGTCATGCCTGTTGACCAGCATGCTAGGAGTAGCAATACTTGGTTCAGTGCTTATACTCTGTGAGCACTGTTCAAAATCAGTTCAGCATGGGTGACAAGTTAAAGTTCAGTAGATCATTCAAGAGAGAATTGAAATATTTTGAACTTTTTTTTTAGTTCAACAATTTCTTTCTATGAAGACTGAACTCACCACCTTATTTGTCTTTGAGCTTTATTCTGCAGGTGAACCAAGTTTAATTCCTACTGCTTTGACATATAGATACTTCTTGGTGCAGTAAGTGAATCTTATTTGAATGAATTGCGTTTAATAGAGTGTTTTTTCTGCTTTTTGGTGCTAGCAGGTAGAAACAACTAGACATCCTTGTAGTATGGAGGCTAAGTGGATTGAAAAAGACAGGCAATCAAAATCTCATTTTCCCTCTCAAATTTTATTTGATTTTTTTCTCTCAATATTTATTTCTATTTTGTGCATTTTCAGAGTTCAAAGTATGTGCTGAAATAGCTGTAAAAAAGATTTGAGATTTAACTCTAGAAAACAGATCAAACTGTTTCTTTTGCCTCAGAGGATCTTTCTCTTGGAAAATATTATCTCAATATCAAGCCTGGTTATAAGGTTCAAAAATTACTTCGTTGCTAGTAAATACACAGAATTACAATTAACTGAGATAAAGGCAGGCTCTAAAATGCAACTGATGAGGAGATGGATCCAAGGGGTCAGGAGTACCGGAAGCACTGTGCTTAGAGAAAGGTTAAGTCCATGTAGCAACACTAGCAACTGTTTCTCTGATTAGTACTTGGTATTTGTCTATAAAGGTTTTTACTGAAATATGAGGCTGGCATAATCTTGTATGATTATCTCCAATCAGTACACTCCAATTGTGTGTGGAATTCTTTGGCATGCACGCCAATGAAAATAAGTACAATGTGCCAAAAGGAATTGGGAGGTCTGTGATTGTCTCCATTTTCCCTCCCGCTTCCAGATGAGTGAGCTGGTGGGAAAGTGAGCTAAAGAAATTCTTATCTTTTCCTGCGACTCTTTGTGAGGCAGGCACCGCTCTCAGGATCACTGTTTGCTCCTCTTTAAGGAAGAGAGATCCTGAAGCTTAGCAACTGCTTAGAGATGATTGCTTCCTGAACAGGTGCTTTTTATGCTCTATGTTTCCACACAAATAACACTGTCCATCCCTTTATATTTTAAACCAGAAATGATGAGTACAGAAACAGATTCTGGTGTACTTTGTGTACTATAAAATATTCTGGGGGTCACAACTCTAGGTCACTCTGCTTCCTGTGGTCCAGTTTTCTGACTTTAAAACAGGACTTTCAAAACTTACCAGACCATTAGAGTGCCAGACCAAGCTCACTCTTCTATGAAACACCTGTAAGGCTGGGCTGGAGAATTCACTATTTCCAGCGTGACCTGGAAGCAATGAATTCATTACTGGCTGAACAGCAGATCCTGGAGGGTCATGATCAGTGGCACAGGGACTAGTTGGAAGCCTGTAATTAGTGGTATCCCCCAGGGTTCTATACTGGGCCCAGTGTTGTTTAACTTGTTCATCAATGACTTGAATGAAGGGGCAGATGCCTCTCCAGCAAGTTCACTGATGACCCAAAGCTGTGAGGAGTGTCTGACAACCCAGAGAGCTGTGCAGCCCTTCAGAGGGGCCTTGACAGGCTGGAGGGATGGGCAGAGAAGAACCTTCAGAAATTCAACAAGGGAAAATGCAGGGTCCTGCACCTTGACAGGAATAACCCTGACCACCAGCACAAGCTGGGGGACAAACTGCTGGGAAGTAGCTCTATGGAGAAAGACCTGGGGGTCCTGGAGGACAACAAGCTGTCCATGAGCCAGCAGTGTGACCTTGTGGCCAAGAAGGCAATTGATATCTTCGGGTGCATTCAGAAGAGCATTGCCAGCATGTCAAGGAGGTGATCCTGCCCCTCTATTCAGCCCTGGTGAGGCCACATGAAGTGCTGTGTCTGGTTCTGTGCTCCTCAGGACAAGAATGGAGTTCCTGGAGCAGTTCCAGGGGAGAGCTACAAAGTTGATCAAGGGTCTGGAGAATCTCTCTTAGGAGGCAAGGCTGAGGGAGCTGGCCTTGTTCAATGGTTGAGAGGAGATCTCATCAATGTCTATCAGTACCTAAGTGAGGAGTGCCAGAAGATGGAGCCAGGCTCTTGTCAGTGGTGCCAACTGATAGGACAAGATGCCATGGGCAGAAACAGATGCACAAGAAATTTCACCTGAATGTGAAGAAGAACTTTACTATGCAGGTGACCTGCTGAGCCACTTAGACACTCATAAGTCTATGGGACCAGATGGGATTTGCCCAAGGATATGGAAGGAGCTGCTGGAAGGTTCACCAATCCTCTGTCCATCATTTATAATCAGTCCTGGTTAACTGGGAGGTCCCAGACAACTGGAAGTTGGCCAATGCGATGTCCACCCACAAGAAGGACCAGAAGAAGAATGCAGGGAACTACAGGCCTGTTAGCCTGACCCTGGTGACCAGGAGGGTTATGGAATAGATAATCTCGAGTACAATGACATGGCACATACAGGACAACCAAGGACTCAGGCCCAGCCAGCATGGGTTAAAGGTCCTTCCTAACCAACCTGATCTCCTTTTATGACCAGATGACTCTCCTGGTGAATGGAAAAAAGGCTGTGGATGTTTTCTGCCTGAACTTCAGCAAGGCCTTTGATACTGTCTCCCATAGCATACTCCAGGAAAAACTATCAGCCCATGGCTTAGAAAAGCGCACTCTTTGCTGGGTTAAGAACTGGCTGGATGGCTGGGCCAAGAGAGATCTGGTGAGTGGTGTTACATCTGGTTTGTGACTGGTCATTAATGGGGTTCCCTGAGGCTTAGTATTGGGCCAGTTGTTTTTAATATCTTTATTGATGACCTGGATGTGGAGATCAAGTGCACTCTCAGTAAGTTCACAAATCACACCAAGTTGGGTGGGAACGTTGATCCACTGGAGAGTAGGAAGGCTCTAGAGAGGGATTTGGATGGGCTGGATTGATGGACTGAGGCCAGTTGTAGGAGGTTCAACAAGACCAAATACTTGGTCACAACAACCCCATGCAGCTTCCTGGCCTGAGTGAAGAGTGATTGGAAAGCTGCCCAGTGAAAAGGACCTGGGGATGCTGGTTGGCAGTGGATGAACATGAGCCAGGGTGTGCCCAGGTGGACAAGAAGGTCAAGAGGGTGTGGCTTGTATAGAAATAGTGTGCCTAGCAGGACCAGGACAGGGATACTCTTCCTGTACTTGGTACTGGTGAGGTTGCACTTCAAACCCTATGTGGAGTTTTGGGCCCCTCACGCCAAGAAAGTAATTGAGGGGCTGGAGCATGTCCAGAGAAGAGCAGTGGAGCTGGTGAAGGGTATGGAGGGTAAGTCATGAGGAGCATCTGATGGAGCTTGGGTTGTTTAGTCTGGAGAAAAGGAAACTCAGGGGTACCTTATTGCTCTCTACAACCTGGTTGTATCCAGGTGAGGGTCTATCTTTCCTCCCAGGCAACCAGCAGCATGACAAGAGGACATAACTTCAAGCTGTGCCATTGGAGGTCTGGATTTGGGTTGGACATCAGGAGGTAGATATTGCTTGAAAGAATTGTTAAATATTGGAATGGACTGCCCAGGGAAGTGGTGGAGTCACCATCCTTGGAGCTGTTCAAGAAACAACTGGACATGGCACTTAGTCCTATGGTCCTTTCCACCCTAAATGATTTTGTGATTTTGTGACTCATTGCTCTCACTTGGATACAAAGAGCATTAGGAGATGCCATAAATGTGCAACATTACACACAAACTTTAAACTCTCTGGCTAAAGTATTATGTTATTTGGGTTTACTTAAGATTAATTTCCCAGTATAATGAAGCAATGAAGTAATTGGAAGTGGGTGTTAAAAATCACGTGTATGTCAAATGAGAGGAAAAATAAGGGATATGTTAATACATAAATTATATTAGGAAAAATGTGTGGAACTATTCAAAGCATATATTGTTTGTCATGCAGAACAAAGCTATATACAGGTGTCACCTTTAAAAGAAGAATCGCGTTGAAGAGAACTTTTTTAACTTAACATGTCATTGGATGTCTTTTGCTGAGAGTGTAAGTGGGAATACAGCTTTTTGGTAAGTTGGTGAGACAGTGAGTGTAAACATTTATTAAAAGCCTAAGCCTAGACCATATGCTTTCAGAAAAAATAAAATACATGGATGATGAACTACTTTAAAACTTTTGGAGTCTTTTCTCTTGCAAATATTTTCAGCATTTGTTTTTGGGCTTGCCACCAGCTCTGAGCCTGGGAATCTTGTGAGCCTGCACAACCCATCTGTTCCGTCTCTCTTTGATCCTTGAAACATGAAATGGAACAAGTTTTTCTGGCCAAATTAGTTCAAGGTAATCAGCCAGGGTATCAGATTATTCAATGTCTGTCCCACTGCCTAGATGAGAAGGCAGTTCATTCTGCAGGTTCCCCAAAAAACCCCAGAGACAGCAAAACTTTGCAATCAGGGAAGAGTTGTGATACTTTGTGTTCTTTGCTTTGCCCTGTTAACACTTCCAGGAAAAACTCTTTCAGTCCTTCTTCACCTGTCCTCTGTTGCTCTGTGTCACTGGTTTAGTGTTGTTTTGCATCTAATTCATGCATGATCCAAAAAGAAGCAGGATGTGGAAGTGCACATTCTCATATAAGCTCAAAGCAGGAGAGAAGATAATGGTCAAAGTAATACATTATTGACACTCTTGCCCTGAACTCTTTGAAGAGTTACAGACTGCTTTGCTCAGCTTCCCTTTGCTGCAGAAGACTGATCTCTGAATTGTACCATGGATATGAGGATAAGACTGTGGAGCACCATTAAATATGGCTGCTCTGCTGACTGGGACCGAAGCAGCACTCCAGACCTTCTAGTAACTTGGAAATGAAGCACTGTGCACGGCTTGGAGAAGTTACTATGGTTGCTGAGCATGGAAAAGCATTTTTTCCTGAGTTTGAAAACCACATTCACTCAAATATTCCTGTGCCAGCTAAAATACACAGCTGTACATCAGGAAAGATGAGTTCTCTCTCTCTGTCAGTATTCTTACTGTAAGGGAGCCACATCCTGTTGTGCAGGTGAGCCAAGTCAACCAACTTAAATAAATGTTAGAGAAAAAGATTAGTTAACTAATACAGAGATATAATTGAGGGATCAGTGGTTATTGAAAAAAAGAAAAAGAGATGAAGTAAAGTACTGCAGATCTAGTTTTTGGCTCTAGTTAGTGCATAAGAGACTACTGTTGGAATGAAAATGTTCAGAAATGTGACATCTTTGTGAGACCTGACTAGATTTCTTATTTTGCACAGCTTCTAGGTTTTTCAGAGCTGCTGGCTATGGCTATGCTCCTAAACAGTAGGAGCAAGGCTTCATTAGGAGTTAAGGTTCCATCTAGCTATTCAGTTTTCATTATTTCTTTCTATGGATGGACACAGTATGAAATGCCATTATTTCTTCTTTGGTATTTCAGCTTAATGGGAAAGTGTTTTTCTTGTACACTGTTATCTTTGCCAAGATTTCCATGAAGGATACAGACATTCTTTGGCCTAGTTTTCTACAGGTGTTGCTTGTATAATGTTACTTCACACCTTTAGAGGGGCAACACGTTGTGACGTGTGAGCAGACCCTCACAGAGGACAGCAGGCAGCAGCTTGGTGAAACATGAAAAGCTCTTTATTATCTGACTCCAATAGCTTATATACATTTTGTACAGAGGGCCAAGATTGGCCCAAAGAGGTTACAACCTCCTGACTCCATTGGTCAATATGACCATCAGTCAAGTTCTCTCTCAGAGAACAAGAATGCAAAACATACCAATAAATTCTAAGAATACAATATTGTTTACATGAAGCAGTGTGAGAAGCTGCTGCAAAGACTCAAACACTTGAAACCAAGAAATGCAGGGATGACAATATAAGGTATTTTAGATAAACTGTTTCTTAGCTGCAGAAATGTAGTGGATTCCTAAGCTATGGTGGAAACTGGATGTTGTCAGTGCAGTCTGAAGTATTTATTGCCTTATTCTGAGATACTGACTTTAGAACTGCAGAGCTGCAGCAGATTTTCAGTCTCTTCCTTCTCTGTGAAAACTGGGTTAACTTTGTCTCCCTGCGTTCAGAGATCAAAAAGAGACTTCTCTTGATGATGGAATGTAACTGTCTTTACAGAACAATTTTCTCATCCTTATTCAGTAACTTGATTTACAAATACCTTGGTGTCATCGCAGTCTGCTTGGAGCGGCCAGTATTATCTTTGATTATGCTACATGTAGCTGTCACCCTCTAGCGTTAGTATGTATTACAACAGGGTCATCAAGATTGATACAGGTCCTAGAAACTATTGAATTAACCTGTTAAGAAAGAAGGATGCTGATGCACTTCGAGAAGGATAGATTTTAAAGGGCACAAAGACTTCTGCATGTTTTTTCTGGAAGGCTGTTGCATCAGTGATGAGTGACATTGTGAAAGCAACCAGTAAAATTCCCAGTAGATGGTCAGGCCAAATGAAGAAGCAGTGGATGGAAACAAAATAATCAAAACCTCAGGCCAGCAGTTTAAGTCTCCTAAGCAGTAAACTCCATGCCCCCAACTTCCCACTAGTTAATGTGTGGCTGGATTGATGTGCAAACAACAGATTCTTTCAGAGACTCTTCACTGATTTATACAACCAGTATGTGAAGAGACTTATTAAGCTTAGAATGCTTACAGAATCAGAAATTTCTGAAATGCACTAGTAATTGTTGTTGAGATGAATAGCATTAATTAATTGGAGTCTTATTGTTAATATACAAAGTGAAATTTCTGCATTTCTGCCTTCTCTTCCTTTCCTTTTTTAAGGAAGAAAGAGTATTCTCTCCTGATCTGAAATGGAATTTGTCTGTTCCTGTGCCATTTCAGAAGCAGGTCATAGTCTAATGCATAAATTAGCTCTAAAGCAACAAGCAGGAATAGGTGAATATATAACTATATAACAAAGTGTCAGAATGACTGAGTAAGTAACATCAGAATGGAGCTCTGAAAGTCATTTAGTCCAATGTCCCTGCTCAAGCAGGTTTCCCTAGAGCACATTAGTCAGGATTGTATCCAGATGGCTATATAAATGGTAGGTGAAAAGATAAGTAAGATCTTGGAGATATCCACGAAATTACTAGTTTACAATCTTTATTTTAAATTTTGCATTTTGTTAAAATATTTATTTTTGAAACCCACGAGTGGCTTTCTAAAGAGGCTGGTGAACACTACTGGGTACTGCAAATACTCAGTACAGCTTTTCATATCACAGTATGGGAGTGCATGACATTGAAAAACCCAGATATGATATATCCAGAGAGGAATTGCTGCATGTTTTGTTGATTAAAAATTTTTAACATCCCTTGTATTATTAATTACATTATATGACATCCCTGTGTTATTAAATGCATGTAGGACTGGATGAAAGTGTTGATTATTAATATTTTAAGAAAAGTAAAGTACTTATTAAGATGTCAGTAACAGTGGTGTTTACAGAAAACCAGTATTAAAAATAGTATTAATAGTGATAAGCAAGATGCATCTTAAGAGATATCTGTAGTTCTTAATACGACATTTTTTCATCATGTTAATTAGTATTTAATTTCAGTTAAAGAGTGCATGAAGAGCTCGTAATTATTACTTTTTAATATGTGAGAGGAGATATTCTAAGGTACTTTGAAATAATAAAAATTATTTATGTTTATGAATGAATGAATTTATGTAAAACTTAAATTTACTTCCATCAATGGGTATTAATTTTAGTAGGAATTATTTTAGCATCATGGCATTTACCTGAAAATTATGGGCCAAGGTGGTGTACTGAACAGACCAAGATGTTTCAGGTGAACTAAGTTGCTTTCTTGATTTTATTCTGAGTTACAATTAGATAGGGAAACTTTCTGTTGTATCTTAATAAATGAAAGAGAATGTGATATTCATTGTATTGAATGTACTGTGGTTCTGAGAAGGTACATTTTAATTTGACAAGTTGAATATTTTGTAGTTACTGGCTTGTTTGCAGTGACATTCTTCAAAAAAATAGCGATTGATGCCTTCTGAAGGATATAGTTTACTCTTTGACAAAGTCCACATCAGATAAATTATGTTGATCTTTCCTCCCCTTTAAAAAAAACCCCAAATGATGGAGTTTGTAACCAGATTGTATAATCAAGTAGATGAGGGAGTCCACAGACTGTTTCTGTTGTCCAGTAAATGCTTTTGGCAGCTGGGGAATCTTGGAGAAGCAGGAAAATCTGAGAAAGATTGTGACCAGGTCATCATTACTTTTTATGATGTGTATTAAACAAACTACTGTTTTAAACTCCTTTTTCTCTGTTTAAATAGCTGAATTTATCTGACATTACGTATATCGCTGTTTATCGTATAGTGCTGCTCAAAGACAATATGTGTGCAGTGCTATTAATATTAATATGAGCAATTTATGAGCATGCAAAACAAATTATTGTCATCAGGTCAATGTGTCAAGCTGCCCAATTCAGTTATAACATAAGGAGGTAGAATTTCTTAAGAAAGACATATATGAGATAATATTGTATATTAAGTATATTAACTTATATAGTATATTAAGTATAGGTTACATATTATTACAAGTATATTAACTTAATATTATATAGTAAGCATATTAACTTATTTCAACAAACCATCTTAATTTCTATACACTATATCTGTGAAGAGTCTATGTTTGGTTTGCTGAATGGGGAAACAAATTTTTTTGCATTTTTATGCAGATAAAACTGTAGTTTGTAAATGAGCAAGAAAATTATCTTGACCCTTAAGATTGAGGATAGCCTTGATTGGAGGAAATAAGAAAGCTGCAAGAAGATTTCCAGGTTTTGATTGACAAGGCTAAGGTGATGTTCTCTTTCCTTATACACCCACCCAAATCCAAACTGAAAAACCCCAGCACAACAGAGCACTATTTAAAAAACTAGATGGACAAAAATATGGTTTGGGTGTTTTTCTCTCCCTCCCCTATCAGTATTACAAGAAAGGAGTGCAACTGGTGCCAGATGATTGTTCATTAAATATGGAAGAGAAAGATCAATCTTTAACAAATACCTGATTAATACCTGAGTCATAAACATTCTGACAGAGAGGAGGAAGACTGAGCTGAAACAAATCTATCAATTTGTGTGAGTGAAAACTGTTATTTTACTTCATTTTCATGTAAAATAATTACTATGATGTTCATGTTATACTCTGTAAAATCTATGATTTTTTTCAATCATTAGCATTACTTGTCTTGTGCAACTATGCCTGACGTAATAACTTCTTTACTTCTTTATAGATGAAGCTGATGTAAAATCTCACCTACACAGATCCGATTCTAACACAAGTGCCATGGACTTTTCAAATTTTTCATGACAGCTTGGCAAGTCAGAAAATTTCTGTACAAAATAGCAGAGTTCTGAGCTTCACAATAAACACTTTTAGGAAAGCAATTAACAATATTACTAATTTATTTGCATATGTAAGCCTAATTTGGCCTCAGGGCTATTGTCCTTGTTCTCAGAGTTGTGTTATGTAATAGCTTATTGCAGTGTGTGTCCCCTGATGTGATGTTTATCACCTTTGATGCCTGGGCTGAGGTTATAACGTTTTTGTACTTTGTATTAATGACTTATGAGGTGATAGATTCGCTGGTCATGAACCTAATCCTGTCTGCCTGCTTGGCACTACAACACCTCTGAATCTCGGGAGCCATCTGGTGGGAACTGTTAACAATCACACCTATATTCTCCCACGTCTTCCCCTTCTCTAGGCTAATTACAGTGGCATTTGGGGCTTCTGAAAAATTTGAATATTCTTGGGTTGTTGAAACCAGCATGGTCCTATTGTTAGGAACCATGAATGTGGTTCAGGTCTTGTTTAGAGGTGGGGGTTTGGGTGGTTGGGTGGTGTTTTTTTTTTTTGTTTTGTTTTTTTTTTTTTTTTTTGGTTTTTTTTTTGGTTTGGTTTGGTTTGGTTTGGTTTGGTTTGGTTTGGTTTTGGTTTTGGTTTTGGTTTTTGGTTTTTAATTGCCTTTCCCCCCCTTTTTACTTCATTTCAATCCATCCCCCTGGGGAGGGGGGAGCAAGTGAGCAGCCACATGGGAGTTAGTTGCCATCTGGATTTAAACCACAACACAAGGTTAGACTGCTGAAGCTAGATAGTTTTTCATATAGAAATGCCAAGATAAGGATGTTAGACTGCTGAAGCTAGATAGTTTTTCATATAGAAATGCCAAGATAAGGATGTAAGGGCTCCTAAACAGGTAAATAATGAAAGTCTAGACTCCAGTCAGGTCTCACCAGAGGGGAGAGAGAGAATCTTCTCCTTTGCCCTGCTGGCTTCACTGCTTTTGATGGAACCAGGGATATAGTTGACTTTCTGGGCTGTGAGTGCACCTTGCTGGCTCATCTCCACCAGCAATCCAAGTTTTTCCCTTCAGGGCTGCTCTCCATTCTCTCATGTCTGTGTTGATACACAGTGAACCTCATGAGTTCTTAGTGAACCTCATGAGTTCCCATGAGCCCACTTCCAAGCTTTTCCAAGTCCTGGATGGCATCTCATCCCTTTCACAAGTCAGCTGTAACACTCAGCTTGATGTCATCTGCAAATTTGCTGAGAGTTGCCACCGTGTCATTGATTGAGACAGTCCTTGTCTCAATATGGACCCCTGAGGGACACCGTTTCCCACTGATATCCATTCAGCTCTTGACAGATACTTTCTGGATACAGCTGTCCAGCCAATTCCTTATTCACCAAACAGTCTACACACCAAATCCATGTCTCTACAATTAAAAGAGAAGAATTTTGTCAGGGACCATATCAAAGGCCTTACAGAATGGCCAACGAATGTCAGCCACAGCCCTTCCCTTTTCCACTGAGTAGTCACTCCATCACAGAAGTCCACTAGACTGGAAAGGCAGGACTTGCCCTTGGTGAGCTGTATTGATATTCCCAAATGACCTCCCTGTTTTCCACGTTCCTTAGCACAGCTTCTAGGAGGACGTGTTCCAGGATCTTCCCAGGGACAGAGGTGAGGGTGACAGGCCAGTAGTTCCCAGGGTCATCTTCTCTACCGTTTTTAAAGATGGGTACAATGTTCCCCTTCTTCCAGTGTCCTGGGACTTCACCTGATCGCCATGAATTTTCAAGTATCATGGAGTGTGGCTTGGCAGCTGCATTGGCCAGCTCCTTCGGGACTCTGGGATTCATTTTGTCAGTTTCCATGGACTTCTGGACATTCAGGTTCCTTAGTGGTCACAAGCCCAATCTTCTTTTACAGTGGGAGGGAATTTGCTCCCTCAATCCCTGCCTTGAGAGATGTGGAAAGAGAGATTTGCCAGTGGAGACTGAGGCAAAATACTTGGATCTCAGCCTTCTCCTAGTTTGTTATTATCCGTTTCCCAGTTGTGTTTATCAGAGGAGTATACTTTCTTTGACCTCTCTTTTTTTTTCAGAAATACCTATAGAAGCTCTTCTTATTGTTCTTTCCCTTGCCAAGTTCAGCTCCAGCCAAGCCTTGGCTTTTCTAACCCCATCCCTACACAACCAGGCAGCATTCCTATTGCTATATTTTTATAAAAATCTGGGCCAATAGTAGAGTAATTTATCTTGGAACTTTTGGACCACTAGTCCAAATACACCAGGTAAGCAGATAAAGGGGTCCAAATGTACTAGGTAAGCAGATAAAGAAGTCCAAATGTACTTATTAGGTTGGGAGATAAAGAGGTCCAGATGTACTAGGTAAACAGATAAAAACTTAAGGACTACCATATTCCATTTTGAAAGGTGATAAAACTAAACTGACAAAAGTTTCAATCAATTTGTACATTGTTCTTGTCATACAGAGATCAGGTATATGTGGCCATTTTCAGCATACATAAAGTTGCACAAAACACTGTAATACCTACATCATCAACATCATCATCAGATGATGAACTGGAGTTGAAAATGAACAAACTGGAGTTGAAAAATGGAGGAAAATATTTAATATGTTGTCAAGTCCTATCTATTTCTCCTTGCGTGTTTTTTACCACTCATTTGAAAGCAAAATTAATACAAATACAAACCAAAAGTCTGCAAAAATAAAAATCTTCCTCAGAATGACAACGTCTAAAAGAGATGCCTCTTTCCTGTAATTTAAAGCATATTTAGGATTTTTCTTCTGCTTTTAATAAAATATTTAAGTATTCCATAAGGTGTTTACTTGAAAAAAGAAAAGAAACTGAATCTTTGAAGTGTGGTGTGAAATTTTCACAGCAAAACAGATGTGGAATTCTTTGGAAAAGCAGGATCAGCACAGCTTGAAGGAAATCTTCATCCCACTGGTTGCCTAGCAGAACACATGAGAGGTAAAGGAAGTGTCCATCATTGCTTCCTCTGGGACGAAGTGCCAGATTGAAAGAAAGAAACATCATCTCTGCTCTTGTGATAGCTGGATGACAGAGGCTTTTCTCCTAGCCTGGATAGATTCTGAATGTTTTCTCATTCAGTATCACAATAGAACCATAATTTCTCAAATAACAGGAAAGAAAAGACCATCTGTTGCTCAAAGCAAGAGCAATAACATGCTTGCCTGGAAAGTTATGCGAGAATTTTAACATCGCTCTGTTTCGTTCAGCTTGTCTTGTAATCAACCTTCAGTCTCCTACCACAAGCAAGTATCCTGGTCATCAAGGTACTGAGCTCTTCTAGAGTCTTTGTCTTTTCCACTGTAGCAACTGTATCAACTATTCCTTGCTGACAGGAAGTGCAAAATGGAAGGAAGGATATTGATGTAGTTCAATGACTGTAGTTTTTAGGAGAAGGTCTATGTTAACTCTGGGAAATCATCCCCATTGAAATCAGCATGGGAATCCCCAGCATAGCATCTTTCATGGAAAAAAAGACCCCTGGAATACAGATCATGTTATGCATTTAAGTTGAACTCTGAGAGCTTTTTTTGTATGGCATAAAAAAGTACAGCAATATTCTTATGTATATGTGCTGCACTGACCTTACTGTTCCTGCTGGGTAGCAGTCTGTATTTATTTGAGTTATCTTTGATGTAAATATGAGGGCTTAAAAGCTGTCTGACTGCAGATCTCACAGATGATTACTGCAGACTCACAGTATAGCTTTAAAATAGAAAGCAGCATGTGACTTCATTCTGGCTTGCCAGACTCCCGCTAGCAGCAAACAGCAGCTGCAGATAAAAATAGAAGCTCATAAGCAACCAGGATCTTTAGTTAAATATAGAAGTCACTCTCCATGACAGTAAGGAGTCCAGAACAACAATGAAGTCTCTCCGATTCATTAGCGCGGAAGCATTCGTGTCAAATGCAGAGTTTGCCAGGAAGAGTCTCGGTGCTGTTGCCCATGATCTTTTTCCGCTTCTTTTTAAAGCCAGCTATTTACTGGAGCAAGGGGAAGTGATTCATGACTTGGTAGAGAACTGGCCACTTTTTGATTTTAACATGGGAAAACTTTTGGGAGCTACTCTGGACTACCAGGAAGACCTGAGCCATAGAACATGCTCAGTGTGCTTGGAAAGCTGTCTGACAGGGCTGAGAGACTATGTGCTGAATCAGTCTCCTCCCTACATGAAAAAGTTGAGAGTGGTCGATCTGACGGGTATAAAAGATGTTGAAGTTCAGTTTTGTAAGTGCAAGAAGACAATGGGGAGGTGGGCCAGGACACAGCTGCTCTCTAAGCTTTGTTCAGAACTGCTGGTTTACCTGCAACAAGCACAGTGCAATCCAGGTACCTTTGAAATCAGTATCAATGTGCTAATTGACTTGTTTGTTACAGAGAGGAACTATGATCTGGTCGTGAAGGCCCTGTTGAAGAAATGCAGTTGTCCACTGAAAATCTGCTGTGTGGCATTCAGATCTGACAACCTGAGCTTGCAGAAATTCTTCTATATCATAAAGCTCACTGATCCCTCCTTGTTGCGTAAACTGGAAATAGTTCATAATGTTCACTTGGAAATGGAACACTTGGAAATGCTTTTCAACAATATCCACTTCCCTGTATTGATGTCCTTGACCTTGCCAGCACGAACATTTAATGTGCGGAGGTTCACAGCCACAGATGAACAGATGCTTGCTCACATTGGAGAAAAGATGGGTGAAATGACGCAGCTCACTGAGCTGAATATGTCATTTTCTATACTCACTGGAAGAATACAGAAACTTCTCAGGTAATGTGGTCATCCTGCTTTCAGTCACACTGTAAAAAAGAGCACTCTGTGCCACCAGCAAGCTGAGAATCTCTGAGAGCAGGGGAAGTGATTGTATCTTGGGGTGTGTGGGGGAAGGGGCAGCAGGAAGCTAGGAAAGATCATTTGTTGATCATTAGGTATGCCAATGCATACCTAATACACTTCATTACTTTTAAAAAAATTGACTGTTTTGATTAGTTTTCCAGAGTCCATCTGGTGAGAATATACTTTTAGCTACCACATAAGAGGCTGGTATACCCAGACATTTTAAATTTGAACGTATGTATTAATCAGCTTGCACTGCCTTTAATGCAAGTCCTGAGTTGTATTCCAAGTATTTTTTAGACCGTCTAGTGAATTTTTGTCTTCTAAAGAACAGTCAGTAAATATATTTTTCCACAGATACTGTACTTTAAGGAGGCAGGGGAATAGTAGATTCTCATTTGAGACTTTGATTTCGTTTGCTTGTTGTGTCTCTTGATGTCAAGACAAGAGAGATCTGATATTTTTCTGTACTGCAAATTAAACTGATATGTGAATATTCATTATGAAGTCCTGTGGAAAACTGGCAATTTGCAAAAAGCTAGCAAACTACCAGTGAGCAGTATTCATATTTGAACAGGAAATAAGTTAATTGTAAGCTTTCAGAGCATCAAAAAAAAAAAAAAAAAGGCACATAAAAGTTTCATCCAGACAAATCACCTTGGTCTAGAATTCTTCCTATACAAGAAGCTATTTTGTTTAAAATTTGTGAGTAGCATACTGCATATATTGATGGATGCAATTGAAATCAATTGCAAGTTTCTAAGCTTGATCCATCTGAGCCCTGTGGCAGAAGTCTCACTAAGATCTAGTAAGCATGAAAGCGATCTCTTGATTTTCATTTGTCATTTGTATTTTATATTTAACATGAATATCTGAGTATAATCTCCATTACACTTCTTCCAACCTTTTTCATCAGAAGGTCTCTTTGCAACTCCAGAACACTATAATGTGTAAACCTCTTGGGCATTAAAAAATGTAGCAGGAAAAAAAAAGCTAGAAACAGAACCAGATATCCTGTCAGAATACTGATTGGTTTTCACATTGGAATTAATCCTTCCTTAATGGAAATTATCTAAATCCCTGGAATAATAGCAGCTTTCTACAAGAAAAAAGTTGCTCTTATGATAGTAGTGATCTGCTGTTAGTTCAGCAAGTCACAGACACTTGACAACATATAACTGGTTAAAAAATAGATACATAGAATGTTAATAAATTAATCCCCATTAAAATAGCATGGTGGAGTAATGCAAAGGAGATAATTAATGGAACTAATTTCAGGAGGAAAATATACTTGCTATTGTTTCACATGCTTCTGTTTTCAAGAGAGGTTTGAAAAAATAATGTGGTAGATGGCTGCATTCATAATGTGTCTAGATGCGTGAAATTTTTTTTATGTAGCTTTTCAACATTTTGTACCATAAAACTTTTTTTCTCTTTAATTCTGCAGCCCACTAAAAACTCCACTGAAGATTCTGGACGTTTCTAACTGCTCCTTGAACCATGCTGATATGGCCTTTTTAGCCAATAGTTTCCATGCCAATCACTTGGAAGCCCTGGACCTGAGTGGTCATAATTTGCCTGAGCTTTACCCATCAACATTCTTTAAGCTCCTCAGCCATTGCTCTTCAGTGCTCAGGAGTCTTACCCTGGAGGACTGTAATATCCAAGACACTCATGTCAACATGTTGATTTTAGGTTTAAGTCCTTGCCAGAAACTACAGGAGTTTAAGTTTATTGGAAATCCACTGTCATCCCAAGCACTTAAACACCTTTTCACATTTCTCTGTGAATTGCCAATGCTGAAAAACGTGGAGTTCCCAGTTCCAAGGGATTGCTACCCTATTGGCATCACTTACCCCATTGATGATACCAGTCTTTGCAGATATGATCACCAAAAATATGAAAGGGTAGCAGAAGAGCTTAACCTCATTTTACTCCAAGCAAATAGAGAGGATGTGAAGGCTTCAACACCACTCTTTGGGAGTTATGATGCAGCTGTTCAGGAGACAAACAATGAACTGGGAGCTTACTTGATCAAGTCCTTCAAAGAGACTTTAGAGAAGTTCACTACTTCATTTAACAAAATGAGTTAAATTTGTAAAATTGTAAAGTGGTGATGAGATGATCTGCCAAATCAGAGCTTAAATTAGTCTTTTCTAGAACTGCACTTTCAATCATTACTTGTGAATTTTCTTTCATTTTTTGGCTGAATTTACTATTGTTTGAATAGCCTTCAATCACCTGAGGTATTGTAACTTATGCTATATCTATTGCATACACCTTACACAAGCACTACTTGCTCACAAAAGAGGAGAGGACACTAAATAGCACATTATTTTATACAAATGTATTTTTTCTCAGTAAATCAAATAGGTGTCTAATCTTGGCTGGTTTCTTATACAGGTTCCCTTAGACTTGTCAGCTGGTCTGGTAGCCCTGTATAAAAAACAGGGAAGTCCTTTCCCAAGTCCAGCAGGATGTTCAAAAGAGTGTGCACATATCCTCACGTGTGGCTCCCTGAACTGATTTTTTTTTTCCTGCTCATGACCTGAATTCACCAATCTGTGTTTTATGCAGTAAATTCCCAGTAATGGAGGCTGTTGCACAGCCTCCATATCCCTGTGCCTCTTTCTTCTGCAGAGGCAAGTGCGATAACTAGAATTTGTCTTATACATTGCCCTTGGTGAGAAGTAAAATTTCATACTGAGGAGGCAGCAAACCAAATGGTTGGCTGAAAGCAGGGGATCTCATCCCACTTACCCAGCAATATTAAGCAGTCTGTGGGGACTCTGCTGATGTTGTTGCAGCGTGTATTTTAGAAAGGCAGACCAGGACAGTGCCACACAGCCACATCTCTCATGTCAGCTGGTCAGTGCCCCAAGATAATCCCTTCCTGGAATCAGCCTCTTGGCTGGTAGGATGTACCCTGCTCCTTTCAGCTGTTTTAAAGAAAGTCTAGGACTGGGGTAATATTGAAAAAAAGACTAGTGTTGAAAAGACATGAAAAAAAAAAAAATTAATCCAATGCCAATTTAAAAAATGTGGAAAAGAGACAAGGCTGGTTGCTGAGTAACTAGAAGTTCAGCTGTGTAAAACACTGCTGGGCTTCTGTCAGGACTGTGTATTCTCTACAGACTTGCAACCAGTTAAGGAAAAATTGCATTTATCTGTCAAGATTTAGTGCAAGTAAAGTATTAGAGTGACAGAGTAAACAGTATTGCAGACTCCACACAGGCAGCATTGGGGCATAGGTAAAGGGGCCAGCTGGATGTCAGGACAGTAAGAGCCACAAGACACACATCTGGAGAGAGTACTATAATCGGGCCCTGAGTGGTAAACAAGTGCTACTCAGCTTCTCACCTGTAAAACTAGAGACTTGGTTAGCTTCTAGATAATAATAATAATAATAATAATAATTAAAAAAAAAAAAAAAAAAAAAAAAAAAAAAAAAAAAAGCGCTCAGGTTAATGTGCAATATTCTACCATTAAATATACTTTAACAGTTCATGAAAACTTGATCAAACAGGACTGAAAGAGTGCTTTCTTCTTGCTGTAGTTCATCCTTTTACTCTGTTTCCTCTGTTTTCTTTTTCTGAACCCCACAAACTCCTGCCTTTCTTCCATTTTCAATCTCATGCCTATATGCTGGCTCCTGGGCCAGCAGAAGTATGTAGCTTTGGTTTTGGTGCAAAGTGAGGCTCACCACTATGACTATTTTAGAGTTTTAGTTCTCAGAAATCCCACCTTCTTTTCATTAGGTTCTTTAATTATGGTTGCTATCATTGGTTTTAAATACAGGTCGAGCTTTAGCATTTTGGTGTTTGCCTGACTTACTGCAACAAGGATTTCTGCATTCTCTCAGAAGGGTTACTGCATGTCTTCTGCCTCATCAGACTGATTATGGTTTGGATCTGCTCTTTTTTCCTTTTTCTGTGTGGGACTTGGAATGCAGCTATTAGACAAGAAGGATTAATACTATGATGACCTAGCCATATAAAGTTACCTGATACTTTGCAAGTACATACAGATACTGACTGAGTCCTGTTTGGTGTTCCCTTTTCTTCCTTATGGGATTATTTCCTTATGGGAGCCAGTTTCACTGGGTTCAGACCTAAATGGATCCAAGTCCATTTGTACTGTCTATCCAGGAAACTGTCTAAAACCTTAATTACATACCACCTTGAGGTGGAGACAGCCTTCTAAGCTCCAGTTAAGGCTGCCCAGACAGGAGCTACCACAACACTGAAACCACACAGCTGTCAATGAAGTGAAGATGTGTCAGGTGTGGTGAATGGAGTTGTATTCAATTCCCTCCTACCACATCTGCTCATGATGTTCCTTTAAGTGTCCGAAGAGGAATACTCTAAGAACCTTGAGGTTTATTTGTGAAAGACACAGAAAAGATGCACGTAGAAAAAATACCCTGAAAAACAAAACCAGGATAAAATTAAAACCATTCTCACCATATTCAAGCAAATGTTCTAAACACAAAATGCAATAATGTGTATCACAGAGAAATTAAAAGCTGAATTTTTAGTTCCAATACAAAGAAAGAGACTGTTAAATTTGTATTTTATTCACCATGCTTTATTCAGTACCATGTTTTATTCACCATATTGTATTTTTTATTCATTAGAATATTTGAATTTCATTTACTGGGATCTATTTAGTTCCAGTTGCTTGCAGATCTTTCTCTCTTGTAGGGTAAGAATTTCCAGAAGAGCTTTCTGCTGTTGAAATTGCCAAACTCCCCTATTCACTAACTGTACTTCATTCAGTGATATACTTAGTACATAGGAAATAAATATTCTCCTTTGAAAATCTTCATGAAACTGAAGAACAGGTAAGAAATCTTCATAAATGATCTTTAAGTCTCATATTATGTTTTGGCCACAGAGATCAGTTGAAAAAAGCAACAGGAAAAAAGATGATAGTAAGATTTTTACTGTGGAAGAAGCAGCACAGCAGCTATGTACTTGGAGACAGCTATCTCAACAACATAAAAGCCTATCAATAGAAAAAGGCAAATAAACACTACTGTTGCAAGAAAGTTGTTATACAAGAAACCAAAACAAGCTTCCCAATATAATCCTACACCTTTTAAATTAATATTCTTAACCCCAAATTTATGGACTAGAGGTCAATTCTTCTGAACAAGTATGAACTTTGCTTACAAAGCTCTTCTTTCTCTCCTTAAAATATACATCAGTCAACAACAGAGCAGGACGGTATGAACTACCTTGCAAAGAAACAAGGGAAGGAACATTGTACCTGATGCTACTCTCAATACTGCCTTCAAGTAAAAGTACCCTGTGTGAAAATTATTGTGTGTAGGATAATAATTTATAACAGAAATTTAACACCTGTTTCAACAAATGTGTGGCCAGAGATTCAAAGCTGTCTCTGGTTAATCCTAAAAGCAGCAACTGTAAGCATTATTTTGTCAGGTTTTTTTAATAGTCTTATACCTAGACAAAGAAGCTTTACTTTTAAAGAAAACACGTTGACTGTGACTGATGATTGCATTATTTTTTAAAAGTCTTTCAATAGCACCCAGCATGACCTTCTCTATCATTCTTCTAGGTACTAAGGTTAAAGATAGTTTGCTGTCTAAGGTACAGCGGCACTGATATTGCTTAATTTTACCCAAGAATGTTTTACAAAATAATTGTAAAGATAATTTTAATCTCAAGTAGAATGTGCAGACTTTATGCAACATAGGATCACTGGATTTTAAGGGGAACACCACTTGTCTGTCCAGAAAAAAAAGAGAAATTATTTATCTCTGTGAAAGATGAGCAAATCCCCATCTCCCTTCAACTTGAAAGTATTTTAAATTCCAGAACTGAGAATATTCAAACATTGAAAGGCATATATCTGTTCTGGGAATTCATAATGAAGGTGGTGGTATTTTTTTTTCTTCCTTCCCAGTCTTTCAGTCAGAAGTGCTTTTTTTGCTCCTATTGCCTCTGCTGTGAACTGTGGGAAATCATGCACTGAGGTGCTGCCTTTTCCTTTTCCATGCTTTTCTTCACTGGGCTGAAGGTGTCTCTTAGCCTGAGATCCACCATACAACATTGCTAGAGTTTTATTTGTTTGCTGTAGAAGTTTTTATAGACTGAAAGACAACCTTGGCTATGCTTCTCATTATTTTACTTTTTATTTTGAGCACCAGCTAACCTGCTCCTAATGAAGCAGAACTATAAGCTTCATTAATGCTTAATAAAAGTTTTTTTTTTTTTTTCTTTTTTCTTTTTTTTTTTTTTTTTCTTTTTTTTTCTGCAGTGGTTTGATATTTTGGCTCTCTTGCCCATTGCAAGCTTGGAATGGGAGTGAGCTCTGCTATTCCCTTAGCTCCATTTCCACAGAGGCTCTTCCTTGTGCAAAAGAACCTGTGCTTGGAAGGGCTCCTGACTTGCTGCATTGTTCACTGCTGCTGCTTCCCCTCTTTCTCTGTGTCAAGCAGAAGTGCAGGGCAAGCACTAGAGCGCTTTTCATGCATCACTGGCCAAGATACACAGTGGCAGAGTACATTTTGGAAGGCAAAAAGTGTGCTTGTCATTGATACATGACCTACTTTGAAAAACACTCCATGGCACCACACACTTATTCTTTTGTGTGTGGTCAGTATTGATCCTCACTCATTCTTTCAAGTTCTTATTCTCTTTCATAAACCAATATTAAGTCCTGTATCCACTTGGAATACTTTGTGTCTTTCAAAGTTCTTTTGGGGCTGTTTTCTCCAGAATTTTGATATTTTAGTATGGTGTATATAGGGGCAGCTGTTCACCAGTGCAACATGCACATTGAAGCGCATTGATGTGGCCTCATCACAGCGTGACTGCTACATGAAGTTCTTTAAATATTTAAATCCGGTGCATTCTACTGAGGTTTGAAAGAAATGTGCAGTGAGGCTTGGCCACTTCCTCTGTTGTGATGTTGTGCTCTAGGGTAATTCGAGATTAGGTTCATAATGCCTGATTCCTGGATATCAGAAGAGAACAAGCACAAAACCTAGCTTCTCAACAAGGAGGAAACAAAAATTAATTTATAAGTATTTATTTACATTATTTCTGGGCTAAATCTATTTACTTTTTTTTTTTTTAATAATGTTTGCACAGTAGAGGGAGAGTCGAAAGTTTATATATTCAGTGTAACTGCTGCCTGTGTGTAAAAGATGAGAAAAAAATATATGCCCAATATAAAGGCACATGTACTTCTCCTTCAGCCTGTTTCTGTGAACACAGACCAGGTTAACCTCTCCTTCTGCTATCTCCATTAGATTAAACTATTTATACTAAGCCCATTTTGATAAAACCAGGCAAGGGAGTGGCTGCATGTTGAGCTGGCTGGTAGATTTAGAAGAAAATATAAACCAGTGTTATCTTTTGCCTTCCCAGAGCTACAGGCACCATGCACATCCAATGAGAAGTTCCTCAATTATGGTTTCTTCTCAGCTCTTCCACCGGCTAGCTTTGCTCTTCAGACAACTATAAAATGCAAGTTTTGTGGGTCTCAACCTCAGCAGAAATGTGGTTATGGCTGGAAGAAGGAGGGCTCACACGTGGGAAGGAAGAAGCTTTATTTCAGGCTCATGCCCACTTGTGGAGAGAGCCCCGGGCTTCCTGGCTTCCCCTTTTTCCTCGGGGGGAGTCCCCAAGGAGGGGAGAACCCAGAGCTAATAGCAGGGGCAGGGGGATGTGACCCAGAACAGGAGAGCCACCTATGGGAAAAAAAGAGAATGGGGGGAACCTGATGCCTGGCTGAGTCACTTGGCCTTCACCAGAACACTCAGGCCTTAGGGTGTGTGGCAGTGGGTATTGTCAGGAAAGGATTACAATGGGAGTGCGTGTGGGGATAAACCATTACGGAAATTTAATAACAAAACATTCGGAACTTTAGGAAATCCAAAATGCACACCACAACACTCAATCAGTGCTTATTTCAACACACATGGGAATCATCGGGAAACCCTCTGAGGAATAAAATACCCCATTTTCCTTGCTGTAATTTAACCATTTTAGAAAAATCACCTACCTTGCAGCAGCCCTACTTGATCCTCTTGTTTCTGGGACATCTCTGAACACCCATAGAGAAGCATGAAGCAGCACCTCTGCTCTGCTGAGGGCAGAATTTCTTTTGAGCAATTTGCCTGGGGGTCCAGCTGCTTTCTTCATGGCAGAAAGGGTGCCAGGTAACATGCTGCCTCTTGGGGCACATCTGCTGCATGGCCTCCTCTGGGTGGGAGCAGCAGAGTAGAGCAGAGGAGCTGAGGAGACCTCAACAGGCAGCTTGGGTACATCATGACAGCACACCTGACCAAAGCCGTAGTGACCTCGGAGTCTGTGAGTTCTTTTGGCTCTTACAGTCAGGAAAGCCTTGATTTTCCTTTGTATCCTTTGTCTGGGAATTAGGAGGTCTAGTGTACAAATGTAAGTGTACAAAGGTCTCAGCAAAAGGCAGATGTGGGGAGGACTTTGAAGGATCTTTTAAATTAAGACAAGAAATTTGAAAAAAACAACTTTAGGAAACAGGATTTTCTTAATGTGATGAGATGGTGGGGGTGCCTGGCACTGATGGCAAAAGTATTTATTGTGAATTGAGTTAAGAGAGGATGTGACAGAATGAGAGCTCCAACTGCATGGACGGTCACATCTCAGGCAAGGAGAGAGAGAGGAAGGCACAAAAAAGTTCAATACTTTGTTTTGTGAGCTTAAAGATGAGCTTAAATTTGCGAGTGGCATTTTGGAAACTGAAATTTCCACTTTTACATCAGATCTGTCCTGTTGTTACCTGTATTATTAAAAGAGATGGCTTTCTTTATAAGCATTTTTTAATCGCTGTATGTGATTAATTCTGCTGTTTCTTCTCAGGCGACTGCAGGAACAGTCAGTTCAGGCTGTTACCACCGGGTGTCTCTCGCTGGTAGAGCGTGGCATCCTTTTCGCTGTGACCCGCATCCTCTCCCCGCCGATAATTACTTTCTCTTATCTGGTCAACAAAATTCTCTTCAAAGGATTTCTTTGATTAAAGGAAATTCATTAATATGATGTCTAGATAATATTAATGCTTTCCTGCTTAAATCTTCTCACTTACTGTTTGAACGGCACATTATTCCATAATTTCTTAAGGAACATCAGCATCTTCGGAGTTTATTGGAAGCTCTACTATCAATCAATTAATTAACATTTTTTTAGGTTCCAGAAAAAAATATTTGAGAAAAGTAAATCTATGTCTTATTATTGCAGAAAACATCCCTGCCCATCTCTTACACACAGGGATTTAATGTAAATCCTTGGGCGTGTTTACCCGAAGAACAACCTCCCCCTTGGGCTTTCTGAGCTCATCTCGCAAGCTGTCGTGCTCTCGCTCAGCAAACCGGACAAGTTAAGGAAACGTTCAGGAAATTAAGGCCCTTTTGACGCTACAAGCAACTGCTAAAAGGTGTGGTTGTTAACAGTTCCCACCAGATGGCTCCCCAGGTTCAGAGGTGATGCAGGGCCAAGCACACAGACGGGATTTGGTTCTTGACCAGCGATTCTATCATGTCATAAACCACTCCCGCAAAGAACAAGAGTTATAACTTTGGCCCGGACCCCATCGACCATCAGCATCACCGCAGGGAACACGTGCATCAAGAACACTGTTCTATAATGCACCTGTGAGCACACGTGCAGGGAACAAATGAAACAACATGGCGAGCAGCAATGATTAAACCAATTGAATGGTTCCTTAAAGTAATCTGCTTTAACAAGCTCTGATCAGATCTGTTGTTATCTCAATCCGCCGAGCACTACATTGGGCACCAAAAATGTCTGTTGTGGTTTAACCCCAGCAAGTAAGAGCTGTGGAGCTGCTACCTCGCTACCCTCACCCCAGTGGAAAGAGAATTGGAAAGAAGAGGCAAAACTCATGGGTTGAGATGAGAACCGTTTAGTAATTGAAACAAAATAAAACATACTACTACTTCTACTGACAATTGTAATGGAAAAGACAGACAAGAGGCAATAAAACCCAATAGAAACAAGTGATGCTCAACGCCACTGTTCACCACCCACTGACTGATGCCCAGCCCATCTCCCAGCAGTGATCGGCCCTTCCCAGCCAAGTCTCCCAGGTTTATATACTGGACATGATGCCCTATGGTCTGGAATATCCCTCTGGCTAGTCTGGGTCAGCTGTCCTGGCCATGCTCCCTCCCAGGTCCTTGTGCAGCTCCTCACTGGCAGAGCACAGGACCCTGAAAAGCCCCTGGCTCAGGGTAAGCACTGCTGAGCAACGACTGAGCCATCAGTGTGTTACCAACATCAGTCTCGTGCTGAATTCAAAACATCACGCTGTACCAGCTAAGAAAAAAATTAACTCTATCTCAGCTGAAACCAGGGCAGATCCTTTTATTTATTTCTTCCAGAAAGGAAGAAATATGACGAGGAATCTATTAAAGGAAATTTGTTCATTTAAGAAATGGACTTTCTGTCTCAAAGTATGAACCCAGCTTTCATCACAAGCCTAGTCATACGCCTTTACTTTATTCAGAATTAGAATAGCAGTATTCTGAAGAGTAGACAAAAAGTTAACAGTGAGGGTTCTGAGAGAGGAAGAGTTGGGATATACGTATAGAAGACAGAGCAAGTTTAAAATATTTGGAGATAATATTGTCTTTTAAAAGTAGTTGCCTAATTTATAGTGTGAACAGGTTTTGATTTTTTGTTAAATATTTAGGATTCTTCCCCCCCCCCCCCCCCCCCAACATGTGTTTAAAGCACTTTTGGGTAATTGTAATTACGTAATATTGTAATTATTTTTGTTCTGTTTGGAGTTTGTTTTGAAACTCACATTTATTTGAAGCTCTAGTGTATGATTAAGGCAAATGATGATCTTGCAACATCAGTGCCAAAAAAACCCCTACCTTCAATGTATTCAACACTGTTTGTCTTCACAGTGAACTTGAAATCATGGTCTGACTTTTGGGCTGGGGGAGATTTCATATTTTCTGATAGGTCTCACTTCCTTTAGTGCAGCATTGTATTATGCCTGCTAAGATCAAGCAATAAATTCCACCTGACATCACTGAATTGCAACTCAGTAGCTAATATAGTAGTTGGAAATGGCAAATGTGCATATGGGCCAGTGGTACACTACCCACTGTGCCTGTCATCCACTTACTCACATCCTTCCTCTGACTTTGTGGAGACAATGACAAAGATAGCTCACCTTTGGAATATTTTATATATATGTCTACCAAAAAAATAGCTGCCAATGTCAGTTAATCTAGATTATTTAAAGCACTTTTGATCATCTATATTATTTGTTCCCTTACATGGAAAAAATTAGTACCTAGTAAATTTGTTATGGGAACTATTGTTATCTCACTTTTTTGTTTTCGATATTTTCTAAATTTAAAGCAAAAAGAAGTGATGGTAAGAAGAGATCCTGAGTAAGATTTAACTGATACTTCTATGAGATGCAGATCATTCTACTATTAGAAAAAATAGTGAGAGATGCTCACAGCAATTCAATTAAATATGAAGGGCTACATATTCTGTAAATTGAATTTTTTAATGAACAAAGCCTTTCATAGAAAGTAAACATTTGAAAAGATAATATTTCCTTTCTTCTATCATGTATACTTTCATTTGAGGTTTGATATTATTTCATGTTAACTAACTCATAAATACACACGTTACTTTTCTTAATAATATGAATTTCCTTAAAATATAGGTTGGTTCTCTGTGAATCAGAGATTGAGCACACCAGTCCCAGCAGCCTACACTGCTGTTGGATATAGGGCAAAGATGGTGAGTGCTACCTGGATAAATTGTCAACCCACTGTTCCCAACCATGTCTTGTTCTTATTTTTGTGCTGCCCCAGATGAAACATCATTTATTCAAATGAGAGCTACAGTCACTTGTGATAGTGAGATACTCTGTCATTTGAGGTAAGCAGAACCCGAGCAGATGCTCTCCTTTCTGCAAGTGCAATAAACTCAATTGCACCTTTCATTGATGCATTTGTAAATGCAAACAGTAGTTTCATTCCTATGTGGGGGAAATAATTGGTCTCCTTTACTGTGATCATTTGAAGGGAATCCCAAGACATGAAAGTATGTGGTCAAATAGTTAAAGAACCCTTGTGAATGGATACATTTGCAGTCCCTGGAGAGATTTATGAATGAGATGGAAAACACAAGCAATGGTGTCTCTGAAACACCACCTTTCTTTCCTCCTCTCCTCTTTTTAAATGGCAGTGACAATCAGTGATGTTCTTCAGGCACATTGCCAGCAAATTTTCTCCAAATTTCTCAATAAGTGAAAGTTTTTACTGTGCATTTCCCCAGTCAGGAGTAAGGGAGGTAGTACTAATAAAGTGGATGCATGATGGAGGAGAAGCTCTCTGAGTGTTCTCCTCAAGTAATGGAAGCTGGGTCTCTGCACCATGGCACTCAGAGGGAAATTGGTCAAGTAGAACAGCATGAGGCAATATTGCTGCCTGCTTTCACATTTCATGCAATTTGTAGCAAATTCTGTGAGATATGTCAGTGAAAGAAGTGTGAGTGTTCTGTGCATGAGCTGGGGCTGCCTTGGGGCTGTAAAGATGACAAGATTAAAATAAGATGATTTATCATGACAGAAATATGTGTGAATGTAATAGCAGGTTGAACTCAGCCTTAATGAAAACATGTTATGATCTATTTTTTTATTTTCTATTTTACTTCAGAAGACAATTATACTAAGAATTAGGACTGGATAATTAGAAAAGTTATGTATTGCACTCATTTGGTGCCATCAAATTCTATTTACTATGGTAATATCTTTAATTTTATATAGGGCTGCATTTTTCATGGAATAGACATGTATGGAATTTCTCATTTAAGAGGTGTTATAGGGTGTGTCTGGCTCAGCCTTAAAGCCAGTCATTCACGCACCTAGGAAGGACAATAATCTGTTTTCATATAAGGAGATGCTGCTTCAGAACTGCACTGATCAGAGCCCACATATGGAATCAGAAAGCCTGTGCTCAAATAGGCTTTTCTGAACTCGAGAAGAACTGAACACAAATAGGCTTTTCTGCTTTTTCTTGCAGTAGGTTTATGTTGCTATCTCAAAAATCTCTGTGGAGTCAGCTGAGTTCCAATGGTTATAAAATGATCCTTGAATGTTCCTTCAGCCTCCAGTTCTGTAAGAAACTGAAATGAAAAATCGTATGAAAATAAATTCTAACAGGATTCTAAACAGGATTTCTAACAGGATTTCTAAAAGGAAAAAAAAAAAAAAAACCCCACGGTCTATGTTTCCACTTCTCTTCTTGTATCTTTCCCCCTGATTTTCCAAGCTGAGTTATTTCTCAGAGACACAATAATGTATGGGAGACAGTCTATGTATTCTTTCCTGGCGTTTTCCAAACTGCTCAGCCAGCCTGTCACAAAAAACAAAATTAATTTCTGAGTAGAAAGTCAGGTCCTCTAGAACATAACTGAAAATGAAGTGTTTAAACCTTTAAAATTAGTTTTGGCTTTATTTAGTCTAGAAGGAATGGAGCACTGTGTGCCTTTTACTTATGTTTACATTTACATTAAAAATGAAGGCATGATTTGTTTCCCATCTCTGAGCCAAATTACAAAGATTTTATATTATAACAAAGCTTCTGGCTGGTGTTGAAAAAAGAATAGCTGTGCACAACAGGAAGAGAAAATTGTGATATGCATGACATACAGTCACCAGTAGTCTTGGGATGCTCTTTTTGGTAAAAGAACAACACATGGGAATGAGCAAGATATCACAGTTCCTACAGATTTGCACTTGGGTCCTTTGATGGGAGTGTTTTGCACTGTTGTTTGTAAAACAAGGGGCGAGTGCTTTGGTGGACCCTTTACTGGGGAGCTTCTCTCCAGAGAGAGGGAAGAGGCGTTTGCCATCATTCCATAAAACCTGTCTGCTTTCCCTTGACCTGTGCAATGACATTGTGGAATTTTTAATTTTTATTTGGTAGGTGTTGGTGTTGATGGCATAGGGTACAGAAGTTCCTTGTTTTTTTGGTTCTTTTTTTTTTTTAAATCAAGACAATTTACTAGAAACTGGTATGGGAACAAAGTAATTGAATATTCTGCTTCCTTCAACCGACATCCACATGCTGTGTCGTGGGAAAGCTGTCATGTCAGAGCTAGGTATATAAAATAAGAGGTGCTTAGAGGTCTTAGAGGTGCTAAATACTCACAGCTCAGCACTTTTGAAATAGAGTGCAATCTGGAACATGTGAACACTCCCTAGATGCTTTGCTCTGAACATGGAAACCCTGCTGAAATCACAGTGCACACCAATGCATGGCTTTAAAATTTAAAATTTAAGCTTTAGAAGCCTGGCAAGATATTTGTGTGCTTCTGTATTCCATGACTGTTCTTATGTAAAAAAGTCTAAGATCTTTACATAAAAATTGTTCTTTCTTTTCCTCTTCACTTAAGGTAATATAGGCATAAAGAGTTTCAGATCTGACTGATGTAAACTAAATTTGGGTATTATGTACGGTCAATATACCAGGGTGGGCCTTTGAGTTGCAGGAAGAAGCTGGTTTTTAACTGCGAACTGCGGGGGTGTGTGGTTTATCATGTTTTTACATTTTCTATATTGATCGTAAAAAGAGAAGAATTATATTAATAACCTGCAGGGTTTTTTTTTTGTTGTTGTTGGTTTTTTTTTTTGTTTTTTTTTTTTTTTTTTTTTAAAATTCTGGAGCAGGCATGGCATGCTTCTAGGAACACTAAATAGGAAGGATGACCTACTTTAGTTTAAAACCACAGGCGAACTGAGCCTACTTTTTCAAACCTCAGTCCAGCAAGCAATCACATTTAAATGTGGTCTTGAAATCTTAATGTGTCTTTTATAGAAAATTGCTGTGCTAGGAAGAGGTGAAGAAAGCTTTCATCTGACACTGGGCAAAGTCAAGCAGTCAGGCATACAAGCAAGCAGCCTCTCTCTCTGGGCCAATTCTTGAAGCAACAAGGGAAGGCAAGGTTGTTTTCTGCAGTATAATATCTCCAGCTTTTTCTTAATTTATTTTATTATTTTTTCAGTTTCTGTTGAATCAGTTCAGCTGTGGAGCAGGAAAGTTTATTATCTTATCCTGCACCATTCTGAACCCTGTAATGCTGGCAATAACACCTGTCCTGGCCAGCTTGACTTCTTCCATCTCTTCTCACCATGGACTCCTCAGGAATGTTCCATACTGAAACAGCTACCTGCATGTCTGTCACTAAACTTTCTTTTACTCAGTGTCTTGTTAGCAGATTTGAGCATTTTAGAAAACACCTGAAGTAATGTGATTGCAGCGCTATCTTCAGGGTACCTGAGGAAGTGTCAGTGTGATTTCTGGAGGTTTTGTGTCTGGAAATTAAAACAGACTATGGTTCTGAGGTCCCTGTTAGTGTGTGTGTTGGGGATGGGATTCAGAGCTTTGTACAGCAAAGGGCATTTATAGTATTTCTTATCTGATGGTGAATTGGACTTCTGCTGCTGGTATAGGTGCATGATGCTACCGAGGCAGATTTGCAGAACAAAAAGGTTGTTTGCAGTCATGCTGGAGTGAATCTGTTTGCATTACTGCAATACAAGGGGGCTGGGGGGAGTGGGCAATCTTACTGAAAAACTGCAAACAGCCTCAGTTTTTGAACCTTCTTGCCGAGCATTCTAATGCTGTCACAGTTTTGTTCAAATGTGAATCAGACTTACTCATTTTAGACCACATTGCTGAAGATATCACCTAGCATAGCTGGCTTGTGATCCAATGCAACATGCTGCATTAGTGCATTTACCTATAAATTTTGTCTATTTGTTCTACCTCTACTGTTTGCACCTTCAAACTATGTCCTGCAAGCACAAAATGGGAAGTGCTTGCTGAATCTTGAGAGTTGCAAGAAGTAACATTCATTTTGCCAGTTTTTCATCTGAAACAGATGAAGAAAACAAATGCAATTGATGTAATTGTCAGCATTATCTCCATGCGTGTTACAAAAAATATTGCCTTTACACAGTATAATGTACTGTACTTTTAAAACATTTTAAACATATAATTTGCATATAAAGCATGATGGTTAACCTCCTGAAGATCAGTCTAAATTATTGAAAATACTAAATGTATTTTCAGATTTGCAAGTAAAGGAATTTGTGATGGAAATCAAGATCTTACTGTTAGAAAGGATGCTATAGATGGTATAACGAGTCTGTGGTGTATATGCCTTCACACTTGTCACTTCGCTGCAGTTCCTTCTGGCAGGGGCAGCTTGCAAACACTCCTTACAAAGCAGAAATGGCAGCCCCTCTGCTGAAGGATGATCTCCCTGAGCTATGGTTTATTTATGGTTTATGGTATTTTACAAGATTTGCTTCCAGCTAAGTGGAAGAAGTGGCACACAAGTGATATGAAGTTCATTCTAACTGACACACTTAAAAGTCTGCAGAGCTGCTTCAACGTTGGATTCCCAGCCTTCTCTGTGGTTTCCCAAGTTTTCCATTTCCTTCAGCCCAGATAACAGCATAAATCAGACAAAGGTTGTGTACTGAAAGCAGTGGTTACAAAGGCACACGCAGCGCATAATTCTGCTCTTGTGTTGGGGTCCCACTCTCCAAAAGTGTTTGGAAGCACTGTGCTAGGCAAGTGTAAGTGTACCTAAGAGTACCCTTTGTTCTTGCGTGTGGCTTGAAAAATCTCTTTTGAATTTTGAAATTTTGTGGTACATTTGACCTTTAATAATGGCAGTGATTTAATGTTCTACTAAAAGGCAGTTATTGAGGCGGAGTACCCATGTACCCAGAAGAACACCCTGGGCCTTTGTTACTGAGCAATACTATTATTTTTAGGTAAGAAAAGTTGCCTTTAGCAGCTTCCCAGTCTAGTGTTTCTTGATGGAGATGCTAATTTCCTAGAGAGAGAACTCCATGAACACAGCCTTTAAATATTAATGAAAATCAGGAGCCGTACCATCTCTGAAAAGAGACAGGCAAAGATGAAATGGCAACATAAAAATACACTTAGCGTCTTGGAACTCCAGGCTGCTCTGGGTCTGCATGGAGTCGGGCCAGCTCACCGCCCATGCTCAGCTGTAAATACTGAGCGCGCCAACGCGTCTGGGCCATGCAAGGGCTGCAGGTGGGCTTACACAGGTGGGCTTTCCCTACACAGGTGTCCCTCCAGCTCCTCATGCCTTCACCCCCACCGCCAGGATGTCGTGGCAGGAGGGGAGAAGCTGCTCTGGCTCCCAGGGCAAGGGATGAAGAGTCCCTGAACCCCTCGGACACTTAAACCAGAACCTCCCCCGTGCGGGGTAGGTGCCTTTCCCCCGGGCAGCCCCACAGACCGGTGGCTGGGAGCGGCACGGCTCCTGCCGGGCTGCTGGAGCAGCGGGGGGCACGGCGCGCTGCCGCGGCCGCACACGGAGCGCACCCACCCCCTGCCCCGCCAGGCCCGGCCCATGGGAGCCCCCGGGGGCGGGGGAGCCGCTCCCTGCGCGCCGCCCCCGCTGCCGCCGCCGCCGCCCGGGGCTGGACGCGAGGCATGAAGAGGAGCCTCCCCGGCGGGCGGGCCGAGGCGGGCTCGGGCCCTGTGCGGTTGCGGACCGGCCGCCCCATGCGGGCTCCGTCCCCCGCTCCGGGATGGAGGCGCGGGGCAGCCGCCGGCGGCAGCTCCCCGTCCTGCTGCTCTGGGGTAAGTGCCCGCCGGGGCTGCCCGGGGGCGGCCCGGGGTGCGGCTCGCCGCTGCTGCCCCGGGACCGGCTGAGCATCCCGGCGTGTGCGCGGTCCCCGAGAGCGGTGCTTTCTGCCGGGGCGGGGGGTGAAGTTCGGGCAAGGTGGGAGTGCCCCCCCTTTGGCTAGAGCATCCCTTCGGGACGGGCTCTCCGGGCGTCCCTTGCCGGCGGGTCGGGACGCAGCGGGGGATCGCTTTCCCTCCGGGCTCGCTCTCCATCCCGAGCGGAGCGGCGGCTCCGCAGCCGGAGCGTTCCGGGCGGGCAGCGCCGCCGGGGCCCGTCAGCATCGCGCCCACATCGCCCACGGCAGTCCCCGAATAGGACGCCCAGGCCCCAGGGAAAACGATCTCAAACTTCTAGGATCCCACATGGATTCTGGGGAGGTGTGTTTGGCTGGCTGGGGAAGGTTTTTTTCCCTGCAGACTGAAGGGCTGATTCCTGTTAGAGTAGTTGAGTTCCAGGCACGTAGTTATCAAGCGCAGGTATCCTTCAGATCTTTCACTTAGAGTGCCTCGGCTGCTAGAAAAACTATTTTATTGTTCCTTGTCAGATTGTTTTAGGGCTCTCAGATTTAATGTCTTGCAGTCATCTAAAGTTGCCAGAAGTCTGCTGTGATCGTCTTCACTCAACAGTAAACTAAGATGTAGTTGATTGCCTGTGAGTCACACTTAAGGGACATAAGTTCAGGCCTGGTTCCTTTAGAAGATATATCTGAGGACTTCAGAAATTCGTTTGCTATTCTAAACCTCTTCCAAAGTACAAAGCTGGTAAACACTGCACATATTTCTATGAAAAAACCTGCAAACAAATGGACAGTTTTATCGACAGTGTTCAGTAACATCATCCTTAGCTGGTCTGTCAAAAGAATGACACATCACATGCACAAGTTTCTCATTCTCTGTGACTTGAAGATTTCTAAAATCTAACCTCAGTTGCTCAGATTCGTTACTTCTCAGCTGAAAAGGAATAAAAAGGTAGCCAACGGTCTTGACACATGAAAGATTTATGCAATCTTGAGCTTAGAGAACTAGGCAATGATCTTTTTGTATGGGGAGATGTCTTGATGTAACTATGATTTTTGCAAAGCAAAATTGCCCACTGGAGATTTATTTTCAGATTTAGTAGAATGAAGGACAGTGTCCTTGTGGGTCAGGAAGCTACAGAAGGACATATTTCACCAGAGAGGCACAGATAAATCAATTGTGCTAGACATTTTTAACTGTGCTGGTTCAATTCCTAATAGAATAACTCACATACAAAAGATTTAAAGAAAATCTGTTAACTGATAATGCATTACTTTTGCTTGGAATTGGAAAGGGTAGATATAATCAAGAACTAATGAAATGAGACTGATTTCTTAGTAGAAAAACTGTAGAGTTCTAGGATGTGAAATCAGGTTTTTTTAATAAGAAAAGCCTAAAGTGGTAGAAAACTAAATTTCTTCTTTGGGAATACAGACACAGTTTTAAACCAATTATTTTTGAAGAATTTTTACTTTAATTGAATGGTCATTCCTAATGGTTTCTTTTGATTAAGCAGAGAGCTGTGACCTCTGTCATTAAGGTGAAACCACCATTCCTCAGTGTTAAGCTCACTGAAGGCAGCTGCGTGGGGTGTGGGAGTGTACTTCTGTAACCTCAGACCACTATTTTCTGTATCTTTCTCCCTAGGACTCTTGACACATTATCTCTGTGAATAACTACCTGTTGTGTTCTCCATCCTTAGCAAGGATGACAAAAAAGGTGGTGTGTTCACTCAGTGATTGTAGGAGAAGTTGGATTTGCTGAGTATGGAGGGGAAAGAATGCATCGGGTACTTGTTACACAAGCGTGTAGTCAGTTCTATGAAGTGCTGATAACACGCAGAATGGGGCAGAGCTGAAAACACCAGCTGTCAGGTGAAACCCTCTAATTTCCTCAGCAGAGCTGTAGATACTTAGAAGACGCCTACTAACTGTGGAATCTAAGCACCTAAGAAACAATCTAAGAAATAGTGTTGTATTTACCATCATACCAAATTCTCTTATTCTACTTCTATGTCTGGAAACTGAAGTAAGAAGAAACGTAAGGGCTTGACCAAGACTTCTAACAGACAAAGTGGGTTTTTTACACGGGTCATTGTTTTGGAATCCCTGCCTAAATATTTCTCCTTCATTCTTTGTGTAACACCTGCATTTCAGTGGTGCTGTTTGTATTTCAGGTAAAAGATGCTGCCAGAGTAAACCTGGGTATTTTTTAAATTCTAGAGTAATCTTTCTCAATATTTTTTAATAACCCATATCAAGAGAGATGGTGTGATCCTTATCTGGAGCAGTTCTTGTATGCAGATTTCAAAGATTGTTCATAGGTTTTTGCATTTCATAATTGTGCTTTCACTAAGACAAATTTAGTGCTTTCGTCAGAGGTGAGCAGCTGGACAGTTGGAAACAGCCTGGTCCCAATTACATTTTTACTTTCTGTTTTAAAGGCTGTACCTCATCTGCAAACAATAATGAAAAATCTGTGTATGAAAATCCAATTTCTGTAAGGTCCTAAGCTCCCCTTGTGTGAAACATGGCATATGTAAGTCCAGGAGAGTTTGGATTCCAATGATGAAAAAAAAGGTACCCAAGAGGAAACAATTTTAGCTGGTTTAAAGTTTGAAAACCAAATCAAGGAGTTTTTTTCTCATTATTTTCTTATGAATATCATGCTGTTCTGCAGCTGCAAAGGGTGGAACAAAGAAAGGGAATACCATCGTAGGAGTTCTGAATTTAATAGACCCAGGCGAGCATGTGTGTGTAAAACAAATAAACCTTTGCAAAACAGAACATCTTATTCTGAGACAGACCACAGAGTTCTAACAAAAACGCTTCTCTACCAAAGTGATGGTTCATTTTCTAAAGACATGATTTTCCACACTAGGCAAGCAGGCAGACAGGCAGCAGACCCCACCAATATCCATCCTGAAAGCAAAGTATCCGGTGTAAGTGCAGCCTGTGTTCCAATTTGCGGTTGGATCCAGGCATTCTTCCCACCACCCTTCGCTCTGCTTATGTCTCATCAGGAGATCTTTTATTTGGGAAGGTGTTGCTTCTTTCCTAAGATCTACTTGTGCAACAGGGGACAGGTTCATGCCAGTTCCCTTGAGAGGGTGAATGGCAGGACTGTCCCTGTGGTGGCAGGTGGACTGCAGGTGGTAGCACAGAGCATTGAATGGTGTCTCCAGCTGGCTTGGTCCCAGCCCTCAGGAGGAATGGCGCTCCATTTTTGAAGGTAACTCCAGGCTGAAAGTATGGAGGAGAAAATGAGTTTTAAACCCTTATTTACAGCAATGAGATCTAATCCTGGAAACCATTTAGCTAGTAAACTCTTGCTCTGAAATTAGTAAGATCTCGCTATCTACATCCTCATTAAGGTTTTAAATACCTTTGGTGTCTCAGGGCTTTGCCTGTAGGTTTGTTTTGCTTATGAGGCAAATCACAGAAGGGACTATGAAGTGGAGATAGAATTCTGCACTGAAATAGACAGGTACTGCTGCAGGTGCAGATACACACAAACTGCATGATTTGAAGGAAAGGGTCTTGAGCTGAGCTCAACGGGAGCTATGGGAGGTTTTGTCAGTTGAATTGTGTTTAATCATTGTACTACCAGTAGTTTTTGTATCATTTGTGTTTCAGTTTCTCCCACCTATCTGCTGGTAACTGAGATGATTCATGGCTTGAATTGCAGACAAATTAATCAATTTCCAGTTTGCCTTACCAAGCAAAAAATTGCAATGAGTGGTCCCTTACAAAACACCATTTGCTACCATCTGTGTCTTGGCTATTGAAATTAGTACTTGAGAGACGCATGAAGAAAGCAAACTGTGCTTTCATTTAGGGCTCAGAGAGATTAATTTTCACAAGCATAATGAAACCTGTTTTAATTCACACCCTTTTAGTTTAGTGAAAGCTGTCACATGAACCATTTTATTTCAGAACAGAATTTTAGAAGTGTATTATTTCGTGTTTTATAGAAACAGCCTGTCTTTTCTAAAATAATCTCTTCACAGCCAGGCTTGCGTTGAGATAAACTGGAAAATATAAATGAAAAAAATTGACATTTTTTTAATGTGAATGTATATGTAGAGCAACCTGAACACTGCTTGAAGGACTCTTAGGTCTTTTGTGGAAATGTGCAAGTGTGAGGAAAGAAAGGAGCAGCAAAGTGGAATAGGGGAAAGGTGTCCTTTCACAAGTTTTTAAGCTTAATCTCCCTTCATATATTGGCTTCCTTGAAAGCAGTCTGAAAAGAGGAGACAGCACTTTTCCTTGCTAAAAACCGCAAAAGAAAATGCAGCGGCACTGTTAGAAATGGTCCAAAGGGTAGAGAGGATTCCTTGTCTTCAGAGCAGCTTAACGTGATCTACCAGATTGTCTTGGACAAGGGCCATGCCTGCATAACAGCCCTTGGCCTCAGTTTGTCTCCAGCAATACAGAATTTTCCCTGTATGGAGGCAGATTGGTGGCCTTCTGCAGATGGGGCGTCACTTGCTCTCCCAGGCTCTGAACCAGGGGGACTCTCACCTGAAGAGGAAGATGTGGTGGTGAGACCCTAGCAGAGCCCCAGGCTGATGAAAGCACATCTTGTTTGCATCTAACCAGATTAAGCTGGGTGGACAAAGGACTGTGCAGAAGCACTGGGCCCTGCAATAAAGCATCTGTTTAAAGATTTTCACACTCTAATAAATGTGACTAAATTGCCTTTATTTTGTAGAGCATTATCTGTGGGCAGTGTCACAATAAGTAGTGTAATTAACATTGGCCTATAATGACTGCCGCTTATTGTGTGAAATCATTTTGTTTCCAAATGTGACAAGTGACAGATTCCTTGTGCATCCTTTTGTATCCAGAGACAGTCATGCTAGATACTCTAATTGTTATAAAATATTATTGTGTTGTTTTTGTGGTTGTTGTCTCAAAATACATAGTTTGATACTTGACGGGGTGTGCAGCCTTTTTTCTGGGAGGCCCTTCTTTAGCAGAAAGAGGAAGAGATTTCATAGCTATAAAATGTTGTGAAGAGATGGGGAGGTACTGGAACAGGAAGTGGAACCTTACAGAAGTCATTCAAATGGTCATCAATAGGACACAAAGCTCAGGTTTCTTCTGAGACTTCAGCACTGGGACTTAAGCTTTGATCTGATGCTAAGCATCTAAGCTGATGCTCTGTCACTGGAGAGTGTCCTCAGGGCTGTTCTCCTGATGTGAGCTTGCAGTTGGTATTGTCTGAAGAGCTATGGCTGTCCCTGGGGTACCCAGACATGTGTTCTGTAGCTTTGGAGTGGAGGTGGCCCTTTGCTCGAAGGGGAATCTCAGCCTTTGTGTCAGGGTTTTGCTGTCTGGTAGCCACGTGGGGCTGTGGAAGAGATTTTCTCTTCATGCTTGTTTCTGGCAGGTGCCTACAGGTGTAATGCTGTCTTTCCACATCTCTTGAGTCTGTGAGCTGTTCCAGCTTTACTCCTTAAGGATCTCCATGTACCAAGAACATAACTTGTCCAATTTAATATTAGAAGAGGTTTATTTAAATGTATTTAGCAATGTGTATTGTAAACTTACAATGATAAAGCATTAAGCTTGCATTTTCAAGAGAAATAGGAAAAGTAAGTTTGTTTTGGCTTTCAGTGAAGAGATGCTTAAAGCCTTTATTTCCATTGAGTCATCAATTGTCAGTCAGTATGTGTGAAATCTCCTCTATTGCTGTTTTCGTTTTAGGAAGCAGATCAATATTTAGGTTTTTTAATAAGCTATGTCTGTATTTCAATCTAATGTAAAGTCAGAACTTACTGTATCATGTTAAAAAATAATGTAAATCATTTTTTTTGACCACTGGACCTAGATAGATTCGCATTCAGGAATGGTAACCTTTGTCATTAGTAAATTTGACTGCTGAACATAACTTGCAGGGTTGTGTTTGGGGTGGGAATTTTTTACTATGATTACTTAGCGATACACAGTGGAGTTGAGATAATATTGGTGGAATAGCCATTGGTCCAGTTTCTATTTAACTGGCTCCAGTGTAAACCAGAAACAGCTAAAAAGTCAGAGCATTGCGAAGTAAAGGTCAAAAGAAAATTAAGCTCCTCAAAATATTTGTTTTCTTTCTGTACTTTAAGATTTTTGGAAAGAAATGTTAATGCTCTTTTCTTGGATTTAAATAATTTTGAAAATGGGCAGAGGAATCTCTGTGAAGTAATGTGACATTTTAGACTTCCTTTTTTCAGCGAGTTTTAGTTAAAGTAGGTTCTAACTCCTCTTTGTCTTACCTTTATGATGGAGCAGTACAGAACAGGTGGAATGTGCACTGCAGCACCATAAGGATGCTTGATGCTATATGGCTCATGCTGTTCTGTGCCAAATATGCCTGTACAATATTTAGGTTTTCTTTTCCTCCCAGCTACTTCATACTTTATCATGCAGTGATTTAGAAAACAAAACTTGTCAAAGAAATAAGAAGTGCTGGCTGGAACAATGTAAAATAGACACCTCTTGTAGGAAATAGGGGATTCTCGCAGTCTTGAAATATACACTGGAAATCTTTATGAAGAATATCTGTTTTTGACTAGATGTTCCAGGCTTGGTCCAGAAATTATTGTAAGACTTTCTTTACCTTGTTCTACAAAAGATCTGGAAGATGGGAGGGATTCCATCTGGTGTCAGAGTGTACCACTCCACAGCTGTATAAATAAATTAAGCTCCTTATAACTTCATGAGTTAAAGTATTGTTGACACATTTGCAAAACTAGAGGGAGGGGAGTACTCATTCTTATCTACTCTCCTTTCTGCTTATTTCTTGCATGACTCCAAAATCCTTAGGAGGATTTCCCTCAGGCTTTAGGTGAAAAAGTTTGCCTGCCGTATGGGAGCAAAGCCACAGAAAATACCAGCCTTAGAACGTCTCTGAGACTATGAAAGCAGGCAGATTTAGGTAAACTGTTTTGCAGGCCTGCTGATAGAGTTGCAGTTAAGCAAACCCTGACCTATAGATGAATAGAGAATAACCAATATTGTTCAGTTGAATCTGCTGTTGGCCAAGGCCGAGCCCATTAGTGGCAGTGGGAACACTTCTGGGATTACATAGTTATGATGGGGAATAAAGACTGCTGCAGAACAGCAGCTGCAAGTGTGGAGTGAGAACATGTGACAGAAGCATCTCTGGTGAGTTCAGAAGGAGGGGGAGGAGGTGTTGCAGGAACCAGAGCTGAAATTCCCCTGCGGCCTGTGGTGAAGACCAGGGTGAGGCAGCTGTGCCCTTGCAGCCCATGTAGGACCGCATTCCTAAACATGAGGTAGGTGAGATCTACCTACGACCCCTGGAGGGCCCCATTCCCAAACATGTGGATGCCCAAAGGAGGCTGTGACCTTATGGGAAGTTTGCAGGCTCCTGGCAGGACCTGACACCCAGTGGAAGGACACACACTGGAGCAGTTCTTGAAGAACTGCAGCCTGTGGGGACAACTTATGTTGGAGAAGTTTGTGGAAGGCTGTCTCCTGTGGAAGGGATACAGCATTGGAGTAGGAGGAGAGTGTAAGGAGTCATCCTCCTGTAGAGGGAAGAGTGTCAATGTGTGACTGCAGCTGCCATTCCCTATCCCCCTGCACTTCTCCAGGAGGAGGAGGAGGTAGAGAAATTAGCAGTGAAATTAAGCTTGGGAAGAAGAAAGAGGTAGGAGGAAGGTATGTTAAGAATTGGTTTTATTTCTCATTACCGTACTCTGATTTTTATTGGCAAGAAATGAAATTAATTTTACCACATTGAGTCTCTTGCCCATGATGGTAGCTGTTAAGTGATTTCTTCCTGTCCTTGACCCATGAGCTTTTCATTATATTTTCTCTTCTCCTGTGTAGCTGAGGAGGGCTGTAATAGACTGACTTGATAGGCACCTGGTGGAATGATTTACTCCAGTAGATTGGCCTACGTAATTTCCTATGCCAGAATCTGTTGCTTCGCAGTTTTCTATATACCTGTGTACACCTAGGAAAAATTATGATGTCCAGGGATCATGCTGCCATGCAAGGATCTGTTTTCAGTGTTTATCCCTTGGAGCAAGGGTGCTCTTGTAAAAAGCCACTGACATCTTCTATGACCAGGTACATATACAGCAGTATAGGTAGACATGCAAAGCTCTGAAATTTTGTTAGTGTTTCATTGTTCTTGTGAGTTCTTCATGGCAACATGTCATTTAAAATATTCTGTGATCATGTAGGTGAGTATCCAGGTCTCTGGAGCCCTGGTAGTCAAGCTGTGCCATTGAAGGAAACAACCCCACATTTGGATGGGCAGGCCAACTTAATATTTCATAGTAGGCATAGAATTGAAAGAAAACATTACTTCACTGGAATCATGTTGATACAATGCCTCAAAATGGTATGTAACAGCATTAGGAATCTGCAAGAGGAGTACATGCAGCATCAAGAGAAGGTAGATGTGCAGGGTGGGAATTTTTGTCATCTGGTCAGAAAAGGAAAAAAAAATTTTCCCAGGCCTTCTATGATGGTGGTATCTTGATTTAAATGTTCTGCCTGTCAAGGGAAGAAGGAACTTTAAATGTTTTCAAGTATCCCATGGTTTTAAACACTTCCTCAGGAGGGAGTGTGCAGTGACCCTTGTCTGTAAAATCTTCAAGGGTCATTTCCCCCTCCCAAAGTTATAAAAAAAAAAAAAAAAAAAAAAAAAGATTTACTTCTTTTTCAGGCTACCTCACAGGAGCAAACTGAAGCCTCTATTGGCCTTCAGGGACTAGTGTTTCACACTCTTTCATAGGTGGTTAGGTATGGAATAAAGTCTGTATTGTGCTTACTTCTTTTCCTTATTGTAAGGAAGCCTTATGTCACATCACATTTTTGTTTGTGTTTTCCTGCCTTTTCGACGAATGACAGACATCTGGGTTGCAATAATGAGCAGCCATTAGATCAAATACGTGTTTCCAGGTGATCAGGAGGTACAGTGTCAAGCTGAGGTTCTGGATGCAGATGGCCAACTCCAGGAGCTGTCACAGTTCTCCTCTGGTCTGGGGTGTGTGTGTGTCTCAACACTAATTGCAAGCTATCTCACTGTTGAGGGCAGTGGATCAGAATTATGCTGTCTCATTTGTTGACATACCTTTCCTATAAACCGCACAGCTGACACATCTCACAATTATCTTTTGGGCAGAGACATTGTTCTTCAGTTGCTTTGGTAACATTTTCTGGGAGGAGATAGTAGTGAAATAGGTACTGGCACAAGACTGCTGCTGGTTTCTGCTTGTAACCTTAGACAGACTTCTTACTAGTTCTGTCATTATTTCCACAGTTCATGTAAAATAGAGGCTTCAATAGCAGTACCTCACAAAGCTGTAGTGAACCTGAAGAAGTAGAGATGTTTGGAAGTAAAAAAGAGATTTTTCACTTCCACTTGCTAGAAGTGTATTTATCTGTAGTCATAAATCATGAAGAGCTATGGTGTGGTTGTTCTAGATGTTACGCACTTCTGTGGCAACTACTGTATGCTGAGATTCAGAAGACCAGGTCTTGCAGGCAGACGTTAGATGGAAACAAGGAGCACAAAACCTTTGGCAGGCCCATAGATACATGGTGAATAAGTCCTTGCCTTATGTCCTAGGTAACACACACAGAAGTTAATTCAGTGAATTTGGGTTTATTAGGAATGTTATGCTTGCCTCTGCTGACCATAGGCACCTCCTGATGTGTATAATCATCTGGAACTCTCTTCCTTCCACCTTGTATCGTGGAATCATAGAATAACCTGAGTTGGAAGGGACCCACAAGGATCGTTGAAGTGCAACTCCTGGCCTTGCACAGGACAGCCCCAAGAATCACATCGTGTACCTCAGGGTATTGTCCAAATGCTTCTTGAACTCTTTGAGGCTTGGTGCTGTGACTGCTTCCTGGGGGAGCCTGTTTCAGTGCCCAGCCATCCTCTAGGTAAGGAACCTTTTCCTGATAACCAACCTAAACCTCCCCTGACACAGTTTCAGGCCATTCCCTCAGGTGCTGTCACTGGGCACCACGGAGAACAGATCTGTGCCAGGCCTTCTGCTTCCACTCATGAGGAAGTTGTAGACCACAATGAGGTCTCTCCTCAGTCTCCTCCAGGCTGAACAAGCCCAGTGACCTAAGCAGCTCCTCCTATGGCTTCCCCCTTCACCATTTGGACTTCAGCAAAGCCTTTGACGCCAACTCCTGTGGCATGCAACTCCTGTGGCATGCTCATGGAGAAACTGGTAGCCCACAGCTTGGACAGGAGCACTCTGTGCTGGTTTAAGGACTGGCTGGATGGCTGGGGCAAGAAAGTGGTGGTGAATGGGGTTGCAGCCAGTTGGTGTCTGGTGCTAGTGGGATTCCCTAGGGATCAGTGTTGGACCCAGTTTATTATCTTTAATGATGATCTGGATCAGGGGATCAAGTCTACACTTAGTGAATTTTTTTGTGGATGACAGCAAGTTGGATGCAAATGTTGATCTGCTGGAGGATAGAAAGGCTCTGCAGAGGGATCTGGACAGGCTGGATCAGTAGGTCTGAGATTTGACAAGGCCAAATGTCCTACACTTTGGCCACAACAGTCTCATGCAGCGCTGCAGGGTGGGGGCAGAGTGGTTGGAAAACTGCCTAGTGGAAAAGGACCTAGAGGTGCTGGTCAGCAGCTGAACATGAGCCAGGATGGCTGAGAAGGCCAATGGCATACTGGCCTGTATCAGAAGTAGTGTGGCCAGATGGAGTAGGGAAGTGATTCTCCCTCTGTATTCAGCACTGTTGAGGCCCCACACCTTTAGAGCTCTGTGCAGTTTTGGGCTTCTCACTTCAAGAAGGACATTGAAATGCTAGAACGAGTCCAGAGGAAGGCAGTGGAGCTGATGAAGGGTCTAGAGGGTAAGTCCTGTGACGAGTGGCTGAAGGACTTGGGGTGTTTAGCCTGGAGGAAGGGCGGCTCAGGGGTGACCTTATCACTCTCTACAGCTGCCTGAGAGGAGGGTGTGGCCAGGTGGGAGTCAGTCTCTTCTTCCAGGCAACCAGTGACAGGACAAGAGGACACAGTCTTAAGCTGCGCTGGGTAGGTTTAAGTTTGATGTTAGGAAGAATTTTTTCACAGAAAGGGCGGTTTGATATTGGAATGGGCTGCTCAGGGAGATGGTGGAGTCACCATTCCTGGAAGAGTTTGGGAAAAGACTGGATATGATTCTTAGTGCTCTGGTCTAGTTGACAAGGTCATAGGTTGGACTCGATAATCTCAGAGGTCTTTTATAATCTAATTGCTTCTATGATCTTTGCAGCCCTTCTTTGGATGCTTTCTAATAGCATCCAAAATGTATTTTTCTGTTGTGGTGCTCAAAGCTGCTGAGGTGAGGCCAAGCAGCACAGAGTAGAGTGGGACAATCAGCCGCTGGACCAGCTGGTGATGCTGCGCTTGTTGCTTAAAAAAAAAAAAAAAAAGTCATCTTTAAACCGTTTCTAATACCACAGATTTCTTTCTAGTCTAGAAACAAATGTAGTCCTCTTACCCTGCCTCAGTTTTATTTTCTGGAAGGATGGATCTCAAGTCAAGGGTTACATTTGTGTATGCCACTTTCGTAAAAGTGTGAAAAAGTTTTACTTCAAGCAGTTGATTCTGCTCTTGGAATATATAGTATATTCACTGTCTGAAAGTCAGTGGCTATTAAAAAGAAGTATTTTATATTCCACCTACATACTACTTAATCAAAAATGTAATGGGACAGAAGAGGCTTGAAGAAAACATTGTTAAATTGCAGGCTGAGCCATGCAACTTCCAGCACAATACAGATCTTAGTGTACAGCTAAGAAATCCCTTCACAGGTGAGTTGTTGAACTTGTATGTTTAATGTAATTATTTATTTGACTAATTATTAATTATTAATAAAGAAATATTTTATTTAAATACTGATTATATATTTATTTAAATAGAGCATACCAGTTTCAAAGTAGTAGAAAACCTATCCAACACTTTTGGAAATAAACTCTTCAGAAATTGTGGTGCATTATTAATATGCTGCCAGCAGTGATTTGAAGACTTCAAGAAACAATGTAAAGGACAATAATTTGCACTGCTACTCTGAAAGATTCTCAGTTGAAGAGAATCTGAACTTCTCATTCTGAAGAGTTCAGAATAATGGTCACAGTTCCTAGCAGTCACTGCAAAGCTGGGGAACTCTGTACCAACATGGGTCAGAACACTGGATGCCCTCAGACACATTTCCTGTTGATTTCTACTGGTGAAAGGAAAAGGCTTAATTTTCTTCCTTCCATGCATTTCTTGCTCTGCAGGAAGAAGGCTCTAATGTCCAAAATAATTAACAATCTGAAATTACAATTTCAAAACAATCATGTAGTGCCTCAAAATGGGACAAAGTAAGCATTGAGCTGCCCTTTTAGTTTTAGATATTATATTTATATGGCTATATATGCATCTTCCATACCATTGACACAAGGGGATAAAAAGAGTATTGAAAAGGATTCAGCATCCAAGCAGGAAACAATGCAAAGCTGAGTTCTATGTTATGCTGGCTCTCAAGGAAACTTCTTGAACCTGGAGACAGATCAGTGCACTCTGCCAACAGGTTTACCTTGCTCCTGCCACTCCATACGCTGAGGCACATTTTTTTTCTGGGCCAATTTTGAATGCAAGTGTAACACTTCTTTCAAGTACTATATTTATTGCAAGCTTCTGTTTATTCCTGGCATCCTTCCTTTGTGTTGAGTTCCTGTCATTGCCTGTCCCTGTGAACTTCAGTTGCCTCATTTCCTTGGTTGCCTTCACACTATGTGAAGTTGTTCTTGTGTCCTGTCCCTGTCCCCCTCTCCCCATTCCACTCCTCTTAGGAAGAAGTCTCTAAAGGACATGGTAGCTGAGAACAAAAGATGACCTTCTGAGCCATGTATATTGTGTAGAGAGTTATTTAAAGAATGACAGGTGGTTTAGTTTTTGTACCAATAGTATTATTATTATTATTATTATTATTCCTTTCCTTCCACTTCTATAGTGGCCTCTGGGCTTTCCTATCAAGGTGTAGGATTTCTTAGCCTATTCAGAGTGTGTCATGTTTTGGCCATGTACATTTGACTTGACCCCAATAGAAGAGTTTTAGAGAAGCCTTTGGAAGGCAACCATGTGACACTTGTGTTAGCTCATCTTGTCCTTCTGTATTCAGACAGACCCTAGTGAAATGAATCTCTTAAATTATGAATGCCCAGGAAACAGATTATAAAGAAACCCTACAATGGTGTTTTTTTGATGTAGTATGTTACCTCTTGACATTGTGTGAGAGCATAGGAGAAGTAATTTCCACGAGGGATTTCTTTTGCATTAGATACCCTGAAGTGTCTGTGCATTCCTGCTAGAGCACCTGTGATGGTACAACTTGGGGTCTGCATAAAAGATTATTGAACTTAACATGATCCTTGGTAGTACCTGTGCAAACAGGGAGGTTTTATTCAACATATAAATACCAAGAGAAACACTAGACTGCTGTAAGATTGGCTTATTCAGTATTTAAAATCAGATTTATTAGAAAATGTGGGTATTGCGATTTGATCAGTATGACAAAATTATAGAGATATATATTGATTATATTAATAATAGAGTTTTAATCTCTCACAGTCATATGTGCATGATTGTAGAGCAGCAGTTCCCATTTCAACCTCTGGTTTTTCTTGCTTTTGTGAACTGTATGTCAGGACAGTCATGTGCTGTTATCAGTGAGACTTCAAGTTCTGCAGAGAGGCAGCTGTTTGGTTAGTACATAATTTCCAATGGAGATCTGTCCTGATGTAGATAAGGATTAGATGATGGCAATTGGCAGGATTGCCTTTAAAAAGAGATACAGAGGTAGGCTCTTGACATGGGGTTTAACTCAAGATCCTTATGTGTTCTTTTTGCTTATGAAAATTATGATTGATAAAAATGAGGTTTTGAATAAACTTCACAAGTTTTGAAGAAAATGCACAGTATTACACTACTGTAGTTGCTGGTTAAAAGGTGCATACAGCAGTTTTATCTGTTAAAATAAGAATTATTCTGAGAAAGTATTGGAGTCACTCAAAATACCTTACTATACTGTCAGTAATAGCATCTTGAAGAAACATTCAGATGAGGGAAAATTGTGACATTTCACTCCTATATTTACACGAGATTTTCAGAATTGTTCTTAAAACATGTTTGGAGAAAGGTGGAGTAGGGAGAAAACACAGCAATTCATATGCTGATTCAGATTTATTGAAGTATTTGCGAGGCAGACATTCAGTGCTTCTTTTAAGCCTCTGGGGGAAAATATCAGTGAATAATAACAGTATAGAAGAAAAATAAACATTAAGGAATATTTTCCATTTCACAGAAAAAGCTTATATACTTGACAAAGTTACAGGACAGTTACCCTGTCATGCACCCCAGTTGCGAATTTTCATATGGCTGTGACTATCATTTTGAACTCCCCTTTTAGTGTCAGAATGGTGTCTTTTTGCAAAAGGAGTGTAGAGAGGAGATAATAAGAAGTTCTAGCGAAGATCTAGGATAAGATTTTTCGTATACAATATCTTGAAGAAAGATGTGAATAAAAAAAATTGATTTTTTCCCTCAGTTTTCTTATTTTCCATTACTCTCTCCTACTTTGTTTATCTTCTCTTTTTCTTTCCAAAAGCCCTTCAAACCTATTCTTTCCGAAAGCTCTTCAAACCATCATCTTTCATTTGATGATGCTTTGCTTCACCTCTTGCTCTGGCTCTAACATTGTTGTTCCCTTCCCATCTGATTCAGCTGATGCCAGGGATGATCATACATGCTGCTACTGTGTGTGGAGAAAAAAAGTGAGCAATCAGTTCAGCCAGCTAGTACAGTTAATCTGAACCTCCTTTTCTCTCCCTAAATGTTAGTTGAGGTGGGGGTGTATGCCAACTGTTTTATTTTGAGGTCTTGGTAACACCTTTCAACAGTGACCCAGTTTGCTGCTTCTATGAAGCTTCTAATGAGAGATGTCATGGTATCAGCCTTTCAAGAAAAAGCTAAGCTTGCCCTGTCTTAAAAGAGCTACTGGAAAGTTTTTGTGTAAACTATCATGGCCAGCATGCTGTAATCTCCTGATTAAATCTTTGTTATGAGTTGAGTAACTCAGAAGAAAGAAAATAGAGGGGGGGTGCATGGTAATCTGAATGGCTGTTTTAGCCTTCTCTGAAGGTATCTGGACTCTTTTGGCTGAGAATAGGTGGAAAACATCCTGTGCTACTTTATGAGCAGATCAAAAAATGCAAAAAACACATTTTCTTGTCGGGAAGAGAATTTGTGAGCACTAACCTGTAAGCCTTTAATTAGTATTTGGTTTTTCATAGCTTTCCTCACCAACATTTCGGGCAGTGTGGTTCTAGTTGTAAACCCTCTCTTTATTTCTATTGCTGTGGTCTTGTGAGGATTTCTGCAGCCATAACTATGAAAGATCTAGAGCACAGTGATAGGAATTGATAGAATAAGAATTGGAGGTGCAGTGATCTTTCAGGGTAGTACCTGGGGTATCTGTGTGCACCCTACACTGTTTACTCAGAATGGGTGGGTTTGGATTCATTGTAAAGTGTGTGCTTTTAATGTGATCTTCAGTCTTCTGCGGTCAATAAGGCACATTTTCAAATGAGGATTCGAGAAAAACCTACCCAGGGAATCAAGTACATTTATTGGTCCGTCTGCTAATAGCCTGGAAAGAAAAGTGCTCTATTTGTGAAAGAGATACAGCCATCAGAGTGTATTATGAGGTTTAATCTCTGTGTGTTTGGATGCAGGACAATTTTCCGATGTGTGGATTCTTGCTCTTCACAATACATTCTGGCTCATTAGTAACTAAGACAGAGATTAATGCTTTTCTGGAAGAAAAATATGTTCCTTAGAAGGATCTGTATTCTTTTTGCGTGCATCTACACAATAATTTTCAGTTAACTCAGTTGACAGCTTGGCAGATCTCAGTGACCATGGTCTAGATTAATGATTGGTGCTGATACTCTCCTATGTATATCTTGATCATTTTACTGGGATACCATGGATTGTATAAACAGGGAGGCACCCATCTGTGTGAAACCATTCATTGAATTTCTGATGTGACATTAACACTATAAAGATTTGTCAGGAATTTTTATTTTTTGTGGAACATCAAAAATAATTGAAGCCATGTCTCTCAGCTATTACAAAATCCTGGGTGTGGCTGGGGCTGTGCAAACACAGTGGGCTTCTGTTAATTTAATCCATTTGAATAAACTGCAAATCACTAATGAGAAGGCTTCTTCTGTTGGTATAGACTGTTACCATTTGGATGCTCTTCTGACATACCTGTGTTAGCATAACTTCAGCATAAGAAGCTTATAGGTTTTGATTGTAATGTTTTTCAAAATGTGTGACTTCACTGTGCAAAAGCTGGAGACTTAAACACAGCAATATGCTTTTAATGAAGAGAGTCACACTTTCTTGTGATTGTGTTTGCTTAACAAGAAAAGGATTTTTTCCTCTACATGTTATAATGTGCAGTACACCTGTGTTTTAAGTGTATGTGTTATCTTCTTGAGCTTTTTCACCCTTAAGAAGCTTGAAGTAAGAATTGCCCTATCCCTAATCCTTAATGCTAGAAACTAGAGGAAGGAGTGGTATATACAGACCCACAACAAGTCTGACTCAGCCATTTATAGGATAAGTAAAAAGGAATTTAAAAACATCATGTTCTCTATATGCTCATTATTTCGTTCAGACGCTCTTTAAGAAAACTGAAACTAATGTTTGAATAAGCATTTTGAATATTCTGTTAAAACGTAGTCGTCCTCTACTTGGCTTGTAATTGCACTAGTCATTTTATATAGGAGTGTGGAGGTATCTAACTCATCTCTTTTTTTTTTTTTTCTCTCTTCCTAGTTAATGGACTAATGACGCTTGGATTCGCAGGTGAGCTTTACTTCAGAAATTCAAATTTCTGTTTTGCTAATGGTTGACATTTGAGAAACACTTCCATCCTATCTCATCTCAATTAGTCAACTGTCATGCATTTTTTACAACTGGTCTTGTCCATTGGCTGTATGCAAAGAGAGTGTTTTAGTGTTTTGTAAATGTCATTATCAATAGTGATGGTGAAACTGTAGAATTATTCATGATTTTGAACTCTTCTGCTCAGGGGTTTAGACAGAAACTCTTGTGTCATCAGGTTGTGCTCAAGTGACTCTGATAGATGGGTTTTTTTTTCTGTGGCCCTGCAAAACACTGAAGTTTTAAATACAGACAACCAAAAATACCAAGGGCATTGGAAATCCATTCGAACACCCTGCTGGGAGGGGCTGGAGTAAATTGTCACCACATGTGACTGAGTGGAAGAAAAACTTATACTCTGTTGGATTTGGTTATAAATCAAATGATAGCTGGCTGTTTAGAATACCCTGCCAGAAAAAGCAGCTTTGAGTAACTTTTGTCAAAGCATGAGTGCCGGATTTAAGTTGCGAGCTATGCAATTTTCATATCTGGTTTCAAATTCTGCACAGCTTTAGCATTCATCTGCAGGTCTAGCTGTGGAAAGTATAACTGGTAACTGCTGCATCTGCCAGATGAATTGACAGGAACACTTAAGTAGGCAGGACCCATGTTACCATGTTAATTTCCCATGAATAAAATTATACTGCACCTGTGTGGTAATTTTCGCCATTTCTCTCAGTGGTGATTAATTGTAGTTCAGAACTATGAATACCTCCTCTCCCTAGTGTGAATATATTCTCGGTGAAAAAAAATTTTAGGAGTAAATTGTCTGTTCTTCTTGGCTTTATTCTTAAAAAAAAGTTGTTCCTCCAGAGTTCTCAGGAGGATTCCCTGATATACCAATTTGTTAGGGTTGCAGTTTTGTTCAGGTAAATGCACTTCTTGGATTTGAGCTGCTGTGCAGGGAAAAAAATTACACAGGTTTATTTTCTGACTAATTTAATTTAGGCTTTTGTATTGAAGATGTTTATATACACGTATTTACAGGTAGTTTTCAATGTTAATGCATTTTTTGTACAGAAGAATGGTCAAAATAGTGGCATCTGTAGAGGTAAAGCAAGACATGTTTAATGGCTTGATCAAAACAAAATGTTTCAGGCTTATCAAAATGAAATACATTAGCCTGAAGAGAATTTTTTCAGAATTTAAATTTTGTAAGAAATACCAAATATTACTTTTTTACTCCAACACAGGCATGTGCTGGATAGGAAAAACATTTGACTGACTAAATATACTGGAGTTGCCATTATAGGTTGAAAAAGTTACAGGCTTGCTCCAGGTTAACTCTTTGTTTGCAAGTAGCTATATGCTGTAATTTCAGCATTTGATAATTGTAGATAATTCATAGAATTATAAATAGTTTATGTTGGAAAAGACCTCTATGATTGAGTCCAACTGTTACTCCAACACTGCCAAGTCCACCACTAAAATTTGTCCCAAAGTTCCACATCTACACATCTTTTAAATACCTCCAGGAGTGGTGGCTCAACCACCTGCCTGGGTAGCCTGTTCCATCCCTTTTGGTGAAGAAATTTTTCCTAATATCCAATGAAAACCTCCACTGGCACAACTTGGAGCTGTTCTCTCGTTTGTTACTTGGGAGAAGAGACCAAACCCTGCCTGGCTACAGCCTCCTTTCAAGAAGTCATAGGGAGCAATAAGGTCTCCTTAGCCTCCTTTTCTCCACACTAAACTCCAAGGTCCATCAGCCACTCCTCATAGGATTTGATCTAGACAATTCCTTTAGTGGTTATACTAAAGAAAAAGCTGTGATTGTGGAAATTCACAACCTTTAGCTGGTAAGAGATACAAATATTTCCAATGTTAAAGGAATTTCACAGTAATATAGTTAGTTGAATGTGATACATCTGTTTAAGCTTGAAAAGTGCTTTCTACACTGAAATTTGGGGTTGGGAGATCCAGTTAGCTTTTAACTAAGAATGCAAATGGATTAAGTATGAGTAGTAGCTAAGTAAGACTAGAAAAGTCATTAGATAGGCTCCTCTATGCTAAGTTTAAAAGGCAGTACTATATATGGTAATCTTTAGTTTTTTATACCAAGTTATGTTTCTAATGTATTTATGTAAATACGTATTTTGTCTATTTTCTAAAATCTCTTAGAAAATTAAATGCTGAGCTTATGAGAATGTAAGTGGCAAGTTGGACTGTGTGAACAAATTTGAGTGATGTGTTTTGTACTTCTATTTCAGTGTTTGTGATTAAAGGTGCTTCTGATGTTTCCTAGGTGCACGTCAACAGACTGTGCTCTGCAATGAATCTCTCATGTTAGAAAAGTTGCCTGCCTGTGGAAAATCCTTTGAAGAGATGATGAAGAAAGTGGACTCAAAAAAGTGGTGCAACCTGACAGAATTTATCATGTAAGAGTTAGTTTTGGTTTTAATAGTTTTAATAGTTTTAGTTTTAATAGTTCTTCCCTAATGCATATAAAATATTTCTGTTCCAGAAAATAGAAAACCTTCTTTATCTTGTTGCCACTTGCAGCAGGCTAAGCTGTAGCACTTAAGCCCTGCAGTGAGGCTGTGTGCACACAGAGACTGAACTCAAACAGTATGCAAAATAGTCCACTTTAATGAAAACTAACCAATGGACTATTTTATACCAGCTGGTATTAAATTACCTCAGACAATTGTGTTCACATTTAATCTATATTTCTGTGCCTTTTAAGCAAATGTTCCCTAAATAATTTCTTTTCTGTGAAACCACTAAAGCAATAATGCTTTTAGTATCATGCTGTTCTCTCTCTTGACAGCAAAGCAGTTTCCTCCTCTGATTTCCTTTTTTTCAATAAGATGACACTGTTTCAGAAATTCACCTCATGTGAAATTGCCCTATCCAAATTTAAAGTGATTTTTCCTATTGAACCTGCTGTCATTTGTTTCTTTGCCTGCCAGCTAGCATGGAGAGAGTGAGCAACCCCCCATTCTGTTTGGATGTCTAAAATACTACAAGACTGACAGTAGTGAGGGTGGCATTATTATTCTCTAATCTCTTTTCCTGTTCTGTAGTTACTGGAGATATTTAAACACTCCTCTATAAAGCTGCACACTTCAAATTCTGATCTGGAGAAAACCCACAGGGTTTATGAAACTGGTGGCATTTTTGGCTTTGTGGAGCATCTGCTTCTTAAGACCATGTCTGCTCAATGCATAATGCCTGGTTTTTGGAAGCACTGAGTATCCTCTACACCAACTGAAATCAGAGGAAACTGCAGATGTTCAGCACTTCGGAAAACAAGACTCAGGTGAACTAGAGCTGGTATGGTTCGAGCCATCCTGAAGCAGAACATCTTCCTGCATTTGAAACCGTGCTGGTGCAGTTTCTGGAGGCTGCTCTGGAGGCAGAATAGCCCTAAGCCAGCTGTCCCCAGACCTGCTACGGTGTCATTGAGCCCCAAATATGTTCTCGTAGGTTTGTTGGTCTTGTGTCCTGTTCAGTGTCATGCTGTGTGATACAAGACTTTAACTGGCTGATCATCAGCATACTCAACAGATAATGAAATATTGGACTGCAGTGCTATGTTGCAGCAGCTCCTCATGACTCCCTTAGTGCCAACACCTGTGTTGAAGTACCCCTGTTGATAATGTTTCATAATCTGACAGTATATTATCAGTTTAGATGCTGTTCCTTCTTAGCACGTTTATTTGCCCACCTTGATGACTTTAAAATCTTGCAGTCTGTTAAAAGCTAGATTCTTAAATCTTATGGCACTGGAGGGAAAGATGCACTCATGCAGCTCTCTCCAGCTGTGGGGACGAGCAAGAAGAGGTTTGCTCTTCTAAACCAGCTTGCAGAAACCACAGTCAAATCTGACAGAGAAGTGTGTGTACACAAAGAAAAAGAAAAATCGTGCAGTGCTGGTACTGCTAAATTTATTTAATACATACCTATACATTATGGAACAATAAATTTACTTTTATAACTCTTTTAGGTACAAGATGTTTTATTTATTTTGAGGGAAACACTGTAATTTTGCTCCATTTTATCTTCATTACAATTGTTTTAGAATCACAAGATTTCTTTGCTGATACCTGGTTTGAATTGATAAGTGACCTCAATTAATGGGATTACTTGCAGCAGTGAAAGGTACCTAAAGGAGCCAAAATATTAGACTGAACCTTTACTAATCCAGATGAAAAAACAGGTGGCTTTTTGCAAGACTTCTGCTAAAATTTCTTCAGTAATTTGCATATTTTGGTGCACAAATTTTTTAAGGTTTGGAGGTGACTGAAGTCTCTGAGTTAGAGTTAAGAATCCACCTTGATTTTATTCTTTCCAGTTGTGCTACTGCTTGGTGTTGTTTTCATTCCCTGTACAAGAAAATTTTTCTGAAGAAGCTGATCAGTCTGAGGCTTTGATAATTTTTCCTCAAAAGCAGTAGCAGAATTCAAGGCTCTTACAGAAGAAAAATATTTTACATTTTTTCATAATACACATCTCTAAAAAAATATTTTTTTATATTTTTCAAGTTCTACTTTAGAAGAGAGTAGCAAGAGGAACTTGTTTTGAAGTTTATCTCCTGAATCAAGGATTAATCAAGCATTAGAAATCTGATTACAAACTTATCATAAGGGTCCATTGCACTGAAGAAGCAGCAAATATGCATCTACCGTTAAGATTTTTACTCTTTTGAGAATAAACATTATTATTTGATGCATTCTGTAAGAAGAAAATAGAATCACAGGATGGCCTGGGTTGGAAGTACCTGTTAAGATCTTCTGGTTCCAACCCCCATGCCGTGGGCAGGAACACATACAGGCTAATTTATTCCAGCTCATTGGAGGAGCCCTGAGAGATGGGACAGAAACACTTATTACTCTGGAGTAATCTGACAAATTAATGAAAAACTGGTGTATCTAGCCATGTGCACTTAAAATTCAGATGTTTAAACCTGGTAGTACTAGTTTGTGCTGATTTTATATCTATGCTCCAGCAGTAAAAATTAGTCAGCCTGGATCAGATAGTGGGTTAAAACTGAGTTTTATATAAAAGAAACTGTTTCTTCATGCAGTAATTTCTACATGGTGCTTTTCACTTGGAAATAAATCTTTGTAACTTATATTGAAATGTAACAGTTAATGGAAATTGGCTAATTTTCTAAATTCTTTGTTTCATGTAGGAGTTTAGCTCTTCAGTGTAAATGGCTGCCCTTTGCTTATGGGATTGCAAATAACAATTATCTGTAGTGCTTCACCATTTGGCCAAACATGTGTGAGAGAATTTGAAGGGACTCCAATTTGCTGTAACCTAATTAAACTGTAAGATTTTCTGACATCTCTGACATTCTTAACAAACTTGTGTTCTTTAAAAAGCAGCCTTTTCGCTGATATGAACAGATGAGGCTTCTGTGTATGGCAGCTGGTACTGCAAAGCGGTATGAGAGTTTTAGCCTCCACAGCTGATATTGATCTTGCTGGAAATATTAGCTGATCACATATAAACAGTAAATTCTCAGGTAAAGTTTTACAGAAGCACTATTACATGAATGTTTCCCTATTGATTTTTGCATATTCCCATGAGAATTTGCAGCTAGTTAAGATACAAGTGCTCTGCGTCAAATTGTCCAAAGGTATTTGAAAGCTTAAGTATGATGAGGGATCAAATGAGATTTTAAAATATTTTAAGTCATTTAGACATGGTGGGTTTCAGTGGTTCTAGCTTGGATATCAGACTGTGAAGGGCAGCCACAAACGGCTTACAAGAAAGGTAAAAACTTCAATACACAGCCAGAGAGAAGAGAAGGAGTTTGCCTAGACATAGTTTTGCTGAGGCCTTTAGATTATTAAGAGAGACCTCTGAAGATGAAAATACAACAAGGTTGTTTAAAAGACTCAAAGTTATGATACATGGCAAGCAAATAAGCAGACACTAAACTGTAGGTGAAAGCTATATGAGGAATTAACAAAGGCAAATATACTTTTCATTTGCCAGAAGACTGGAAATTGCAGGAAGGTTTTTATTTTTCATGTGTAATATTTTTGTTATGTCTACTTATAGTAACAGGTATGTTAATAGTGCATCATTACATATAATAACTTTGTGTTATATTTCTGTATTATCTTCTTTCTTAATATTTAGCAACTACAGCTGAATATGTAAAATCAACTACTGTCCATGAGTCAAAATTCATTATTAAGTCAGACTTTTTTTTAGTGTGCTGTGATAAATCCTGGTGTGGGACTACAGTTGAGAGGCCAGGTATGACTAATTCCTGAAGCAAGTGGCCAGATGAAGGCGGGAGTGCCCAGAGCTGTCTTACATGAACCTGAAAAAATGTTCCTTATTGTAACTGCTTAGATTACTTTCTATTCTTAGTTCATGAAACAGTTTTTCAAATACTTCTGACTGGATCCTGGAAACAATTTAGCTACAAACAAACAGTCTCTAAGCAAATCTGCCTGTGTCTCCTAGGCCTAACCCCTGTGGAAATGTGGGACCAAAATGTACTAAAGATGATTTTCAGTGGCTTGTTAAGCTTTTGGCCTGCTCCCAAGCACCAGTCTTCTCTCTTCTGAATCACCATTTTCTAAATATTTCTGAGTGTAATTACCAGTATTTCAGTATTTTTGAGGCGAGAGAGGTGGCTGTGGCCATGTCTGCAGTGTTGCATAATACAGGCCACACAGTCTGCCCATTAGTCACTATTCTAAACCCTGTTGAGTATATTATGGAAAAACATCAAATCTTCATTTAAAAGATTAGTATTGATCCATTCCATCTATAAACAGATTGTGTCATCTGTTACAGGTGAGACATTCTCTTGTTTCAAGCCAATATTACTGTTGCAGCACTCATCTCACAAGTGTCTAAGGTTTCACACCTGCTACTTTGGGAGCTCCCAGTCAGTCATTCTGTGTTTACCAGCCAAATAATAGGTGTGGGTTTAGAGTCCAAGGGTTTTCACCAATTTGTGCAGCAATTTGTGTTTTGGAAGAGATTTCTGGTAAAGTAGTGCACGTAACACGTCAGATCTCAATTTTCTGTTTAAGAACTGATTGTAACAAACTTCTTCCTCCAATCCCTACGGTTCTTTTTACCTATTTTCACAGCTCTAGGAGTCCCTAATTTGCTGTGAGGTAGTGGCTGTGTGACATTGCTTTACAACACCTGGAAGATGTTAAAAGTCTGATTTTTCTGATATTTTAAATTTCAGTTCATAGGAGAGGGCAAGCTTTTTCCTTAACTGTACATGTAAAGCAGATTCCTTGCAGGTATACATGTACTTGATGAAATTCCCTGCTTTGCTGTGTGCATGGTCCAAGGTCCGTGCCCACCGTAAATAACTATTCTTTTTTCGCTCCAGCTTTAGTGTAGTTTTCCCACAACGCTTTGCATGAAATGTTAATTCTATAAACAGTTTCAGTCCCATTGAAGATCATGAGGGAGTCCACCCAAGTTCTGTACATAAGCTGAGGATTTGAAAAACAAATTAAGGGAAAAAAAATCTGTATGACTAAATTTGATGTAATTTGGAAAAGTAATCCCGTGGCTCAAATTTAAAGTCAGTGGGAGTTTTGCCTGTTACAATTTGGCCCAACTAAGCTAACTGTAAAAGTGCCTAGTTTTCAAAGAAACTTAATAAAATATTCCATAAAAGAAAGCCAGATTACATTAAGATCAATGGAAAGGCAAATTCTGGAAGAAACATGTGCAGCCCAAAATGAAATTATATGCCCACACTTCCTAAAGCTTGGAGCTAAGAACCTCTGCTGGCTGAGTATGTATGTAAGAACCCTCCAAAGTGAGTAATTTTCTTGATTGGTTATCTAAGTTTTTTCATCTTCCCCACTGACTGCTGCAGGAAGCCTGATCTAGACATGATCAGTGATTATATCCAGCTGCTAATGACAAAACTTATACAGAAGAGGAATGTACTGTGAAAATCATAGAATCACTGAATGGTTTGGGTTGGAATGGACCTTAAAGATCATTTGGTTCCAAGTTGTGGACTGGGACATCCTCTGCTAGACCAGGTTGCTCAAAGCCTCATCCAACCTGTTCCTGAGTACTTCCAGAGATGGAGCATCCACAGCTTTTCTGGACAACCTGTTTTAGACAGTAAAGAATTTCTTTCTAGTATCTAATCCAAACCTACTCTATTTCAGTTTAAAGCCACTCCCCCTTGTTCTGTTACTACTCTCCTTCTCTGCTTTCTTTAGACCCCTTTAGGTACTGGAAGGGGCTGTAAGGTCTCCACAAAGCTTCTTCTGCTCTTAAGATTAACAACCCTAAATGTTTCAGCCTGTCTTCAGAGGAGAGATGCTCCTTTTAATTTTCCTTTTTAAAAGTGGGGATTGTTTCCTCTTTTCCAATGGGAACTTCACTGAACTGCTGTGACTTCTCAAATGTGATGGATAGTGACTTAATCACTTAATCTGCCAGTTCTTTCAGGACCTGCAAATGCCTCTCATCAGGTCCTGCAGACCTTCAGCTTCCTTACATATTTTTGAACCTGGTCTTCTACTGTGGCTAGTTCTTCATTCTCCAAATTCCTGCTTTGCCTTCTGCAAGTTGTGGGGTGTGACTGGAGCATTTGCCAGTGAAGATCAAGGCAAAAAAGTCATTCTCAGCCTTCTCCTTTCCTGGGTAACAACCTCTTCCATTTCCTTCCAGATAGGGTTGGCATATTCCCTAGCATCAAATCTCAGTACAAATCCCTAGTGAATATCTCAGACAAACCACTGGGTTTGTTTTGCAGCTGAGGTGAGCCACTGATTGGTGTGAGCTGATATGTTCCCATGGTAATGGTCTCACTATTAGAAAGCTGGCACCTTTGGTTCATTCTTTTAAGTACTGTCAGAAAAGTCTTGATTCTGGATTTTTGCATGTGATTTTCTCATGTGAAAGGCAACCTGAGGCTGCTGGAAACTGGATGTTTGAGTGACCAGCACATGAAATTTTAGATCCAGAACAGTACTGATCAGAGGGACTCCCACTTTTCCTCATTTGTGTCATGTAGTTGAGATCCATATCCCTGTAGACAGACTAGTACATTGGTTATAGTTTACTTTGGGCAAAGTCATGATAAAAGTGCTGCAAATCACAGATGTGCTTGCACAACAAAAGGCCATCATATTGCCTGGTCTCTGGGTGATTTTCTACAATATTGTTGCCAGAAGTTCTGTGTGTGTCTGAAGAACAATATCTGCAATTTTTCCCCTGAAGATCTAACTGAGAAGGGTGATCAAAATCCCACATTTAGCCAGCTGTAAGTTCTCCCAGTTTTGTTAGTTCAGGTTCTATAGGAGATATTCTTTGTCAGCTCAGTGTCTCTGTGAAGTAAGGTTGAGTAAACCTGCACTTTGTATTCCTCATGTCAGTGTAGCTGATTTATGGTTTAGTGTTTGGTGGAGTATAGAAAAAGGACTGGTATGGTAGACACCAGCATTTGGTCTTTTTTGGTAGGATTGTCTTCCTTTGAGCTTCTCATAGAGATACAGTTGCTGCTTTTTTTTAAGCTCTCAGTGAAAGCTGAGATGATGATACTGATATTTAATCTTTTTTACCTGTGTATTTCTTTCACCTCTTTACAAATCCAAACTTACAGTATTTCTGTACTAAAAAGGCCATCTAAAAACTCCCAGAGGTCATGGCAGCAATGGCAAAACCAGGCTAGTAACTGTTACTCCAAGAACATACTATTTTCCTTCTGTGACTCATGCCTTTCTTTTCAAAAGCAAAGCAAAGCAGCCTATAAATCAGTTAGGTGTGAGGAACTAAAACAATGGAAAAGAATGTTGTATTTAAGCGCTTGTGTTGCCATCATGCTGGTAGCTGACAATAGCAATTTTTCATTGCAGAAATAATAATGCTTGTCATCTATTATTTAAAACATTGGGAATGAAAGAAACCCAAAGTTTATAAAATCTCATGGAGTAGCCAGGTACAGGGTTGTGCTGGAATGTGTACAATCATGTGCTCTTTTGGGATCAGCCATCCCAAAAGTTACACTATGAAGTTAATGCAAAGGCACAGTTGGTCCTGTAGTGGGCCTATAGTAGAATATCTTCTGTAGGAACTTTATTTCAGATCGTGCTTTCTTATGAAATGTATTGGCTTTATTTTATATTGTGTAGATAAGAATATATCCCAATGAATATAAATAAAGTGGTTAGCTTAAATTCAGACACCAGGGCTCACCATGAGGTAGGAATACTTCATTTTCTTATAACTGCTTTCCTTCTGATGGATGGAAATACGGTTCTTCAGTGCAGTTATAATTATCACCTTTACTATAAAGAAGAAGCACAGACATTTTATATAATACATGGTTGTGCAAATAAAGTCTGTATTTGATAATGCCAAGTGAGGTATTGGAAATGCTTTGGATACTAATTTCTAATATTTTTTTCTCTCTTTAGTGCAGAATTGCAGCCATGAGTTTCTAAAACTGTGTTTGCTGTGGCCATCTTACATTATGCAGAAGGATGGTGAAAAACATTGATGAATGTTGAATTTTTAGTGAATTACTCTGACTTCGGAATTGTAATGCTAAATTAAGAACACTGGCATTTCTAAATTCTGTGATGACCTGCAGACCACTTTGCTTATAAAATGCAAAGCCATCAGTTTGTTCTGCAGCATATTACAGACATGTTGTGCTACAAACTAGCAAAGCCTTACCAGTTTTTTTTTCTGATGAGATTTCTTGGGTTTTCATTTTAGACACTGAAAAATCATGCTTTTTGCAAGCAAAACCTGCTTTGAAGAGCTCACTTGAAACTGGTAAATTGGTTTATTGTAGAGAATTAGGAAAAGGTTGCCAATATTTTAGGAGGCTGCTGAATTATTTACCCCAACTACCAAGAACTCAGATTTGGTGAGCTAAAACTACGTGTTTGTTATTTAGACCACAATACATGTTGTAATCACAGTCAACAAGAGCCACCATTCAGGGATACCAATGCAGTGGAATAAGGAGAAGAGAAAACAACTGGAATTTGTTATTTGTCATGGATAACTTTTTCTTTGTTAAACCACAGGAGACATTGGGCCTTCCATTACAAAAACGTATCATGACCATATCATACCTGAATAATGTGCTTTTTCAGCCTATTATCCATATTTTTAAGGTTTTTAAGAGCTTAAGTCTCTCTGTTCTTCAGTTTATGAATAATTTTGCAAATCTTTGTGAAAGGTTTGTTAGTATGAAAAAAGAGAAGGATCTTCTGAGTCTGCTGCTAAGTAGGAAGTCAATTACCTTTTCATTATCAAAAACTGAAAACTTCCCAGTTTTTAATGTTAGGGTTCAGTTTTTCAAGTGCTTTTTTCAGCAAGTTTTAACACCTGTTACTTTTTTTTGAGTCTTTTTTTTTTTTTTTTTTTTCTTTTTTCTTTTTCTTTTTTCTTTTCTTCCCCAAAAAGGGAGTGAAATCTGGCATTTCTCAAGAGGTCACTGATATAAATACCAATATTTTCTTAAAGTTCTAGAAGAATTTTCAACATTGGTGAAGTCAATGTCACCTGAAGATCCCAGTAACAATATTTTAGCAAGGGTGCTGTGAGTCAAATTGATGTGTACTTGAGTTGATGCCTTGGACTAATGGTGAAAGCTTACACTCACAAGGTGGCATCAGTATGTCAGTGCTCATATTTCCAAGTCAACTAACAAATAGTTAAGGATATGAGAATATAGTAATTCTAAGTCACTTAGAAAAAGATAATGTAAGCAATTCAGAGGTGATGTTAGGAAGCAGTCTGCTGTTTATCTCAGGACTGTCAGCTGATATGCCTTTCAACATCTTTCATGACCTTTTTAAATTTTATTGTGGTAAGATCAATAATTGAAAACAGTCTTCATGGAGCTTAGAATAAAATGCTGTATTTTAAAAAATCCCTTGCATAAGATTTCTGTGTAAAGTTACTTGGTGGTAAAATAATATGGTATAACTTGATAGACTGGTATGAATTATGCAATGCATATATAATGGACAGTATATTTTTAGAGGCAGTGAAAATGAAAATATAAATGTATTATGAAAAGGAAAAGTTAATGCAAACTTTTCTGTTACTTCTGGTTTGCAAAACAATTTCTACTTTCTTGTTTTCTAAATGGACCAACCATGAACATACAGTAATGGAGATTAACTCAGCAGAGACAAAAAAATAGTTTTTCTTGCTCTGGGCTACATGTGGTATTATTCATGTGGTTAACTGTTGACAACACAATACGTATGAATTAACACTAATATGTTTCGTATTCAGGGTCTTGTTTCAATTACAGAGGTTTATTATGTAATAATACTTTTTAAAAAGAAGTATTTTACATGATTAATTGCCAAGTCTCTGTCATTTCTATTTGTCTTTACAGAATAGTATACAATTCAGTGTTGGAAAGTAGTTCCAAGACAAGAAATAGGATCTTTGGTACTCTTAAGCAGATAAGTCAACTTCTTCAGCCTGTTGCATAATCTGCAGAAGGCAGACACATGTTGCTGGCTGCATTGACAAACTTGTAGGCAATGGATGAGGTGCCTGTAGTGCTTATAAAAAAGAATAGAGATATGGCAGCTTTGTAAAATTATAAATTTTCTCTAAGATAAGCACTGAGTATAGAAGGAGTGGAAATCAAAAGTTGTCAAGGCATAGTGCATTGATGAACAATTATGGGCACAATTCTTTGCAGCTTTCAAGAAGCTGATGTTTTGCCTTTCTCTCAGATATACAAAAATCTTTCTTACATTTCACTGACTGCTAAAATGTACCATTTCATATTAAGGTATTATTATAAAATAAACATAGAAATATTAAAATGAGCTTTCTGGCATCTATAATTGGGTTCTCTGTCTGCCTGTGGGACTGGGAGTTATCAGTGAGGCACTGAGTCTGATTTTTACCTGCAGGAAGGTAGCTTAAGAAGCACAGTGATTTTAATATGGTTCTATATTATGTATAATTTACCATGTTGCACTGTAATCTATCATGGATTTTTGCTTCCTGTTACTAGCGAGTATATCTATCTAATATATATCTAGGCCGATTTGTGGTATACAGGGATAAGGTATTAGTATTTCTACTTACAAAAAATAGGTGCAAAAATAAGTCAGCTTCTTTCTGCTGTTGGCTATTTCTATGCAGGGAAGCAGATTTTAACCATCACTGTGTAAATAAGTCATTGTTTTCATCAGCCAAAGAGGAGTTTGATAAAGGCTCAGAAAATACCCTACTACTCACAGTGCTTAAATATTATCAGACCCTGTAACAGCTTTCTTGTGTCAAGGGTTTGTAACGTTTCACGTGTCATGTGCCATGTTGCATTGTTCTTCCTCAAACTGAGGTAGAGTTTAGCTGAGCCCAAGAAGAATATGATTGAACTTAGCAGATCCAGGAGCTGAGAAACACCTACCTTACCCAGGTGACACTCTCAGGATGCTGGGTCCCTCTCCTTCTGGTCTGCAGACAGTCTGGCTGCACATTGTCCGAAATCCCCTGACATCATATTTTTTGCACTTGCTTAGGAGGTTGCTGGCTTACCCTTGAGCAACTCCTGGGAGTGTTTCAACTCTCAAATCTTTCATACACTCTTCGGGATAAGGAGTAAGGCCCTTTGGATCTGTTTGTGTATGTGAGATATTGGAACAGTCTTGGGAAGCCATGAAGCACAACAAGAAGTTACATAAGGAGAGGAAATGTGTCTTTTCCATCGCAAGTAAGAGGGGAAGACATAAGGAAAAAAACACATTGAATGGTGAGCATGCTGTGCTGTCAAAGTCACGCTAAAGCATAATCATATACTTGAATAGTAGATAAGCAGAACTTTTCTATATTATGTTTCTTCCTTAGGGGTCTTTATGTTTCATTTTAAATCAATTTCTAATGTTGTTACCATTCCTTTGATTTTGTGGTTAATTTTTCATCAGTTTTGGTCTTGTTTGTGAACTCTCCATGCCTAGATTGCAATTTCACATAGTTGTTTATTATGCAAGACTGCAAAAAGGATTTATTCTTTAACTAGTCCAGTAGATGACATAGTCTTGAACTTTAAGATCTGTAATTAGTCAACTGACTTTTGACTCCCATTATTTCTGCTCTGCTTGGAGCAGAACATAACAGCCACTCTCCTCCCAAAGCAAGTGGCTTTTTTAATTACAAAATTTTTTTCAAGTTTATGTAAAACCCATTTTCCATAAATAATCAGGAAAAGTGTACATTCTTTACATGCTCATAAAAATTATGTGAGGAGGGTTATGAAAATGATGATGAAAAGTTCGACTTAGAGGCAGATTAATTGTTGGTTTGTTTTCTTTTTTACTTTTTTCAATCTGTGGAGATGCTGCAGTGAGTGTTTCTCAAAGCGTAAGCCTGATTGACTAATGATTTCTATTTCACAGTTGCATATTACCAGATATTTCTCTCCCCTCTTTCCACTTGAAGAAATAGTGCTGTGGTATTATAAACGGTTTGTGCTACTTTGGTCTAAGTGGAATCTAGTAACAGCTTCCACTCAGCAGGTGACACTTTAATACTCTTTAATATCCTCATAAAAATGGAATATGAAGCAGTTGTTTGTAGATATAAGCTGGAATGAAGGAGGCCCCTTCTTTTATTTCTTTCCCTGTAAGTTTTTGTCTGTTGGTCGGAAAAATGATTGCTTGGCTTCATGGTGGCTTGTTTTGAGTGTCTGTCTGGAGGCCCAGCTGTGGAGCACCAGTCTGAATCAGAGCCACATTTTCTCTGTTCACCTGTCAGTTTGGTTCATGTAGATGGAAAGAAAAGCCTTGAGCTCCTGAAATGGGGCATGAGCTCAGAGCAGTTCCTAGCTAGCAACTTCCCTCCTGACTCTGGCTCCTCCCCAGGTATTGGATGATTGGATTGAAGCTGGCTGAGCATTTAATTTTGGAAGCAGTGGTGGAATGATGGTTTTATCAGGGAGTTGGAACATTCTGAGAAGACTGGAGACAAATAAGCTCTTATGTGTAGCAAACTTTACAAGGTGAATGAACAAAGTGAATGATGTATTTGGGAGAAAGTGGAACCAACTCAACAGGTGAATGTGTCAGTGGCTGACCCAAATGCCTGCATGCACCAAGAGCACTTACACTTGCACTGACTGGAGTGAGGATTGTGCATATCCATGGTGACTCAGATGGAAATGCTTTTGGGAAGGGTTGAGCTGAGATAGATACAAGGACAGTGTACTATTTGCATGTCTCTCCGTCACTACAGTGGCAGATTTGAGTGTAATGCTCTACTAGCTTCCTTTTTTTGTGAGGCTTTTTTTTTGCTAGGGTAAACAGCACTGTGGGACTTAAGCTGTACAAGGTACTAGTTGTCTTGGACTTCCTTCCTTGGCAGGGGCATTTTAAAGGAAGCTGTCTTGTGCATCATGCCCTACAATTATTCCAGTGTTTCTACTGACTATCTCTAAGCATGCAGAACTTTGATTTGAAATGGAACATGACCATAAATAGTAGGAATGTGCTTTCAGAGGATGTTACTGGCTTTTCAGGGCTCTCATCTCTGTCATGCTTGGCCTTTGAAGGAGAATATGCACCAGAAAATGGTAATGGTTTTCTTAATGACACTGAGGGGAGATGCACAGCTGATGGGAAAGAAAAGAAATCCAGATCTTAGCCAGATATTGCCCTTGCCCTGTTATTGTGTTAAGTAATCTGAATTCAATAGAGAAATAACTGACTATAATAGAGAAAAAGTAGATCAGGTGGCAGACATGCCTCTGCCATTTTCAGCACTGAGAAGTGTTTACTGGAGATCCAAAGATGGTCTTATAATTTGGATCTGAAATTTTAAATGCTTCATGCTTCCCTTCACATGTTACAATACAAGGTTTAAAATTTTAGTTGTAAAATTTCAAATATTGTTGTGCACAAAAACATGTGATGTGTTTCAATGCTTGCTCCCAGAAACACTGTCTCCTTTGGTGAGAAGCCTAAAAAAATTAAGGGCTTTCACTAGTTGACCAACTTAAAAAAAAACTTCAAAACTTGATCCATAAGAAGAGATTTTAAAAATTTGCATTTCCCTAACAGAATCACAAGCCTGATGTGTTTGACTGTAAGGGATAGGTATGTAATGATTCTTATCATGCTGTTAAGGATATCTTCCATACATCATCAGTGATGGCTACTTATGAGATACTGTGCTTATAAGAAGTTGGGTATGTATGCTTAAATGTTTGTGGGATTAGGATTTGCCTTGCTCTTCTGATTTTTGTCTAATTCAAGGGAGTTACAGGATTTGCTTCTGAAGACATGATGTAGGTAGTTGTAGCCAGCTGGGGGTTGGTCTCTTTCTCCAGGCAGCAACTGACAGAACGAGAGGACACAATCTTAAGCTGTGTCAAGGGAAATACAGGTTGGATATTAGGAGGAAGTTTTTCACAGAAAGAGTGATTAAATACTGGAATAGTCTGCCTGGGGAGGAGTCACCATCCCTCGATGTGTTTAAAAGGAAACTGGATGTGGCCCTCAATGCCATGATCTAGTTGAGGTATTAGGGCTGGGATGGACTCGATGATCTTGAAGGTCTCTTCCAACCTACACATTCTGTGATTCTGTAGTGATGGCTTCAGAGACTACTTCTCCTTTTACTGGCTGTTCTCCAAAAATAGGCCAAGTGTAGAACTAAGTAATCATTAAAATCTAGGTCAGGAGTGGTGGAAGGTAAAGCCTACTTGCCAGTTGAAGCTTCTGGCTTGGTAAAATTCTGGTGCTACGAAATATTTGATTTTAATGATGTAGTACCTGATGTCAGGCTACATTTACCTTCTTGTTCTACATTTGCATAATGTGTGGTTTCTGTTGCTCATTAGATGTGGATATTAGGTGTATAAAGTGACTGCTTACATCTACAGTTGCCCTTTATATTTACATTTTCTGTCTGTATCTTTAGGGAATTAAAAAACAATGTCATAATAGTTGTGCATTTTTTGGTTTTTAGTTAGGTTTATTCAACCATTTAGCATTTTCCAGACAGCTGTTGATGTGAAATTAAAGGTGGAGATCTGTAATTGCTTCAAAGAATACCAGAACCTGTTTATTATTTTTGACCCAAGTGAGTAAATCTGTCACAATGTCCATTATTTAGTGCCATGAGAGTGAATTATACTTCATAATTTTGTCGTTAAACCAGTTTCACCCCTCCCCCATCCATTTCCTTCCTTATGTTTTTGTAGCACATTATTTTCTTGAGGCTGAATTCTGTATTGCAGCTGCACAGCAGTAGGTCTGATCTGATTAGGGAGGTAAAAATGTGACTGTGAGAATACTCATCTTGGCAGAAGATACGTGATTAAAAGAATGGTGAACAAAGACGGAAATCTGTTTGGAGAGATGTTGAATGAGAAAATCTCAGAAATATTCCACCATATTTATAGGCTCCTAATTCACTATAAAATTAAAGCTGTCCTTTTAACATGGTGGTGAAACTGCAGGAAATTGTCATCTTTAAGGTTTGAATCCTTATTTGAAGTTGTTACCAGGCTGTTACACTCTGAAGTTCTATACAGTCTGGCTGCATCTCACATAAGAATTTTTATTTTTGTGAGGTTTTTTGCTACTTCCTGCCTGCACTTCATCTGAAATGCTGTAAGAAAAGCCTTTCTTATCATATGAAATTTCTTATTAATATTTTTACACTTCAGCATTTTGGATTACCATCTGGGTGGAGGTTACAAGGATGGTAATTCAATTTAATATGTGAGTGTGTATAAAGAAATTTTTGGTTGAATAATCTGGGGGAAAGCAAATAGTTTTAAAGCATCTTTATTAAAATACACCATATGACTTGTAGTGTCCTGGAACAGTGCCTCTAGGTTGATGTCTGGGATTGTAGACGAGCAGGAGTGAGTGTCCCTGGTGTATCTATTACCTAGTTTGCATCAAGACTCAATTATGTTAGAGATATTTTTCATTGTATTTTGAGTACTTAGTGGATTCAAAATAACAAAAATTACTCCCAATGTATTATGTGTGTCTTGTACTACCCTTCTATAATTATATCAATAGTCATAAAACTGATTTATTTTAAATGGGGTAGTGAAAGTGTGGTGTTTTGTTTTTTAATTCCTGGCCCTCCTCATTAAGAAAACTGAGAAATATTCCTGACTGCTCTTGTGCTGAGTGTCTCTGTGGTGGTCTATCCATGAGTGCTGGAGAGGTGGATTCTCCCACTGGAACTGACAGTGGGTCTACTGGCTGCAGCCAGAAAATGTACTCAAATGTTTAAGTAGCATATATATGGTATTCGGCTTTTTGAGAATTGTTTGGAATTCTTTCAAATAACAGTTTTGCATTGGAAAATGCTATTTTGTTAAAACTCTTAATTGGACAATCTATTTGTTTTCTTAGTCTCATGAAAACGTGGAGGAGGGGTTTGTGAGTTTTGTGTTTTTGTAAGCCAATCATCTCTGCAGTTTTCCTGTGCAGGGATATTGAGAAAGAAAGCAAGAATGTACCACATTCTCCCCTGGAGATGTGGGAAACTATGGATAAGATTCAAGCCCCACTTAGACTGAGTAGTGCCCTGAGTGAGAGGCAATGGTGTACCCTGAGACAGATAAGATGTAATAAATCCAGCTGTCTGTTTAAACATTTGGAGTGGACACTCCATGAAACACTGTCCCATTAAGGCAAATGTGTCCACTACCATTCCTCATAATAACTGCCAGCTGTCCAGGTTCTTGGTTATAGGTAATGCATAAAAATAGGTTTTCTCATGGGTAAAATACTCACAAAATGAAATCTTCCACAGTTTCAACAACAACAAAAAACAAACCAGTGACATGGTTGTTATTATCTAGTTTAGTGGAAAGATAAAGTACAGGAGAAAAAGTGTGTGTGCTCTGAAAATGAAGTATTGTTCTAGAATATTGAAAATTGTCTTTCGTGACAAACGTGTTATAGCTGAGAGATTGCTCTGAAATGAATTATTTTTTGTGTTCTCTGAAAGTATTTTTGATAGTGTTCTCTGAAAGTATTTTCAATAATGTGCAGTATGATCAAGGAATTGATTCCTCAGTAGAAACTACAGTTGTCCTGAGAGTACCAGGGTAAAGCACAACTTTATATGGATTTTGCTGCTCAGACTGTGCTTAGATTTTGGATTTTCTCTATTGGACTACTTAGCTGAGTTGAAACTCCTATTAATTTTTTGGCTCATTTATCACAAAGCTCGTGACCTGGCTCCCAGTGAATATCTGTTTCCTCAGTACTACCTGGGTACCTTGCAGCTAGCCTGAAAGAGATGAAAATGTGTCTCACCACAAAGAATAAGAACGTTCCCACACCCTTTTATAATCTGAGAGGTGAAGAAGCTTGAGCTCCAATGTGCTTTCCAGTTATTTTTTCTGAGATTAAGTAGAAACTATAATTTCTTGTTCTCTCCTTTCACAAGTTGTGTAACTTTAATGCCCTTCTCTTGAAGTATCTCCAGTTAGAGGCCAGGACTTCTTTGTCGTTGCCATTGCATTACGCGGTGTGAAAAGGTTCCCTATTCCAGCCTTTACCATTTGAATAAAGAGAATTATATAAGGCATAAAAGAACTAAGCATAGGAGAACTGAACTGGAATTAAATATCTATTAACCCCCATCTCCCTCTTAAAAAAGCCCAACCACTTGCAAACCAATTGATCAGCTATAAGAACATCCATGCTGTAGTAATGAGGATGCAGTTGCTCCCTTCTGAGGCAGCTGTTCCACAGTGCCATGCAGAGGATCCTTTTTCTTAGTATCAACTTTCTGTTGCAATGCATAAACTCTAAATTACTAAACTACATAAATATTAATGTGAATTCAGCTTTATGGGCAGACATTCAAGTCCCAAGCTGAGATTTTCCTCTATGTACCTTCTCACAGTTGTGTGAACTAAGAGTTATAGTACAGGTAGCTTTTTTTTTTTTTTTTTTTTTTTTTTTTTTTTTTTTTTTTCTCACGAGTGAAAGTTTTAAGGAAAAATTGTAAGGAATTCCAACTATGATGATAATATTTTTATTCTACTTTGGCTCTTAAGGCTTCAGTATTTCAAATACAGTGTATGTCACAAGTTATTTTTATCTGGACTTTTGGCAACACTTAACCAACATTTTCTAGCCATGTTTTATTTGCAATCAAAAATCAGTGGGAAATATTTTTGTTCACACCATCTAACATTTAAAAAAATAATCTAGAGAATTCTTGGTATAACATGGAATTTTCTATAGGATTTTAAACACAGAGGAAAAAATAATTATCTCATCAAATAGAATGATAAAATTAATTAATAAAAATAATGATAATATATTGATATATCAATTAATAACAATTAATTATAATTATTAATCAGAATAATTATATCTTTGAGCTTAGGATACTTTTATGCAGAAATCAGCTGGATTTATTGTTGGTTTTCTTATTGAGGGTCTGTAACAATAGCCATTGATGGCATAAGGGTGCCCATGAGAGTATGGTCCAGGGCAGGCTGGAGCAGAGTCCAGCATTCTGGAGTCTTGCCTGGTGTCTGTGCCAGGTGGGGCACTGACCTGTCTGGGCAGCTGGATGCTCCTCCATCTCTGCATTGTAGCCTGCTGAACCTTGTAGCTTTGCCTTCAGACTTGTTGCTCTTCAGGTCCTCTGGAACTCTGTCTCCCACATTCAACTAGACATTTCCAGCTTCTAATTTAGTCCAAGGACATAAAGACTGGATCTCATCAGGTCACACGGAAGAATGGCACTATTAAAATAGCAAGCAGCTGGTATTTGTATTTTATTTTTAGCTTATTTCCTGTTGTTTTCTTGTGGTTGCTGATGTCACAAAAGCTTCCTTTCTAGTTGCTTTGCTTAAAATATACATACATTGTGCATATATGCATCTTTATGCCGGAGTTTGGTGTTAGATTGTCCAGTGTGTTTGTTCATGAATGAGGCAGTATTGGCTCAAACTCCTTGAGAATGAGAACTGCAAGGGACTTGCAGAAGGGCCTTTCTGTGAGGCTTTTTCTTCTGTGAGCACAGCCGTGAGAATTTAGATGCTTAGCAGGCTGTGTTCCCAACCTGTGTGCTTGTAGCATGGGCAGGCAGACATTTCCCCTGACAGACAGACAGTAGATAATAGACTTCAGTCTTGGCTCAAACACTGAATTTCTCTTCTCCTGCAATAACAAAGGACTGAGTAAACATTAGTCCCCTGTAGAACTTAATGTCAGAACAAGTCATTCATCAGGAGTTACCATATTTATATGGACTGTAAAGGAGACTGTAGGGTCTTCAGATGGTATAATAGGATGCTGTCCCTGGGGGTGTCATGTGGATTTTTGCTCTCTCTATTTTTAATTCCTCTTTGAAGTGAACTTAATGAGTCACACAGGACTAAAATAAATGCAACAGACAATAATTCAGCTTCCTTATTTCTTGCCCTTTCCATGCACTGACCAGACACTCTTCATCTTCCTAATTTCCGATCTCCTCCCCCTTCTCCATTCACTTCCTGAATTTCTTCAGCTTAACACCACAAAACCCAAATGATTACTCATTTAGGCTTATTGTTTCCTTTTTTTGTCCTGAGGGGTAGCCAGTTCTCATAAATATAAGTTATTCCTGGACAGGTAAATTTTAGCTCGTGCAGCATTGAAATAACATATTAAGGATTACAAGGAATTCCCAGCCTCTCATAAGCAAACATGTAATTAGAAATTATTTATTTGTTTATTCCCTGCTGGCATTTGCTGTAGTTGGAAAGAAGAGGGATTTTGTCAACAGCTAAATTTCCGTGTGTTTATTTTCCCCTTATTTTCCTACTGCATGAGACTGCAACAGAACCAAAGTTTTCACACAGTATTGCATGTTGTGGTTCAGTCCTAGTGTCACGTCATAATTTTCACCACAACGTCATGTTTAGTGACAATTGAGGCATGAAATATCTGTACTTTGTTTAAAATGTCCTGTTCTTGGCACATTTGTATGCGTGTTTTTAAAAGAATCTGTAGTTGTCTCTAGTGAGGAAGTTCTGTTTGTACTTTAGTGGCACTAGGAGGTCCTGGCTGTAGTCAGAGTTTGGCTATTGTCCATCTGGGATCTCAAACCTTCACGTGAAGTCTCTCAGTTGCATTAGTACACATGAGTCAGTTCTCCTGCCTCACTGTGTAGCAAGTAGCCACAACTTCCATTAGAGGTCCTTCAGTGGAGTACCTACATGATAGATACACTCTCAGAGTTTTCATATGGCGCCCTTTCTCTAAGTGTAACATGCATTACATTCTATTTCAACTTCTCTTAATTTTCTTCTATTCCCAGGTATTATGACAACTTTACCCAGTGCACAGAACGTGAAGCCAACAATGCAAGTTGCTTTTGGCCAAACCCCCTTGCAGAAGGCTTTATCACTGGAATTCATAAACAATTCTTTTCAAACTGTTCATCAGAAAAGGTTCACTGGGAAGATCCACCGGATGAAATTCTCATAACACTGATCTTGATCCCAGTCATGTTGACATGTGCCATGATAACACTGGTAGTATGGTGCAGCAAGAGAAGTGATATCCTGGTGTAAGTTCTTCTTCTGGGCTTCCTTTTCCTTAATTTCTTTCTTCCCTAAACACTAAGAAAGGAGGATGAAGACAGGAACATCGCATAAAGGTTTCAGATCTGCTGAAATGGAACCAATGAGATACTGAGATGTTCCTGTGAATGAAGAGGTGCCTGCTGCTGCTGCTGCTGCTGCAAGTCACTCCTGTCTTGACCATGAGCGTTACTGGTGGAAAACTCTTCTTCCAATGAGCCTCACCTGCATGGAATTCACAGGCAGCTCCCAGAAACAGGAGAGTTCCCAGGCACATGGACGCCTTGTCTGCAAAAGGTGTAAAGTTACTTTCCTGTGGATTAAAGTGGGTGGCAAAGTTTTACAAAGCTGTATGTGTGTAATACTGACTGTGGGAGAAGTTATATCTCTTGAAGTTTTGTTCAGTAGACTTAAGGTTTTCATCTGTGAACCCTGTGACTTGGAGAGATCACTGGCAAAGGAACTGATTATGGATGTAACCAGGTGGCAGCTTTTCCTAGAATCTAGTCAAAATCATCATTATCAAAACTGGGAAGTATTGTTCTGGCAAAGAAACAATTTATATGTCCAGTGACTATCTGCATAGGGAAATTATCGTGCCACATTATAAAATAGTTTATAAAATTCCTTTAAGCCTGGCTGCTTAGAATTTTATGTCTTACTAACAAACTCTGGGAGGATGTACAGGTCTTACTTTACAGAGCTGGAAAATGTGAGAGGAAATTGGCTGATTATAAATATACTAAGAAGTAATGAAGAAACTTTCATATGACAAACTCTTTATTTTTCCTCTTTTATGATTATTATTCTTGATGACTTGTGTTCACTGTATACTTCCCACTCTAACTTCAATTCGTGCAAGTGATATCCTACAAATATAAAGGTGTCATGCTGATTGAGGTGCCTTTCAGAGTACATAAATAATTCTTTGTGCTGTGAAGAATGTGGTGAAGTATGAACATCAAAACTTGGAATAGAAGTAGAGGGAAAGAGAAGAAATCTTATTCTATAAAGTTATGTAATAGTTGAAATAAAGATCATATGTTCAATACAAAAGAACTTCTCTATGTTGTAAACCTTCCTTTCACAACATGCCTTTCAGTCCAATGCTCTTCTATGACAAGTGTGCAATGTCTGTTACAAGTGACTTTTCATTTTTCCATACCTTATGCACACAAATAAAATACAGTTGAATGGCTGAGTAATTGTGTTTTATATTTTTTATAGTTAGATTTTCTCCTTTAAGATTCTGGCTCCATATTTGAGACTTAGATCTGTGAATATTAAAAGAATTTCCATGCTTGAATCAAGTTATAAGTGCTCAATTTACTAGATTATTTATCTATGTACATTTTATAGAGATAAATAAATAACTCCTATAAAGTGTACTGGTTTGTTTTCACATCCTTTCACAAGGGTTGAAGGCACCAACTTGTTTTTTCATTACTCTGATGTTGGAATGATTCAATTTCAGAAGCGTTTCCTGTGTGTTTTTCCAAAGACTCTTCCTAATTCTCTATATGCTAACAGAAATTGCTCTTTGTAAAAAAGAAGAATGAAATAATATATTAAGAAATTTGATTTAATTTTCTATTTAACTGTTATTTTCTGTATTAAAGTGCACTGGACCACCAAAACTAGTGGTCAGATAAAATGCCCAACCCTTTCATTTTATCCAAAATATTGTTTGGTTAAGCATTTTGTGTGGCCAGAACCAAACAATCTTATATTCTGCATGGAATTAAATTAAAATTCAGCAGGCTTCAAGGCAAGTTTCAAAACTTTGGTTTGAAAACCACATAACAAAAACTTTGACTTTTAAAAAACCACATTAATTTCAGTCTAATTGTTGTGTTTGGGTCAAATTCCAGACTATTTCTGACTCATTTGAAATCATGTTCACCTAATGAACAGGTCACCTGAGAAATATCAGTCAGCTTAATTCATAAGCTTTATTTATAAAATGCCTGGGTACTAAGTGGAGAAGAAAGCTTGATGACTTTATACCACCAGATGTGTACTGTGGTCTTTAAAATAATGCCATGTTTATAATCTCTAGTTCAAAGAGTCATTAAAAATTCAAGATCCAAAGAAATAGAAGTAGTAGATTTTACTTTATGTGCCATGGAGTAGGGGTAGAGGACTCTGACACTAGTCTGTGCTTTGGAGGTGAAAATTTAATCGTTGTGTGTCTTCCTCATCCAAGTGTGATCTTCATTTACTTCTTACATAGCTGAAGAAAGGCAGAGAAGTTGAAACAGTGCATGGGAAACAACACTCATGATTTAACATAGTCTCAGTGGTTTAAATCTGAGAAATATTTATAGTGATTTTAGGAAAAAAAGCAGCTGCAGTAGTTAGTTCTTAACAGTTGTGTACATTAATAGGGACCCAGCATGATGATTGTTGAATCTTTTGACATAGGTTGTACTATGTGTTGATGAGAGTTAGTGGTTAATTTCTGCTGCATGGGCCTTGCTACCTCTCCCCCAAAGCCTGTTTCCATTGGCAAGAAAATCACATCTGGTACCAAGAATTTGGCTCATTTATTAATTGCAAATTAACTTGACATCACAACAGTGTCTCAGGAATAAAGATATTTAAAAAAAAAAAAATTTGCTCAAACTCCTTCCTAGAACTGGAACAGTGGCTGATCCCCAGCAATATTTAGGCCAAAAGAGAAGTTACACTTCCAGAGTTTGTACTGAATGCAAAAAATCACACAACTCAGTTATGTCAACTATCTGTGTTATTTCCATGGGGTATAAGAGCTTCAGCAAAGAATTAACAGAAGAAGATGATGACTAGCAGGATCAAGACAGGCAGAGAGGACTGTCATCTCTTTCAAGAAACATAGCAGGCCAAAGGAGGAAGAGCTCATTCAGGGCAAGGAAAAACATGGTCAAGAACACTAAAAAATTTGGTACTTTCTTTCAGGAGTATGACCTCATCATAAGCAGTTTAGTAGCAAATATCCCTTGGGGCATTGGTAAGGAATGGTGAGGAAATCCTGCACGCTGTCTGCATCTGTCCAATGTTCATGGGGAAGGAATCAACAGCCTCTTTCATTTCTGGCATCCCTACAATTAAATCAATGTATATGGTGTAAGTGCCCTTCTACATGGACTGGGCATCCAGATGAATTTACAGGAATGCCCAACAGGTGTGCCCATTTTTATCTAGTCTGAGTGATGTCTCTTCCTGTCTAAATGTCATGTGTGGATCCTGGAAGCAGGTGTCCACCTGCTCCAATACATTGGCTCTTTTGGAAATGGAAGTATGAATTTTGCAAGGCAGCAAATGTAACACTGTAGTGCTGGACATTATTTTGCTTAAGCCTTGATTGTCAAAAGCATGAGGGTATTTCAGAAAGTGAAAGGTCCTGAGCTGTATTTGCGAAGTCTGAGTTCCATAGGAGAAAAAGAATTTTTTTTTTTTTTTTTTTTTTTTAAGTAATGGGTGGTTTGGAAGGATAAGGATAGTTAGTGACTGTCCTTGCTTCTGAATACAAGAAGAATGGAGCTCTCTATGTGCTTTGACAGAAATACCTATGAGGTTGCAATGGTGTCTTAATACTCAGAAGTGAACATAGAAAAAGCTGTTGAATTTTAGTTAAAGAGTCTGTTTCTGTTACTCTAGCAGAATTTTGAAATAAGCTGAGACCCTCAAATAGCTCTCTGGATTTGATAAGAAAAGCAAATTATCTTCATAGTAGGAAATCTGAGGAGCATTGAGGATACTACCTTGTCTTTGGCTAAACTCTCAGCAGAACATTTTGAAAGGACACAAATAGTGACGGTGCATAGTAGGCATAATCTGTCAATACCAACTGTGCCAAAGCACTCGGGGAGTGGAGGCAGAGCCAGGTGGTCAGAGGCAGTGTAGAGGTACTGCCCTGCTTAGAGCTGGCTGTGAGAGCTGACTCTGCTCAGAAGTGTCTGGGGGCATGTCAGCTTGGAGCCGTGCCTTTTTTCCCTTAGAAACCAGCTAATGTGACAGCCTGACTGCTGGAATGGAGACACCTTCCAATGAGTTTGTAGAATATATGCCTTTGTAGAGTTTCCTGGGAGTCTATGTATACAGACAAGACTACCAGGTTACTGGGGGTTTTTTGGAACTTGCAGGGATGGCAGCAGCATAGTTGTGATTGCTCTGTAAGATTTGACATTCAGTTATAACTGAGTTCTCTCTAAATCTTTTATGGTGGGATATTTTTTTTCAAGTGTTTTTATATAGGTTGTAGATATCTGCAGGAGAATAGGGTCTCATACTTCATTTTCATCACAGTCTAAGGGAGACTCTTGGTTTAGCTGAGATTAATGATCAGAAATGCTTGCAAAGAACTGTGGATCCTAGTGACAGTTTCACTGTAGCCTCGGCCACAATGTAGTAGACATCTAAATTATAGAGGATGCTTCCAGGTACCTTAGATCTCTGGTCTTCAGTGCTGAGTCTGAGTAGGGAAAAATCTTGGAAGGATGCTATAAGCATAAGACAATGAATGATCACCAGTTGCTTAAAGAATACTGAACTGTAGAACATACTTACAACAATATAATGATTGGAAATGACAGCAATTAGAAAACCAACGGGAAATACAGAATTTTCCTGATTCAGTCCATTTGGCTAGTTGTTTTTTTGTTGTTACTTTTTTTATTTGCAGTTATTAATTTTTTTAAATTAATGGGCTAGAAGGAGGAAATAAGAAACCTGTGCTTGTTAAAGCAGAGCCCTAAGTTTCTGAAAAATGCCATTGTATTTCTCATCTATGATTAACATTAATATGTGTCTTTTGTCACCTTCATTCTTCTGCTGCTCAGAACAGCAGGAGAATGCAATTTTTGCCTGACAGTTTCAATAACTTTAAAGATTCAGAATAACAAAGTCAAAGCTTTTTTAGTTTTAGCTGCTTAAACATGAAATACGTTGAGTGACTTGGAAGCTAAACTGAACTATTCTTGGAGAGCACACCAGGGAACTGCATAGGTGTAGAGACAGTGGGTGGGAACACAGATAATTCCACTGACACAAATCACTTTAAATCCTAGGAAATTATGATACATTTGGTTGCTCACCTCATAAAAACAACCTTAGCTTGTAATTCAAAAGCAACTGGAGAAAACCTAATTATATATGTAAATATGTACCTTATTTCTCCCTACTCTTCAACAAAACCTTAACATAAGTGCAAAGGGAATGTGCTGTTGTTTTCCAGCTAATAGTTGTTCTATGCATTATGGAGACTCCAAGACTGAGTGTGAGGGGTATATCTGCTCAACCTTTGATGCATATAGAAATTCTGTATAAACAAGAAAAAGTTATATGGGTTCCTGTCACTGGAAAGAGGAAATGGCACTGCTTTATGTGCATGAGAAGCCATTGGAGGCACATATGGGCACAGAGCCGAGCTTCATTAGAACCAAGACACCTGGGGAGACCAACTGGTATCAGTCTTGGAGCCTGCCTGTGTCTGGTCAGACTCCTGTAACACCAAAGTATTCAGATCTTGATAGATAATATTGGTCAATTGTTGTAAAAGCGAACATATGTATTTCACGAGAATTGAATAAACAGGTTGTTTTGTTAGGAACTTGGATAGGAACTAAATTTGAAAGCAATAGCATATTCAGTCATTCTTATTTCGAATGACTGTAATGAGGCTTGGACTTGAGTGAGCTGTAGAAATCTATTTAAAATAAATATTCTCTTCTAGATAAAACAATGTATGCAAAGTTGTACTTTGATTTTTAAGTTGGTCGCTGCCCTTTGCATGAATTTTAACCTGAATGAAGAGAGAAGGGTAAGGAAAAAAAAAAAAAAAAGCCAAATTATTTTATGAAGTATCAAGAATTTTGCCAATTTAGTTAAATAAATTATCTATTTTTTTATTGCTCTGGTTTACTTTGAAATTTTGACTTTGTATAAAAGTACATTACTTTCTTTAAGGTAGCATGGATTCTTTTTCAAAGGTGTGGTGTTAACATAGACAACTGGTGCCTTGTTCTCCGTTTTATTTTTGATGAAAATATTGGACACAGTTGTGTCAGGGTCACAATCTGAGCCAGCAGACCCGAAGGAATAGCCAAGACAGATTATAAAGGAAACCTTCTTAGTCGTAGTGGGACACAGTAGTAGAGTGCTGCATGGGGCTATCTAGAGTCACTCTGCAGACTGAAAAGCCTCACTTGGAAAGACTTGAGTTTGCTGTGTTTTGACAAAGAGGGGAAGACTTTTTAAGGACAACTATTAGTAGTTGAGGACACAGTTTATAGAAACTTGATAGGATCAGCATCTTAGAGACCTGTGTACTGGGATCCCCATGCTGGGATTTTGAATAAGCTCACTCCTGTCAGTTTGAGTGTCTAAGAAGAGATATATGCTTAAGGTATAACACTTATGAGGTGGTTGCAATGAATTTTCTTGTCAGCAGGGAGTGAATCCCTGTTCTCTTGGACTGCCAAATTTGTCCCAGTTTATTTTAAAGTGAAGAGCTCTGCCAGCAAATTTTTACCCTTTTTAGGAATTAATCTGGGCATTACAACTATTTTTTAAAACATTTGGAGAAACACCAGTATTTGACACTCATGTTGGCAGAATATCTGCAGACTGTTTTTTTCTGTCAACAATTTGGTTTTACTAGCCAAAATAACATGTTTTAGGAGTACTTTCTTGAGCAGAGTAGCAGAACTGGCAGTTCTTTTTAATAACTAAAGCCTTAATACTTAATGAAAAATACTTTGATAAATCTACTACATACATTTCTTTTCCCAAAAAGATCATAAGAAAATCAAACCATTATTCCTCATGTCAGTACTTCAGATGTAGTGATTGATCACTGGATCCACTCCATCTGCATGCTGTATATAACCTGAAATAATTATAAAATTATTTTTATTTAGCTGCAAAGAAGTGAAGGAAAATGCTTCTGACTCTGGCTGCATTGTGGTAGATTATAAGACTGAAAGATATGGTGTTTTGTGCAATGTGCAGTACTGTCAATGTATACTCTAGGGTAACGGTTTAGTAGTACCAATCAAGGGCAGCAATAGGTCACAAATACTTCTAATACTGCAAAAGTGTAGTAATGAAACAGGAGGGTTTTGCTGAGGGAAAATCAACATTATAGTATTTACTTACATAAAGGATCCAATATGATAGTTTATAATGCCAGTTGAGGCTTTTACTAAAAAATTAAACCCACCCCCTGGTAAAGAGCAGGAATACAGTTATATGAATGCTTAGAAGGGCAAAGACCTAGATCTGCATAATTGCTGAAGTTTCCCACATGTAAACTTGTTTGACTTGAGTCTGTCAAGTGTTTTTGCCCTGATGTGGATTGCTACAATTAGTTGTCCTGGCTTCCAGGAGTTTAAGAACATTAAATTCAAGAGCAGAAACACAGCTAATCAAGTAAAATTTATAAAACAATGCAACTTAACTAATGTATGTTCCAGAGACCATAAAGCAGTTAATTCTGTGTTGAAAAACTGACATTGCTCATCAGTCTTTTTTGTTGGCTGTTTTTTGTTGGGTTTTTAAAGTTTTGTTTGTTTGGTTTGGTTTGGGTTTGTTGTTTTTTTTTTTTTTTATGTGTGTGTGTGTGTGGTTTTGTCTTTTTTTTTCTCAAATATCATTGCTCACAGTCTAGTGTTATATATGATATTACACTTTTAACTACAGAATGTCTATTGAATTGAAGAGAAATCTAAAGTCTAGAGAAATAAAATTGAAAGATGATGCATTTTTGTGTTGAGAGTACAGCATTATAAGCTGTTGAAACAGGATGGTTAAGAATTGCAGTTTCTCTGTACTTAAAAATCAAGTTACCTTTAACTTAGGTGCCTCACTTCAGGCTTGCAAATGTGAAAGTTTTGATTTCACTTGTTTAGAGGCGGGTTAATTGTATAGGTCCAAACTTTGTTTTACATTCTCTAATTGTATAGTATTTATGAGTGTTATGAACATGATAATTTTCTGCCAGTGTACTTTATGGTAAGAAATAAGAGTTGGACTCCCTGGCTCTCAGTGGAGTAACAAAAAGGATAAGGTCTCTGTCTGGAGACACAAGGTGTACTTTTTTGTGCAGTTATTATCACTCCAGTTGCCCCGATGAGAAGTTTCAGGGAGAAGTGTGGTAAGAAGTAGAGGAGTGCATGCTTTCTGTTGGGCTCAAATTCCTCTGAGTCCAATGCGAAGGACTGGAGTCCAGAGAATTCAAAGAACAAGAACTTTCCTTTTGGACCACACCATGTGCCTGTCTTAACAGTCTCCTTTAATGGGGTTAACCTTCGTTTTCATTCAATGGCTTTAAAAAAAATGTCTGTCAAACATTGTCTCCACCACTGCATTTCTTAATTCTCTTTCATTCTTAGTGCAGTCTACAGAGTCTTAAAAATTTTTGCCCTTCAGAAATGCACCAAGCAGCATTTAAGGTTCCTTTAAAATGTTGTTGGTATTTATAAGTGTTAGCAAATGGAAAATATTATCTATTCCCCTTTATCTTGACTTCTAGATGGGTTAGAAAGATACATATAATGAGAAGTAAAAAGTAGCAGACATATTCTCTTAAGAAAAAAAGACAGTTTCCAGCTGATGTAACACTTGACAGACATTTTATAGTCCCTGTAACAAGTGTGTCAAAAATCATATAATTAATGTAAGTATTCATTTCAATTTTTGTTATATTTGTAAAATTAATATATATGAAAGCTGTAGAGTGATGTTTTCCCTTGTTTTCTAAATTTCCCTAGTATACTAAAGTACACTGTATATTGTACAGAGGTTTTGTAACACAAGTCAGGACATGTAGGATGAATTTGTCATACTCACATTCTGTGCCCAAAGCTATTATTAAAATCAAAGTGTTCAGAGAAGAAAGGCCAATGCAGTAACCAACTGGACCACCCAGCTCACAGACAAAAATAGAGCATAGTTCTCTTTGTTGAATATATGCTGTTCTTGCTCATGGGGATATGCAGTTGGAGGGAAAGATGTGGCTGTTTTTCTTCCAAATATTTGTTATAAATGGAATGCACCATTTTACCCTTCTGTAAAGTACTATCCAAAGTAAAAGCCTTGGAATAAAAAACAGTAATGCAGTTCATGGTGTCTCTTTTGAACCACTATTTCACTGCTCAAGGATACAGGCAAGAGAATTGATGCCTAGCTGTCTGATGGAATTTGAAAATGGCCAGACAATGCAGTGTGATGAGCAACCAGTAAAAGTTGGCTCTGTTTTGCACTTGTGCAATGCACTTTATTTATGGAGAATGAATCTGCGTCTTAGGGTAGATGATTATCGCTCGTGCGCTAGGGTTTCCAAGTAATTTTTTCAAGTAGGAATTCTGGGAAGTATCACCTTTCACTGAAAGAGAATATACATCCTTGATGAAAAGCAAGTATGACATTAAGAGTAAAGTTTTCTCTAGAAGGTCTTTCCTGCCACCATAGCTTGCCAGCCAGGTCACATCCCAGGCATGTCCCTGCAGCCTGGTGGGTCCCCACCACCAGACATTGTTATGTGCCTCAGGGACGAGGGTGCACTGCCTTGCCCTTGCTCCCTGACACCTAGACACCAGGGAAACACTGATTAACTTATTATACACACTTTCATGCCTCAAAAGGACATGATGTTGTTCTCACAAGCCTGCAATTACCAACCACAGTGAGATGCTTCTGTCCCATTCCATCCCATGAGATAAACCCCTACAAATCTGAGTGAAAGAATGCATTAGCAATATGTAACATAAGAGTAATCTCCAGGGCAAATGTAACTTAACATTTATAAGTTAATGGTAATAAGAGCAGTAGAGCTAAGTTGCCTGTTTAATCTGGGAGTGTTTTAATTGAATAGAAGCCAGAAAGCAAGCTTGCATTAAAGTGTAATGTATTACAATGAAATCCATCAGTCAGTACTCTAGGGTGGCACATCCCTGACCTGGGAAGTTGTTTATTTTTGCTCAAACTTTTAGCGTCTTTGATGGATTCAGTTGCTTGTAAGCTTGTACATTTCCATGGTTCTTTCCTGACTTGTTCTTAAATGACTTCAGAATCTACATGTGCACCAGGAAAGTCAGTTGAGTTGATCTGCTGACCTGCCTTTGGCTGGATTATGCCCAAACTATCACATGTATAGAGCAAAATTTGGATCCAGCTCTGAAACTGATGGAAGAGAAAGAGCATTTCCAAAGTAAGGTTTGACTTTGACTGATGTTGAATTTTTGATTCAACATTAGTAACCTGAACTTGGTCTTTTGAGTGCCATCACAAATTCAGCCCCAAATATTGTAAGGAAATTTTGCCCTTTTTGGTGTCTGAAGGGAATTAAAAGGAAGGGGAATATTTCCAGCTGCAGAAGAACTTTCAACCAGATACCTTCTTCTTGAATTAGTCATCAGTTGCTGTGGAAATTACTAGTCTGTGTGCTGGTATTCATTATGTAGACACTAGCCTATTAAAACGTTTTGTTTTTGAAGGAAAAAATACATGAGATTTAAAGTAATAGAAAAAGAGGGCTGAAAAAATTAACTGCAACTATATTGTCCCCAACAATCTCTTGTCTTACAGCTTTGCAGATAGTAACAGAAAACACACCTGAAATCACAGAAAACTGTGTCAAATATTCCTCCTTTTTTTGAAAACTGAGTACAAGTTCCTGTAAATTATCCCACTAAACATGATTTATCTGAGACAGTCACAGGCCTTCCAAAATGGAAGATGGTTTGTAGTGGTAAACTGTTTATTAGACCAGCAGCAGTAAATATGAGGCATACTGCAAGCCACATATTTTCTGGGACCGATGATCAAAGCCAAAAGTTAATGACTGCGGCTAATGTCACCAATGCATACTGTTCCTTAGGATCCCACCAAAGACTGTTCATATCACAGCAATAATTTCAACTCTCCCAGGGTCATATGATCAGCTTCCTCAGTTTTATTTCCACTCTGGGGTGAAAAAAGTGCCTGAGAAAAAGTGCCTGTGTTATGTGTTTCTCTCTTAAGAAACTGCAGGGTTCCTGGCTGCTGCAGTGGATCAGAAGTGTGCAGTAACTGCTCTCTATTTATAGTCCTCCTTTGAGACTAGGATAGATTGACAAGAAGTCAAGCATTTGACAAGGACAATGGCAGTTTACAAGAAACCTCCATGATGGCATAGGGTCACTCTCACTGCAGCTGGCTCATAAATGTAATTCAGAAGAAAGTTAGGTCTTTTTTATTTCAATTGGCTTGTATTTTGGGGGAGATTCCAAAGAAGAAGAAGAATCCCAGGCAAACTTCACTCTGACCATATCGTACATAAGAGGCTCCACTAATACTTAATGTGAATGTCCTTCCTTAGTGTGGATTCTTTGCACTGATGTTTGAGTGCAAACCAGGCACTCCCCAGGTTTCCCATGAACCAGTTTGTCCATGTGGACTGAGATGGAATACTGGCCATATTGGATATGTTTGACCCTTTATTCACTGTGGTGCCTGAAAATGACTTTGCTTTAAGGTGTGTAATATAACTATTGAGCTCAGGGGAGTGACTTGATCCTTTCTCAATAAATTACCATGTTTTGGATTTTTGCCAATACAGTCGGTATCAAGGACATTAAGGGTGGAACCCAGGTCATAAACCCACGGCAAATAAATACAATAGAAGAGCCTACCACTTTCTATTGGCTTTATAGGTCTGGACAGTGGGAGTCCTGCATCTTAACATATGTTATTAAGGCTACACAAAATCTCTTGGATGTTCTGTGAAGATAACTGATTATATCCCTGGTTGTATACTCTTCCTGAATTATTTCCTACATAAGGAGGAAAAAAAGAAAAGGGGCCGCAGCACATTGATCCTGCTTGCCTGCTTTCACATCATGCATGTAAATTGGCATGACTATTGCAAAGCATGAACTACTATTATTTACCTGAAAACCGTGGTCAAAAAGTCGAGTAGTAGAGTGGTGTGCTATATGTGTATATGTGTGTGTGTGTGTGGGAAACTCACAGTTATGAATACTGGAGAATTTTGAGATGAAACAAGATAATCCATTAATGAAACACAGCTCTAAGGGGATGAAAATTTGCAGAAAAAACCCCTTAAAATAATAAAATCATTATTTGTGTGTTTATTATAATTATTTTAAAATAAAAATCTGAATAAGTAAGTAATTTGCCACTTACCAAATATATAATCAATAGTACCATAGTGGTACTGTGCAATGACACTGTTTTTCTGGGGAATGTCTATTGGTGATCAAAAGATGAGAACTACACAGTCATAATCTTTGGGAATTAGTCTTTATGAATTATGAGGATGTCATAGATCAGTAAGCTTAGCTGAATGGAAACAAAAGCACACAAAAGATTTGGCAGTAATTAGTCATAATTTGCTTGATTTTGTTCAAAACAAAGTTATTTTCAGTTAGAAGGGGGTATATTCATATGGTTGGTAGAAAAAATCTCCATTCGTGTTTCTGCCCAAGTTTTTTTAAACTGCTGATGACAGAGTGGTGCCAAAGCATGCATAGACTTTGTACAAAATGCAGTAGATGCTGTGAAGAGTCCTTGGTTTTCTGATTTATTTTATTTTATTATTAACCACATTTTCCCTGGTGTGTAACATATGCTCTGGAAATATTAAATAGATCTAACAGGTACAAAATTCTAATCTAGTGGGCTTCTTCCCACAAAATATGTGGAACTTATTGGCCCAGGAATTTTTTGAGATGGAAAGCAGCAGCAAAAGCCAAACTGATTTACTGTATGGAAATCAAGAATATTAATGTTACCAAAGCATACAGGAGCCATTGGTAATTTTGGAGTCCATGTAGGCTTCTGTGTAAAAATCTAAATTTAAAAATTATATAATGCAGAGAGTGGCTTTGAAGTCGAAGCAAATGATTGTGTGAATACTTCCTGTAATGAATGTATAACTTCCAAAATTCATTTGGTCTCTTTAATAAACAATATATTTGGGTTCTTTTACCTAGTCAAATAAAAATATTGACTGCTGGAGACTGAGAAGGCATTTTAGAAGGAGAAGTACTAGCTTTCTGGAGTATGCCCTTGAAAAAGAAAATAGTAAACTGTCATTTAGTCTAGAGAAAATTGTACCTGAAACTGAAGTGAAATTTCCCCTAAAGGAGCTCCTTTAGCTCATTTGCCATAACAGATTTCAGTGAGGGTAAAAGGAAGGATTAGAGAAGGGGAAAATAGTCCTTAACAAATAGATCCTCAAGCATTCTCCTGCTTTTCCAAAAGAAAAGCTAGTGATAGTAAAAAAAAAAAAATAAAAAAAAATCTGGACACATCCAATCCTTGTCTGGCTGTGAAGTCTGGCTAAAGTATTATACTGTAAGTCTGCTTTGCCTGACATTTAATGCTTATTCGTGCAGAACAAGCTGGGGGTTGCAAGTGAGCTAATTTCAAGAAACATTTTACATGTTTGCAGTGTAGGTGAACTATCCCTAGAATGGAAATGGAATCGCTCTAGTGACAAATAGCTACTGCTCACTTAGATCATAAATCTGAAGTACTTTCTGCATTAAGCAATATGCTTTGTTCTCTGCAAACAAAATATGTTTTGGTCTTTGAGAGGGCTTGAAATTATATATAAGGCAAGTGAGTTTAGATTGGATATATGGATGAGATTTTTTGTGATGAGGGTGGTGGGACCCTGGAACAGGTTGCCCAGGAAAATTGTGCATGCCCCATCATTGTAAGTTTTCAATGTCTAGTTGGATGGGGCTTTGAGTAGGAGAGCGGGTCTACATGATCTACATGATCTTTGATGGTCCCTTCCAACCCAAACCATCCTGGGATTCTATGTTTCTATGTCTCTTCTGGCTTTTTTTTTTTTTTTTTTTTTTGGGTTATGAATTGTGAGGATTGTTTGTTGTCTGGTCACAAGATTGCTTACATAACCTAATCTACATGATCTGCATTTCCCATTAGATTAATACCTGCCTTAATTGCCTTGTGATTTTCTTCTAAATCATGCTGCATTGTAGAGAAACCAAGGTCAAAAATTGATTGCTATGGTGATTTTATAAGCAGTTGCCATTTCACTGGCCAACAATAACCTGAAATTATCAGACACTAAGAGTTTGAATCATCATCACAATATGCCAATTTTATTCTGCAGGAAATCCACTGATTTGACTGAGCAACTCTATAATAAAGATAAGTGGTGATGAATTCTGAAGGTTTTTTCATTTTACTTTTTATTTTATTTTATGAATATAAAAGTTATATAGTAAATAAACTTTACTCTTCACAGAGTGGTTATGTGGGGAAACATGCTTTCCGTGAATGTAAAAGATGCAAACTTGGCAGAAAAAGAAAAACATTGGAGTGTAGAGGGTTGGATTGGATAGCTCAGTGAATTATTTGCTTTGCAGTACTGCTATTGATGTTCTTGCCTCTCTCAAGATCCCTTTGGAAATAAATTAATATATCCTTTGGGAAAGAGGTACATGAAGCAGAGCTAGAGAAGAGATTTTATACTCTAATAAAATTCAGAACTGTATCTTGGGTATACTTCGTTCCTATAAGGAAAGAGGGAACTTCCAGAATCAACTGATGTGATCTATGATTTCCTATTACCTTAAATTGGCCAACTTCTCAGAGTCTGGAGACTCAGTATGTCCTAAAACCAGGGTCCTTTAAGGCTAATGGTAGAATCAAGCCTTCTGAACTTAGCTCTAGTGCCCTGTCCCCAGTACCATCTTCCCTTGGGTGTTCATTGTGTATTCCAATTAATTTTTTAACTCCAAATTTTTACCCAGTTGTACTACTTCCAGTACTTTCATTCCCTCTTGGATACAGACATGTCCTTTACATTCTACTTCAGCTTCCTCTTGTGAATTAGTTTTCAATTGGAAAACTAATTTTATTTTGCAAATAAACATAAGACAATTGACTCTTTCTGACTTTATGTTTCTAATAACGGAAACACTCATTTGGCTTCTGCTTTGCTTACCCAAAGAACACACTGTAATTTTGTAGGCCTGTCTACTGAGGTGGTCCCCCAAATGAGGACAGCTGTATTTTCCTAGTTGGCTGTATGGATTCAGTTATGTAAGGAACATAAAAATCCCCCTGGACTGTTAGCAAACAGTGCACATTATTAAAAGCAAAAAAGTAATATTTGCATGGTTCTAACAAAACATTCTCTTCTTTGCTATAGCTATTTATGAAGAAGAACTCTGTGATATGTCTTATTTCACCAACATAATCTTCTGGAAATCAGTAAAGGTATGACAACTTAAGTCAAGCTAATAGTGCGGGATTATTAATGATAAGTGTTGTGTATGGATAACAACAGTTATAATTACTTGGATGGACAATTTTATAGATATCTTCTGTTGCTACACACAGAACTGCTAACATCCACATTTATCTTGCAAACTGTACAGGAAAAAAACATTAGTGTCTTGTGTCAAAAAATAAAAATGTAAGTCTTACAGGGCATGCATCCTGTTTTTGTATCAATCTTTAGGCTACAATATGTCCGTTTCTGTTGCATGCTGAAGATTCTTATAGGTTTGTTCATGTTCTAGTTCTTTACAGCATTTTAGTTACCTGTTGAGAAATTCACCCTTTGGCATTTTATACTTGTGTGTGGTGCAGAATCCTGACGTTCACAGTTTGCAGTCTGCGGCAGAACTGAATTTTGGGAGGCAGAGTTTTGGGTTGCAAGCGTTTTCCTGACAATGACACTGTCAGCTTCTACATCATGAAAGACATATGATCCAAAATTTATTTGGACTTTTGAAAAATCTATTTGTCTTGATGCCAGCTTTGACTTTTTCTTGCATCAGATAAACCCTGATAGGTTTATAGGGTAGGGGACTGAGAATAGTGTATGCTGTGTACCAATGGGTTACCCCATGTTATAGTCTTCCACGTGCTCATGTTCTCTTGTATCAAAGCAAGGCAATAGACTTTCTGTAATAAGGACGTGGTGGACCTAACAGTTTCTGATGTGAATTCTTTATCTGTATCTGCCTGATCTATTCTTTTTCTCTTGGAAAGCTCATGAATGTATCTTTGTTACATACCTAGGATGGTGCTTGAATTGTAACTGTGAATAATCGCATGGAAAAAAATGTACTTGCTCTATGCCCCTCAAAGTAAATAAAACAGTAGTTAGTCTACAAGAAATTGCTGCAATAATCAAGAGAAGCTAAATGATGAACAAAGACAGTGCAGTGATATATACATTTGTGGAAATGTTGATTTAGCAGAGAGTAGTCCTTGTTTGGAAACTTTGGAGATATAATACAACAATTGCTTATTCAAGATGAGCTTATGGTTTGAGAAATTATAAAGTTGACGAGAATAGTGAAGAAAAGTGAAGCTGTTGTTGCCACTCTTATCACTGGCAGTACCAAACTGGAGTACGTTGGGGTATTCATAAGCAAAAGCATTTAAAGAACTTTGAATAAAGTAGATCTTAGCAGGGATCTGAGGTCATCCACTTCCAATAATCCTGATGTATTTTTGACGCAAGTGCTTGAAGACTTGATTGAGATTCTAGCACATGACTTGGCTGGCTGCTATGACTGGGTGTGCTCAATTACTTCTCCAACAACAAAAGATGATTTCTCTGAGTCTGTGAAGACAGCAGTAGAGCAATCTTTTAGAAAGATTCATTCCATGTCAAAAATACTGCATTTCTTCTGTAAAATAGTAATTAAAACCTTCCTGGAAAGTAATGGTTGCTTTATGAATTAGACTAAGACTTTGAATGAATGTGAGAGAGAAACAGGAATGAAGAGAAAATAAATAACATCTTTGGGGTTTTTTTTAGTTAATCTTTTCATAAAAACTCCTCTCATGACCACTTAGATCACATCTCATTGAGACATTTAGTTTCCATCTGCAAACTATAATTTCCTATGGGATTTATAATGGAAAAGCTGGATTCAAAATAATTTGACTATATTTCACTGTTCTCAGGGAGTTTACAGTGTTTTTGCTTTGGAACCCATTCTCTTTTACAAAATGCTGCAGAACAGCTGGGGCTTTTTTCAGTTCATAATTGGGTAGAAGTAGCTGTAAAGTAAGCTTTATATCCTGTACTCAGACTGCTGCATGGGGATTGCAAAACTGCTGTATAGATCAACTTTAATTTTATCATAGAGTCTGCAAGGAATAACATTACATTCTGGAAAGATTTTCAGTGGCTTGCTGAGTATATGGATCCAAGCACGATGTTTGGCTTTGAGTCCTGTTCATTTTATGTGAAACTGAAGAGCCCAAGTATAGTTCTTAGTTATCACATGGGGAGTGAAATGTTGCGCTTTTGTTTATGAATCACATCCCGGTTTTCCAGAAACATGAAAATATTTCATCTTTTAAAAAATTCACAGTCAAAGGTTGACTGCAGGAATCATAAGTTTAGGGTAAGATCTGTCTTAATGAGTTATCTCAATTTCACCTGACTTTGTGAAACATTCTACAACCTGGCATCTACTAAAGCACAGCATTTTACTGGGTAAAGTTGGGAAAAAGATATAAAGCATTGGTAACTTCAGGCAATTGCAGGATTAAAATGCATCTGCCTGTATCAGTCAATAAAAATCATTGAGTTTTTTTGGTTGAGTGATACTTAAGTGTTCTAGAATAATGTCTTTTTGGTTTCTCATTGTATTACTACACCACTGTCTAATCTTTAGGCAGGCCAGTCTTCATAATTGATTACCTCTGTGGTTCCCTGAGGGGTAGATATTAAGTCAGAACAGATGAAAAGGCCACAGACATATGTACCTTTATCACAAATTCCTGTCTCTCTGCATTAGGAATAATTTTTTCTAATCAAAATCAAATGATTCAGCAACATATAAGGAATGGGGAAATGTTTGGTTGCATTGCAAATGTGTAGGTATAGGTGATGACATTATCACAGTTAACACACATACAAAGAATACTGCCATATTAGAAGAACAATGGAAACATCCCAATTCAGAAACAGCTACAGAAATCAATATCAAACCCACTGGATTATGGAGGTAATAAAGAACACAGTACATGCCATCACATTATGGAGTATAAGACCATATGGCAACAATGTAAAAGCAATGGAAAAATATAGTAAAGAGGAAAGGGGAAGTATTGCAATTTATAGAAGTTTACAATGTCAATTAAATTAGAATTGGCTCAGTAGGTTGTAGGAAGATTATACAAAAGTCTCACAATGAATGTATGATCCTGAATATGACAGTTTCTGCTTTAGATTTCCCTTATCTAAGGGATGGAAGTGTTTTCAAATTACTAAAGAACTTGATTGTATGAAAAAACTTTATGTTTACTGCATGATAAAGATGTTCCTGTTATGTAGATACAGAGTGGTGATCTCTGATCCCTCTGAACTTGAGTCTACTTGAGTTGTTTAGTTTTGTTCCCAAAAGGAGACATGCTCATACATTCATCCATTGTCAACCTTCCAGACTTTCTGAATGCACTTAACTCCAGCACACGAACAGACAGTATCCCATACTTATTTCGACACTTTAAGGACTGTGGGGATTGAAAAACAAATGTTTATAACTAACCTATTAATCCCAGAAGTTCAGAACCATAGCACAGGAAACTTCTTATGTGTAGTGGTACAACAGCATTGCCACAAAAACATTTCCAATGAGTTATATTAAAATGGAAAGGACAACTTTGTGGTTGTAAGGAAACTTGTCAAAAAGAGAATAAAATCAATACTTCTTAGGCAAGTAACAAACTTAGGTGTTTCATTTTAGCACTAAGTTAGAAGAGAAAGAAAGTCCTAATCTCAGTATGAAAAGTAATTCCAAAAGGATTAAGCCTTCAGTAAAATGGAATCATTTTAGTATCTTTAGTTCTACAGATAAGGATAGCAACATCCCATTTGAAGTACACAGCTCTTCTGTATATCTGATAACATGGCGTCTTCAAAAAGCCAGACTTGCTGTTGGCACTGGAGCCTATGATAGTTTACTACTAGGGGAGGTTTACGTTCTAATTGAATTAGCAGGGAAGTAAGGAAACAAAAGAACCATTATGCCAATATATTATCTTCTTCATCAGACAACTACTTTATCTTTTAGTGCTCCCTGCAGTATAACCAAGTTGGATAGATAGTGCATTACCTCCAAGACCATTGTTCTCTTGAACAAATGTTGCAAAGATAAGCAACTGCCATGCTGGCGTTCTGTTGAAATAAACATGCAAACAAGAACAAATTCTTCTGAACTAAATTGATGTGTGAATCATAGACTGGGTAAAACCATTCTTTATCAGACATCACTGGATATGGAATAATGAAATGATGTAATGATGTAATGATGTAATGACTACACTCCTGTTGTAACATGTGACAGAGAATATTGTATTTACTGCTGGAAGCAAAGCAATGCCAGACACAAATGTATTCTGTGTCTCTCTTTTTCCTTAAATACACAATGAATCTCCTTGCAAAACAGGAAGTGAAATGTGAATGGGAGAACTAGTGAAAGAAAATACTAATTGTAGGTAAAAGGGTGTTTCCTTTTAACTGAGTTTATTTATAGGAGGTGATTGACAAAGAACAGTATGCAAAAGACCAAATTGCATTTTGATAATTTGGCCCAGACCCTCAGAACAATCTGATTTATTCTGAGTTAGGTGAAGAGTAGGGTGTATAAGAAGATTCAATTCACTTTCTCACAGTACAAACCCCTACACTTCCAGCTACATCTCTAGAGGTTTCCATCTTGTTTCTTCCTAAGTAGCATGATTTCATATGGCTGCACTTGCAGTCCTTTTTAATTTTTTCCTTTTTCTGGTAGAACTATGACACCATAAAATTATTCTGCTGTAGGTGAAAATAGATTTTACAGTAAATGTGGCTATTCCAGGATAACATTAGTCTGTAGTGGTCACAAACACATGTAGCTTTTGTGCTGCGGTGGAAAGCAGATTAGCCTTCTTTTAGAACTGTATGAAGTCAGGTCCCTGTATCAAAAATATATATAACAGATTCAAAATAAGGCTATTTTGATCCCTTATTATTTAGAATCTGCATATATTGTTCACTGAAGAGAATGGAAGATTGTCTGTAAATCCTCATCTTAAATGGCTGTTATTACTTAAGATTAGTACAGAAAATAAATTGAAATGGGATGACTTTTCTTTTCCTGAGTAGCAACTGATCCAACTGTATGTTCTGTCTAAATTACATAGCCTCTCCTAATCAAGGAGTTGGCCAGATTTGTTGCATTTATTGTTTATAGTTCCAAATTTCCGGTCTTTAAAATTAGAAACAGTCTTCCTGCTCCTCTATGGCTGTATTGAACAGCTACTGTAAGTAAGGCTTGTTCTTTCAGGAGTGCATGGAGGCACTCTGTGCAGCTCATTATAGGCAGCTCTGTGCACAAGTACAGACTCCTGCTATTGCCACAGCCTGGGTATACAGGCTACAAAATACAACACAGTCTCTGGTTTTTGACATGGAAAATGTGTATAAAAGTGACCCAGTCAAAGAAGAGCAATATCTTATGGATTAATAGATTGATTTAGACTATGGATTTTGTGGTGAGAATTACCTGTTACTTTATCAGCAAATATATGGGTGTGAGTATAATAATCTGGCTATGAAAATAAATACAAATTCTCTCCTGTTTGCAGCTTGAAGCTTACCTCATGTGTTAGGTAAAACAAAATCATGGCCACATTAAAAGCTGATTTTAATTTGGAAACCAAATTATAAAATCCAAGAAATTTTGATTTTTTACTTAGTTCTTTCCAGTTAATACTTCTTGAACATTCATGTATTCCATTTAAGAACTGTGGTGACTATTAAAAGTAAAATAAATTCATATTTTCAGTATCTATGTTTTAATTTCAAGATTTTCCTTTTTAGAAAGGCTCAGCCTTTTAGCTGTAAATTCTGGTCAGTTGCTAACCAAGACATTCAAGTAACTACAACTAAACCGTTAAGTTACCAAACAATCTGATTATTACTGATATCACCTCAGTAACCTGGTGATCAAGTTTTGAAGTAGAAGTTTGGGCCAGAGTGTGTACAGAGGTACCTTCCAACCATGGTGATGCACTGATTCTTTGATACTACTCCTTACTTCAACTGCAAGCTTTCACTTAAATTTAGATATATGCAAATGGTATAGCTACCCTCAAATTAGATTTTTTAGGAAAAATCTGGAATGAAATTAATTGGTTAATTTTATTCACCTTTTTTCAGGCTATGTTTATGGAGCTATAAAAAAGAGAAACCATCAACAAGGTAGGAAGGAAGGGCTATTTAGAAAAAACAAAACTTAAAATTCTTAAATATGATTGAAGAAATTTGTGTGGGTATACAATAACCATGAAACTATTTCACATGTAGTATGGTCACATGATACCTTTGCCTACTTCTAAAATAGGTATGTTGTACATCTAAGAATTTTTTTAGTTGCTTGAGTCCTTTGTTACTTTCTAGAAATTATGTCCTTTCGTCTAGTAAGACTTTTCGTTAATATCTTCCTCCTGTGTCACATCTATGTAGGTTATTCAAGGCACAATTTAATAAAGGTCAGAATTTTTATAATTTTCTATTATCTAGGAAGTGTTAAAATTGATGGAAATATGCCTTGCAGTTGCACACAAACCCAGAATCAGTCTTGTTGGAACAATGCAGTCAAATCATCAACATAATTACAAAGTCTGTCTGAGAATTAGAACACCATTTGCATCTGTACTGCATATTTCATATTTGAAGTTCAGCTTTAACTCCCTCTTTATGGTCTTAGTAAAATGTTTTCTCTCAGAAAATGCAGATCCAAAGGTAACGTGGTTATTGCCCTTTGAGACTATTTAACATCTGGCTTGGTTCAAATACTTAAACTGCCAAAAGCTGAAACTCCAAAACATAAAAGAGAAACATTATTTCAATTTTAATGCTTTCAGGAGATATTCACAGTTAGAGTCCTCATAAAATCATGTTCATTCATGGACAACAAGTCCTTCTCAAGGATGGGGAAACCTTTTCCAAAGGCACCTGATAGTCCCTGCAGACATGTGCCAGTGCAAGTCATCGCACCTATGGGTTCTGAGATACGTGGAAGAAAACTAAGCATTTGAAAGGCTGGAAAAAATTTAACCGCAGTGCTAGCAAAGGCAAATATTTTAGAGGGAAGACTGTTGGACTACTATGAGACTGGGGCATGACTGCCCTTGTTACATACAGGTAAGGGAAAGGGCAGAGCTGAAATGGAAACCTGTCCAAACATCCTGAAGAGCTGAACGGAGTGTCCTTACTACTATGGGGAGAAAGACTTGGTGTGGGGAAGTAACCATTGCTCCTGGAGTAGCAAAGGCTAAAATCCAAAGTACCTGTTCTCTTAAATATGCACATTCTTTTTGAGTTTTGTAAGTGGCAAAACAAGCAGAAGAACCATGCTGTGATCTTTCCCTCCATATATAGAAGCTACCTGTCTCTAGCTATACTTAAGAGCAATTTACCTGAATATGAACCCTGATACAAATGCAAGGTTTACTCATCAGATAAAATATTGGCTTTGCAATTACAGATTAATGCAAAATATTTTGCTTCTGTATCTGTGATAGAGACCAGTAAGTATTTTACATTAGTTGAAAAATAATCCTTGCATCTATTTTAAACAGAAACTGCTTGGAGAATTAGTCTTGACATTATAGAATATTTGTAACCTTTGAGATTCTGTTAGATCCACAGAGTGTTAAGCAGTGAAGCTGCAGTGTTAAGTACTGGTTCCTGTTTTGAAGTTTTTACAATCTTAAGTAGGCAAAAAGAGTGAGAGACAAAGACAATTAAAGGACACAAAGAGCCACAGAAAGAAAGTAAAAGAAAATTCATAATAATGATGAAAATAGAAATAGCTTTTATTTCTTTGCAAAGTATTGCAGTGTAATCACCTCAAATTGCTCTACAGACATTAAGCAACTTAAGATGAAGAAGATCTTTTTTTGGAAAGCATGATTTATTTCTAAGTCTACAGCTGTGTCCAAATGAAACTTTCAACATGCATCTTGTTTGCAAATTCTCAGCTTTCTGCCCACAAACTGGGTATCTTTCATACCTAGTAGTCCTGAGCATTGGAATTGTGACTGACAAATGAGATATCTTTGCTATTTTCATCATTACTATGTGCAGTGGTTCGGCTTTTTCCAATGGGTGCAGTTCCGGCCAGCCCTGCCGCCACTACATCCAGGGGCTCACTTTGCCAGAGGCGTGGGCAAACTCGACCAAGGTGCGGATGGTGCGCAGAATAGAAAGGCGGGACTCTCAAGAGGTGCAACAAGGGGATGCGTGTCCCCGAGGCAGCGCTCCGAAGAGAGACGCTGGCCTCGAAATGGCACGGCTTTTTATTGAGTGGGTTCAGGGGTGGGATTGCGTGGGACCAATTAAAACTCTTTGCCAATGTATAATGAGGGGATGCACAACTTTTGAACCAGTAACAGGTAACTTGGGGAGGAGGAATACATGATGAGGGGGTGGGGAAGTTATATAACTTAAAGATTGACAGGTAACCGAAAAGTGGTAAACAACTATTATGGGATGGGGTTACCAGGACAACCAGGATTTTGGCGGGAAGGTTTGGGGGAAGGGGGGAAGGAGAGAAGGAGAGAAGGGGAGAAGGAGAGGCCATCTTAAACAATAGAAATAAATACAAAATTATAAAACACAAATTATAAAACCAAACTGGAGCAGTGAAAACCCAATTGGAATTGAATTTAAGCACCACCACAACTATGAATTTTCTTTTACTTTCCTTCTGTGGTTCTTTGTGTCCTTTAATTGTCCTGAGTTTTATTTCTGGATGGAAATCAATGGAAGCCATTGATATCAGAAGCTGATAATGTGAAGAACAGGTACTTTGCTGATCATAATTTTGTTTTCCTGCTTAGAGTTTGTGCTTTGGTTCATAACCCAAAGACAGAGGGAAAGGTTTTAAACATGAACTGAACAATGTTTCCAATGCAGCTTTTAGCTGATGCAATTTTTTCCCAAGGATTTACAACTGGTGATTGTTGTAATAAAGTAGCCAGGACTCAGTTTCTTCATGCAGGAAGATCCCCTTCTTTATTCACATAAGTGATTTTTATACAGTTTTCACAGACCTTGTGTTCAACTCCAATTGGCTAGTAGTTTTCTTGCCACTCAGTTCATTGGTTAAAAGGTTTTTCTGTGCTAAGACTCTCTCTTTTACTCAGGAGTTTACATATTTCTTTGTGGATTCTCATGGGACAGATCTTTTGTTATTACAGGTGCAACTTATTTTTCTCTACAAGAATAATTTGTTATGCTGTTTCTCACTTCTCTAATTCTTCCTTATGGGAACTTACAGGCCAGCTGGTAATTCAGCAGAGCAAGGCCTGATTTAATAAGGCCTTTCTTTTGTAATATCTCTACCTGCATGCCACAGCTGATGACCTGTCCCAAATCGTGATGCTCAGTTTTGAACATCTCTTGTTTTGGCTAGTGCTTTGTCTGAGTGTGCTGAGCTGTTTACAGTAGATTTTAGTGGCTTTTTCACCTAGCACTAGAAGTCTTAAATTTTCTTACCTTGATAGACAAAAAGCTAAAAAATATTCTTATTAAATTTTTGTCAATTAGATGTATAAGAGATTGCAATCTTAAGAAGAGAGACCAAACGGGAGAACATCTTTGTAATCTTCAGGTTATACTGGAATTGTGTATTTACAAATTTGGTTTTATGTAATTTGAAACACTTGCAATCCGTGCTTCCTTCCAAGTGATTCACAGACAATAATAAAAATGAAAGCTCAAAGACATGTAGCCTAGCAAATCCCAAAGCAAAGCACAACCTTTTGCCTCATATCTATTGCACTTCATAGAGATGTCTCTTTCAGATCTGTTTTGGAGCACACTGAGGAGGAAACATTATATATTCATTAGTTAAGAAGTAAGACTTTCCTTCAGCAACATTGGATATTCTTTCCAAAGACGTTTTCAATGTTCGTTATTCTCATTATAAAAAGAATAGCAGTTTAACAAGAGCTCATATACTTATGAAGTGAATAATGGATGTAAAAAAAATACACTAAGGAAATAGCACCACATTACAGTATCAGTGCTGAACTGATTAACAAATTAATAACCTGGTGTTTTTGTGCTGTGTGTTGGTTGCATATATGGGAGCTCTTCTTTTTTTCTCAGTAACGTAGCCTCAGGAAGGTTTCTTTCTTCTCAGTAATGTAAAGAGTCAATGTTCGTAAGGAGTAATTTGCTAATGATTAGGGATTGAGAGTGTTGGTGGGTCTCAAGTGTCTTGGACCATTCCGATGTTATAAATTTCCTGTTTCATCTGTTTGCGTTTTGTTGTCTGCTTGGGATACGAAGGATCCTGTTTGTTCAGCTGACTGTGTTTACATCATATTGACTCAAAGTTATGCATATAGTAAACTGACTTTGAAATAGCAAAAGAGAGCAATTATCTTTCTTTCTCTCCCTTTTCCACTGAACAGAATTAGAAAAACTAGACCCTGTGCTCCACACTTGCAAGGTGTTGAGACTTTCCATATCTGATAAAATCAAATTGTTAGAGGCTTACAGAAAAGGAACAAGTTCCACAGCTGGTTAATTAGCTAGTGTATTTGCATGTGCCTTTTCATTGCCTATGCAAAGTTCATCAGTTCATCCCTTAACCAGGAGTTACAATTTATCATGTTTTTTCTTCCAGTCTGAAGTAGGTAATATTTTAATCACTGAAGCGAATATATGGAGACCAAATATATCCTTTGCAACACTCTATGTAACTCTTCAGAACAGTTTGTACTCTCTGCTGCTCTCTGATTCACTGACTTACTAGGTCACCTCTGACATTTTGTACTTTTAAAAAAAGAAAGGACAGAAGCGATAAACAATCTGTGGGCTTCCAGTACCCAAAGGGAGCCAATAAGAAAGATGGAGAATGAATAAAAGAGTATGTAGCGACAGGACAAGAAGGTATAGCTTGAAGTTGAAAGAGAATAGATTTAGATTAGATATTAGGAAAAAAAAATTAATTGGGAGGATGGTGAAGGAGAGATTACCCAGAGAAGTTGTGGGTGACCCATTCCTGGAAGCATTCAAAGCCAGGCTGGATGAGACTCCAAGCAACCTTGTCTGGTGCACAGTGTCCCTACCCATGGCAGGGAGGTTGGAATGAGATGATCTTTAAGGTTCTTTCCAACCCAAATCATTCCGTGATTCCATGGCACCTCTATACAAGCTTCAGATTTTTCTAGGACACAGTCTATATAGCATTTTGTCTGTCTGGAATAATGTGCTTTGCTCCATGTTTTTGAAATTGCTTTCATGTGACATTCATAAAAGTGCTCCTTTAAAATATGCCAAAACTCCTATAAGCAAAATATGTTGTGGCTGTTGCAGTTTTGTAACAATTTTCTTGAAAACATAATCTTCTACCCCTTTGGTAGAAGGGCATTTTGGGCATTTCTTTTTAGTTTCATTTTCGTCAAGCCTGTACAGCAACTGTCAAGATCAGTATATGTAACTCATACCCTTTCTTTGTTAACATTACTATTTTTCATCTATTTACATGCACAACCATTTATTGGTGATACACTGGTCTGGACAATCTGTACTTTGGAACTTCAATGTTTGATACAATACTTCTGCTTCTTTGACTCTTTATAACCTTCAGATATGTAGATTTCCTAATATTTGTGTTACTTTTTTAGTGGATGAGGACATTCATGCATTTGGCATGAAATGCAAGTTATTAGTACACTTGCATTTGTATTTAATTTATATTTAATTTTTTAAAGTAAATGGGTAGAGATTTCTGCAATTCAGACTTGCTTATAACCATGGTTGTTATTTGCCAGTGTAAGTTCAGTGTGGGGTTAGCTTATTTTTAAATTCAGTCATATAAAAATCTGATGACTACTTTTTTTTCTTTTTTGTTAAGTACTAACAGTTAAATTATTACAGGATTAATGACTAGATTAAGATATAAATCCTGAAAAATTATAGCTATGCCACATAAATGAGTAGTTGATGACTACAAAAGAGTTTGCATGTGTTTTTTAGCAGGGAAGAATATCAGTGCCAAGAGATAATGAATTTTTTTTAATACAATTGAGCAGTTTTATATCAGTTATTCTGCTCCACAACTTCTCCTTTATAAAAAAATTGCTATTTATGATGGTATAGTTCATTGTTTACTGTTGCATATAGGCAAAACTTTATAGAAGGAAGGCCTTGTAAAATCACAGCTCAGGCTTGTTACTTCAGCTAAGTAGAAAAGGGCTATGGGAAAGTGACTCAGCTGAATTAGGGGTAGAAACACAAGTTATATAACCATCACGTGTTCATATTGTGGTATGTTGGTTGAATTATGTTTGTTATGGTTTAAAACTATGTAACTGATAAAGGCCTAACTGCTTAAAAAGACCTGTTTTTTGCAATAAAGCCGCTCTACTTTGCACTTGCCAGGGGACCCTCACACACAGTTTACTTTATCTCCTACCTGCCTCCTACACTGGTGGATTCTGTGTAGCCCTTCATATGAATTTCAGCAAGAACATCATAGATGTTCCTCGTTTTCCTCCACCTTTTTCTTCTGCATGTCTTTTAGAATCATAGAGGATTACAGTGGAGGTAGCAGCAGTTCAACATGGAGCCAATGTTGTTTTAGTGTGACAGTCTCAATTTGTGGCATATGGGAAACTTTAAACATAGCTTCATCAAGTACATTCATTAATCATGGTGTTTTCCCTACTTTGGATTTCAGATACTTAGTTTACCAAATTACTTGCTCTCAGATGAGAAATACTGGTTATTAATTTCTGAAGTTTTGGCTTGTATTCCGTATTCTCTGAAAAAACCTTAAAATAAGTTAATGAATACCACAGTTTGTAATAATCTTGGTGTTCCATCCATAGACCTTGCATGGAATCTGAAGCGTGAATATTGAAAATTATCCTCTATCCCCCAACAAATCAACACATGGCATTAAAAATAGGACTCTATCATAATGAAAAAAACATACTTAAAGCCGACCTGAGAACAAACTGAAATCACCACATCAAAACTGCAGGATCATGATCAAATCAAAAGGATTTTCAAAAGTAGGTAGTATCAGTGAGTATTGCATGTGTTTGGTGGATGCTGTGTAAGAACTTCCAAAAAGATGTCATTTTCTGTGGCTCAGTGCCAGGCAAATTAAAATAAACTTGCACTTGGAAATCCCAGCTTCACAAGTTGCCCAAGTGGCACTTCTATTTGTATAATTTGCTGCCTACAATACCTTTATTCTTTTGCATCTATATATTTTATATGTTCCATTTTTATGTCCCAGATTGATAGAAAGAAAAATGTCTGCCAAATTTCCTTTTGCTTTTTTAGTAAAATGTTGGTCAGAACTAGATGAAATATGAGGAAAAGGAGGCTAAAAATAATTTCCAGCTTCTGGCATGAAGATTCAGACATTGTAAAATCCATCACATCTCCTGGATGAAAGCACATTATGGATGCAAGGTATGACACATCCTGTATGAGGAACGATTTAAATATCAAAGACTAGTAATTAATTGCTTTGGGAAGTTTTGAACAAGCTGTGCTAAAACCAGGCAGAAACCTGTTTTCATCTTTTTGAAACTACTTATACACAAGACAGCTGGAAAAAAGCTAGGATTTTCTTTGTGACTGAGCAAAGGCAGACACTTAGAACTAGGAAACAAATCTAAATTTGATGCTGGGTAAGTTTCGGGTATCAACAATTCCATTAAGTTAGAACTTAGCATATCTTTCTGAATAACCACAGAAAACCATATGAAACTGGGCTGTAAAACAAGTCTTCCTAAATGTCACTAAGGTTTATGATTGTACAGTCAATTACAGAATTTTGCTTGAAAATGGATTGGGGCAAGAACTGATGGCACCTTCAAATAAATATATATATTTTTTAATGGTTTGACCAGTTTAAATTCCAGGAACATGGAAGTGCTTTTCTGTGTACAGAGATCAGAAGTAAGTTGTGTTAACACATCACATTAGCTGGAGGGAAGTGTTAGGGAATAACCAGCAAAGAGGAAGTTAGCTTAATTTATGACTTTGAAAATAAAGGTTTTTTGTCTTTTTAATAAAGCTAAATACAATTGGTGACATCATTTACCTAAATAAGTCCTACCTGAATGTTCATCTCCTTTTATAAGCTTTACCAATATGTAGATACGATGACATCTTGAGGCAATAAATTTCACATAATTAACATGTAGAGTGCACTACCTACCTTCTCACTACATGTTGATTTCTACTGCATGTATCTTGGCTCTGAAGTGCATGAGGAGTGGTTCTCAGTGAATACTTTACCATCCCAATATCAGCTATTATATCTGCTCTGTCTGTTCTTATTTTTCTCATCCTAAAACTGTAGTCTCTCCTCATATGACATCATTCTAGCCCTCTAATAATTTTTCTTATACATATCTGACTTTTCTCTGTCTATCATAAAATATATAAGTATAGTTGCAAAGCTGTTCTAGCCAGATACCACCTTTTTTCTGAAGCTGACAGTGGTAGCTGGTGGTACCTAGGCTATTGCACTGCAGTCAATAATGATCTCTTTTACAGGTAGAAGGAAGCAGTTACGTGACACTCCCTCTGAGAGAGAGAATTCCAAAGCAGTGTCAGGAAAATCACATTTCATCCTTACTGGTGTAGCTGGAGGTTTACATCTGAGCAGAAGATTGGCATAAAGTGTAGGTCTCCTCATGAGAGCCTTTCTGGGGGAAGAAGCATCTCACTCCTCTAGGTGAGTAAATTGTATGTGATTCCTACCTCTTTGACTGATGCCCTGAGTGCAGGAAGCATATGGACAGATCTAAATATCAGTGAAGTTCCTCATGAAGGACCTACATTGTACCTTTTCCACAGAAGACTTGTTACGTTGGAAAATTTTCAGAGAACTAGAATTAGTTTTATCTCAGGATCTATACAGAACTACCCAGAAATTAAAGACAAGTGAAGTTTTTGCAGTTTCCAAATGAAGCAATGGAATGCCCCGAACAGGTTTTTATTAAAAAGATACAGAAGATGAGTGGTGCAAATCAATCAATCATTTCTTTTTTAACTTAAGAAGACTAAGAGTTTGGCTAGATGTGTTAAAGCTGTTAGAAAACATACAGCATTCTCTGCAGACAGGTGGCCCAGCACTAGGAAGTGTAACTAGAGTTACCATTGAGATGGTGTCAGTGAGTCATTCAGGGAGTGGGGTTCTCAGTGGCCTTACCTGTGACCAACACCATACCTATCGGAAAAAAAAAAGGTTGCAGGAGCAGAGTGAGGATAGGGAGAAATCCATGTCAATTTTTATAGTGCAACTAAGGTCTGAGTGCTTTGAATGGCATTATTTTTATGTTGCTACCACTCTGCTGGCTTGAATAGAGCTACTTCTAAACATATAAATATAATCTCAGTGTATGTACTTATTTGGAACAGTAAACTTGCTGTGTTTTTACACAGAAGTTGTTTGGCTAATCTTAGTAGTCTGGTTTAGAAAATCATCATTCCTAGACTGAAAAATAGTTTTCTAAACGAATAAATGATTCAATTACCTGAAAATCAAACATTTTTCATGAGCCTTACAGATTACTTTTTTTTTTTTGTCTTTTTAAATGTTACAGAATTTGGGGAAGAGAACTTAATTGAAATTAAGTGATTAATTGATATTTCCAGTTGATTATATTATTTGATTGCTGTTTCTCGAGATTCAGTATTATGACCTTTTTAGATTCTTAATAATGAAACTTTGCTTTCTTGAAACTCAATCTCACCTAAAAGTAAAGCTGAGTCACTTGAAAACTTTTTGATATGCAGGTGAGCAAGTCACAGCCGACTGATCCCTACGTGTATTCCTTAAAATTGCATGCAGGTTTCACCAAAAAATGGACACCATCTGAGTTATCAACAAAAGTTACACCAAAGACTATGAACCAAAAAGCCAGGTCCTTAAACAAAGAAAGCTTCCCCTTGGATTAGACATCTCAAGTTGAATGTTATCACCATGTATGGACCAGTCACGATGGGAAACAAATCCTCTGCAATATTTTTACTTTGAAGTCTGTCTCATGAGCTACTTGTTTTGGTTCTGTGGATACAGGGATAAGAAGACAAAGCTACAGGTTTGAGAACACTGATTTACCTTTTGAGGTTGTAAAGAATGGTGCCTTATCATCCCCTCATCATAAGGGAGGGTACTTAATACTGACAGAAAAGGCTTCACCATTTTTACTATAACACCTAAGTATGGGCATATTTGTGAAAGACGTGAGAAAAAAGCTGAAATTTCTGCTGCTCCTCCAAGTTCCCTTGCACTGGGGAATTCACTCCCTTGGGATTTACACTCCAGTAAGAATACCAACACACAACAAAGGCAATGTCGTGCCTTCACAGTATTTTGGGAACTGGAAGCTGTGGGGTTTCCCATGAAATTAAGAAAACAAAGCCTCTTTTTCCTCCAATAGTTTTTGCTTTTTTCACGGGGGAGGTGTGTGGGGGTGGGGTGACCAACCCAACTTAACTATGTAAAATAAAACACTGGAACATACGGACCTGAAAAAAGAGATCTAAACTGGTGTAAGGCTGTTATAAACTGATTTATGGTTCCTTAGTTCCCTAGGAAACTTGGTTCCCTGCCTAATAGTAGGGCAGGTTTTTCCAATAAGCTGCAGAGTCTCAGTAATGATGCAGTTTGAATGGGAACAACAAAGGCCTGGCATATTTGAGTTTGGGCCATGACCTCCCAGATGAGGTATATACACCATCACACTCGGGTGGCAATGCCTGAGCACCACAATCTAGTAGGACAGATCAGAGAACTGTCTGGCCTATTTTACTCTAAAAAGATAGAAAAGTGAGTATATCTAAATGGAAAATTAATTGCTCAACTCTCCATCCCAGTCTATGTTAGAAGTTTTTTGGAAGAAAAGCAAAAGCAGATGGAAGTATATATTGAAGTTTATCCAGAAAAAAAGACATTTTCTAGCTAGCTCTATCAAGAATATCAGTAGCTGCTTCACCTAACAAACATGTTTTAGATTTAAGAGTTTATTTTGCCTAAGGATGTTGTCCCTTCTGACTTAACCATTAAGCCTGTTATTTCTCATAGTCTGGAAAAATTATACTTTCCTCTTTGAAGAAGTTAATAAAAGGAATGTAGGTGGAGGAGACAGAAGAACAGAACTAACACTGAGTAAGACAAAATTGAATGTTTCCTTGAAGCGTGGGTATTATAACCAAATAACGATTTCTGTTGTACAACACTCTCACTCAGTTACAGAAATCAAACCCCTACCCCTCTAATGCAGTTCATTCTAGTAGCTTTGACCAGACAGAAGACATAATAAAACTAGTTGATGTGGCAAAGTTCTGGCTGGCAGGCTGGCCCCTGTAGGAATTCCACTTTGGACTCAGCCTTCCAAATGATGTCAAGTACCTATGCATGTGTGCTTCTCCTCTTCTTCCCTCTCCTCCCCATGGGTTTTCTGTCCCCATTATTTATTACTTTCTATACTGTACTGTTGATACAAGCTGCAAATTGCCTCCCTAACTACACAGCTCCAGGACAATTTCTTTGATTTTCTTCATATACAAGTCAATCAGAAATGTCACTTGAGATTTCTATCACGTTCTCTTCTCCCACTTCAAATGCATCAGGAAATTGCTTTATAGCTGTAGCTGGCTTTGAAAAGTTCATGTATTACTTCAGTTTTCTAGCTGCTTCTGGATTCTTTCCAGTTAGAATTGGGCAGATGCAATTAAAGTGTCATATGCCTAAGCAGTTCTTTAAGACTGGCTTCAACCTAGGACAGAAATAGTTTAAAGAAATAGTCCTCTATCACTCCTCAGCTCTGGTATGCGTGGTTAAAAGCTTGCCTAATCAAACACCTTTTTTCTACATACCTCCAAATAATAGCACAGGTGTTGTATTATGTCTTCAAGCGCTGGCTGGGTACCCTTGGCAGACATGGCTGTTGGCACAAAGGAGTTGCTGCCTCCTGGTAGCCTCCCTATTTCTCTTCCAGATGCTGTGTGCTGTATTAAATTTTTCACAAGCAAAGTTTGAAGATATTCAAGTATTCAGTGTTCTAGTAATAAAATAATTTAAAATGGTGTGGTTGCCAGATGGGATGGTTTGTAAAATTAGTTTTATTTTATCACAACAGTGCAAGTGATAGAGGGAAAAATCCAGTGGGGGCTCATTAATGAAAATGTTTTTCTGGCAGATGCAAATATTAATTCAAATAGACATAGTCTGTTGCATGTAGCTGGACATAGAGGAGCTTGTTCAAGGTTTCAGCTGAGACCTATTATGCCCTCTGGAACTACAGCAAAAAATCCACTGCAGGAGAGACCAGAGGCTGGGGCCAAAAAAGCTACCATATTGAAAGCAATTAAGGATTACTCTGATGTGGTGGGGAATTTTTTGTTTGTTTGGTTTTGTGTTTTTTGGTATGTGGGGTTTCTTGTTGTTTCTGGTGGAGGGTTTTTGTTATTGGTGGTGGTTTCTTTGGTTTGGTTTGGTTTTGTAAAATTTTAGAGAAAAGCCAGACTAGGCAGCTTATTTGGCAAACTGTAGAACTGGATCAGCAAGACCTCTGATTTTTGTAATTGATTGGATCAAGAAAATGTTTTAAATGGCATGGATACCTACATAGAGGGAATACTGTCCTGCGTATGGATGAGGTGCATTTAGGTGCAATGGCAGACGAACAACAAATATAGATGAAGTGACCAAATACTTGATGCTTTTGGAGAGAGTATGGGATCAAATCATGCATCACTTTTGAGTTGTTTTGAATCTTCATTTCTCTTGCATTTCCTGATTTTATTCCCAAATGAAAAACTCTCATGAGAAGACTGATTTTTCCATTATTACTATGCCATTTCTGGAGACAGAGGTGAGCTGTCTGATTTTGTGGTTCCAACAAATTATGGGAACCCCTCAGCCTCTCACACTTCCTAGTTAGAACTCAGATTCAAAAAGAACTTGAGTTATAATTGAAGTATATATTTGGGATGAACTTTTTAAAAGATAACAGCCATAAATTGGATTTGAGCCAACAAATTCCTTGCGTTCACAAAAAATCCCAAACTCAGGCTGTTGTCGTCTAAGCAATTAACTAAGTGGTTAAATCAATTTACTTGAGTTATATCTTTGAAAATCTGAATTTCCATGTAAAATTAGGAACACATTTATCTGAAAGATCAGGGGTATAATTCACTATGAACTTCTAGACCAGGTGGACATGTTTTTGTAAACAACAAATATTTGCACATTTGTTCTTTCTTCGAGTAATTTCTTTCCTGTAGGCTTCCATCCTTGACATACTGCCATGTTCTGGGCACCTTTATTATATTCAATTATTTGCTTCCTGCTTTTTTTTGAGAAATTATCTCAGGTCTGTGCAGTTTCTCTAAGGAGAAATGTCGTTCTTTTCTGCTCATTACTAGTTTTTAATTGTTGAAGTATGGGTGGTTCCATCCTGTGTTCCAAAAGAGCCAGACAATACAGTACCTAATTTACCATTCCCAGAGACTCTGGCAAGGAGTGCACTTGGAGGAGCTCTGCCAAGAGCCAAAATATTTCTGATAGACACTTTTTCTCCAAATTATTCTACTGTGCCTCTAAGGTAAGTATTCCATATCATCATGACAACATTATATTTAGGGAAAACCCCCACCTTTCAGCTGTATCAAAAGAATTTCTTTTTCTCTTTGTACTAAAATGACTATCACACTTTTTTTACAGATTACAACATCGTGTAAAATAAGGAAAAATGAGAATAGAATTATTCAAGTATTTCTAGCCATATTAAGATTTTTTTTTTCCTGGAAACTTTTCTTGCTCTAGAATGAAAATGAATTCCTAAGCAGAAGTTTTTTGTTTGAAGTTAGCTCATATGTATCATGATCTAATTGGTTGTTGTGTCATACAAGAATTTCAGACTGGTACCCCATAGTTAAGGGTTTTCCGGATTATAGTATTATTTCAGGACTTATAGTTTCTAAAAGCTCATACTAGCACATTTGAGGTGTTATTTTTAAATAACTGTAAAAAGAATTGGCTGAAAACAAGAAGTTCTGGTCTTCCTTTGTGAAGTGCAGGGCAGACAGGGATAAAAGGAACAAAGGAGTAGAAAGGCATTGAGAAGCAGCTTGAAAACAAACAAATTTTAAGAAGGCTCTGGGGTTGCTTTGATGAGAACTAGAGGGAAAAGCGACACAGTAAGGCTGTGGTCTTTAAGGTGGGAGGGGATTCCTTGTGCATTCAAGCTGATTAAAAATATCTAAGATAGTGTCTTCTCTAGTGTGATGCAAGTCACCTCTTGTGTGTGTTCCTCACATAAAGGAGGAGAGAGGAAAAACATGCCCAGCAAGAATAAAGGCTAGAATTCACACGTTTTATTATTTTTCATACACCTAAATTAAAGATCTACTGATCTTACCTGAATGTAAGAGAACCTAATAGTCCATAGAAATTAAAAAAACCTAACCATTTCTACCTGTTGCTGCTGTTCCACAGGAAAAGCATCTCTGGTCTTACACTAGCCTATGAGCACAGATTCAGGGAAATGAGAATGAGACTACAGAATGACAGTTAAACCCTACTTTTAAATCGTATCTTCTAAGGTTTTGCATGTGGTAGTTTAAAACCTGAGGTCTGCAACAGTGTGAATGCTTTCATAAGGCACAGAAATGGGCTGTTGTCAAGTAAAAATCTTTCTTTTAAAAAAGGCTCTTTTAAAGCTGGTGGAATCTCTTTAGGTGAGATGCTTTAAAAGGAAAGCCTTTTAATTTAAAAAGGAGAAGGTACCTTGTATTGTAGTGGATAAACAACCAGGCAGTCAGACTTTGAATGCAATGCACATGTTTTATGGAGGTGACAGAAAGCTCCCTGCAGAGTCAATGTGGTGGGACCAGCCTCACTGAGGTTTACATGTAATAAGACCTAAGCAGCATGTGTGCCTGTCAGTCCTGCTTTTCAGCTGCAGGTCCAATAAGGAAACACTGACAGCACAAATATATCCAGAAGTTAAAGATCTTAAGGTATTTTTTGGTGTAAATTTGACAAAAAAATTCTCTGAAAGGAGGAAAAAAGGAACGGGGGAGCTGAGGAAATAGAAACCATGAGTTAAGAAATGTTCACAAGTGAACCTGTGGGAATGACTTGGGAAAGCCAGGGCAGAAAAGCAGATGGCCTATTGCATAGGGCTCAGTCATTTTTTTTCTCCAGCTGACAATTAAGTGCCATGCAGAAGCATGGTCACTCCCCCACCCTGGCAGGGAGGAAAACTGAAGGGAAAAACACTATACCTCATGGACTGAGATAAGAACAGTCAAATAACTGAAACAAAATAAAACATAATAATATCACTAATAATACTAATGGTAATAACAATAATAATGAAAAGAAGAGAAGAAGAGAGAAAGAGAAGTAAAACCCTAGAGAAATAAGTGGTGAACAATCAAGCTGATCACCACTTGCTGACCAATACTCAGCTTGTCCCCCAGTAGCAATCAGGCCCACCCAGCCAATACCCTCAGTGTAAATACTGTATAAGATGTTCTATTATCTGGAATATCCCTCTGGCCAGTTTGGGTCAGCTGTCCTGGCCATGCTCGCTCCCAGGTCCTTGTGCAGCTCCTCACCGGCAGAGCACAGGACCCTGAAGAGCCCCTGGCTCAGGGTAAGCACTGCTGAGAAATGACTGAGTGTCAGTGTGGTATCAACATCAGTCTCATGCTGAATCCAAAGCACAGCCCAGTAGTAGCTACTAAGAACAAAATTAACACTACATCAACCAAAACAAGGACAGACTCCTGGATGGTTACTCTTGCTTGCAGACGGTGTGCAGACCTGCTACAGAGGGTGTGAGGCCACCCAAATCCAGGTCGTTTCACAGTCATGCAGTTCTGCAGGATCACTGGGAAATCTGAAAGCATGAATGTTTGTGGGAAGCAAATGAAAGGGAGTGAAGCAGGTAAGCAACGGAAAAGAGGGCTAGAATGAAAAGATAAGTGGGAAGCACTGGGGGTAAAACTGCAAGGAGTGGATAAAAAGGGAGGGAACAAGAAAGCTATGCTATGCAGAACTGTGTGGTTTGGAAAGGCAAGATATGAGGAAAAGCAGGAGCATTGCTGTTGGGTTTTTGCTTTTCTTCTTTCCCAAGCTGTCAGATCACTTTCTCTGTGTCCCTTCTTAAATTACAGTTCCTCACTTTGTGTTCTTCCCATAGCTCCTCAGGTAATCCTTCCTTTTGTCTCCAGTTGACAGGCTTCCTTGGTACCTGCCTTCTAGCCTGTGTAATAAGCAGTGACCTTCCCCACTTTCTTCTATGTTCCAAAAATATGTCCATCACCATCTTTACTGAACACATTGCTGTACATGGAACCTGATACTCTTTACAGACACACACACACACACACAGAGGTATGCTTTAGAAAGACATGTTACCAGTGAGCAAGACAAAGTCCCAACAGGGTTATCAGTCCTTGTTTTGAGAAGGTGGCAAGATACCACTGACTGTGTGAAGCCATCTCAGCTGACACTACCAATTTACTTTGTAAAGAAGAGTGTAAAATCCCTCTGTAACCTGCCATCGACAACTAAAATTTTATTTCTTTCCTGAAGAAGTGAGGATGAGCCATTAATAACAGTCACAGGCTTTGGGAGGAAGTGGCTCTGTATCACACCCTGGAGCATTTAAACATTGGATGATGTTTGTAACTGCCAAGATCATGCAGCTGAACTGTTTGTACAATATTTCAGAGAATACCAGATGGGAAGAGGGCCTCAAGGACCATGTGGTCCAACCTTTCTTGGCAAAAGCATGGCCTAGACAAGATGGTCCAGCATTCTGCCCAATGAAAGGTACTGTAAAAAGTTTTTGATGTAACAGGTATTTTGACTGTTTGATTCCAGGTACCTTGGGGAGGTGTGTAACACTCCTGAGAGAAGTGTATGATAAAGCAGAGTTCTGCAATATCTTCCCAAAAGAGACAGAGAACTGCTTCTGCGAGTAATTGAGTAGAACAACATTAATTTTTTAATAATTAGAATGTAGATAAAAAATGTTATTAATCCTGTATAAAGACTATTTTTCATATATACATGGACAGAAAAAGAAAAAAAAAAAGAAAAAAAGAAAGAAGAAAAAAAAGCAATAGGCAAAACAAAGTGAGCTGGAAATTTTTTTATTTGTTTCTTCTTGGGATGTGCCTGACAAAGCAACAGCTAAACAGCAAGCAAAAAGCTCTATTGCTCACTTCCCTTTTCATTTGCCTGGCTCCCTAGAAACTTCTGGGAATTAAAGCACTGCACTTGTGTCTCCCTTCTTTAAATCAAAATGAGGAAAGGCCAAAGACAGGGTGAACTCTGCTGGTTTCAGTTTGATAATATTTCCTTAAATGACTGCCCTATTTTCTTAGTTACACACTTCCATTAGGATTGTGTGAACCTATTAATATTAAAATGGTTGAGCAGAGAAAAATCTTTGTTTCCCAAAAGGGATCTTTTAAAAGGGTGTGGTGTATTTTCTTACTGTTTGCATATGTATCCACAAAGCCTGACTTATTAGGTGGGTTAGAAATGAAACAGTATGAATCATCTATATGTTAGTTCCACTGCAGACCAGTGAGCATGTAATCAGACCTGCTACATGTCCAAAAAGTATAACTCCGCATAGTACCTATTAATTTCACAAACCCTACAGGCTTGAGGGTGGATCAGTTTTCATAGGAGAGTACAGCATGGCCAGAGCAGTCATAAAGCAGAAAAATTTAAGTAAGAAAGAGAGCATAAGGCAAAAGCACTTGAAGTTATAGATAGGATCTTTAAATTCTGCTTTCATGTGACAAACTTTCCCCAAAATTATGATGTAAAAATAGCAGATTATAGGCTGGTTTGTATTGTATATATTTATGCAATTGTATGAAAAGATGTTGAAGAAGAAATTAATCCAAGAGCTACTTCCTTTCTATACAATTTCTAAAAAAAATTGTGGAGGGGATGAGAGTGGAAAAATTTACATCTGCTTGTAATGCCTCTGGAATATGACTACTGTTATTTTCTGTCACTGTTTCAGTTGTGAGAAACTAGTCTTTTTTAATGTAAGCTAAAAGAAGCATTTTAGCTATTATTAGGTGTATTTGGATGCCATTTCCATCACTCAAAAGGGGCCAGCAGTATTTTATCATGCATGTTTCCTATGAGCATGTATCAAAACTAAGGGTTGGTGATTGGTGGACTGATCTGAGTAGCAATAATGGAATATGCGATTACAGAAAAGAAGGAAAATTTAGTACTTGTAGCAGTAACCCAAAATGTAAGAAATGTGTCTGCTGCACCATACCTACCTGGACAATTTGAAATTAATCTTTAGACTTCGATTACTGAGTTGTCAGTGTGTATTCAATACCTTACAAAACTACTGTCTTGACAGGGACATTTGGAACTCTGGTGACAGCAACAATATAATGTTGATAGATATTTCCTACATCCCTTCTGTTCTGGAAGAGCAAGCCAACATACACATCAGTGGTGCCTTCTAATTAACTCTATTTAAACTAAGGAAAACTTAATTTTGCTGCCCACTTGAGTATATCCAATCACACCCAATAGTCCACATCTCCCCATGGTTCTTGGAAAGCTTTACTTCCAAATAAAAGCACAGCATCTGGAAGCTCTTACAACACAGCAATTTATACAACTGAAGCAATTTATGTCCTGCAGTCACTGATTTTAATAATGACTAAATCTAGAGTTTTTCAAAAAAGTTTTCTTCTGAGGTAATATGGAAACATAGGAAAGATGCAAAATTATTTAGTGAAATTGTGATATTGCTAATTAATGTTTTTATGTAGAATTGCAGAATTTTTTTTCGTTGCATTACTGGTAGAGATTATTCAACTCTTACCAGATAAAAGTGGTTTCTCTACAGTGACAGTGAAAAAAATTGCACACTTTACATCTCCTGTTCTGCCACTTCTCTGTGAGCCTTTTTTTTCTCCACTGAATTCCCTGCTGTACTGTGCTGGCTTTCTTTGATTGCTTTGCCTTGGTTTTCTTAAGGACTTGCTTTAGGATGTAGATTCCAGCCTTCTCTAATGACAGTTATGGTATCAGGCATAAGGACACCTTCAATAGGTTTTTATAGCTGGTTCAAAATGTTTTTTTTAAAATCACTGGATTAGGAGAACAAAAGAACATAAATGATGCAGTGAATAATGTGGTCAGAGACATAAGGTCTCAGTCAGTTATAGATTTGACTCAAGGTTCTGACTGATAAAGCCTCAGATGGCAAAGCTGAGTGTTGTCCCATAAAGGCCAGGATGGCCTAAGTTACTGAAGGAGCAAAATTAGGTTTTGCAGTGATTGCAAATATTACTTTCTCAGAGATTGCTGTCCCTGGGTAGCTCTGATTATTGAAATCAATCATCCAACCTCAGAGAAAGGGAATTTGATGCAGATACCTGAAAGCCAGCATGTGCTCTGCAGCTTTCCCCAGTCTTCCCAAGAGATGTCATTACCTCTGAGATACCAGCATATAGCTCTCTTGGGGAGCAGAGAACAGTTCAGCTCTTCCTTCCTGCTGTCCAGAGACTCCCATGCCTGCATGGGGGCAAAACTATTTAGAAAGACAGCCTGAGAAAGAGAGGGAGGTGAATTTGCTTTCATGTGAGAGAGAAACTGGAGCACATGGAGCTCTTCCTGGCAATGGACGATGACCTACCTATGAGTATATGAATAAGGGAGAAAGAGCAGACCAGTGGAGGTGATGTAGTGGATGTCTGCTATGTGATGCTTGACCAGGAAGAACAAGTGGTTGAAATCTCCAACAGAGAACCAGATGGAGCTTCCCATTCTCTGCTTACAGAGGATTTCAAACACCCCAATATCTGTTGAGGGGACAATACAGAAGGCCATAAGTTGGTCTTGGAAAGGACTGATGACAGGTGACTCATGTGAAAGAGTAGCTATCTTGGTTTGGCAAGACAGGTATCTGCCAGGGAAAGCTAGAGTTTCCCTTGGAATGGAGACTGTAACCCCCTCCCCCCTTCCAAAATATTGTAATTTTTAAATTAAAGGCTTTTCAGGCAAAGATTTGAGAATAGGAATAACAGTTTCTTTACTAGAAACATTAAGAATACAAATGTAGTAGTAGAAAAAAACAAGCAAACAAAACAACCAGAAAATCCTAGAAATCCTGACAGAGTCAGAAATACAACCTGACACCCTGTTGGTCAGGGTGTTGGAAGCAGTCCAAAGTAAGCCCTCCTGGAGTGGCAGATGTAGTTCTATTGGAGTAGAGATGGCCCTTGTAGAAAAAAGGGTCCAGTCATGGTGAGATGGGTCCAGTCTTCCTTTGGGAATCCAGTGGAAAACCAGCATCTGGTGTCCCTACATCTCAGTTTTTATCTGGGTAGGAATGGTTTGGCTCCCCCCACTGGGTGGAGAATCTCACAATGGGATTATATAACATGTCATGTCATTGGTGAGCCTTAATGGCCCATTAGCAGAAGATGTCCCCAGGAGGGTGGAAAGAGATAAGGGGAAACCCCCCACCCAGTTTTAACAGCTGGCCCATTGTCAGAAAGGCAGTCACCCGCTCCCCCCTGGAGTTACAAGAGATAAGGAAAACACCTCCAGAGCCAGTTTCAACAGATGGAATGGAATAAACATTTTTTTGGTTACATAACCCAAGACAGGAGTCAATAAGGAGAGGGTGTTGCTGGACCTTATACTCAATAACAAGGAGGGTTTTGCTGGGGATGGTAAGTCACTATGAAATGGTGAAGTTCAGGATCCTGTAGGCAGGGAATAGGGCAGAAAGTAAAGCCACAATGCTAGACGTCAGGAGAACAGATTTTGACCTCTTCAAATGTCTGCTTGGAAGAGTCTCATGGGATGATGCTCTGGAGAGAAAGGTGGCCTGAGACAGCTGGTTAATATTCAGGTATCACTTTCTCCAAACTCAAAGAGAAGTCCATCCCAGTGAGTCAAAGGTCAGGTACAAATGCTGGGAAGCCTATGTGGATGAACAAGATCCTGGCCAAACTTAAACACAAAAATGGAAGCATACAAAGGGTAAAATTGGGACAGGTAGACTGGAAGGAATACCTCTGTATTGTACACTATACAGGCATGCAGAGATATGATTAGGAAAAAAAAGAAAAAAAAAAGAAAATTAGAAAACCGAGCAACCTCAGAAAAAAAAGGCACAAAAATTTCAAAAGTAATTGCAGCTAGTCCTCAAGGTGCAAATGAAGCTAGAAAGAATCTCTCTAATGAGCTATTGCAATTCAGAAGAGGAAAATGAGATTGAGTGATTAATCAGAAAGGACCACGCTATAGAAACTATTCAGTTTTCAATAAAGCTGAGAGAATGGCACAGAAGTTTTAAAATTAAGACAGCAAGACATTTCAGAGCCAAAATCTTCCTGTCTCCCTCTGCACTAAACTCTTAAGATATGCTGTCCATGGTTCTCCCATAATCTATCTACATTTGTTGAGTGATCCTATAATCTAGTAGGAAAATGTTCCATCAACAAGTACTTTGATGTCAGTGATGGAAATGACAGGTATTCATCATATAGGTTCAGAAATCTACCTTCAGATCCACCAAGGTGGAGATTTAGGATCTTGTAGGGTAGTTTGTGCTCAGTAAAGTGGGTAGCAGTACAAACCCTCCCTGACACAAGACCAGTTTCTCTTCATTAGCTTAAACCTTAATGTTGCACTAAGCATTTGGGGTCATTTGGAACAAAGCCCAGTTAAGATGCAGAAATATGTTGTGTGAAGGAGAACAAGATCCATGTATATGTCCCTCTGGCTGCAGTGGATGCATTTTCTATAGATATAGGAGGCAATGATAAAACAGTCACTTAGCCCAGAAACATGTTCTCATTGCAAAAGAACAGGATGCTTTGGATTAGGTGGCTTGATGCAAGTGATCGTATCATTACAGCATTAATTCCTTTTTTAGCCATGGCATATATTTTAGAAGAAAAGCCCAATAATTATTTTAAAATGTTAAGTGATGGATGACACAGAACAGCAGCAATAGGTTGCTCTCCTTGGTCATTAGATTTCTGAAAAAAAAAATTAAATCCTAAACTTGTCAAGCATTCATCCACATAGTTTTTGTCAGAGCTGGGCTGCAGTGTCACATTGTCAAATCTGTGTTCCATTTGCTGGGATTCAGGCTTCCATATATTTTTGTTCTTCAACTAGTGCGTTTCTGTGTCTTTCTCTACGAGGCAGGTTTCCTTAACCTATAAAGATTTTCCTCCTTCCTCAGACACATTTTCAGTTTCAGAAATAATTTTGCAGTACTAATTATTTTTAGAGGTAATAAAGGGATCAGAAGTTCTCTGTCTCTACTCATTATTTTCCCTGTGTGTATCAAATATCACTTTTTTCTTTTTTAGCAACAATATCACACTGACAATTTGTATTTAGATAATTAATAAACATTACTCAAAATATATTTTATATTCATTCCTACTAACATAGAGACTCCTTTTAACTAAAAATTTCCTTTATTCTTCCTATACATGCATAAAATTTCACATATCCTTTTCAGAAAAAGAAATCTTTTCTTGGCTGCATTCAGTTTCCCAACTGGCCAGAGTCCTCCAGCTGTACAACTGTCTCATTTGCTCCCTTCATATGTGTAATCAGTCTTCCTCAGTTTTTGTCTCATACAACCTGTATATCATTAGTTCTTGTAATGATTTTCTATGTTCTTCTCAGTTATGAATTGTACTATTAAAAGGCAGAGGGTCAATACTCACAATACAGAATTCACTAGGTCACATAATTTACTCAAGTAACTAGATCAGATTTTCTAGGTTTTTGCCTCCTTTATATATCAACATATTATTTCCTGCCAGGCCTCTTGAGCTCCTCTGGTGATCAAGTCCTGAAAATCAACAACAGTAATTCAGAGAATATGTCAGCATTTTTTTAGTTCTCAGATGAAAGGTCCTTGGGCTTGTTAACTGAAGAAGGCCTCCTTAAAGTAATTATGTAAAATTTGGAACTGTTGGAATATAAGTGACATTGTATGCTATTACTGGATCATAGAATGCTCATTTCATGTACACCTCCACTTTTTGTTAAATGTAATTCTCAATTCTGACACTTCTGTCTAGTAATGCACCAAGAATTCCTCGAATTTTTTGAATACTAAGTTTCTTAAGTGATATGGTCTATTTCTTGTTTGCAGGCTATTTGTGTAGTTAGAGAAATGATTTTAAATTATTATTATTATTATATGTTTATTCCCATTTTAATATTTGAAGTCTCTCTTCTGATTCTCCCAGCTCTTTCCTGCTTTCTGAGACCAGCCCTTTAAAAGCCTGAAACATGCTTAAATACATTTCACATAGAGACTTTACATGGAGCTCTTTGGACTTTATTCTGTTTGCAACAATAAATCAGAGGAAGTTGTTAAAATATGAGAATGTCTGATTTGTGGAACTGGATTAAACCAGTATGTCATATTAGTTAATCCCATAGATTTGATGTTATGTTAAAGTAAAGCTAGCCACCAACTAGCTCCCTGAACTTCCTTCATGAATCACTTAAGCAAGAACACATCTGGGTACTGACACAGCTTTAAAATTTCAAACAAGTGAAGCTCGTTGCACAACTGACATTTAAAAATGTACTTTAAACATCTCACTGAACAAGGGCTTAGACCAGCTGTGCAGTGACATGCAGGGAAACATGATTCCTGACCATCTCTGAAACACATCTTGCCAAAAACAAAGGGAAAAAGCCAAAGAAGATGAGAATATGTTGTGTCTGGCAGGAGTAATAGAGGTTACTCTTGCACACCAAATAAAGGGATAATCACAGAAGCAAATTTACTGCAACATACAGAGCTTCACTGATGAAGATGGTGTGTGATATCACCATGAGGTGACATCAAGAATTTTGTTTTTAATATCTTTCACCATAAGGAACTATTCTACAGGAAGGTGAAGAGAGAAAATAAATTTATACTCTGTCTAGGTTGGCAAAACTCGTTTTTGCATTTCTAGGACACAGGAAGCACAGCTAGTCTTCTGACCTTTGTATATATTTCAGCAGCTTGATATTGACTCCCTGCAGGCTTCATATTCAGTGACAGTGATTTTTGGGGGTTTATTTTTGTTAGCTGTTTAGCTAGAAGTTATGCTGGAAGTCTTTGAGGAAATTTCCATTGTTTATATTGTGACCAATTGTATTTCAATTATTTCTGAATGCATTTTGCTTATCTGCCGAAATTATCTGCTCAGACCTCGAAGTCTGCTCTATGTTATTGAGATCCACTAAAAGTAACTCTTGATATCGTTTCATGCACGTGTCTACAGCAGCATGCCTCCAAGAAAGGAGGTTTCAGTTACAGTGCAAATGTTGACCCAGGACAGGCTCGGACAAAGCTTTTTTTTCATATGAAACTGCTGAGCTGCTGAAGTCAATTTCCTGTAGGAAAAGGCTAGTTTCAACAACTGTTTGTTTACTGTTCAAATACAGGAAAAGACTCTGCAGATAACTTTTATCTGAAGTTTTGGTTTAAGCAGCCAGGCTTGGTTTAACTGTTTATTTTTGTAAAGTAGATGCACAGCAAAACACTTAAGAGCTATTTCACTATTAGTATTTCTGCTGAGAATTTGGGTTCCCATTCTAAATTAGGGCTAGAAGATTTTCACATTCCTGTAGGACAGAAAAGCAGGTTTTCTCTCCCTCTTCCAGTCTTGTGCAATCACTGAAGGTTGGAGCAATTATTTTAGGAAGCATATTTAAATAATGAATTTATATTGTTGACTTATTAATGATTAAGTAGAGATATAAAAACTATTTGTAAGAAGGAGAAAACCACAAATAAATGACTGAAGGGAGTTGGAGGACTTGTCATTAGTAAGAATGGGATGGTATCAGGAAATTAAAATCAGCTTGGTCATCAAGTTAATGTTTCTTGGTGAGATATAGTAACTCACTATTAATTTTTAATAGTTTCACATGAAATCTCTTGCCTGTCAGAGACAGTAAAAAGTCAAAGAGAATAGAATCTTCTCATTTTTGAATCTCTTGACTGCATTTTCCTAAATCTTGTTCAATTGCTTTCATCTTTCAGGGCACTCTTGTAATGCAGCTGCCCTTTCATGGCTGTTATGACATTTTTTCAAATTTAATGTTTCATTTCATACTGATGGATTGATGTATTATGCACTGCCTTGCTGATACTGCTGAAGCCCAGTGTACTTGGAAAGTCTTTCCAGAGACTTTATAAGTTGCTGATCCTATTGTATTCATTGAACAGTTAAGAAAATCTAGAAGTTAAATGAACAGAGATAATAGATAGTTGGCACTTTCAGCTCAAAGTGCTTTCTTTTGGAAAACTCCCTTAATTTGCCTGAGATTGTGAGCAGAATTGTGCAGAATAGTTCACTTGAAAAGACCTCTCCACCTAAGTCTGAGGAATCACAGCTGCTAATCAAGGATGGGGGAAACAGAAGCCCTTCACTCTGAATTGGATAGAGGGAGAGTGACATGAAGTTTTTTTACAGTTCCAGGGAATCTCTGGCCACCCGAATGGTGCTTATTTATTTAATTTTTCTGAAAAAGATGGGATATACAAATAAACAGTCAAATTTTAAAAATATGGGTCACCATATTTCTGTTTTCTCAAGTAAATATGGAGGTCAGAGCTCAGGTCTTTGTGCAGTGTCAGCTGAAGTCATTACTTCTAGCAGGTGCTGCCTGACAGTACCAAGGCATCAGATGTTCTGGCAAATGTAGCACAGAAAAGTGAAAATGAGTGTGCAAAATAAGCTGACCTCCGAGTGAAAAGATCTGTTTATTCTAAGAGAGAAACAGGCAAAATAACTGAGAACATTAAAAGCAATAAACCCAATGATCCCTGAGAGGAACAACTGAAGTTATTAGTCTTATTTAGTCTTTATGACATAAAACTTCTTATCTTACCTTAGCAGCTTAAGGGAAGTTTTTTTTTGTGTGTGGGCTCCAACTCAGATGACTGACTTTGAACTCATTTGAGTTTTGGATTAGGCATCTGCTCATACAGGAAAAAAGTGCAAGATTTTGTATAGCAGTTTCATTTCTTAGATTTTTAGGATACAAATAGAAAAGTAACAACAGCAGCATCTGATTTACAGTAACTTCATGGCATGTGCCTTTAATAACTGCTCTTTTCAAGCTTCTTTAGGAAGTCCAGGTAAAGGAGAAAATCTAGAACAATGTCATGACATGAAAAGAACAGGAGCTCTTCTGTCATTGTCTGGAATCCATTTTAAAGGGAAAATATAAAATAAATGGTAGATTTTAGATTCTTAGACAAAATCTGAACTGGAAGAACAGAAAGTCCTGTCAGTATTCATGGTGGAGATTAACTTGGAGCAGTCCCCAAATCATAACACATTACTCCACACACCCCCACCCTTCTGAAAAAGACAACAATAAATGTTTTTCACATGGAACTGCTGATAACCTAGGCCATCTTATGAAGAAAAATGCAGTGGCAGGTGATGAAAACAATTTCACTTCATGACTCAGTTAAAATACTGGGGAAATACTTTTCTTGTAGTTTGTTCTCATGAGCGATGATGTTTTACTGGAAGCTTCTCTCTGATCCCTAAGAGAAATTATGCAAGTAACTATTTCCAAATATTGTATTTCCAAGATTGTCTTCTTATCCTTAGTGTTGGAGTTATAGTTCCTTATTTAAGAATTTGCATAAGCTTCAGAACATCCATGTACTAAATGCTATCCTGTCTATTCCCAGACTGTTTTGGGGGGTTTTTTTCTGGCCTTACTGAGAAGTCCCAGACTTTCATCCTAACCTGCATTGCTATTTCTGAGAAGAGAAGAAGCATCAGTTTCAGAAGGGTTTTGCAGAGATCAGGTCAGGTTTGCTATGGTTATTGTTATAACACAAATCACAAAAAATGGTAATTTTTTCCTACATTTTAATTTAAAAAATACACACAATGTGGAAATTTAAGTGGATAAGGATGACATAAACACAATTTTTAAAATGCATCTTATTTTATTTTACTTATTACAGTACAAGGAATATTTACTTACCAGACCTCAATGACTTGTCTAGTGCACATTCTAGGGTGTGTGTTCTAACCCCTATCTCACGGGAGTGTAATTTTTTTCCCCTTTTTCTCATCCCAAAGGAAATTAAGGACAACTTTATTTTATTTTTATTTTTCCCTAAACTCTCAATTAATGATCCTTTTTCTAGTGCTGAAAGTCTATATAATTTCCTGATTATAGCAGTAAATAATAATAACCATATATATTAAAAGTGGAAAGAAACATTGCTATTAACTCAAAGTGCAAATACTGTAAGTTGTGAGAAAGCTGTCAGGACTCTGACATGTCCTAAGGCCCTGACCAGCCTTGCCTGTGATCCCCACCCTCTTCCCAGGGGCCTGGGAACCTCACCTCAGGTCACACATCGGCCCTTGGGCATTGTGAAAAAATGAAATTACTTCTTATTTTAATTAATAATTTGTGTCACCTGTTGCAACCTACCCCCAAACAGAGTAGTAAATTTTCTGGAAAGAATCTCTTGGATGATTACAATGTCGAGCAGACATTTTGGACTGTATTCTGTCATAAAGTGAGGTCTGTTCAACAATTCCAGCAGGATCTCCAGCATTTGTCTATTTTCAGGCTTAAGTATCCAGTAGACCTAACAGTAAGATAAGGATCTATGTAGCATCAAGGAAAATGTGTTATGGAATGTTATATAAAAATGTTATGCAATTTCCTGAAGTCTTCCTTGACTTCCCATATGACTAGGAAATAAGACAAAGAAATACTTACTTATTTTCCTTCAGTTGTCCTGCCTTGATTTTCTCAAGTGGGCTAAGTGGCCAATAGGTAAACTTTTGTTCTTCCTCCAGCTAATAGGGAAACCCAAAGACTTGAACTGCAAGGCATGTAACCAGCTCTGACTATAAACGATATGAATGTTATGTGATAGATGGGGAGACTAGAAACTTCTCTAGGAAGTAATTTAGGAAATCCCAATACTTCTGCTGTTGGCCTTATACAGCTCAGTCTTCAGAGGGCAATTATCACCACTGCAAAATAATTTATAAAACAGTAACATGGTCTTTCCTTAAGAGAAACTTCTGCCTTCCCAAAAGAGCTTTGAGTCTCATTTGAGCCTTTGCAAGCCGCACGCCCGTTAGCTCTCACATTAACAGAAAACAATGGAAAAGGGAAGAATAGGATCCCAAATAATGTTGATGGCAAGAGATTGCATTGGGATCTTCACATCAGTCTGAGAGACTATTGCCTTCAGAGTGTAGCTGAGGACAGTAGTGCCAGCAACTGTTAATGGCTTGCTAAGTAGCGCTGCTCAGGATCTGGGTCCCACAGGGGAAGGAGCACTCTCCCCATCTCTGACCTTCCTAATGCTGCTAATTTAATGTAATCTGTCCTTGCTGTGTTTCCTTTGTTGAGGGGAGACAGAAACAGGGCTCCCTCCTGTCACCTTTTCTTTTTTAATCTCTTAATTCCTTATTTCTGGCCAGTACAGCGAAATAATGACAACGATAATGAAACTCATGAGGACAGAGAGTGAATGACACAGTAAAATGTTCATCGTGGCTATTGCACTTGATAGACCTCTTCATAGATTCTTCTTGGTCCATTTAAAAAGTTTCCTGCAGAGCTTCTGCAGACTCACTCTTCTGGCTGCTGCATATAAATACAAGCCTTGGACCTATGGAATAAAACTAGTAATTGTTTTGCATCGTGCCTCCCATCCAGCAGTGTGACAGCCACAGTGCTTCAGCAGTTGGCAGAAATACCCTGCCTTGCTCAGGGGTGAGTTTCTGCCAACTTGCAGACAGAATTGTCTTTGTATCTTTTAAAAAGTATGACCGTGAGGGTTGAGTTTTGAAAGCATGTTGGATGCATGTTCCATTTAAATGTATCTCAGTCTCACTAGGTGCTTTATGGGCATCCCATATCGTTTAAAAGGCTTTTGAAAACTTGACCATGCATAGTATAGAAACTTCTAAGAGCTTTGAGAACAGAAGTAGTTCAAATATGTTCTGAAATTTAGGTGATTACCAACATTTTCGAAGGCATACGTATGCCTGAGTAGGCTCTGAAAATGTAGATCTAGGTTGTTAAATTACAGAAATACTTGAGAAGCTTTACAGCAACTTTCTCTTTGGGACTATTTTCTTCACTAAATGGCTGATAGATTAATAATAGTAACTAGTGAATTCCTTAGTGAATAAAGCTATAGGCAATTCCATGAACAAAGTACAGAAATTGGATGAATGCAGATAAAAATATGCATACAAATATTTTGGCACATGAAACTTTGATCAAATTGGTCACAAGATCAAATTAATCTTATCTTGGCATGAACAGATGCCATCATGCTTGGAATTGTTACTGAAGGCATGGAGGATTATATCCTGTCTCTGATTTTCATGTTTTCAGTTTTGAGTCTTTCATAATCTTTACATGACTGGCTCATATATGGTATTTTGAAATCTGTGATTGCAAAATAATAAAGTACAAACAAGTCATTATTGTATCTGGAAAGGGATGAGACTGCATACATAGGAAAAGCACAGACAGGACAGCTGTGCTAACACAAATTCTGGCTCTAAATGCCTAATGAATCTTTCCTTTCTTCCAAGATATCTCCTTAGAACCTGCCAGTGGTGCTTTTACTGCGCACATTAAAAAAAACCCCAGCCTTTTTTCCCTACATAGCTAATAATTTACAGGGCACTGATGTTAGTTACCAGAAGATCCAGTTTTCCAGTTTTCTCTAAATTAATATTTCAAATTAGATAAGGATTTGGATATTTGCATGAAGCTTTGAATGTTTCCAGCATCCCTTTTTTCTCTGCTGTACACTGGGCCCTAAATCTGAACTGCTTTCATGTCTTTATCTTCCTGGGGAGTGTGCAGAGTCCCTGCAGAGCGACACTGATTGACTCGCTGTTCCTTGGCAGTCTGGATGTGTTTGAACCTGGGCCTGGCAAATCCTGCAAGGCATGCTGCAGCCCTGCTGCCATCTCATCACTCTGAGCAGTGGTATTTTGTCTTTGCTTCTTGAGTTTCAGTCTTTGATCATTAGAGGTGTACAAGAAAAGTTTTAGCATACTCTACATTTCTGTATCTGCAACACTGGGCTGGATTATGGAGCTCAGCCCTGGGCAGGCTCCTCTCCATCGCTTCTCTTGTTTTCTCTGTTATCAGTGTCTTCCACCTCAGCATGTGGACAAGCCAGAGGGTGGATTGACAAGAACATTTGGAAAGTCAGCAGTGACACATGGCAAGTCCTACCTTTGATATGCATGAATGCCTTTCAGTCTCACAGGCTGAAGACTGCCTGTTTTAGGGAGCAACTCTGTGGAAGCGACCCTGGTCTCCAGATTGGAAGGAGCAGAGGAATTTTCCTGTCAGGTGAGGCTGGGGGACCTGGGCTTGTACAGCCTGGAGAAGACATAGCATCATGGAATATGACAGCAGCCCCCTGAGGCTGTGGGCATGTCATGGAGTAGATGTAGCCAGGCTGATCACAGTGCTGCAGGGCAGGAGAACGTGAAATAACAGGCATAAGTTGAAAGAAGAGATCTTCACAGTGGATATAAGAAAATTATGTTTCCCACAAGGAGAAACAGGTGGTGGAACAGGTTGCTCAGAGATGCTGCATAATCTTTGCTCTTGGAGGTTTCCCAGATGCAAGTGGGCGGAGCCTTGGGGCAACCCAACCTGATCTCAGACATGAGACTGCTGTGAGTAAAAGGATGGATGTGAGACCTTTCCAGCCTGAAATTCCCTGTAATCATATGATTGCATATTGTCTTGTTTTGGGCAGTGGACTCCTGTAATCAGTGTTGGAACGAGAGATGTTAAATTCTTATAAATTTTGGAATTATGGCAACTTCAGAAAGGAGAAATGAAAGACTAAATACTGGGGTGTTGAAAGGAGATGATAGTGTTGGGGAATGAAGAAAAAATGAAGAAGGATAGGGACACATGATCAAGGAGAAAGTAAATGAAGATGGTAAGAGGTGGGATGAATAAATGAGTGATGAGTAGTGAGATGGGAAGCAAAGTGGTTCAGGGAGACACTAAAGGGAACAAACAGACTAGACATTGTGAAACACTTCATATTTCAGAGATGAGTGCTTCATTGTCAGTTTTTCTTGGAGCTTTTCTGTTCTTAAATATGAATAAATATGAGTAAAAATGCCCTATTAGTGCCACCAACAAAATTCAGAGCCTGTGTTAATTGCTAATTTTGTCTATCCTTATGGAAAAAATATCACTAATGCTTTCACATTTTTCTCTCAGGGCTATGGGCAGCACAATCCCAACTATTAGCAATGAGTGGCGACACATCTGGCTCAGAAAGCCTGGATTAGTTCCCAGCTTTGTTGTTATCACAATGTTGTATTGTTTGGCAAAAGGATAAGGCTTTGTACAATACTTTCTCTCTGAAAGCACAAAGTCTGGGAATGTAAAAAAGCGGACTTTTGTTTCATTTGATTTTGAAACAATAGAAATAGAAAAAAAAAAGCTATATATTTTAAATATCACTGTTTGTATTAATATATTTACATTAAAACCATGGTACTGGATATTGCTCTGAAAAAGCATCTAATATTAGAAAAAGCATCTAATATTAGCCTTAGCTTTGGGTTATTTGTATGTCTGGATAAGTAAACTACAACCCACAGTAAACCTGTCTGAAAAAAATTGTGGGAAGTTGCTTGTTCAAGGACCAGGTTTGGTTTCTGTCACTCTTTCTTACTGATGCTCCTTCACATAATCAGTGAGGTTTAGTGGTAGTGTAAAGTACCACTTTGTTTTGAGCAATTATGAAAAAAATCTGTCCTTTGCTCATATTGCAGTGACTTCTACTTTAAATATCAATGCCAATTTGAAGGTCTAGGCTAATATTAAAAATAGCTGTATTTTAAACTCTCTGGCTACTTTGCTTCTCTGGCTCAGGAATGTTACCATATCACTATTTTCAGACCATTTTCAGTGGTCTTGACATCTGCCATTCATATTATTTCCTCATGATACATCACTATTGTTAGGGAAAAGGAACACTGAAAATGAAGAACAGATAAAACCTTGTGTAAGAACTGTTAGCAATGGCCCCTGAAGCAGATAAAAGAACCCACTTGAGGGTGATACAATATTTCTTTGACAATTTTAGAAACATACCAAATTTTTCAATGACTGATAGTGAAGAAAGATATCTTTCAGATGTTTAAGAACAGAGATTTTTTTTTGTGATAAATTGGTTTCTCATCTGTGGGGAGGGGAGTTCTCTAGTTTGTTCCTCATATAACTTCTACTAAGTTAAAAAAGTTAAACAAATGCATTATTCTTTATTGAGTATTTCTGTTTAGCCTAATTTAACTCTTTAACATTGTCTCAAACACTGAAATTTCTATTTGTAAGTGAGAAAAGCATCTTCCATCTTGAGAAAGCCATCACCTACATTAGGTAGTGAGCACTTACACTCTATTATCCTCCATAACTCTGATAATTTGAAAAGGAAGTTAAAAATTTGTTTTCAAACAGTTTTAAAAAGTTTTAAAACTTTGTTTAAGGTAAAGCTCCATGAAACACTGTAGCGTGGCAAGGATGGGACCTTGGGAGGCTCTGCTCTGGAGACTTACTAAACAAAACAGTAGCGATGGAAAAAGTCTGCAAATGTAGAGTTGCAGAACAGGAACACAATTTACACCGCTCACCAACAGGAAGATAATGACTCCATCATTTAGGCTATAAACAATATTTAAATATATCCAGCCTGTGGGATAAATTGTAGATCTTTTAGAGCTATTGCAAAATGAAGATTCAGTTGGATATAAAAGGTGCTTTTTGCAAGGACTTCTATACCTGCAGAGAGGTAAAAGGGGAGTGGAAAGTCACACACAGTGGATAAAGAAAGAATGCTGCTTATAGGCATACACTGTGTGAATTCTGTGCCCAGAAAAGCCTGGACTTGGTGGACAGGAAAGCAGACTGAGGGAGAGAAGGGGCCACTTGGAAGCAGTTTAAGTCAGTACCTAAAAAAACAATGTCAGCAACTATTTTTGTCACTGACCTCACATAAATCAAGAATGACTAAGAGATTTTCATGCTCAGGACACAAGTCCTGGCTTGTCTCTGTACCCTTAAACACTGTTTTTGAATGGTTTTGAACAAGCCCTGAAGGCCATAACTCACACAAATGCTGAAGATTTCAGGGACGATTACACATGACCAATGACTGTAAATTGCTTTAAATCCTATTTTTAGTGTTGTGAATGAGCCTGTGCCATCATGAAAGCACAGAACTCCTTCATAACATAGAGACACCATCAAAGAAATGGCCAAAGAAATGTGGAGACTTCACCAGATCCTGATAAAAGTAGTATGCTGCAATTTGAAATGCTGTCACATAGTCCACATTTCGGTTTTTATGTAACAGAATGTGTGGGAACAACAATTATGTGCTAGGAGAAAATTGCTTATGATTAGCCTGAAGAAGAGTATTTCATCTTTGTGTTCAGTATGGCATTGCTTAACTAAAGAATACTATCAAAAGGGAATATATATGCCAAGATTTCTGAGAAATCAGAAATTCAGTGTTCGCTGGCACTGGTTAGACACATGAAATTTTCTTCTTCCACATATGCAACTGTCTGTACTCAATATTTTCAAAAAAATACCAAAACAAAGGCATATCTCTAAATTATCAACAATACTTAAAATTGCATGTCAATCAAAATTAATCAGATCTTATAATAGATTGAATCTCATAATAATAATGCTGTTTAGAAGAATTAATGTTTAGTCTTCTTTCAAGCTTTTTTTAACTGAGATGCTTTAGGCCAATTGATCCTGAATTCATATCCTAATTTTCTGAAGAATTTATAATGTGAGTCTCTTACTTTGCTTCCTAAATACAGATTTTCATCAAAAAACTTTGAAGTTTCCTTCATAAGTTACTAAACTAATGAAAAAGTACACAGAACTCTGACTAGAAGCTGACCATCATTCTACAGATCTCTCAATCTCATTTTTACTTTGGCCAGAATTAAAATGGAAACACTCAGATGAAAATTTTATGGGACTTCGTTTTATCATAGAATCATAAAATGGTGCTCAAGTCTTTTGATCAGCTTAGTGGCTCTCCTCTGGACTTGTTCCAATAGGTCAATGTCCTTCTTGTGCTGGGGACCTCAGAGCTGGATGCAGCACTGTGGATGGGCTCTCTCCAGAGTAGAGGAGAGGGAGAATCCCCTCCCTTGTCATGCTGGCCAAGCTGATTTGAATGAACCCCAAGGTGTGGTTGCCTTTCTGGGCTGTGAAATTGCTAAGTCACGTTTGATTTTGAATTTTGATTTTTTCATCCATGAATTCTCCCAAATCCTTCTCCTCAGGACCGCTCTCAATTCATTATCCACTCAGCCCATATTTGTGCTTGGGATTGCCCCAACCCAGGTGCAGGACCTTGCATTTTGTTTTGTTGAACCTCATGAGGTTTCACATGCCCACCTCTCAAGCCTGTCAAGGTCCCTCTGGATGCCATTCCCTCCCTTCAGTGTGTCAACTGCACCGGGTGCCTGATTAGGTGCCTGCTGATCTGGTCAAAGCCCCTTCCACAGATGTTAATTTGTTCAGGTTTTTTCAGCTTGAAAAAACTGTGTTCTGTCAAGCCAAGTGAGGTCTGATGGCTTCTTACAAGCTGTAGTAACAGGACTGCTTTATCCCAACAGATATATCTGAGCACATCAGATGCATTGGAACTCATCTGGCACCAATAAATACGACCCACAAGAAATTTTTCTCTTTTTTTGAGGACCAAATTTATAAGAAGCAGTTTTTCAGAAACCAACAGCAGCATTTTCCCAAATATAAATTTCCCATTTGGGAAATTGTCTTTGGGAAATATCAGGAGTTATACATAGTGGACAATGCAAGCTGTAGTCCACTGTATTTTTGAGTCTGCCATTTTTGACACACTTTTCACAACTTATCTTCCTTGAGAAGAAGTATTCAGTTAAGCTATGTAATTGAACCATGAGTAGACATTTGATCACTGTTGCCCCTTTCTGAGTTCTCTGTTTACATTTCATCTGTCCCCTTTAGTAAGCTGGACAAGTATTTGTATGGACATAGAGGAAATATAAGTAAAAGGGAGCAAGAAAACAAAAAAAAGGAATTTTTTTTCTGTTAGATCAGCAGCCTGTACTGTTGACCAGGCAATGATAACAGAACAATGAAAGGACTAGGGAAGAGCAAGCAGACTCTGACAGGGAAGGTGTAACCTATCAAAGAACTCCTGTAAAAGAAATGCTCACCTGTCTTACATGACCCACTCCCTCCTTCACTTAACACATCTCGTATATGCAAGAAACTGTAAATGGGTTCAGAATTACAGTGAACAACCATAGAGGTTTTCATGATGATCTGATGAGTTGCTTGAATTGCAAGACTGTTTTGTGAACTGTGATTGTCACCCAGATTTTGGTTTTGCTGGACTGGACTATGTCATTATGTCATTCATTCCTGTTAACACAACACTCAGTATTCTCTTAACAATAATAACTGTTTAACAACAACAACAACAAAAGAACTAACAAACCCCCCCCCCCAAAAAACCCCAATAAAACAAAACACCCCCCAAAAATCCAGCAAAAACAATTTAAAAACTCCACCAAAAACAACAACAAAAAAAGAAGAAAGATATTTCATTTTTTCTTTGAACATGTAGTTGCAGCTCTGTAATATACTCTGTCCTTACATTTGTTTATCAACAGATAAGGATTAAAGTAATGTTTTGTTTTGACTTTTCTAGTGGCTTTGTGCATGAATGATGACCAGACAAATTGTGAGCTGAGTGCTGATGGCTCAAATATTTAGCACAAAGGTTTATGAGAATCTATTATGATAAAACCAGGGAAAATCTGCATTTTTTAAAAAGTAAAAAATATATACACATGTAAACCTATACATATATTCATTCAGGGAGAACATTTGGATTGCAAATCCACAAACATGATACCTATTGAGACATTCATTTACTAGGAAGTATGCAGATTGCTTTTATAAGGTGAAGACGGTGAGATTTTTGTGGATCAAAGTAATATCAACAAATCTAGATAACAAGACTGTACATTTACTCAAAAAATCTACCCCCTAAAATTGGTAAGTGAAACAATAAATCTGTGTTTTGATGATCAAAAGCAAGCCATATTCAGAAACTGCCCATTCCCTGCCTATGTGACTGCAGGAGTTTGTTAGGCTACTAGATTTTTCCTTTTCATCTTGCAGAAAAGACTTCAGGGCATTGCTTCTTTTCTCAAGGCATGACAGTCTACCATGGCACTTTCTTGAATTCAGAAGAACTATCTGAAGAAACAACTGAAGAAATATTTGAAGAATTATAGAGATTCTGGAAGGGATATGCAGAAAGGGAGGTAGAAAATACTTTTAAACAATGACTGATTTGAAGTGACTTTCTGGCAGATGCTAGACAAGCTGGGAAAGAGATGATGCTATACTGCAAAGAGATGATGGCTAAGAAGAAAGAAAGAATAGGAGCAATAGGGAAACACAGCAAATACTTCTTTACCATATGGAATTGCTCCAAGGGCACTGTTCTAACTCTCTGACCTCTACAAAACCCAGATATACTATTAGCCCACAGCAGAAGTTTTCCATGAGGGCCTCACTTATTTCTACTGTTACAAGTGTAAAAGACTGGATTTCAAGTGCAATCCCCATGTTTGCACATTCTTTTTTGTCAGTGGCTTGTTAACGTCTTCAGTTTAAATGCCTATAAAGTATTAATTGCACTTTTTCAGGATGTTTCTGTTTTTACCTGAAATTTTGCCAATTTTTGGGAATGTAAATCTGTGGTAATGTGTTATAGTAATTAAAATCAAACAAACTCTAGTTAAAATGTGACATCTAATTAGGAAATATTTGAAGTTCTGACCATCTCATTCACTAGGACAGCAAGAAAAACCTCCAGTGCTCTCTCCAGAATCTCACTTGGTACATGCAGTGCAAAGGGCTCTGCAGTAAGACTCAGTGATCAGGGAATATAGAAGGATGCTAACCAAATCTACAGTCTAGCTACCACAAATGGGATTAACGTGGGATTGTCTGTTCTCTTTTTAACATGCACTACTATTTTAAATGTATGTTAAAATGAGGCATTTTCACTGTGGCTCAGAATTATTCCACTTAACTCCAGAGACTTAAACGGAACAACTTAATGAAGTGCATTATTTCCTGATTTAAATTCTTAGTCTGGGACTTGGGGAGCACGACTGTGCAAAATCTCAAGGAAATTAGTTGGTTTCAGTTTCCTGAAGCTCTCAGTATGTGGTATGAGCAAATCTGCCATTGTGGTGGTGCTGAAGATTCTGAGTGGTTTTAAGATCTCAGATCTATCATGAGTCCAGGCATAAATGCATGTAATAGATAAAGAATGAGAAAGTTTCTGTTTGAAATTATTATATAAACACTAATTCCTAACATAATTATTTTAGTAATTTGAACTCATATACATTAGTGTTTAAATAATCTAAGCAATTATCTATTTTCTATTGTCCCTTGTTTTCTGTAAAAATGCATATTCCTTAATACCATCTGTCTGGGCACTCTCCCTGCCTGCAATCACCCCTAACTGAAGAAGCAGTGCTGAGTGACTGAAGAAGCAAGGGACAGAAATAAATGTGTATTTATATTTTAAGGGGGCAATGTTTCTCCTTCGTCTCACAATTCATTAATTTCCAACTTTATCCTTTATCTTATATACTATTCCCTATGTAACCTAAATATTAAAGGAACAGTATCAACATGCTTCTTGCCTGCTCAGAGAAAATAGGCACTTTGATGTCATTCTTCAGCCTGTACTTTGTTTCTTTGATTTACATCCAGCTTCATTAAGTTCTTAATGAAGTTTACTCTTAGAGCTACTATCTGTCAAATTTTCTGAAAATGCCGTACAGTTTCAGACGTTTTCAGTGAGGCTGATGATAAGTCAGAAGACTTGAAAACAATTTATTATTATACTGGGATAACAAGAACATTTATGCACTTCCGACATAAAGCAGCCCAGTATTTATTGCACTGTAATAATTTTTTTACAGCTTATAGAGACATAAATGCAACATTGAATCACTGGAGAATAGCAATCCTTCAAATAGAATTGAGGTGTTTCTTGAAAGAACCATTTGAACACTCGAAAGGCACTATGTTTTTAAATTAAAAAGCATTTACTCCAAAGTCAGAAACCTCACTATGTTCAACAACAAAAGTGAACAAATACTCACAATTAACTCTAAGGAATAAAACTAATATTGATAGAAAGTCTATCTTTTCAAAATGAACATCTGTCTTTCTTATTGCCTAAGTATATCTTATACTTAGTTTTTTATCATACAGATGATGAGAAACTGTTGAGGTCTGGTACAGAAATCATGGTAAGAAATTAACTTTTGAAATTACTCTTGCCAGTATTTCTATATGAATCACCTACTTACGTACATCTTGAAAATGCAAATGGAATTTTTGGTAGCAAAATAGATATCTGTGTGTATTTTGAACAATTGGATTCAGTAGTAACTTACAAGCCTCTAGTTTGGAATAGTACCTAAAATGTGACTAGCAATTATTCTGAGATTCAACAGCAAGAAGAAATATAGGAAAACAAATTAATGAAGACTAATGTGCATGAACTGCCAGCTGTCTACTCAGTTTCAATAAAGATGTTTCTCTAACTGATCTAAAATGTTGAAATTTTTCATCTGGTCTAGAAATCTCAAAATGTAAGACTTGTGATACTTTCAGGAATAAATACCTTATATTGTGATGAAACTGAGAAGATAAAAGGAAAATGAGGTTGGAGACCAAAGAAAGATCAGAACTTAAATTTTGCAATTGATTTTGTAAAAATGGGGAAACTCTGAGCAGTAGAGGAGAGCCATAAGACTATTTTGAAACCCTGATGTTTTATGCCTTTGTCACTGTTGCTATGTGCATCGTGATGTTGTATTTGAGATTCAGCCAAACTTCTGCTAAAAATCATGTGAAACTTGCCTCTTTTAAGTTTCTTAACAAACTTAACCGTGTTTGTTAAAAAGGTTGTTAGGGTTCACAAATGTTTTAAATTAACTTGAGTACACTCAGCTAAAAATCACATGAAATTCGTTATTTTAAAAGCTTTGTTTGTAAAGCGAAAAAAACCCCAACCCTTTGGCTTTCTAGGCTGATTTTGTTCTGACTATTTATTCCCTGACCATCAATCTCCATGGGTGGAGTGATATAGATTCAAACCCACATATTGTTCTGGAGTGTTTGTGGAGTTAAAGAGAGAGCTTTGGTACCAGTTTTCCTGGTTTTCTGTCGCTGGTGCTGTATAGAACAGCAACATCTGGGTCTCTGCATGTAGGCCAACATGTGAAGAACTGGACAGGATAATTACCTACCTACCTGCTTTTAGTGTTCAGTAATTCAAGAGGTGGGGATATTGCAAATAAAAGCTTAAGACAAATGACTTTATTTGTTAATTGAGACCAGCTGATTTATATACTAAAAATGAAAAGAAAGACCAAGAATTCTTTCAAAGATGATAAATAGTCTGAGCAGTGTGCAAGTTGACTTTGGAGATCTGTCCAGAGCCATAACTCATTACAATGAGAAAAAACCCCCTTAGTTTCAGAATTCTTTTCTTTCCAGAGTTACTCAAGAAACACGGTATGTTATCCCAGTGATATCAGGGCTTGCTAACATGTCAAGATGTTTGGCCTTGAGGATTATAAGACTGGATGCTAATGCTACATCTTATTTTCTTTCCATCATCTATCATTTCCCTAAGTTCAGAAGCTCTCCCAAATTCTTGCACAAAGCAATTATCAGCTGTTGCCAACCTCAGCTCCTTCTCTTCCATGTCCTCATCCCTTGTCAAAAGAGAAAGAAGTAATATTAATACATTAATTTTTAGCTGAATTCTTGGAAGCATTCTTTGGGGAAAAGCTGACCTTTACTACTCTGTGCTACCTTCGCTTTTCCTTCTTTATATCTGCAGTCTACAGTAACTTGTGGCTTTTTCTCAGTATCTTACTGAAGTAGTTTCCATTCTTTCTGCGAACTGCAACCAAAATATTTAAGATTATGCTTCCTGATTTCTCTCCCTTTCCCCAGTAGCTTCATTTATATCTATTTCTTTCACCAAGCATACAAATGTTTTCCACGAGTTCTCAAACAGGCTTCATTTTCTCCTCCTTCCAGGTGTCAAATTTTCTGTTCTCAAGGTACCCTGTTTCTCAAGGTTTGTAATAGGAAGATGTGAAAAACAGAACAAAACCTTTCTATCATTTGGAGCTACACATACTTCAGGGAATGTTTCTTTAATTTTCTTCAAGGAAAATTTAATCTTCTCTGAATTTTCAGTGGAAGATTTGGCTGTCAATCATTTCAAGACTCTTGAATTCTATTGAATTCTATCTTTGCCATTCACTCCATTTAAAAGTTGAACTGATCTACTTATTCTAGAGTTGGACTGTTTATTACAGATGATAAGATGATTGAGCCAAATACAAAATCAACTCTATTTGTGACAGTCCATATTGCTTACTAATTGTTAGTGTCTTTGCCTGCAATATGCCCCCCACAGTTTTCTTTTTGCCATCTTCATTTGTCTTCTCTATCCAAAGCTGAACTTATCCACACTTGGCACTAATGGATGTCACAGTCTCACTAAATCTGCAGGGAATTGCATTTGCTTATATCATGAAGAAATTAACTTTGCTGAATGGAGAAATTGTGCCCTGATGTTTGTAGTATGAAGAATGGTGTAATAAGTTAGGATGAATTCTGAGCATTTTCAGGATCCACCTAGTAGAGGAAATGGAAGAAGAAAAATACAACTATCATTTTACTATCATTTTCTATTTATCATGGAAGAACTAAAAGCAAAGTGATACTGTTAGTGGGGAAAAAAGCCTCAATGACTGCATGATCAGAACATTCTCTTAAAAATAAAGTGGATTTCTAAGATAGTATTGAATTAAATTTTAATTAGTTGCAGTGATTTAGAATCTAAGATGTATTATTCAGTGCTGGGATATAAAGGTTGGAAAAATATTAGGTATTTCTGGACAGTGAAAAATTTGGGTAATTTTGGCATGCCAAAAGGACAGGAGAGGGGATCATGATACTTCCACTATGAAGCAGAGATACTTGCAGTCACTGAAGGGATTTAACATAGATCCAGCAGGATTTATTTGAGATGCAGCTGCCAAGAGTTGCATCCAGAGAACCTGTTCAGTGACTGAGCTTTCTGACATGCTGTTCCTACTAACACATTGGTCACTGAAGGACAGGATTTGAACTAACAAACTCTCAGAGGGAGCAGGGCATAGTGCAGATATTCTGGGTGACTGTGCTTACATAAAACCAACAGCTGATGTGTTACAAAATACTAGATTTAGACTTACTGTGTGAAGAGCTGATGCTGGCATGGGGCAAGAGGCATGAAAATCATCTCTCTCTTCTGCACTCCTCAAAGGCATGTAGTCCCATTCTCCTCCTCCAAAGTGCCAGACCCATCAGCCTGTGGCTGCTCATCTTAGGCTCTGCTGCACATGAGACATTTGTACCAGCACCCAAACTGGGAGTTGCCCTGCAGCCACACGTTCCTGTTCACACTGCACCAGCTGGGACCATCCTAGCTCCAGACACACAGTGCAGGGCATCTTTGGCTGTGCACTGACAGACATTGCAGGTTATAAATATGTTTCATCTAGAAGTGGGTCTTTTCACTGTGTGTGTGCTGCATGTTTTTCAGCTGAAGTCTTCCACAACAGCTCTCTGCCACAAATTACCTCCCTCTGACAGTGGGACAAGAAGAATTTAGCTCAATTGTTTCTTAAATTGAGGTTGGACTAAAGCAAGCCATGTTTTGCCATGTGGGAAGGGATAATAATTCTGAGAATTTCTATTGCCTAAGTTCACTAGAATAGGAGTAAGAACTTGGACTTAGGCAAAAAAATCGTATCATCCTGGTGTAATTGTTAAAAATTTCAGTTGTTAAAAAAAACAGAAATACAAGTGCAGTGTTAAGCCTGTGTACAGAGCAAGTGTTCCATCCTCCCCTGGTGCTTCTGCAGCAATCATAGAGCAAATCTTCTCTTCAACACAACAACTTAATGTGCAGCTGGCCTGGGCTTTGGGGCCTGGGTAGTACTTTCCTTGTGAGTCCTTTTCCCACTTGTTGAGGATCTTCTGACGTGGTGGAACTACTTCTCCATGCTGTCAAGGTTACTCATGGACAGAGATAAGGACAATCTGGGGAGGTTAGAGGATCTCAGGAAGACATGGGAGAGTTAAATACTGGAGAGGAAGAAAAAAAAAAAACGAAAAAAAAAAAAGAACACAGAAGAGGAGCAACAGAGATGAAAGTGTTGAGGATAGAGAAGCTAATAAGATCACAAGACAGGGCAGGGGCCTCTGGTGATAAGAGCAAGAGACAGAGTCTAAATGAAAAATATGGAGTAATTAGAAGAAGATACAGAATAATCTGAGAGAGGGTGATTTTTGGAATCATCACAGTGTTAGTATATGGAAATTAGGCCAAGAACTGCATGTCCTAATAATTTCTTTGCTGTTTTTGCTGTGAGATCTCACAGCAAATTAAATGTTTTGTCCAACATGTGGGTCTTGCCCCCCCGCCCCCTGTACATAGAATGCAGAGAGAAAGCTGAAATTTTAAGACAGGCAAGACCACTCTGAATGCCTCACAGTACTCATATTTTTAGAGGAGAGCTTTTATAGAACTGTCAGATATGAGAGCTCAGAGAAATGACCAGAAATGACCAGAAATGACCAGAAATTACAAATAGGAAATCTCAAGGATAAAGAGTTATCACCCAGTGATCCGCTTTGGAAGGGCACTGTGAAAGTGACTAGCTAGTTTCCAGTGCTTGCTGGAAACTGTGGACAGTATTTCTGAACTGCTTTTAAAATGAGACTGTTCTGACTCCTATTATCCATCTCCCTGGTTTTAGAAGCCCTACAAAATCAGACATATCACCAGTTACCAGAAACAAGTTTGTTCACTCTGTAGCCCAGATATTGTCTCAGGGCAAGAAATAGTTTGTCCTATAGGAAACTCTAAAAATGGCAGCTTTTCACTTGAATTTACAATCTCGTGTAAATTCGTTGTCATTGAATATAATATTAAATATTTATCTAATTGCAGTAATGTGTTTTTGTGTATTTACACACAGCAGCATGAATGATGTCTGACTCTTTTACAGGTGTCTGTATCATATCCCCCTTGCCATTTTAGAGGCTGGGTACTAAATTTCCATCTAAGAAATTTTGTTCACAGCTTTTAGTGTCTCTTGTGGGTCACTGAAGCGAAATGGGAGGATGTAACCAGGCTTTTATTTTTCTAGAATGAATGGTGCTTGAGAGGAAAATAGATGTTTTACAAGCATGGAACTATTCCCAAGACAATATATTCTGCTGTGTGCTAATAAACTGCTACTCCTTACACACTGCATGGATTAAATAATGTAGAGTAAAATGCTTCTGGGGAACAGAAATAGCTTCCCCTCATAGAGAAGGCTTACTTTCATGGTGGTGTTTGTTTGGAACAAAAAAGTGTGCTTTGTCAGTACTATAGTTATAGATACTTTATAAACATACAAACACACATACGCAAGTGTAGATATTTATAGATTCCCACTCTCATTTGCAAAATCTCCTGTGTAAAACTGTTTGAAGTATAGCAGTGTCTTCTTGGATATGTAATATCATAAAAAAGTATGACGATGCCATTTCACGTCTATATTCATTTTCTTTAGCTCAAAGATAGTTGAAAAATTTAATAATGAGTATTTGTATGTGCTGGTAGTCCTCTGATCTAGAGGCCCTTAACAATTTACATGATTTTAGTTAGAGAAGAAGCTTCCTGAAGGATAGGAAAGTTAATCTACAAGCATCTGGTCATTATTAGGTCCATCATCCTTGGACAAGATATGAAAATTTCTGATTGTTAAAAAAATTATATCATACGAAACTTCATTTTGAAAAATTTATTTGAATACTGTTAATATTTCTTGAGCTCATTGAGGAATATAAATTATCTAGTAGTGGTTTGAGATATAACAAATCTCACTCTGTCTCCTAAGCTCCTAAGTGGGCAGCAATCTATATTCTACTGGTGAATATATTCTTTTAAAACTAGCTTAATTAGGAAAGGAATTATGTGTTTGTATTTAGCATTGAAGATACTTTTATGAAATTGCACTTGATTTTTTGAAATAATGATGTCACTAAACCAAGAAAAAGTTTTATTAGTAACCAGTTAAGAATTTATAAGGCTTTCCCCTTTCAGTCATAGGCTGGGTTTTTCTCCATTTTTTCCCCATCCCTGTAACAAATACAAACAAATACATTAATGGATATTGTGACAAAATGTATTTCCATTCCTTTATTTAAAATCCATTGTAGGACAGCCCAGACTTTTAGCTTTTCAAGCAAAACTTTTAGTCTGAAGTATGCTTCTCTCTGTCCTGCACATTGGGGACCAACCAAAATAAACTGACAACACATCATGGCCCTTAGGAGGTGCTATAAGTGAACAGATTTATTATATTTTTCCTTTCAAAAATAAGGGTTTTAGAAACATTTACAGTAACTGAATGGGATGTGGGATTGTAGCATGAAAAGCTGTGAAGCAGTTTGTGGTTACTCTGTGTTTAGAAAGAATAAATATTTCAGAAATCATCAAATATAATTATCTTTGGTAAGTATATGTGTGATGTTACCTTGTAAGGATGTACACATCTACCCCTTCCCTCTTTCTCTCTTTTTTTCCTTTACTTCCACCTAATTATTAAAACTGCTATCTTTTTAAGTAATAGCTCCTGGAGGCAGGTGTGAATATGCCACTATTCAGATTAGAGTTAGAGTGTGCTTATCTTTGAAAGAGGACAATTAATAGAGACACTATTGACTATCAAATGAGGTTTCAGTTTCAGAGCTTTCATATGTTCTCATATATCTCTTTATGCTCTGTTTCCTTTCTAAAGATGACAGTATCTGTTATACATTTTGTAAGGATGGTTTATTTCCTTAGGGTGACAAATATGTATTACATGTTCTTCCCCTTTTTCCTTTGGGAAGGACTTTTCCATCTTGCAGAAGGTTTTGAATCCCAAACTACGTTTTGAATGCCAGACTCCTTAGTTTGGACTTTGAAAGCTGTGGCAGACACTTCCTCTGCCCTTCATTATGTTAGAAAGACTATGACAGATATGTGGGTTACCTGGTCCTCTTGCACAGTGACTCCGTGCCTTTGGAATGGCATTACCAAAAAGACAATATTGTGGATTAATACCCACAGATCAAGATCACAGCTCAAGATCAGACCCATTTGTTGGACAGCTGCTGGTGACTGTTGGCTTTCACACTGCAGGGGGAAGTTGCAGAGGCAAATTCATGTCCTTGTTGTGCCATCAGTTATCAAATGGAGCAGTTGCCTGCTTTGTTGAGGAAAATGCAAAAGCACACACATCATTCTAATATACATTTACAAAATATGTGCATACTGTTTCAAACACATGCAGTGATTGTGTAATGATAAAAGAGATTTGCCCCAGAAAGGCTAAAATCAGAACAGTCTCCTGTCTAAGAACACTAGGTTGACTCTAGGTCAGTTCAAGTGACAATAAAATGGAGGTGAAACTACAAATGTGTCATTGGATTTAAAGCCTGTGTTGTTCTGGGTTACATTTGAGTGAACTTTACTGATTTAAGAATATTTATATAATACTCCCTCAGAAACAGAAAAAAATCAGTGTTCTTGCCATGACACATTTCAACTATAAATTCTAACTGCATTTTTACAACACAGTGTTTAGATAGCTGTCCTAAACAATAAAACTGGTACATATATCAGGAACAGATGCTGACCTGGAATATACTGTAAAATGAATAAACAGTTTTATCATTCTCCTAAGGCTCTGAATGATCTTCCTGAGCAGAAAGACAAAACTGGGTACCAAATACAAATCTTATCAGACTGCTGGCAGGCTGAATGCATTTAAACTGACTCATAATGCTGTCTTAACTCTCTTAACTGTGTGGATTTATGCCAACAAAAGAATGCAGAATAAAAGAATATCAATGCAGAAGAAAATAGGCATACATGAAATAATTGAAAGAGGAGATAGAGTAAATTTAAAAAATGAAGATGTAGAAAAGGAGAACCACAGTTCATCAAGTAAGCACTAAATGAGAGTGGAATCCAGCTTATCCTAGCTAGAAGAGGTCGTGTATCAGGAAGACAGAAGACTGGTTTAGAATTTAGTCTGATAACATAGTTCTAGAAGCAAATTCTACTTATTTTAGAAGTTTATTCTTTCAGTTCAACAGAATTAACATTTGGCATATAACAAAAAGCCTCTAGACTTCTTTAACAGCTTGTTGTGCTCACTAAGTCTTTCAATCAATGAAAAGACAAATTTATTTTTATGTCTGTTGTATGAATTATAGTCAGATTTAAATATATTTCTCTTTCCTTCTATAGATTTATGCTGAAAGTCTTTGTTTTTTCTCTATGTTTTTTAATTCTCGTGACTAGCCTACTAAATAATGTCAGTGGCAGAGTACATGGAAATTACACTAGAAGTGTAACTAGTAATCGATTTCTTTAAAGTAGTTTCCTCTCACCAATCCCCAAACCTTTAATGCTGGAGAGTCAAGTGTGCACTTGTACTTCCAGGAATAAGAGCCCAAGACTTTAGGTTGGATTTTCTGTATATCTCTGGCAAGCATTGACAGATGAAAGCTACTTAGCTGTCTCACAGCTTTTACTCTTTTGCTGTCTCCTTTCAGTGACCTTAAAAGCACATGGACCAGCTCATACTTCTTCACAATTCTCAACACTTGAGCCTGCAGAACGGCTTCGAAGAATGCTTAATGGTTGGATGGTCAAGAACAAGATGAAACTATTTTTAGAGCAAGATGATTTTGTAAACAGAACTCTGGTTAGGAATCTGAGATGTTACTTAGTGCGATATGTTTTGGCTGAAAGGACATCTTGAAATAATTTATTTTACTCAGGAGTCCTCAGGAGCTCTCAGGAATACTTATTGCACATCCATTTGCCCAAAGAATAACCTGTTGTCTCTTGTAGAGGGACACCATCACGACCAAGTGAATGATGGTGTTGACTCAACATCAAATTACATTTACTGCAAAACATTTGAAATAACCCTCTGTCAAAAAATAAAATCCTGATGAGTGACTGTAGTTACTGCCTCCTCTCTGTAAATACTTTGCTGTCAGTGCAGTGAGAGGGTATGTTGCAGTATGCTTTGTCACAGGATGTAGCAAGCAGTGTAAAAGAAAAGCCTTTTTTTGGCCTTGCTGTGGCTTCTGCATGCCTGAATCAGTAGGAATCACTGAAGAAAGAGGGATCATGACAAGAAAGGGTGGTATTGATCCCTAACATTATATTTTACTGTGTTTTGCCCAAGAGATCGGAGTATGTTCTCTTTTGAAGGGTTATCACATTGGTATTTGTAGTCTGAGAAACTGGAATTCCCTATGACTCTTGGTGGGCTTCATTATGAAAAGAGGCAAGTAACTGAAAATAAAGCCTTTGGCTGACCTGCAGTTGCTTCAATCTTGGCTAAATGCTTTTAAATATGTAGTAATTTATGGTTTATTCTTCTAGTAGAATTCAGAAGCAATGAGTAGGATAGTTTAAATGACACTTTTTCCTTGTGGTTGAATCTTCTGAAGCACCTCCTTTTTTCAACATATATGGAAGAGATGACATTGGTGTAGTCCACAGATGCTGGGTAGGAGTGCCAGGGAAAGCAGAGTTGTGCACAGTAATGAGGAAAGGCTTTTTCAAATATGTCCCTGCATGTCCTGAGAAGTACTAGCCAAAGTTCTACCTTTATTTGTTTGGGTCAATGTTGAGAAGGAGTGGAAATGAAGACAGTTAACACATGTTTCTCATTTAACTGAAAACATCTTCCAAAATGATGCTGCTTCTCACTGCCTGAAGGGGTTGAATATGAGTAAGAATGATCACTGAGAATACCTGCGTAAATAAAGAGGTTGAAGAGCATTAACTGCACCCTGTAACATTCATTTGGTACCCCTTTCTGAAAAGCATTGCCACTTGTCTTGATGTTATTGAAATCTGGATTTATAAATCCAGTGCAAATATCTTAATCTGGTGTGGTGCCAGAAGAAGCTCTATTTGTTTTGTCTTTTTCTTTTTGTTTCCCTTGTGGATTAACATTCTCAAACATCTGGGAGATAAGAGTGCAGATTATTACAGTATATTAGGAAATGCAAAAAATATGAGAACTCCATAAAATATTGCAAGTATTATTATTCCAGCACAAGAGGCTAAAAGAATGGAAACTTTTAAATTGTTTGAATTATGAAGTGATTGGGGAGAATGGGAAGGCATGACTTAGAAAGAGCTAAAGAACAGATGACTGTCAGGAAAGGCAGAGGCAGCAGGTGGAATGCCCCTTGTGGAGCATTCTTTCTGTTGTGGGAGTACCCTTTGGATCACCAACTGGTTGAGCAAGAAGGGAGATACAGATGGTGATGTTTGCAGTATGTCCTCAGGCCTTTCTCTGCTAAAACACCCTATGAAGCCTTGATTTGAAGGCTGGGATCAGGGAGCACTGATCTTTTTGGAAACCACATAAACCTTCAATGCATCTGGCTAGTATTAGGAACAATGGATAAATTGAAGGGAGTATGATAACTGTACCTGGCAGATGCAATATTGGAGGTCTGTGGGGAAATTAGGCTGTTCTGATTTTAGATTTATGACTAAGCATATGCTGTTAGTTATTGTGCATATGTAGAAGTAAAATAAATAATTGGCTGCGGGAAAAAAAATATTTCCCCTTACTTGTTGAGATAGGTATATCAGAGACATGCATTCTTTGACACTTACAGAGACATTTATAAGCCTGCAAGCAGAAAACATAGACTTGTCTTGCTGTGGTATGACATTAGGCTGAAAGAAATTTTATTTCTCTATGGGTCTGCTGCAGGGGGAAGGAGCAGGGGGAGGAGTGGACATAAGTTCCTCCTATGGAGCAGCTTAAAAGAAAAAAATAAAAAGGTGAAGTTCGTGAAGTTTGAGATCACTGTGACTAAGAAGGAGTCCAGATGAGAAATTTGCTCACACAAGTTTCAGAGCAGTTTAATGGCCAACAACTGAACAGTGGCATTTCAAAGCAGTTACTGGGGAGTACACTTCAATATATCCATGAAGAGAAACACCAGGAGACATTGACTTGGACAGAAGGACTAAAAAATTAACTCTCATTTTTAGGAGAAGTCATGACTGTCTTTTCTAAATTCACTTCTGGCAGCTGAATATGAAAACTTGACAGTAAATTCTGTCATATGTCCTCCTGCAAACAGGATTTCTGACAATTCCCCTGACCATACTAGTACTAAGCAGTCGAAATAGCAAAAAAATTGATTTAAAAGTAAAACACAGATAAAATCATTTTACTAACTATATGGTCTGTGTAGTATTAAGCAAGGCTTTAAAAAGGACTAGTGTTTCATGCTGGGTTTCAGTTTGTTTCATAATTAATTATGTGATTTACCCCAAAATGTTAGAATCAGATTGAGGTCAGAACTTACCCAAGAGTAACATATTGAAATGTAATGCCACCTACAAAACCTGCTGTTTAACTTCACTTTGGCTTATGTTTTCTAGCTTGTACACATACTCTATTTCATAGAGTCACAGAATATCAGGTCTGAAGGAAATTTTAAGGATCATCTGGTCCAACTTTACTTGTAAAAAGCATGGTCTGATAAGATGGACTTCTTTGTCCAGCTTAATCTTAAAAGATTCCAGTGTTGAAGAATCCACCACTTCTGGGGGGGATTACTCCAATGGCTGATTTTCTCATCACGAAAAATCATAGACTTTGTTATTGTTGCTGCTTTGAAGTTTCCGTGAAGAGTGTGTTTTTTCCAATTATCATTTCAGGTTGATTTTCATAACCTTTTTGGAAGTCCAAGAAATATGATAGTTTTTTCTAACAGTTATGCCAAATATGTGCAATGAGCTTGCTCTGAAATACAGACAGCACTAAAGACTTCTCAGTTCAGAGTTCAGCTGATAATTTAGTCTCATACCTTTGCTCCTTCACATGTGTTAGTTCTGATGAAAGTTAACTAGAGGCAACAGTTGGAAAATACTCTACCAATCCTTTGTTTAAATGAACTTACATTCCTCATTTGTATAATTTTTACATCTTCTGTTTATTTAAGTGCTTAGGTTTTGTTGGCATGTCTGTTCTTGGGAATGAATTCCTAAGCAGCAGCCTACACTGGCTCAAGAAGTTCAACTCTGCAACAGCAATTTCTCTTGTCAAGTACGCTTATTTTAAATTTTTTTAAATTTTTTTAATTTTTAATTTTTTTTTATTCTTTTATTCTTTATTCTGTTATGGTAATGTCAGCAAAGTTTGCACCTTACACTGAAAAGTTAAATAGATGGAGGACAAAAACGAGTTTACCACTCCCAACAAATCAGCAAATGAACAGCTCAGGTATTGGTAGGCTTCAGTATTTATTTTATACAGTTAAACATAGTGACAATAGTGAGCAGTGGGCAAGAAACAGTGCAGTAAAACATTATTTTTCTAGTATGTTCTTATAATATGTGATAATGAGTAGTAACACCAGTGAAGATGAGGTAATAAAAACCTTTTTTGTTTGTTTCAAAAGCTTTGCTCTTTATTCGGTATTTGTTGTGACCCCAAAGCACCTCTGAAATGGCAGTTCAGACCATCTCTGATAGCAAGAAATTACCATCATGAAAAATCACCTCTGAGTGAACTTATTTTCTTTCTTTGTGTTGCTTCCCCCTTGGAGGGGAAGAGGGATAAACAAATGTGGCTTGCTGTTCGGATTAAACTAAAAAATTAATATTTGCACAATTCAGAGATAGACTTTAGAAAAGACATTCCAAATGCTTAATGCCAGAGGTGAAGAGGCAGTTTTCTGCTTCTGAGAAGCCTGTAAGTATTTCTGGAGAGGGACAAGTGCAAGAAGAAGTCATCTGACACTGATTTTTTACAAGAATGACTAGTTGAAGAATAATAAGCATAAAAAATTACCTACATATGCTGATTCTCAATTTGTTTGATGGAGATTCTTCCTATGGGCAAGCTGATTTACAGAGATACCTAGGGAAAAGCCAAAGTCTCTCTGGTGTTCACCTTACTGAATGAGGCAGGCTGGGATCTGAAATCAAGGAGCAGACCATTTTCACACTGACTTCTTTCATGGGCTTTTTGTCGGTTTTGAATATCCACGTGGGAGGTTAGACCTGAGAAACAATGCTGTCGTGTTGCTTTGTGACTGCTAGCTGGGAGATAGGACTGGTATGAGACTTTGTGGTCCCTGAGAAAACAGTGTTCCCACCAGCCTTCTGAGGGCAGGGGTTGTGGTCCTGTCACAGCTAGGAATGATGCCTGTCCAACTTGGATTTGAAAGGATCCTGGTAGCTACTGCACACTATAGCACAAAAAAAAAAAAAAGTGTTTGTGTTATCACTAAAGAGATTAAGAAGCTGTCTAAAGTGAAAAGTAAGCCTTTCAGCTGCTGTTAAGTAATACATTTTTCCATTTTGGAAAGTGTTTGAAGGGAAAAAGAGCTGCCAAATTCAATATGTGTATTTTACTGCTTTATAAAAAGAAGGTAATGATAAAGCATTTTTTATAGTAAAGAAAAAAAAATTCACTCTGAAATGCTGTGCTTCAGAAAAAACAAAACTGATATCATTGAAGAGGAAGTCAGAGAAAAGTGTTTACTGATGAATGAATGAGCATAATCAAGATTCTGCAATTTTCTCTGCACAGTACTTGGAAATGGATCTAAAATTGAAAAGCAGTTAAGCAAATTAGGTTGATCATTGGAGCATAATCTGAGCGAATTTTAATCTTGAATCAGTTTACTGAAACCCTTTAGACTGCCATGAAATTAAATTATTAGAGGAACTATCCAGCAATAATGTCAAAGACTTGCTTTCTTGATTATTTTGCAGAGCTTTATGAGATGAACAGTTTTTTTTTCTTGTTAAATAAATTATGGGAGCAGTACTTGATTCCTAGTATCTGAAAACACACAGAAGTTAGAAATATACATATACCATTAGAAAATCTTATATATATACACTGTAGGCAAGAAAGCAGAATCAGGAATATAAGGAGAGATTGCTCCTCCTTTTGATGCAGTAAGCAGAGCTGATTGAAGGTTTCAAAATACCTCTGTTTCACTTGTTTGCCAGAAAGTCAAATTGGTTGTGCATAAAAGGAATTCACTTAGCATTCATTGGTGAGTATATTGAACTGAACACATATTCCTGTTCCTAACCTCCTTTAAATGAGCAGCATCAAGGGAGAACACTTGGCTGAAACACTACAGCAATCTTCAGTAATCCAGTGGGATGCAAGTTAGAGCCCTTTCAAGACTGCCTGCCTGCCTTGATGTGAGAGAGTATCTTTTTCTGAACAAGTCCCATATTGTGCAGCTCAGCTTGACCTGGAATTTATGTCCAGCTACAGATTTTGCTTAATGACCAGTTAACTACTTTTAAATTGTTGTATTTGTTTGTCATATTTGATCAACAGTCAAGACAAACCTTCCAGACATGTTTAAGTTACTCCAGCTGCTCCATATTATGTTGATGGGTCATGTAGCTCACAGCACTGCTTCTGCTATTTGAGAGTATGACAAAAACATTGAAGTCAGAAATAAAACCTCTATTATGATTTTAAATGTAAAAATGGCAACTTATTTATTCACATGATCATTGTTTTGTCTACATTTACTGTTTAATCACATTTGTGTGATAAAAAACCCCATAAAAATTCCTGATCTTCCATTTCATTTGTAAGGATGTAAATTTAACAGAGTTTTCTTGCTTCTAGAGGTAATCAGTATAATAATCAATTTGGCTTTGCTTCTTTTGGGATTGAAAGGTGTGTTTTGATTTCACTGGAAACAGAATTAAACATGAGATTGCTCACCTTTTTAATATTTTTTTTAAGTAGAGCAATGAAATAGCTAAGAAAAGTTTAAAGGTAAACTTAAAGTGGACTCTCTTTTACCTTACCTTACCTGTAAATTAAGAACAAAACAACTAGCTATAGTATCTGTGTTTTGCTTAATAATTTACTTGGTTATGATGCTAGAATATTTCTTAATGCTAACGGAATTGGCATTCCATGTCACATTTAAAAACATTTTCCCCGAGTAAAATATTGAATTGATATCCAACATGATGAATCAAAGTAATAATTTGTGAAATTTCTAATTAGTTCACTATAAATTTCAAAAACAAATTGACCCTACCACTAATAACAGATTAGGAGTTTAATGAATAAAAGGGAACAACAGTAAATTGCTTGATTTTTATGCTACCTGAGTTCTAATTTATTTTCATTTTAACAGTGACTGGTGAGGAAGATACCTTATTTTACTTTGTTTTTCATGGAATTATTGTATATGCATTTTCAATGACAACCCATTTTTAAGGGAATAGGAAACACGGAAACCAATGCTTTGAGGAGACAAAGCAGAAGCTAGTAGAAAGAGAACATGAAATTACTCCTAAGATAAAGGAATTTAACATTTTAGTTGCAAAGATGAATGGTTCCTTCCTCTGGAAATGTTTGCCTGCAGAGGACAGACTTTTGTCTAATAAAAATATCTCCCACTAATGTTGGGCTTTGGCAATCCTGAAGCTGAAGTAGCAGGATGTGTGCAGACCTGTGGTTTCTAGCAAGGCTGGACAGCTGTTTATCTCTACAGTTGATATTAATTAAATGTCATGATAAAGTGCCTGGGAGCAGATTGTTCCCTATCTCTAGGCAAAATGAAGCAGGATTAAAATCCTGTCACTAGAGGTAAACATGGCTGGATTTTGCATGCTATGCTGAGTTGACCTAAGGTGCAATGACCAATCTTCCACCCAGTTTCAGGTGTGCAGAAAAGATAAGAATTGAAAATAGCAACATCTGAACAGGTGGAAAGATGTGGGCATGATACAGATATGGTGAGGGACCTGAGGCAGCAATACCATCTCTATGAATTTCCTTTTTACAGATATTAAATTCATAACTTGTATCACCTCCTAACATTTCTAAATTGACCTAAGATCCTCCATTGAAACTGCCTATGTAATATTATAGTTTAATTACAATGCAGAAGAAACTCAAACCCAGTGGCCTTCTATGATGCAGTGACTACATCAATGGGCAAAGGAAGGGCTTTTGATGTTATTTATCTGGACTTCTGTAAAGCCTTTGACACCATTTTCTACAATACCCTTCTCTCTAAATTGGTGAGAGACTGATTTGATGAGCAAACCATTAGATGGATAAGAAACTGGTTGTATGGTCACATCCAGAGGGTAGTGGTCAGTGGCTCAGAGTCCCAGTGGACATCTGTGACATGTGGTGTCCCTCAGGGATCCAAATTTGTACCAGTGTTATTTAATATCTTCATTAATGGTACAGACTAAGGAAGTGAGGTACCTTCAGCAAGTTCAAAGATGACACCAAGCTGAGTGGTGTGGTTGCCAGACCTGAAGGATGCAATGCCATCCTGAGGGACCTGGACAAGTTTGAGAAGTGGGGCCATGAGAATCTCGGGAGGCTTTGAAAGACGAAGTGCAAGGTTTTGCAGGGCAACCCCTGCTGTAAGTACAGGCTGAGGCGTGAGCAGAAATCTACAAGAGCAGCCCTGCCAAGAAGCATTTGGGGTTGCTGGCAGAAGAAAAATTGAATATGAGCCAGTAAGCCACGAGCTCACAGCCCAGAAAGCCAGTTTTATCCTGGGCTGCACCAAAAGCAAGTGTGGGCAGCAGAACAAGGGAGGTGATTCACCTGTTTTCCTCTGATGAGATCCCACCTGCAGCGCTGTGTCCAGCTCTGCATCCCCAACACCAGATATCCAGTACCTGAAGGGACTCTACAAGAAAGATACAGAGGGATTTGTTTGAAGAGCATGTAGTGGCAGGACAAGTAGGCTCTAAACTGACAGAGAGTAGGTTTAGATTAGATATTAGGCAGAAATTCTTTGATAAGAAGGTGGTGAAGCGCTAGAACAGGTTGCCCAGAAAAACTGTGAATTTGCTGCTGGTGGTCGAGGCCAGGCTGGATGGAGCTCTGAGCAACCTGGTTTAGTGCAAATTGTCCCAGTAATTGGCAGGGGGATTGAAACTAGATGATCTTTAAGGTAACTTCCAACCCAGACTATTCTATGATCCTATGATTTTATGTATAACTAGATAAAGAAAACAGTGAAATCTTCCATTTTTTCCAAAAGTCTGGAATATTTTTTTATATTACAGCAAAACAATATTTATTTCTAAGAGGCATCTGCAGTGTATATCTTTTTATGGCACTCAAATTAAAAAAAGAACTAATCTGGAATTTTTCTACAGTAAATTTAAAGATCCTGGGTAGATTTCTCAGCTTCTTTAATTATTACAGGATACTGCATTATTCATTTCATGCTCAGAGCAGGATAGGTGAAGGTGTGCAATGTGAGACATTGGCTGTGACAGAGGTCTTGGAGAGGTCCATTACACAGACAAAAAGGACTTTCAACCAAAAAGCCCTATTTTTCCACTGTGAGGGAAGATTTTCATTACTGTTTGACAGCACTGGTGAGCAAATGGGGTGCCACCCACTTTTAAGCTCAGTTTTGAATGTCTGATCTCTGTCAGAACACAGTAGTTCCTGATGTACATTGCCAGTAGTGGGATTGCAGTCAGGGCCTGGCAGAGGAACAGTTCAGTGGCAACTTCCCTGTTAGCTCTTTTTATTCTCTAAGTCTCATCTACAAAGGAAGCAATTTTTCCTTCCTGAAAATTGCGACGGCGTCTGCTTCTCTTCAGTCTGCCACCTCCAGGTTACACTGCCAGATAATGGGTGACTATCAGATCTGTCACTAAGCCATGATCTATCTCCAGGAAATCTCATGGTACTTTCTAGTGGTCAAATAGTACAGCAAAGACGTCAACAGAAACAATGCTACTATCCAGGAACCCTTACTCTAGTTTTGTTTGATCTCTGACTGTGGGAAGCCATTTACTTTGCACATGGTTTTCATCACAGGGGACTTGCTTTTTGGCCTGTCTTGGTACAGATCCCATAGTGATCTGAATTCTCAGTATACCACATAGGCCAGATGTGTGGTGCCTGAAATTTTCATCTAAACTTAATGATATTTAGCACCTTCTAAATTAAGAAATAATTTAAAAAGTACAGTAAGGTGAGTGGAAAATAATTTTCATACTGTATAGCAAGGAGACAGTTAATTAGGAGTTATCGTTAATTTTGGAGGGCAAATAAGTGTCACTTTGGATGGGTAGGTTCTAAAAGAGAAATACATATCAGACAGAAAAACTGAAAAACTCCTGATTTTGCAGTGTCTTTGGATGAAGTCTTTCACTGATTTTTGCTTTGTGATTGCACACTACTTTTAAAATACACTTGAATGTATTCACATATTATACAGCCACATGAGACTCAGAGGATGAAATATTAACCTAAGCCTTCTTCATTCAAAGCTCCAGTAATACAGAAAACAAATAACTAATTGATAATACCAGAAAACTTGGATAGAATTATGATGAATTTAGACAAGCTTAGCTCCACTCTTTTCGGACACTTTTGACATTTTGTGGATAAAGTTGGTAAAATTCATTCTGAGTTATCTGCTCCCATTAAACCACACATATCTTGCAGGAGAGAAAATGTGTCATTTACTGAATTTCTTGCTGCTCAGAGTCCTTACAATAACACTTTGCCACTGATGTTTCACTAGAGTGGTGAAGGCTTATATTAGGTGAGTTCACCTATCAGGGAAGGTGATAATCCCCATCAGGAAGGCAAAGGTGTAACTAATCTTTAAAACTTCTTAGTCTTTGCTCAAGAAATCCAGAACATTAAGAGTTTAGCCAGTAGACACTGTCAACAACTGCTCTTTCACTGAATAATAGGCTATCATAAACTGTGGCAACTACTTGGTGTCTAAAATACCTGAAAATCTCCCACTCTGCTTTGTGTAGGTGCCAGATGATTGAAAATCTGAATTTTCAGTGGTGTGAGAAAAGGTAATTGTAGCCATAAGGGATTTTCCTTGTCTTGGAAAAGTGGATAGGAAAAGAGAATTCCAGCTTTTGGTTTGGAATCAAAATTTAGCTCCTATGCAGTCTCAAGCATTGCAGGCAAGTGCTTTTTCACTGAAATGTGAAAGCATTGATTTCCACATCAACAATTATGGATGGTTTGTCATTGTAAAAGGTCACTTCCCTTCCTGTATTTTCCTTCCATTCTATAGATTTTTACAGATTATACTGACTGGAATCACATGTACCTTGTGAGGTACAGGAACCACACATAATTCTTTCCACAGGAGAGGGACAGGGGTTTAGCATTTGCCTCCTTGTGGCTCAAAGCAGCTCGTGGTGTACAACACTGGACTAAAGAAAAAAGTCGTCAGGTTGCGCATTTTGCTTTTCGGAGACCATGACCACAGAGAAAAGGATGCAGGTTCAAATATAAAACAGCTTTGTTCAGGTATTTCTTGTTTTCTGCCTCACTCTGTATGGACTGGTGTGGCTGTTTAGCATGTCAATATGTTAAACAAACATGGGAATTTACATGGACACTCTTTTGTTCTCAAAATCAAAGCATATAAACAGGACACTTTAAATGTAGTTTCTGTCAAGGCAGATACAGGGAATGTTTATATTGAATCAGTAATGATAGCCTGTAGAGGGCAAACACTTTGACAACAATCTATTGGGCCATGCTCTGATATTTTGTATTTAGTATAACCTTTAGCAGCTAGGATGTCAAGAATTGTTAAGAAAGAAGCAAGGACTCAGAGTTCGCCCAAACAATTTGAATCATGTATTCCTTAAAGCATTAGAAATACTTTTATTTAAGATGCTAAATAAAAGGACTGACAAAAAGCAGAGATATGAAAAAAGTAAAATAGGTAAAAGAGGTAAATAGCTTCCTTATACAAAAGTGCTTTAATAAGTGTCATTTGCTTGATTTATGAACGTGTTTGGATATAAAAACAATTATGTCTATTAATAGATGCTGTTTTACACTAGAAACACAAGAGCTAATTTTACAGCTGTTTCCTGATATCAGTTACTTTGACCTTGACATGTAGTGCAACAATTTCAGAGAGGTTTTTTCTTGCCATTAAGGTGAAGAAATTTTTCAAAAGTCATGGAGAAGGAAAGCGGGACAGAGAAATGGACTTCCTGTCTAGACAAACCTTTTACCTTTCATTTGTGTACTGCCAGATGTTTATTGTCCTGTCATGATGGAGCAGGATTGAGAATTGTGTTAGAATAGGATAAACACCAATTAAGTTTAAAAAAGAAGCAAAATCAAAGTAACCAGGAAAGCAGATTATCCAGGGTGAAAGTTGGATGAGAACCTGAAGATAAATGAGGAGAGAATAAAGGCAAAACAGAAGGGGCTGTGAAGCACAGGAGAGAGAGAAAAAGAGCAAGGAGTAATACATAGGAACCTCTCAGAAAGCCTTTGCTCACACAATAGATTTAAATACACAGAACATGGCAGTCAGCACCTTAGGCTCAGCCCCAGAGAAAGCATGGATATCAGTTTTAATAGAGCACAGACTCTACTGAGAGAGAATCAAAGACTCTGAAATTCAGAAGCGATGAACACACTGAGTATACCTTGGAGGCTAGTGGGTTTTGCAACATGAAAGAAAATACATTCAGAGTTGATAAGCAGTTGGAGTTCTTACAGCTTGGTCTGCAGCCAGGATCCCTCCTTGTCCTTGAAAATGTGTAATGAGAAAAACCTGACCTCTGTGAATTGTGTACAAGGAATATCTGCTCTAAGGAAGTGCTGTTGACTAGACAGCCTGTTTATGCTACAGAGTTGTTAGGGTTGTCTGCAATATTCCTCTCTCCATTTGTGAATCTTGATCTCAGTATATCAGATTGCTTCTATGAAATTATTCTTGCCCTGAGTTTGTCACAGGAGTCATAAATGAAAACTCATTGAAGTGCTGAGGAACATTTATTTAGTAATTGAGTTAAGTAAATTAAGAGTATAGTAATCAAAACAGCTCTGTATTGTTCTTGTAGCACATGGACAGTAAGAGCAAGGAAGATAATGACAAACATTTAAATCTCATGTGGTTCATAACTTAAAACAAGAAAAGCTCATGAACAGAGTTTGCAATTGGAATTAAATCAAGTTTCAATATTTTCCATAAACCTGGATTAGTGACACTTGGCCAGTGTTTGTTTCTTTGAGAGCAAAGGGAGTTGCTCTTTTCACCCAAGGACAGATTGCCTAAATCAGCCTCAGAAATGAGAGAACAAGTAGAGGATGAGAACACAGCCCTCTCTTCAAGAAAACTCTAGCCAACTCAAACATACTATTATTTCCTCTTTGCATTGGTTTTGTGTCCTGCCTGTGTACTATCCTCCTGCTGTAACAGGATCAGTAGGAGCAGTGGTTTATATTCCCAGCTGCTGCCTGCTGAGAACATTTTTCCCTTTCATACTCTTTATTTTATTTGTCCCAACCATGCAGCATGACCCTCCTGCTTCCCAAGGTAACTTGAAGGTATAGAAGAGCATAAAAATGAGTCCATCTTTCCATCCAGGTCCCACCCACTAGCTGTGTGACTTGTGAGAGCAATACAGAGTTCATCACCAGGACTGGGGAAACACTTATTCAATCATGCCACTACACAGCTAATTGCATTGTTTTTTGAACAGTACCTCATGCAATATATAATTTTTAAGGAAGAAACTTCTGAAATTTTGATTCTCTTGTCAGAGGAGGTAGGCTTCCATTATTATGTGCTCTGCTTGGCAACACATGATATCCTGCATGCATGGCCTGTACACAAAACATGTGTATATGCCATGGCAGTACACAAAACAATGTGCAAGTGCATATTGAAGGATCAAATCAAAGAACATGGCTCTAATTCTGGAGCAAGATTTTTTGACTAAATAAGCTTATGGTCACTTAATTCCATTTTAACGTTTTGTAACAAATTCCATGCTGTAAAAAACAGCATTTAAAAGCTTGGCAGATTTGTTAGGAAAAAAGAAGATGCAAAAAGTCAGTTTAGGGAGGGATGATTCAAGTTCCCATTATTTTCAAATTTGAAAACAATTAAACTTTTCTTTACAGTTCTCCAAGTCACCCACTCTCATAAACTCAGAAATGTGATTTAAATGCAGCTGTGAAGCAGGGAGGTATTTTTTGCTGATTTATTCAGGAATGCCACCATCCATTTCAGCACAGGAACATTAATTAGGGAGACAGATGATAATAATGGTAATAAGCAAAATAAAAGGAACAATCTAATTTAGTGATTTCAAGTTTATACAAGGAAGAATTGCAGGTGAAGAGGCTTCATGAATGAAGCATGAGGGAACCTCAACCCCATCTTCAGCACTGGAAAGCTTTTGCAGCTGAAATGTCACAACAAGTCGTGATTGCACAGGGGCTAATTTTCTGCCTTGTGAGGTTGGGCCAAAGCTGGGATGGCACAAGGCTTTTGATTCAATTCAGTTTCACAAAACAACATGGACTTCTTTGAGGTTTCAGTCCTCCTCCATTACAGGTTCTGCTGCTCTCCGACTCCTCGGTCCCTTCACCTCTTGTCTTTCTCTGCTCAGGCACAAGTGATTTCTGTAACACCTCCTTGCTGTTTCAGCAGTGGTACAGAGACAGGATTCCAAGGAGATAAGCAGAACAGATGTGGCCGTACTCCACAGCCCCTGGGAGTTGTTAAGCATTTGGGTAGTGGTCTCCCAAATTCTTCTTTTGTCTCAGACAGAGACACATTGCCAAATGGCTAATGGAGGCAATGAAAGGAGTTTCTGTTCTCCTCTGGATGTTCTTCTTTTGGTAGCTTCAGTTAATAGAATAAATCATATTTTCTTTTAGTGCATAAGATTTTGAATGAATGTGTAAATAGCTTTCATCATTTGTCTGAGATCCTGAGTAAGGAACTATTAGGTCTAAATGCTTGTCAGAAAGAGAAGTGCTTAGATTCGGGCCTTCCCTGTGTTTAATCTGCAGTCTCTTAAATGCTCACGTCTCACATGCTCATGTCTCTTAAATTTGACATGGTGTAGAAAAGATGATCAAAGACATTTAGTAGTTTCAGCACAAATACTCTGAAGCCAAGAGCAGATGTTAAATGGCTGATTTAGCTAAATTCTCTAGCTCAGTCTTGGCGGAGTATAATGTGGTGTTTAAGGGTAATTGTGCTAGGAGGGCTGTCTGCCAGCACACAGAACTGTGTGTTTTGAGTGGCTGAATAGCTTATGCTATGGATGTTTTAGATGATGCTGTTACCACCTCTGGGGCACTGGTTAAGTCAGGAGCAAAATCTTTGAAGACATGTATGTGCTGCCCTGTTGCTTGTATTGCTATATTCAAAGATTTAGTTCTGCCTGCTTTGCTTGTGCAAGGCTTGTGAAATGAACCAAGGATGTCTGCAGGCATCCAGTGTATAGAAGCTGTAAAGATTTAAAAACCATGCGTCTATTTGTCCACAAAAGAAAAGGGGGAAATAAACCTGGTTTTGGTTGGGGTTTTTTGTTTGGTGGAGGGTTTTTTGGTAGTTGTTGTTGTTTTTTTCTCCTCAGAGCATTCTAAGTTGAAAAGGAAAACTATATATGCATCAGTTAAAAGCTAGATATTTCGTGATCAAAAAAAGACCTTTTTCTAGTCAAATCATCATTCATGTTCATGGGTACATTCCCTAGAACATTGTTTTAGTACGAGATAAAATACATGAAAACACTACAGCATTTTTCAGTCATAACTATATTTTGATAAATTTATCAAAATTTCTAATTATTTCAATGTACACTTTGTAACCTCTTTCCATTTCTAATGTGTAGGAATATTTCAAGAAGTAGAAAGGAGAGCTATTTCAGAAAGTAAAAAGGAAAGGATGAATTTTAGTTTATTGTTTGAAAGCCAGTCAACAAGCTTTTAATCTCTATATAAAATTCAGGATGGTAATGATTCCTAGGAATCTATATGGTGTTCATACAGAAATTGATCTAATATTCTCCAGCTGTAAAACAGGTTATGACAAGAGTAGGAACAAGACAGTTTAACTTCCAGTATCTATGTGAAAAATAATGATCCATTTTTATCTCTGATCTATCCTCTTATATGCAGGATGTAGGTGTCATTAGAAATAAACCATTCTAAATACAGAAAGCTTATAGAGTTCAATTTTCTCTCCCCATCCCCAGTGTCCACAACAACTCAGACAAGGATGGACAAATTTCAGTAGTTACTGAAAGCAGGAGAAAGCACAGGAGTTAGACCCCAGAAAAAGTGACATGTGTCTTGGACCAAAGTGCTGTGTTGTCTATATGTCTATACTGTTGTCTTGCAGAAGAAAATGAAAGTAGTTCTCAAGGAGGCTATGCAACTGAAATCACCATAAGATTACAAAACTTTATATCTCCCATCTCACACTAGACTGTGTGCTTGGGAATGCATAGCCACAGCTACAAGATAGACTTGGGCTTTTACCTACAATAGTAAAAACCTATAATCTCTGGCAATTTTCCTTTGCCAAAAAATTTTAGGGTTTAATATATCCCAGCCTTGCCTTCTGTGAGTTCTGCTCTGTGTGCGTCTTCCACCAGGTAAAAGCAGAAGTGCCACAGAATGTCTAATGCCTACCCTCATTTTGTTTTTCAGATGGTCAATAACCGTAAGACGGAGGCCAGGTTGCAATCACATGGATCTAGTGGCCCCCATCCTCTATAACATGGAGGATTATAAATTAAATTGCTACAAGCTATTGCTAAATAGCTACAATATTCTACATCAGTGATTCCAAACAAAGCCTACACTCAGTCTACTTCAATCTGAACTTCAAGGCTTCCTAAGTTCCCAGTTTTTTTCCTTTTTGTTCCTGTGTCAGAACTGTGCATGCTGATTCATTTTTATCTCTAACATCTACTGTGACTGACCTCTGCAGATATCCTCCCAGGTCATGTGCAGGATGTAGCTGTCATAAAAATAAGCCATTCTAAACACAGAAAGTCTATAAACCATGCACTGGTAACAATTCCTTTTCAATTAATTGATGGATTATTTTCTTGAGTTACTGTACAAAGTTTCAGCTATAGCAAAAAATCCAAGTTATTAACCCTTTGGTGCAGATATGAAACTCGAAGCTGCCTGTACAGTAAAATTGCTCTAACTGATGTCACTCTCTGCTGCAGATAAAGCTCTTAAGTCACAACTAGCCCCTTTGTTTACACTGCTTTAAAAGCTAAATATGTAAACATTTCTTCAGGATGGATTTCTTGCAGCAAAGAGAGGTTCTGCTTTGTCCAAGATATTCTGTCTGGAAAGGAAGGATGTTTTCTGGTCATGTTGGCAAGCCTGTAGGGAATGTGATTCATCTTGTCTGTCCTGTTGCCTGGGCAAATGAGGGGCTGCAGGAAAGCAGGTTAAGTAACTTTCTAACTTGTAGATGAGGTAGTTTCAAAACATAGATATCTCTCTTATCCAATGAAGCCATGTGCCAGCTGCTACTTAGGATAAACTAAACTCTCAACAAGGATCACAACTTGCTTTATTAAGTTATCTATGCATTTCCACAATGAGATCTTAATCTATAAAGAACTGTTGAGTCAGACGATTCTTAACCTAAATAAAAGGGGAAATGTTGTGGTAAACAAATGCCAAATCACAAAAATATAATTAGCCTTGTCAGGCCTGAGGTAAACTATTTTTTTGGTAAGTAAAAAAATAACATATGCACAATTCCCCTCCACTGCATTTGCAAAAGGGGCCTGCTCTCTCAAAGCATAGTTGAGCCTGAGACAGACAGTCATGTTGTGTCACAGAGCCTGACTTTCAGTAAGGACTAAGGTCCTATGTATTTTCCACTATTGTTGCCTTCACTGCTAGCGGTACTAAAAAATAATAAAGTTTTTATACCAAAAATTTTGATTGTCCTAGTAGTGTTACAGGATGTTAGCCATGAGACTACATAACACAATTAAATTATTTCATAAATTAGCTCTTGTCACGTAACTTTTTGCAAAACAGTAGAGATTCTTAGTAACAAACCCCCCATTTGATTAAAGGAAAATGTTGCACAAAACAGTTCATAGAGTTGCTATCTGACCAAAAATACCTAAATCCACAGACTTTCAAGAAGTCTGCCGTATCAATTGAACTTTGTTATTGGAAGCAATCTTTAACCTAAACACTTTGCTATTTTTTTCAGCTTTAGTATATAAAGACTCATGATTCAAATCCACCAGTTATTTTGCATTTTCATAGAATCATAGAATATTCTGAGTTGGAAGGGACCATGAGGATCATTGAGTCCAGATCCTGGCCCTGCACAGGACACCCCAAGAATCACATCTAATCAATCACATGAGAGTTGTCCAAACATTTTTTGAACTCTGTCAGACTTGGCGCTGTGACCACTTCCCTGGAATGCCTGTTCCAGTGCCCAGCCACCCTCTGGGAAAACCTCCTGATATCTCACCTAAATCTCCTGTGGCACAGCTTCACACCATTCTCCTGAGTCCTGTCATTGGTCATCAGAGAGTAGAGATCAGTGCCTGCCCCTCCTCTTCCCCTTACAAAGAAGTTGCAGACTGCAATGAGGTCTCCCCTCAGTTTCCTCCAGTCTATGCCTAAAAGCATTATAGCCTAGCACAAGTTAGTGGAGTGGGAAGGAAGACACAAACTGAAGTATTTCTAAAGGTTGGGTCCTGCATTTTGGCCACAACATCCCCCTGCAGCACTACAGGCTGGGGGCAGTGTGGCTGGACAGTGGCCAGGCAGAAAGGGACCTGAGGGTACTGATTGGCAGCAGCCTGAACATGAGCCAGCAGTGTGCCCACGTGGCCAAGAAGGCCAGTGGCATCCTGGCCTGTATCAGGAATAATATGGCCAGCAGGACCAGGGGAGTGATTCTTTCCCTGTACTCTGCACTGGTGAGGCCACACCTTGAGTGCTGTGCCCAGTTCTGGGCCCGTCATTTTAGGATGTTGAGATGGTGGAGCATGTCCAGAGAAGGGAAGCAAGGCTGGTGAAGAGTCCAGAGCACAAGTCCTATGAGGAGCGGCTGAGGGAGCTGGGAATGTTTACCCTGGAGACAAGAGGGCTCAGGCAAGAGACCTTATCACTCTCTCCAGCTGCCTGAAAGGAGAGTGTAGCCAGGTGGGGGTTGGTCTCTTCTCCCACATAGCCAGAGACCAGACAAGAGGACATATTCTTGAGCTGCACCAGGGAGGTTTAGCTGGACATTAGGAAGAAGTTCTTTGCAGAAAGAATGATTGGCAATTGGAATTGGGCTGCCCAGGGAGGTGGTGGGGTCACCATGCCTGGAAGTGTTTAAGAAAAGACTGGATGTGGCACTTAGTGCCATGTTCTAGTTGACAGGAGGTGTTAGGTCATAGGTTGGACTCAGTGATCCCAGAGGTCTTTTCCAACCTAGTTGGAAGTTCTGTGATCCTGTGAATGTTGCTTTTTGTTTTGTTCTTTTATAAAAATTATTTTTCTTTTTGTCAGTATGCTCCACAAATATGAATAATTAATGTAAAAAAATTGTATTGTGCAGAAGACATGCTACCTTCATTTTTGTTTAAAGGAATTAAAAAAAATTCCACTTAGGCAACCCCTCAAGCAAACAAATACACCATCATAGAAAACACTATAATAAAAAAGAAAAAAGCTGCTTCTAATTCCTTAATCTGTATGTTCTCTTACCCTAGAGCTCAGTTCTTCTCTTCTTCTTTACTAAGCAAAAAAACAATTCTTAACTGATGATTCTGGATGGCAGCACTTTTTACATCCATGTACTTCTAAATGTGGTATGTATTTCTCGCCAAAACAAATTGAACAAGTAAAGCAATTGCCATAGTGCATTTGGGCATAAAAATATTTTGAGTTTTAAAGCAAGAGTAAAATAAGTTGTGGATAGTACTTATTTGTCTCTGGTTCAGTTTAACACATTTCTTCTCCCAAGTGGCCCTGGGATCCCAAACACAGTTGGGAGGGGTTCCCTTGGAGAGGGGATGGGCTGGGAGTCCCGGGGTTTCCCCTGGGACACCTGAGTAGATGGTGGTGGTCTTTTCTAGTGAGGTAGGATGTTAATAAGGTCCCAGCTGCTGCTTACAAGCAGCATTTCGCTCATGGTAGGAGAAGCCAGCAGGAGATGGAACTCCCTGGTGGTGAAGTCTTCCCACAGTGACCACAGCCTGGCTCCCCTCTGATGTCAAGAGCAAGAGAGACCAAGGAGCTGAGCCCAGGCCCTCAACCGCCAGCCAAAATCTCGAGGTATCTCTGCCCTTCCCAAGAGAAATCCCATCAGCTGTGGAAGTGCAGCCAGCTGCACCCCTCCTCCTATACCTTTTGTCTCTCTTAAGTACCAGTTGTTATTGTCTCTTAGCAATAAATGGAAAAAAATTCCATGAGAGAAAGGAAAAAAAAAGGAAAAATCTTAACTTCCAACAGGTGTCTAAAAATCAGTAGCTGCAGATGCCTGATGGTCTTGGAAATTGAATTTCTCCTGCTGGCACAGAAAAATGACAATTTGATATGTCACAGGTTGGGTTAACTGCTTCAAAGGATAAAGAAACAAAATTTTCCAGTGTTTGTTCCATTTCACATTAGGAACTTCTGCAAAATACTAATATCTTTATTTGTGGGGAGATCTTGGCTATATAATTTTTTTAAAACTTTATAAAAATAAAAATTTAAAAAATAAAGTTTTAATATCCTTTCAGGGTGAGAGAGGAGAATTGCTGCTTTTTATGGATATTGTTATCATTTGCACACAAAATAGCATGACAATAAATTCCTTTGAGAAGAAACATTACAGCAGAGTGTGAAGGCAGAGGTCAAATAGCCTTCCCATCAAAGCTTGTGCCAAGAGCAACAAACGTGACTGTAATGCATCAAAGCACTGTATGTAAGCACAAGAAATCCTTCACAAATATTTAGGCTGGATGAAAGCAATTAAAGTCAGATTGCTTTATTCTGTATAACCCTATGAAACATTCTTAATAACTTTAATGACACAGATGGTGATTATTGGGTGAACTAAAGCGAGCAGCTATGAAGACATGTTGCCAGAGAGGACATTGCAGTTAGGTAACCTGTGGCACTCACCCGCTCTGTACCACAATGTAGTATCACTGAATCTTCTGTTGTTTATTTCAAATTTTCTAACCCGGGACTGAGAAAAATACACTCTGTTATATATCTGGTTGTCAGAAAATAGCAGAATTCCATTCACTTTACATTGTGAAAGACTAGTCCACTGGAATTCAAAATATTGCCTATGTTTAAGGAGGGAGGAAACATGAAAGAATGAAAGAGAGGTTGTGGAGAAGGGTGCTGTTTTCTCAGGTTTTATTTTTATGTGGAAATGCTGTTACTGCAATATCTTGCTCTGTTACCTGCAAAATTCTCTTCAATAACTTATTTGATTTTTATTTTGCTCAGAATCCCATGGATATTTGTGAGACTAGAGTCTCTGTAGTGACCAAGCCCTATATATTGCAGTTAAAATATGCAGCCAAATCAGCACGAGGTAAGCTGAACAATGCAAATGTGCATTTATTCCCTATCTTGTTCTGCTGATAATCATCTATCAGGAGGCAAATGGCACAGCTGAAAGATCTGACACCTGGCTTGGTATTGCTCACCTGACATATTCCTTCAGAAATATTCAGTCTGGGGAGAATGATTCAGCTATTGGGTAAAGCAATGAAGAATAATCTCTCTGACATTAGGCCTTTATAACAGCAGTCTATCATCCCTGCAATTATCCATTTGTATACTTATGAAATCTGTTTAGTAACACCTTTTATAGATAATAGGCCTCCAAAATTAGGCCTTTCAAATTAATTAACCAGCTATCTGAATATCTTGGCTCATTAATGCTTCTGTACAGTTTCTGAAGGAGTCAAGGGAATTTGTTGTTCAGAATATAATCTGATTTGTAAAGATATACTAAATTAAGGAAGCTGTCTTTGCCACTACATATTACAGAGTCTATCTAACTGTTCCTAGATATCTGGATATAAAAATAACTATTCATTCCTTCCATGATGGTAAATATCCACATCCTCACCATTTTTCCACAGAATGAAAGTGTCATAAAGCTAGTTTGCACTTGCCTGCTTCCATCTAGCTAGTTCTTAGCAGATTCTTTGTGGTATGTTTAGTTTCTTGTGAAATTTGCTTAAAATCTCAAAAATTAAAAAAAGATAATTTCTATAGTTGATCCCCTCTCCCTTCATTCCTATATGCATGTAAAGAACATATTGCAGTCATAAAGTAGAATTCAAGGAGGAGGAAGGAAAAAATCTTGGAAATAAATCAGTTAGCTCTACATAGATTGAAGTTTCTAAAAAGGAATTTTAAATTAAGAATCTGCTACCTTTGTAGGAATTGTTGTCTTTTTCCTCTTACTTGTATGCTGTAAGGAGTGCCTTAATTGCTGACTTCAAGGTTAGAGCAGGAGGATGGGTTTCAGATGACATTCCTGTGGTATGTAGGGCATGGAAGAGGTTACCTTTTTCTCTTTGAATATGGGAAAACGTTCTCCCATTTGCAATCTCCAAAAAAAGAAATGAGTTCTACTCTTTTTGATGTTTCACACCTTTATAGCTCTCTTATAGGTCTTAATAAAAGGGAATGAGTGTGTTTGACCAACGGCTGCATGCCAGCAGAGTTTGACTTCTAGTACTTTAGAAGAAAACAAATTCAAAACACTTTCTCATAATGCTTTTGTAACATTAACAAAAAGGTCTATGTACTTTAGTCTAGAGTAAAACTGAATTATTCAACTTTCTAAACAAGACTGTCATGTCTCTGTAGAAGCTGACAACATGCCTGCAGTGTATAGCTTTCAGTAAACATATTATCTGTGTTGTTTGCACATTTAATTGACTCTTTCCCCTCTCTAGAGTAATTATAAACATAGAATAGAATAATAAAGTGGTTTGGGTTGGAAGAGGCCCTAAAGACCCTCTAGTTTCAATGGTCATCTACTTCTAGTGCTATTGGCAGAGACATTTTACACTAGACCAGGTTGTTCAGCACACAGTCCAACCTGAACTTGAACACTAACAGGGATGGGATATCCACAACTTCTCTGGACAATGTGTGCAGTGCCTCACCACCCTCACTGTAAAGAATTTCTTCCTAATATCTAATCTAAATCTACCCTCTCCCACTTAAAAGCCAGTACTCCTTGTCCTGTGACTACACTTCCTGTCCCATTTTTCTTGTAGTCCCCTTTTAGGTACTGAAAAGTTTTGTAATGTCTCCCTGGAGTCACCTCTTCTTCAGGATGAACAGCCCAAATCTCTCAGGCTATCTTCATAGGAGAGATGCTCCAGCCTTTTTCTGGGTTTGCCCAAACAAGTCCATGTCTTTCCTGTGCTGGAGACCTCAGAGCTGGATGCAGCACCCTGGGTGGGGTCTCACCAAAGCAGAGTAGAGGAGCAGAATCACCTCCCTCGACTTATTGGTCACACTGCTTTTAATGCAGCCCAGAATTCAGTTGGATTTTTGGGCTGTAAGTGCACATTGCTGCCTAATGTTCAATTTCTCATTCACCTGCTCCCACAAGTACTTCTCCACAGGGCCACTCTCAATTCTCTCATTGGGATTGCCCTGACACAGATGCGGGACTTACACTTGACCTTGTTGAACTTCATGAGGTTTCATAGGCCCACCTCTCAAGCCTCTTAAGGTCCTTCTGGATGGTATCCCTTCACTCCAGAGTATCAACCAGACTACTCAGCCTAGTGTTACCAACAAACTTGCTGAGGGTGGACTCAATCCACTGTACATATCCCTGACAAAGATGTTAAGCAATACTGAGGGACAGCACTCATTACTGGTTTCCACCCAGACAAGTCATTGACAGGAATTCTTTGAGCATGAGGATCTGGACAGCTCCTTATCCACTGAGGACTCTACCTGTCAGAGCCTTGTTTCTTCGTTTTTGAGCCAGGAAGAAGTTGTGCGTGATAGTATTGAATAGTCCAGGTAGATAATATCAGTCACTCCCCCTTATCCACCAATACTGTAATCCCATTGTAGAAGGTCACAAAATTTGCCAGTCATGGTTTGCCCTTAGTGAAAGCATGTTGGCTGTCACCAGTCCCTGTTTTCCATGTGCCTTAGAGTAATCTCCAGGAGGATCTGCTCTATGGTCTTGCCTTACACTGACTGACCACCCTGTAGTTCTCTGAGTGGGTTTGTGTGCTATATTTTCTTTTCTAGTCAGTGGAAACTTTTGCAGCCTGCCATGACTTTCATCTGATGTATGCATGGTGTATATGACCTGACAGACATCTGTCTTTCTGAAAAGGCAGAGAAAAATTCTTAGTGGAGAGATTGACAGTTGTACTGATTATAGTATTTAATATAGTGCTTGGGTTAAAATATTGTCAGCACAAAGCCTTCATATCAGCATCCCTATTAGCTCTATTATGTCAGTAATTTCATTATCCCTATTTTACAGAGAACAGTGCAGGAAGAATGGGGAGAAAGTTGACTGACTGTAAGGAGGTATTGGCCAGCTATGAGGCAAAGTTAATGTCAGGAAAGTTAGAATTCTGTACTGTATTTAGATCAGTCCCACCATCCTGAAAGAACAGGCATGCTTTTGGAATTAACTTTTCTTTGTCACACCTCTCTTTTATACTAAAACTATATTTAAGGATGATGATCTTCTTTTTATCCATATAGATTTTGCTTCTGATGCGCTACTTTTGTTTTTTTTCCTTGCAATGCAGGAAAATACAGTGTCAATCCATGTGGCAATGAAATTTTTATATACAAAAGAGCTGGATTATGAAGAATCTCAGGAAATGTTGTTTCTTCCTTGAAATCATTATGCAAAACAACATGCACTGTGTATTCCACAATCACACAAATTCGAATTTTGATTCTGAGTTTCTACCAATGAAAATTGTATCTATATCAATTAAACCTGGTAATTAACACTCAGAGTCATTAGCTCTGTTGGCTGTCAGTGTACTATTAATTGCACATGTATACATGTGAATAATGTATATAATAAATGTATTAAATGACTTCTAAGTGTAATTGATATTTCTGCATATGATATTTTGTCTGCAAATAACAATAGATAATCTGTGGCAATTTAATCTTGTTTTAAGAATTAGCTGAATTATGAGTATTCTATTAAAAAATAAACAGCAAAAAAATTGCACAATTATTTTTAGCATTTGTGAAATAAAAGTTCCTGATGAAGCTCCTGCTGTTTCTCTGAGCTAGTTTTTGCCCTTGGGTAAATGATTTCAAATGACAAGGAAATTATTAATCATTACAAACACATTGAGAACAAGTGTGGAAAAGGTAAACAGGAAGGCAAAAATACTATACTGAAAAGATTACACAGATGTTTTGGACAATGGTTAAAAAAAGAACAAGGCAAAGCTGAAAGGAAACTCATGTTGCTAGTATGGCATAGCTAAAAATGTGAGATCAGACTCTACAAAGAGCAAGCTACTGTAACAAAACATGAAACCAGCCTGAAAAGTGTGGTTTCCTTAAATACTAAATGGAACAGGGATTAATTCTCACTGGAGAAAGCTCAAGTTAAGAATGACCACAATAGCTTACCTGGGTCTTCCCAGCAGTCTGATGTTTAAACTGTTCACTATCTCATCCTTACTTACTAACATTCTAGCTAATGTGAATCTCTCACTAAAAATGAAGGACCACAACAGGGTCCCTCAAGTAAATAACTTGTTCGAGGCCTGCGGGAAGTATTTAATTCAGGAAAAGTGTAAATTTCTATTCCATTGCCCTACATCAATCACCTTAGTAGCAGTTTGGGTAGAAGCGGTACATATAGTTGTCACCAGTGATGAAACATGAGCCAGATGAGAGATGTGAGAAGCCTGGAACAAAGTGTCTACATCTTACATTTACATCTCATACATATATGTGTATATATATATATACACACACATGTATGTATATCTGTGTGTATATATACACACACATATATATAGTGCAACAGTTTGTAGACTTGTAGCTTGCCCTTAAACTAAGCTGGGTATCAGGAACAAAATAGTTGCATTTACATATCCACTGTTCTCCCTGAGCTGCTGTGTTCAGAGGTAGGTCTGGTTTCTCTGTGCCACATGGCAATACACTATGAAATATGTATGCTTTAAGGTAGATAAAATTATGGCAGACATTTTTTCACCCATGGATAAACAAGAGAAAAAAAAAGCAAAGATAAAAATCAAAGATATACAAGGAGAATAAATGACAAGAGAGTACAATGATTAGTCATCTGACAAATGACAACATGTACTATGAATGGAGATAAAAATGCTGGTTGCCAAAGAGTGGGTAAGTGACAAAACAGTTCTGGGGAACACCCACAGAGTGAAGATAAAAGAATGAAAATTACCATCACAAAACAGTTTGAAAAAGGAGTCAAACCATAAAATATGAACCACTGGAGTAATGTGCGTAAGATACACTAACAGTTTGGTTTAAATCAGCAGTAAAGAGGTATCTGCAGGGTAGAAAGCAGCTGAATAGTCAGAGAACAATAAGAGGATGAATCAGGGCCTTCACAGGTCACCTGAGGTAAGTCATTAATAATGACATGACCCAAAAAGGGAAGTCATGCTGGAAAAGGTCTGTACAAAGTGATAGACATGGATAATTTACTACGCAAAATGATAGATCCCTATGTCAAGACTTTGAGAACTGTGGAGAGAGGGAAAGATGATAGTAACTTGACAGAAGTTGAAATCATGGAATTTTCTAATATGGCAATTATCTTTCTTTTTTGACCTCAGGAGACATATGGATGATGAGATGTGAGAAGCAATAGTAGAAAGAAGGAAAAGAGAAACTTGATGTAAAACCCACCTAACAAAGAAGCACACAGTAGATAAATGAAATAAAGGGGTAAATGAGAGTAGAAGGGAGGCAGATGTCTTTGTTGCATGCAGAGAAGGAAATAACAAGGATATACATATTTGACACCTTCCTGCTGATTTCACTTCTACTGTTTGAGGAATAAGAATAGCTTAGTTTGAACACTTATGATAGAAATTGGACCTCGATCAGACAAGAGAAAAAAAAATGTGGTTGTTACAAGTGCAAAGAGCAAACTGCACTATTTTCTTAGTTGTGGGTGCCACAGATGTCCTGAACTTCTCATCCTCAGGCTCCTGTTTTTACTTCATCTGATTCCCCTGCAACCTGATTGGAGCCAAATGACAGGCTTCAGTAAGAGCTGGCATGTTTCTTTTATTACATTAAGTGGTTTCTTATTTGTGCCACACAGTGTAGTGTAAAAACTTCTAAATTACATACTTCTTGTGACTATGGCTTCTATGGAGTGAATTGTTAAAAAACATATTTCCTAGATTGATGTTCCCAGAATTGCAGACAATAATCAATGCTTACAGTCATGTGGGGAGGACTTGTCCCAGGGCATATTCTTTTCTGTTTATAGTCCCTGGTGACTTGTAATTCTTGGGGTTTTTTTGCTTCTACGCTCTTTGCTTTCCCCACACCCATAGGAAAGAAAGTGTGTTTTGTTGTGTTGGGAATTGAGATATAATGTACTAGATAGATCCTGCCTTCCTCCGAAATTGGTTTGTGTCAGATTCCCTGCAGTATAAAGGCACATATTTTTGTGCCATAATCATCTCCTTAGGAGTGGGCTCAAAGAAATTCTGGATTCTGCAGCAGGACTCTCTAAAGTGGGCTTTCAAATGTGGCCCTCTCCAGGAACCAGTGGAGTCATTGCTGGTGCTTCCTCACAATGGAACTGTAGGACTGTACTAGAGTTATTTGTGCCTACAGGGGATAGTCTTTTGGGTATGACTCATAGCTGAGAGAAGACTGTTTGTGTGGTATGTCAGAGCTCAGGTTTGATCCTAAATCACTGTTTACTCACAGTGAAACCCCAGATGCAGGACTATGGAACCCTAAGCTGACTCTGTAACCTTGGGAGGTCTTTAGTAGTGAATCCTTATTCACGACAAACTCTTTTCTGTTCAAAGTCTTGAACAGAATCAAGCTGAGACTGAGAAATCCTAGCTGAGATAGAAGCTGCATTTCTTAGGCAGACCCAGGCTGTTGCTTACTGCTTTTCAGCTGAGAAAGGAGCTCACTGCTGGTTCTCTGTCCATGCTGTGGCTGGGAAACTGTAGGCTTCAGCTGAAGAAAGGAAGGGATTCTGTTCATTATTAATGCCTTCTAGAAATAGGCTAGAAAGAGAACATATGTGTGTCTGGGCTCACATTCTTCTGAAGTCTGGGAGATGAGGCTCCGATGTCAGCTTTGAAGAAACACCTGCACAGCTGGGCTCAGGCCAACCCTGCAGGAGGCAGAGGCAGCCCCTCCAGTCTCTGTTGGCCAGTGGCACTACTAGCTTGAGTGTTTTGTCAGTGGTAACAGCTGTCACAGGTGCCAAAGCTCAGACCTCAAACTAAGGTGTTCTGTAGAGTTCAAGGTTATGTATATTTGTATATTTGTATATTTGGTCCTTAGTTCTCGGTGAAGCACCCAGAGACACCTGTTCTCGGGTTTTATGTTTTTCTCTGGGCGCCCAGGGACACCACTTCTCGGGTTTTATGGTTTTTTCACCTGAGATTCCAAGGCTGGTGGTTTGTGTGGGCTCAAGGGAGTGTTTTTCCCTCCTGACCTCTGAAGGATTTGAGTCTGACTCTGTGTCTCTGTGTTCGGTGCAGCGTGAGAATGAAGAGAGTCCCAAGGTCTTGGTTTTCCTGGTTTCTCGTGTTGTTTATTAATTCTTACCTTACAATTCTTTGTGTCCAGCCAAAATGTTCACAGCAGCTCGGACACGATGTGACTCCCTCCGTGATGGGAGGTCATTCTGCTTTTATTCAGATAACTACGTGGCTATTATTTACAATTCTGTGCCAATGCCTAACACCTATACAAGAAGGGTCATTTCTACTTTGACCCAATCCACTGAAACTACCTTGTGCCCACGTCACTGCAGAAGATGGATGCCAAGGGAGAAGAAGAAGAACCCAGGGCACCGCCCTAAAATCACCATCTTGTCCCCTTGCATCTACATTCTAAAAATCCCAAAACTACAAAATCTTCCACACAATGATAAACCACACTACTATCTGTTACACCTTTGTGACTTGCAATTCTCTATGTTAGAAGTTTTTCACATGGACCAAAATCAAAGACTGTGTCTTCCTGGGCTGTGTGCCAGGCAAAACCCCCTTGCACAGACCCCAAACCCTCTTTCTCGGGTCCCAGGCCTCTCTACCAAGGTCTGTGACCTTCCAGGGCACCCAGAGGGATGCCCTGGACTCCAACACTTAGTGGGCTCTAACTTCTTTCAACTGTCATCTTCTGCACTCTATGCTGAGATGCTCAGATCACCCATTATCTTCATAGTACCTAAATGAGGTAGACTGCTATATCTGTTACAATTATCCAAACAGGCACATCTTCTACCCACACATACACAGTTTCTCTAGGCTACACAGGGTTTCTAAACTGACTTTTATGTTATTTCCTGTTTATAGGTCTATCTGAAGGCACTTTGCATTATTTCTAAGTCTGCGACAAAAAGCAGATCACCACCAGTGAATTTGAGTTGTTTCTTATGCACATAATGTATAGAAGTGGTGGTAGGACACTTTGCATATATTTTTCATCTGCATCTCAGAGTTTGATTTATCAGTCCTTTGAAGCATTGGTGAGTCTTCTGCAGGTTTTACAGTTCATGTAACAAATCACATATTGTTAGTTGGAGTTAATTTTTCAGTAATGTGTTACAAGCAACACAGGAACTTTATCCCTATACTAGCAAATTCTGTCTTTCAAGGCATATATTTTTGTTCTACTTCTATTGCAATTTGATCAAGAGATGTGTTCTATCTGTATTAATTCTTAAAATCATGTTATCATTTTTAGTGTCAGATTCTTTGCAGTTCTATTCCATATGTTTGTATTTTTTCTTCTGTTGCTTACAGTACTGTTAAGCATTTGATTCTATACTTGAAGGATGTTAATTGCCAGCAAAGTTGGGTTTCTCATTTGTGGTTTTATTCATAAAAAGTAATGGTACTAGATTATTTTTCCAGTTCTCTAAACAATGCTTATTTTATTTTAATTATTAATAAATTAGTTTTAGTTCAATTGTACTGTCCTAATGAACAGTGGTATGGAGTTGGGAGGGAAGGAATTTTGGCTTAAAATACACCCTAGGGCCACATAAGGTTTTTATCAGACAAAATTTAGGTCTTAATAGCCACAGTATTTACAGGTTCTCACCTAAATACATTTCATCCAGAACCCTTAAAATCTGACTTTCTCCACTGTATATGCACTTAGTCTCTCTTATATAATTCTTAGCACTCTATCTGCTATTTTAATTCAATACCTGAGAAGTTGCAGATTTATTTTAAGATAGAGCAGAGGTTTATTTTCAGATGGAGCAAAGGCATTCCAAATAACTCCACTTTTTGGATCTCTCCTTAACACAGAAAAGAAAAAAAACAAAACAAACTCCATGCACTCAGGTGAGCTGTAAACTGTCAGTCTTTCTCCATGGGCTTCTTGGACCACAGCGATAACATTATTTAAATTATTATTATGCTGTATTAAGCTGAGATTGATCAAAGTTGGTTTAGCTCAGCTGGGCCCAGGGAGCTTATAGGAAAGCAAGGTCTGGGCAGCTTCCGGCCAGGGACTGACATGCAGATGACAGCAAAGGTGCCTGGGTGGAACAGCTTGTGCTCCTGTATAATGAAGTCTTGTAAAGTGGGGAGGAGAAGTTAGTGATTATGAATGGCGCTGTTTGAAGGATGGTCATAGCTGTCCTTCCCATTTCATGCTTTTTCTTTGACTGCTGTTTTGAAACTAGGACTTAAATGTTTCATTTTATTACTGATGGTATAAAATTCTTGTTACTTTGAAGAGTATTTCCAGTAAGATCTTAGTTGGCATTTTCTGTGGCAAAACTTCTATCAGAGATTTAATGAATCTTGACTAATTTAGCCAATTATTGATTGAAAGTGTTAACAATTAAAACTGAGTTTCTAACATTATTATGAAATAATTCTATTTCTTAATAGAGTGATTATCCTCTACAGGGAAATTAATTTCACCTACAATTCATATTATTTATATAACTTTCAAAAATCTTTAATATATTTATCCTTGGATCACTTCAGTAATATAGGCACACATAGTTATGTTCTTACTCCTTCTTCTCTTTAAATGATTAAAGACAGAATGAATTTCAGATTTAATTGATGAAAGATGCAGGTAGGTATCTAATAAATTTTGGAGTCATTTACAAGAGGTAGACACCTAGCCCAATTAGCTGTTTTCAAAGTTTCCAGTAAAAGTCACACAGAAACCATCTATGCATTTGTGTTCTATCTGAATCACAAAATACGATTATGACAATCTCCCTTTCTTACAAGAAATATCCTGCTTGTAATTCAGGGTTGACTCTTTGTATTCTCTGTAAGTGAAAAGTTGTTATTCTGGGTTTGTGCAGAGGCCTGATTGGGACCAAAGGGAGCTGCTCCTTGCCTTGTTCATGCCCAAGCCTGATCTGGATTTAGAAATGGTGTTCCTTGGCAAACATCATTTGAGGAGCACAGACAAAAAGCATTCTCCTGAACAAGATGCAGGTGCTTCCCTCTCCTCCCTCAGCTGTTTAAAAAAAAAAAACAATAGGGGAGGAAGTAAAGGTCATACTTTTTGTAAAAAATCTTGCAGGTTAAAGGAGGTGAGAGACCCAGGTTTAGTTCTCCTGTAACCTCCATGATTGCCTGGGGAACAGGCTGCACCCCAGCCTGGCTGCCAGGAGAGCTTCTTCCCAGGGCTGCAGCTTTGTTTCAGAAAGAAGTGAAGGTTTGTCAGGCTTCAGAAGGCAAGTGATCATGAGAAGAAAGGGAGTGTAACTTCTTCCAAACCCTTTTTGATTTGATAGTACCTGTATCCCACAGTGGGTATGTAGCCAAGCGGAGTATTACTATTACTGCCTTCCATCCAGTTGCATTTTTAGGTAAACCTTTGTAACTTTTAAGGCAGAAACCAGAGGCACTTATCTTTAGCAGAGCTCTAGAGATTCCCTCTCACTTAGATAGTATTGTTGAGCCAGGTGCCAGGAGAGGACCAAGTTAAACACATGGCCATGCAATGCATTTGGCTCTGCTGGCAGGACTAAGGATGTTCTCTCCTCCTGTACTCAGCACTAGTGAGCCTAGACCTTGAATCCTGTGCTCAGTTTTTGCCCCTCACTACAAGAAAGACATTGGGGTGCTGCAGCACATCCAGAGAAGGGAAAACAAATCTGGTGAAGGATCTACAGCACAAGTTGGATGAGAAACTGTTGAGGGAGCTGGAGGTGTTTTAGTCTTTGACAAAATGAGGCTCAGGGGGGACTTTACTGCTTTCTACAAGTGCCTGAAAGGAGGGTGTAGCCAGGTAACCAGTGACGGGGCAGGAAGAAATGGCTTTTAGTCGCACCAGGGGAGGTTTAGGTTGCATATTAGGAAATATTTCTTCACTGAAAGCATTGTGAAACGCTGGAGCAGACTGTGCAAGGAATCAGGTCACCATCCCTGGAGATATTTAAGGGATGTGTAGATTTGGCACTTAGGGACATGGTTTAGTGGTTGGCTTGGCAGTGTTAGATTAATGGCTGGACTCAATGATTTTAAAGGTCTTTTTGAACCTAAATTTTTCTATGGTTCTATGATTAGCTCTAGCAAGATTCCCACTCAGATGAGGTTTTTGTTATTCCTGTCTGAGATACTCCTCTCTTTGCTTTTAAGGTAGAATCTGCATCTCATTCAGGAATCCAGAATTACTAGATCAACACCAGGCTGCAAAAAATCAGGCCTCAACTATTTAAGATACCTGATGTTACCTCAGGCCCTTTGGAGCAGCCTGTATGGCCTATGACTGCCACTCCAGAGGGGTACAGACACCCAGGAAGTTTTGTGTCACACACATTTGCAGCCCATGTGGATATCTGGGATGCTCTAGGCAGTGCCAAAAAGCACTATAGGCTTGGGAATAGGCAACCTGAATCTCTCTCATAAATATCTCTGCAAATCTGTCTTTTCTATGTCCTTGTTCAGGTTTCTGTAGAAAGACCCGCAGAGCAAAAAGTTATTCTCTTGCTTCTTTCTAAATTCCTGTTGCTTGGCCATTGGCTTATATTTTGTCCCTTGAAAAGGAGAGATGGAAGTGCTTGCTTCTCTTGGGGTATTGAGCTTTCACCCTGCAAGGATCTCCAGTTGCACAAGGACACAGGCAAGTCAGCAGAAGTCAAGTAGCGGTGCCCCAGCTCACCTGAACAGAGATTTGTGGTTATTTCTTGATTGTGTTCTCAAGTGCCCGATGGCTTGAGTGAGATTCATGCTTTAGTGAACTGCAGATCTGCACAGTTTGCCCCCAGAAGACAAATATCCATATCAGTTTTTCTGCTTTGAAAAAGCCTTTAGTTAAACTTAGGTATTTGGTTAAATAAATCAATCACTTTAAAATGTGATTTGGAAAACATCTTGGAGTTAATGAAGAATGCACAGGAAAGTACAAGGAGAAAAATCTGACCTTTGGTATTTCGCACAGTATGAAGGCTTCCCACAATCAGTCAGATGAAAATGTAAAAGGCATCAGTGCGGTATACCAAGGAACAGGACTTTTGACTTATGACTATTACACACGCAAGAGACTTCCAGCTTTCCTAAAAAATATATAATTGTAATAATTTCATTTTTTTACCTCACAAGGTATTTTTAGAAATTTCTTTGCTCTTTATTTTCAGGGTACTATAACAGAGAGCACATGATGGACTACATGGCCTTCAGTTCATTCAGGATTTGAAATCTACAACTGATTTTTTTCTTCTTCTTCTTTTTCTTTTTTTTTCAGTATGATTGTGCCTAAAGATCTTGGCATGACTGTGATTAATCTGTCAAAAAAATCTTCTGAAAGGATTTGTCATGTCAGGCTAGAGAGAAGCATTGATGAGCATGCAGCCCTATGTATGAAAAAACTTTCTTTGCACAGTTTGCAGTATTGTTTAAATGAAGAGTTATTTTCCTGCTGCTACAACGATAACATTTTCTTTACAGATGTTTTCTGTTCTGGAAATAGTCTGTGGCCTGTGTTTTCCTACACCTTTATGTAGGAAAGTTTGTGAGCAAGGTCTCCAAGTTACTCTAATGAGAGGTATCTTGGAGATGTCCTTTGTATGTGTTCCTGAGCAAGAGTGGCTTTTTTATACTGCAGCCTTAAGTTTGTAGGAAGCTTTGGCTCTCCTATTTCACCCTTAAGGAGTTTTTTTCTAGGATTGTTTTTAAAAACCTCACCTTCTTAGTCCGTTTAAGAAACCATGCTGGTCTGCACTTAGTGAAGTGGCACTTATCCTCTTCTCCCAGTGAGAGACTCCCTCTTGAATCTATAAAAACTAATTTCTGTGCACTATTTCATTACTTATTTTCTTAGAAGAAAAAAGCCAAATATTCTACAGAACCTGCCTTCCTTTTCTTTCTAAATGGTAAAATCGGTATCTGCTCTCACCCAGTGTCTTAGACTTTTGAAATTGCTGAAGGAGTTTATTGTAGCTTTTCATTTCAGTCGAGATATTTTATTCTGGTTGCATATTGGGAATCTTTTTCCAAGATGGCTATAAACGTTTGAAGGATACACCATTCCAATATTATAATTTTGAAGAAGTCTTAGTCTTTTATATCTTTATGATTTGTTTGATGAAAAACAATATAGGTCAAAATATGCAGTATGTGTATATTTTCTTTGTATCTGAGCAAAGACTTTCCAAGCTCCCTAGGGAGCTGGCCTCTTATCTTGCTTTATTTCTTTCTGCTTTGAGAGCTGGGCAGCTGAGAAAGATCTGTCATGGAAATTTTGTCGCACTGAAATTTTTGATTCAGTACAGAATCCAAAAGCATTTTTCTCTCACATGGAACTGCTTAGATCTGGGATTTACGGCTGAACTTTGGTCTTAATGTCTCATCTGCCCTGTGGGTGGGATTTTCAGAGTTTGCAGCTCTTGGACAGGACATGTACACTTACTGCAGCTATTTTCCTACATTGCTCTTTTCAACAGCCTGAGGCACCTTCAGAATCCACAAGGCTTGGTAGCTCATTTAAGTTCATCCGTAAGTTCTTGATATTGATTGCAAGGAGCATATTTCACTTCAGAAAGATGTATCTAAAAAGAACCACTGTTGGATTTCAGATCTGGGATCAAAAATTCTTATATGTTGACTTTTTTGGCAAAATTCTCTGTTAGTTTCTCTTCCTCCTCTCAGATGAGGTCACCACTCAATAGCAATTATTTAATTTATTCAGTACCTTTTACCATCTGTTTTGAACTCTTACCCCTGACTTTTGTCACCCCATGAAAACAGAGATGTTCAAATTCATTAGCTGTAATTCTTTTGTTTGCAATCATGTCTTGCTTTTTCAGTTATCCTGAGAAGCCAGTGATATACTATCCCTATACTGTGTTAAGGAAGGTGTATTTGCAGACAAAACGTTCAGAAAACTAACCAGGCTGCTAGTTAAAAAGTACTGACTTTGTCAGGAATATGGTGTGGATCTCATCACTATACAACTGCAGTGTAGTCTGTAAAAATTTACAGTTGATTTTTGATAGGATATACCGTGGTTAAGTAACTTCAAGAGCAGGTGGTATTCCACCAAAAAACCTGATTTCAGTGATGTGAGAACACACAATAGAGATCCAAATAGGGAAAAGGATGTTTGAAATTGGTATTTTTGCCAAGTTTGGTGGTTGCTATGGCTGTCCATTCTCCATGCAAATCAAAACAATAAGTAGTTCAGGCCTCTGCTGAGTAGCTCCTTTCTCAAGAGATTTGCTTTGAGTTATTGAGAAGCAGTCTGCACACTGCCTGCATTTGATCTGCCTATGCATCTCCTGTGTTTTTGTCACTAACAGCAGAGTTCCTGGCTATGATGATGTGATGCAATTTAAGGCTGAGGTTTTTTTCTTCTGCTGGAGGTAAGATTTTGGTGGTTTGAGAAGCAACTGTGCTGGTGGGGAAGGGGGGCACATGCAGCTCTGTGGTTCTCTGCTTCAGTGATGGTCACTTGGTGCATTGTAGCAGTGTGTTTCTTGGTGAAGAGGGTGTTGGGGTTTTTTGGGGACAATATCGTCTTCCTAAGAAAAGACTTCTTTTGATAATTATTACTATTGCTCTCCTATTAAAACAGACACCAAACCTTTTAATTTCCCTAAATTAAAAAAAAAGAAAAAAAGAAAAAAAGAAAAAAAGAAAAAAAAAAAAAAGAAAAAAAAAGAAAAAAAAAAAAAAAAAAAAAAAAAAAAAAAAAAAAGAAAAAAAAAAGGTGATGATGGAGGAAGAAGACTCAATTCCAGTCCTCTAAAACAGAAGTAACTTCAAAATTATGAAAAATTTCACAAGAAATCATCTTCAAAGAACCTTGATCTTGTCAAACTTCCCAGCAGCATGGAGCCCATGAGCAGGATGACACTGTGCATCTCCTGTTTCCCGGCCTCTCTTGGATGTCATTCTGCAGACACACTGGCTGCTGACCATCATGGGTGCTCCCCTGTCAGGGAAGATGAGGATGGGGTTTCTTCCATTGATTCTGCAACTTCTGTCTTTTCAGAATAGCTGGTCCCAGGATTGAGAAAAGGAAAAGCAGATGAATATAACCATTTTTTTGCCAGTTTTATAGGTCTGGGCTGGGAGTACTTACTTGTGTGCCTCTTCACTCAGCGGTTAACTTGAAGAGAGTTGACAACCAGATAAAACATGGAACAGAATCTAGCTGAAAATATTCACAGTGATCTTGAGGATCTGAGAAAAAGATTATAATGTTATCTATACTTCTGTTTGTTGTAGTTCTTTTAATGTGTTTCATTGCAACTACACTGGCATTATTAGGACAAATAAATATTGTTTATTTTAAAAAGTGCTTCTGGTTTTCTGGTTTTGTTTGTTTTTTCTCCATCCTTCCTGCCATGTTAACAAATTAGCTACCCTGCTGAGAATGGATGAAAACAGCTCAATCTATCCATCTGAAAAGCACATAAATTCTAAGAGGAAAGAGTAAGATTTTTATATACAAGCCTAGAAAAACACAGTGAGATCTGCCTCTAGGAATGTTTTTCACATAGGATAGGAGGTCAGGCTCTTCTTCATAGCATATCTGTCTTTGTCACATCATTACCAGTTTTCTTTATATTTAGCAGCCTGTCTTGTTTGATCAATTGAATATTACAAGCTCCAAGTTCTCTTTTTTGTAACCTCCTACTTTCAAGCTACTGATCTCCTCCTGTGTGTTACCTGCATCTGTGCTTTCCAAGCTTCCTCATTAGAAAATATTTTTAATTAAGTTCTTAGGTCAAGCCAAGCCAGCCTCTGCACACTATTGAATTATAAACACTATAAACATTCTCCTGCCGTATTTCCAATAATTTATTGTTTTCCTGGTTAGATTGATACCTCCTCCTCTCTATCACAGGCATCTAGGCCTGCAAAACAGAAGTAATTTCTGAAGACTCCAATGATGTGTAACGGCCAAGACTTAATGATACTTAATGAATCCATAAAGGACTTAGTTGTGCTTTAACTCCAGCCAGTCACCAAGTACCATGCAGCTGCTAGCTCACTCCCTCTCTGTTACTGGGTTGGGGAGGAGAATCAGAAAAAATATTAAATGCATGGGTTAGGAGTTTAGTAGTTGAAAGAAAGTAAAATATATACCACTACTAATAATACTTATAGTAATAATAACACAATAATAACACAATAATAACCACAATCAATAGTAATTATAATGAAAAGGAGAAAGAGAAAGAAAACTGAACAGAAAGTACCATTTCTCACTACCTAGCGACTGATGTCCAGCCCATCTCCCAGCAGCAGTCAGTCTGTCCTGTCCAACCCCCCCCGGTTTATATGCTGGACATGGCGTTCTGTGGTCTGGAATATCCCTCTGGCCAGTTTGGGTCAGCTGTCCTGGCCATGCTCCCTCCCAGGTCCTTGTGCAGCTCCTCACTGGCAGAGCACAGGACCCTGAAAAGCCCCTGGCTCAGGGTAAGCACTGCTGAGCAACGACTGAGCCATCAGTGTGTTACCAACATCAGTCTTGTGCTGAATTCAAAACACAGCACTATTAGGGTTAAGGGTTTGTGTTAGTGGTTATAGGCTAGGGTTAGTAGGAAGTAACCGCCTCTATCCCAAGTGCAACCACTGTAGGTAACAGTGGCAGTTTTATGACAGCTGTGCAAATGGGAGAAATGTTTCTTTATGTAGGCAATTATAAATCTTTTTGATGTCACTGATGATAATTCAGGCAAAGTTTAGGATAGAGAAAATAAAATTTAGACTACAAAATCACATGTGATTCCTGGAATCTCTTTTCTCTTTGCTGTCTTTCAGTAAATAAAGGAATACTGAAACAGGATGTGAGAAATTCAAAATTATATCTGTCCATAATGCGTATTTCCTGAAAAATTTAAAAGTAAACCTATCTTTCTGCAGAAGTTTTGTTCTTCTCTTTGACTAACAGTTTTGTTCTTTCTTAGAGTTTGTTTAGAAAGGCTAAATTCCAATAGGGGAGCAGTAGAGAGAGATTCGCAGACTTTTTTCCTCAGGTGACTTTAACACCTTGTTTCTATTCAGTTTCCAAAAATTGGGAAACACAACTTGTAAATGTTTGGTAACCTTATGGAAACAAGAATGCTTGAGGAAGAAACGTGGTACAGCTAAAGTAAAATTAATAGGATTGGGAAGAACCAAGTATCTTTTCAAAGATGGAGAAAGCTTGTCCCCAAGGTTGTTTTATTATCTATGATGGCTTAAGCAACTCCATCCACAGGATTTAAGGAGTGCTTGAAAACACCACTGCTCCTTCAGTGCATTTTTTAAATCTGAGATTTTCCCTATCATGTTGCTGGTGTGGGCTAATTTTTTCTGGTGTGAACTTTGTACCTGATGTGATATTTGTTTCTGCCGAGCTTAGGCATTGGAAGGTACTGTGCTGTACATGTGCCCACGCCCTCAGTGGTGGCCGCAGCACTCCCTGGTGACTGAATTGAATAAAACTGCTGTTTCACAGGCGTTGATTTCAGAAGAGCTAATGCCTTGTAAAGACACAAAAGCCATATAAGGCTGTTCAATGGTAACTTGTTTGAGCAGTACATTGTGACTTCTTGAATGGAGGTGGTTCATCAGCCACATTTGTCCTTCTGCTAACGTGTTTTTGCATTTCAATTCCCTTTGAAAAGCTGGATATTGCATAGAGATGTTACTATTATCATGGTAATAGCAGTTGCATTTTGTTTCTAAAATGGATGCACACCAATAATGGGTGAAATATTTTTCTGCTCTTTACTGCCCATGGGGAAGCTACATCTTACACAGTTATCATTCAGAGCAAGCAAGCACTATAGCGTCACAACTGGTATTTAAGTGCCTTGCACCTAAAGAGAGGCGTAGACAGATTTTTTTTTATATACCACTCTAGTGACTTATTAATGTACCTCCTTGACAGGCTGAAAACATTCTTCCAAGGCTCCAGCTAAGCTGGAAAAATAAAAGAAATTGATGCCTCCTGTAGAGTGTATGAATCCATTTAAAGATGGAAGAAAGATTAATTTACTTGTGAAGTCTAATCTATGTGTCCTTATTTCTTAAATCACTTATTGGTGTAAGTCTTATCCAGAAAAAGGCTGTAAATCGTACAGTACATATATGTAAATCTGGTAGGAAAAAAGCAAGGTATTTTTTCATCTTAGCAGAGCGTATTTAATTTAGTTGTATTGCAGATTTGTACACTTCAGAAATTCCCAGTTTATTGGGACTAAATATACACACACAATCTATTTGTATTTAATGTTTTATAGAGGTAGGGTAATGTGCAGTTGTAAACAGTTTTCAAGTCAATGAATTAGTTTTTAAATAAATGAGACCAAGGATTTTTTAACAGAGGAGTTTCTGAAATACTTAATTTTAGAATGCCACCCTTAATTTAATGTAACCTTGCATATACAGGACTATAATACAGACATCAGTGTGTTATAGTAGTTTGCTATACTGGCATTATCATGAGACAGCACAATGCTGCTTAGAATTGTCTGGATGCTTCAGTCATTATAACCTTATGAGATCTTCCTTTTCCAGGAAATTTGTTAATAAATTTACTTAAAATTAGCAATTTAGTTTTTTGTGTGCATTTTGTGTATAAAAACATCACACATAATGATTTTACCTGATCCAGATTCCTTCCTAAATTAGTAATCATGACACTAATGACTGCTGTGGTTTGTGTATTTGGGTATGTACTCATTTGTTTCGTTACAAGGGGACAAGTCCAAACAGAACTCTTCTAGTATCATCTTGTCACTCTGGTTTGTAGTTTTCCTTTTCCTAACAATTTATTTTTTTTTAAATTATACTGGATAATTGACATTCCTGCCTTTTTATTTTTTGGTGAGAGGATTAGTGAAAATAAAAAAGTAAAGTATTTGTATTAATTCTTACATCTCTTTTGTAATGTTACCTGTAAGTAAACATAGGAATGGGGATGAGTCACTTGACATTTCTGTTCCAAAATCTAAGAGTTTTGACTACCAGCTATGAAAAGAATTGCTCATCCCACCCCAACCTTGTCACTACCAGGATTTAGCTTTGCTTTTTAGGAGGGAACTTGTTATTTCTTTCTACTTTAATAAATATCTTTGACCATCAACTTCCTGATATCTAACTACATGTGGATGAACAGTTTCTTTTGAAAAATAGATAAGAAAACAAAAATTTTGCTGTTGGCTTATGTTCATTTTAGGGAGATTTAAGGCAACATTAGAAGATTCTTAGAGCTCCTGAAGAAAAATGTTAAAGACTTAAATTATTCATTTCCAGTTATTGGCATCTGAGTTAAAATTATTTTTTTCCATAAGTTAAAATAATAACCTCATCATGAAATTTTTGAAAAATATTACAATGAATAAAATTATAATAAAGACTATAATGAATTTTTAAAAGTATATTAACTGCTTTCCTGACTAAGGCATGCTATGATTCTATGAACTTTGAGATTCAGTGCAACTGTACATGTTCTATGTTGCCTTAAGTTACACACTTCAGCTGGTACTTCAGATAGACTTAATTTAAATGTTTTCTGCACTTAAAACATTTCACTATGAAGTTTTTGATTTAGTGTCTTACATCGTGATATTATTTTATTGGTATCCCATCCTCCACTTTAAAATAAAAAAGTTGCATTTATGTTTTGATGCATTTGATCCAAAATAGGCATTTACTACTAATCATTTGGGTGGAAAAACTATGACATTGACTTAAGTCTCTAAGAAGTGAGACTTCTTGGCATTCCTGTTTGTAGGGATAATTTATGAACTTCATTGCTTGAAATTGAAATTTAGAGTGGTTTTGGTGAAAGATATGTTTTTAATTTGCAGAAGGAAAGTTTTGTGTTCCGAATTACTTGCTGAATGAAGTTATTTATTTGCTGTGAGGAAACAAACATAAATGAATGAATAAATATCTTGATTTGTAATCACCTCTTCTAAGGTGACTTGTTTGCTTTGCTGGGTCATCCTAAAACCTGTGGGTAATTCTATGTATTGTAAGCTGAGCACCAAAGTTATCCCAAACAGTTCTTAAAATACATGCAGATGTCACTGAGTTTTTAGTACTGGGTAGTAATAACTTGCCTTTTGGGGAGATTGTGTCTCCTAAAACACAGCTTTTCATCACTTTCTTAAAAAGTGAGAGTTAAGCCTACTAGCAGATATGAGTGAGTACACAAGTAAAAGAAGTAGTGACACACACCAGACTTCCCAAGGACACGGCAGGGGTCTTTCTTAGAGACAACGTTAGATGCCTTGTTTATTCTGCCTGAGGATAGTGCTTGAGCAAAGGAATCATGATGCTCTTGATCACTGTCTATGAAGCACTTGTGAACACTCAGACTCTTAGCTACACTGTTCACACCCAATGTCAGTGTACTTTCTAGATAAACAATGCCTAAGCATCATATTACTAGCTGCCTTTATTTTTAAATTCAGTCCTGAGGAAACCATAATTTCCCATCCCAAATACCATTTTGTTTTTCTTCTAGATTCCATCTTCAACTGCCTCTGGAGAAATGATTTAATTTCATATTAATACGAAACAAGTGGAGCAGTCTTGTTAATGTGTGCCCCTGCAAGCAACCTCCACAGTACCACTCCTAGTCTGTTGCACTCTGATGCCTTGGGCTACAGTCAACCGCATGTCATAACGATGTCAGAATGAGCTAAGATAGTACGTAGGATCCTTGTGCTTTCCTGCTCCAGCAGATAAGCCATCTGACTCCAAGGTGAGGCTCAAAACAACTAGTCTGTGATCAAAACCGAGCTTGGAGGCTTTGTGGACTGGAATAAGCTGCATATTAGAGAAACCCAAGATGTACCTTCTAAAAGCTGGTGTGGTCTCTTAAGTTCACTTTACCTGAACTGTTATATTGAGATACTAAAGAAAAGATTTTTAAACTTCTGAAAGCCAAATTTATCAAATGAGAGCTGGGATACTCCGTACAGAATTTGTTCTTGCAAGAAAGAATTTGCTTCCTGTCAATTCAGTGTCTTGGACTTAGTTACCCTTAGTCCCAAAAAATTATCCTTTGGACCTTTTGAAGCCCAGCTGAGACCTTCCTGTCAATTCAACAGATTGTTCCTTTCTCTGCACAAACTGCAGCTTCCAGATCCCTACTGAATCTCTGGACTTGTTGCAGCTCACAACCTCTTTGTCCCTCTGTCTCACCAGCATACACAGGGGAAGGAATGCTTCTCCTCCTTTTACTACCAGTCTCATCTGGCTTTCATAAAGGATTTTAACAGTGTTGTGCACAAAATAAAAGTACCAAAATCAAAACCAAGTGCTTTTCATCATATTTCCTCCACCTTCTTTTGAGGAGTGCATTTCTATCCAGGCTACCAGTTTGTAACAAATTTCTGCCCTGCAATCATTCCACATTCTGGTAATTTAAATTGCTCCTGCAGACATTAAAAAATCTGAAGAATGTTCCCTAACTGGGATTTCTAGTGTTATGCTGTGTCAGATGCAGTGTGTCAAAGGGAGCTAGAAACAAACAGATCTTAATAAATGTATTTAAAACAAAAATCAAACCAAATAGGAGTAAAGAGTACTCAAATGCAAAATTAAAACAGTGTATTCCAAGGTATTCAATCACATAATTCAGCCCATACAATGGACTGAGGGAATTTTGACTGTGATTGACACTTTGCAGACATTTGATGATAATGCTGAAGATAATGCTTATCATGAACTAAGTCTTGAACATCTTTTTCATCTGCTAAAAAGAAAGGTCCCCTTCCTTTCATCTTTTCTCACTTATCTTTGCAATATGTGCAGAGCAATTCTTTCTCATTTCAAACATGAGGTGATAGTAAGTAGTGAGATATCACCTTAAGGCTTTTTTTTTTTTATTTTCCCCCAGCAGTGTAGGTTAATTCTCAAGCAGCCCACATAGTAGTATAACGTTTTAAAAACTGTTTTGCCTTTCTATAGCAAAGTCAGATGACTTTAGAACAAGCTCATCATGTTTCAGTTTGAATGAAGTCAAAAATTGGATGGAACAAACCAATACCAGGATGCAAATAATAGTCTTTCCTGTAATATGAAAATAATAAAGCAATGTAAAATCATCCTACCTTAACTATTAAAAAAGGCATAAATAGAAAAAACCCAAATATGGCTTTAGTGTTCATTAGCAATCAGTGTAAACAGGACTTCTTTTGGTTTAAAGTATTTTTTGTTTTGGATTTTGTTTGTTTGTTTGCTTGTTTGCTTTTAATAATTAGGCACCTATCCAGTAAGAATCTTCTGTCTGAACATCTGTCTAATAACTCTTACACTTTAGGAATCTGCTGATTTTTTAATTACTTTTTCATTTTTACTTCATTTGAAACAGAAGCTATGTACTATACTACAAGGAATTGCCTGAAACAAAGCAAATGTTTGAGACTGACTTGTCGAGGATTCTTGAACTAAGATGATACCAAGGCGTTGGTGATACTCAAAATACACTAAATCAATCTATTAAACAAAAATGTAAATTATTTCTAATTTATATAAAGAGGAAAAGAAATACAAACAGGATAAACTTAAAATAGACCCTCTAATATCTGTACAAACTCATGCATCATCCACTACACTTTAGTTTTATTGTCACTAGACTTGAACAGGAATTTTTCAATGGAACTGAAACATTACGTGGGAAATTGATTCTACTTCAGCTAATGGGTGGCTTCTTAGCCTCAGGGTAATTTTCCTGACTCAAAGGGAAGAATGAGACTTGTCTCAGAACTGACAATACTCTTGTACTCATTTCCTGCAGATGTGGAAAAACTAGCTTGAAATGTAGGATTTGGGCACTGCAATCCTAGCCTTATAGGAATGTCATAGTTCCTTTATCAGTCACTGTTTCAGAGCACAATGCTTATGTGAGACCAGATTCAGTGCTTCATTCTGTCTGACAACATAGACACCTAGAGAAATAATGAAATAGGCAGATGCTATGATACAATGCAATCTCAGGTCCAGCGATTTCCTGTGATGAATGTTGTTTATTGGTTATGAGTAGCTTTCGAAGATGTTTCTCCATAGACTAATTGTCTGATCTCCTTTGAGCTCACATAAACATTAACATCTATCGTGTTCTTTGGCAAGGTGCTCCGTGGCATGAAGACGCACTCCATATGTGTGTGCAAACACCTCAATTTCATTTGTTGTTTTATTTTTTATCTTTGTCTTTGTTTAAAAAATTGAAAAGATATTAAATTTCACTGTTTGAAAGGGAGAAATTCAAAATGCTGTTTTTCTGCCCACAGAAATGGTTTCCTGCCAACTGATAAACATCATATTATAGACTGATGAAAATAATGGAGGCAGAAAAGGTCCACTTCATACAGTTTTTCCAGGGATAATCCCTATGAATGTTCTAAGCTTAGAAAGACTAGTTGTCTAAAAATGTGCAGTTTGGGATTCTGTTTATAACAAATGCTTGAGCAACACAACTCATAGATGGTGTAAGCTGTATAATGATGTAAGTAAGGAAATAAAGGAACAGAGAATAATTGCTAGAATTTTCTTATGCAGCTGCAGGATGTCTGTTACTCAAAATGTCCACTGATCGTTAGTTTTCAGAACATATGATTGAAGACATGCACATTGATCAGCTTGTGCTTTTGTACACTTGAAATACAGGTATTTCAATAACTAAAGCTACTGCCAAAAGCTGTTCCAAAATGAAAGAAACAGAACAAACTTTCTGGATTCTTCTATTATAGCCTGAAGAAAATATGCCCAGCACACAAGCAGCTGTAATGCTGCAATAAAACACTGGTTAGGGTCTTAAAGACAGCAACAGTAAAAATGGTCATAATATGAACTGGTTTCTCTATATTAGTAAGGAGAATGGGATTGGGACTCCTTACTCATCAAAATTAAACTAGACTCTACAAGGAATATGTGGAAAGAAATTTTCTTTTTATGCTGATGAAGACATTGGGAAATGTATATTTAACCACATAGATTTTGTGCAGGTAAGAAGTTTTTTCATGAGTTTCCTGCCTCAACATTAAAATTCCTAATTTTTTAACAAAAAAAGGGAATGGAATTTTTTTCAAAGCACAAGTTAATGAAAATATTAAAAATATTTTCAAGATATTTTTCTGTTTTATCTACTACTGGCTGTTAACTTTTTTGCTTGAAATTTTAGTGCAGTCAGAGGCAATGATGGAACAGGTTGGTGGCTGAAATATCATAGAGCTGTCTAATTATAGTAAGACAAGTGTAATCTTCTAAACTAGCTTTAACATACCAAAACCAGTTAATATTAGTGGAGAGTAGAAATTCACTTGCAACGTAACACATCTAATTTTTATTGAACATGATTAATGATCATGTTCTCCTTCCCCTGGTGACGACACAAAGTGGTATAGAATAACCTCTGGGTCCTCGCCATGCTGCCTACTGCAAAAATTAACTCTGTGTGGCTGGAACCAGGACAATAGGCTTTCTTCTTGAGGAGATATAAAGTGGCCAGCTGCTGATGTGAAATAAAGGGAACATCTTGAGCAGTGCTGATTGCTAAAATGATGATAATTGCAGTGTGAGCAGAGAACTGTCAGATCAGATCCAGACAGATGCCAGGTGGTGATGGTGAAGTAGACAGACTTATGAAAACCAGGGACAGAACAAAATCTTTAGCTAGTACAAATGTTCTGACTGTTCTGCTTGACCTTCTCTTTTATTTTTTGGATGGCAAACATATGACATAGTGTCATTCTTTTTTCTTGGTAGTCAATTATTATTGTAGGCAGTTTTTGCCAAGCCTGTTAAACAACTAGAAAATACTTGATAAGTCTATTTCTGCTTGGAAATTTCAGAGGTCTGCAGAATTGCCATGTTTCTTTGAATCTCTTGGATATACAGTTGCCCTTCCCTGATGGAATGTCCCAGCACTAGTTTGGAACTTGCATGGTATTTTTACATCATGAATCAGTACTGGTGCTTGTGTGCTGTGACTGCAGAAAAACGCCAGATCTACACACTGCAATGTCTGAGACACCTTACTGCTGGGAGGACAGAGAGTACACCTGTGATATGATTGTCCTGATAATTTCCTTTGCTCTATGAAGCTGGAAGAGCATTGATAAGTACTCTGAAATCTCTAAGCCTCTCTGATAAACTTGCCTTGTAGCTGAACTCTCCTATATTGTATCATGCAGTGGGGATGCATGAGGAATCATTAATTAATCCCACCATAAGACATTTTTAATGCTCTCATCTGGCACTATTTCACAGCTTGCTAGCGCATTTTCCTGGAGATCAAATGTATTTTGCTCACATTTTTGAGTAAATATTTTTGCTGACCTTTGACTCCTGTCTCAAGAAACGGCAAAGCATTTCAGAGGTTTTCTTGGTGAATTCAGCAATGGGAGAGAAAGAAAGACTACTTTCCTAGGTCAATGGTAGACAGTTTCTGAGATAAGTGCATGTTCGATTTCAAAGGGCAGGAGCTTTGCAGCTCTTTCTGGCAGCTCATGTACTTTTGAGTGTAACTCAGTGATCTTTTTGGATACATCCTCTTTGAGATCTAAGTGCTCTTGTTTTACACTGTTATTCTAAACTTAGTGTCATTCACTCTGTCATTAATTTTCTGTGGTGTTGTGACAGACTTGCTGGAAAATGTTTGTTTTCAGGAGTAAGGCAGGCTTCCATTAATTTAAAACTGCACAATCAGTTGTTCATATCTATACTTCAAATTATGGAAATAGCTGCCTTAGATTATTTTAAAACTATTTAATATACATTTTTTCCCAAGCATTAAACATAGAAAATTTGTCTGTTCTGCTGAAAATATTTTTTCTCCTCTTATGGATTTTTAACATTTGTGCATCAAATACCTCATGGTGTATGTAGTAAAGACTTTAAAAATGTTGCATGCATGAGAAACTTATCTGTTCTTAGAATATTTCTCATTTGTATGGAACAGAGAAATACTTATTTAATTTGAAAAGAATCTCTTATCCTAGTGTAAAAGTACCTAGAAAAACATCCTGGTCCTTTTTATATACAGATGAATAAAAGTGTAGTAGTTTATTAACTCTGCCAATTTTTTTTGGCTTTATTTTTTTTTCCTTTTTTTTTTTTCTTCTGAAGTAAAATTCAGGACATTTTTTCTGCTGTGAAAAGCTGTTTAAGGTCACGAATTTCTTGAATAATTTATATAATTTTTATGCTAGTACATAAAATTTAAATAACATGAGCACTTCTCAGTCATGAAGTTGTTTTGGGGGGCAAAGTGAGTTAACATTTGAGGAGGAGCATCAGAAGACAGGGATGGTGTAGGCAGTAAGCAGGCAAAAGCTGCAGTCTCTGGGTAAAGGTAGGAACAAGCAGTGGTTCAAAGACCAGAGTGGAGACCAGTGAGGTGAGAAGGTGGGAAGAGGAAAGAGCACTATGAGCAGTTTTGGGAAACGCTGCTGTAAGCCGTAGTGTGGCCCCTGTAAATCAAACTGTGTCAAGGCCCTGAGCAGTCACAGAATCACAGAACAAACTGGGTTGAAAAAGACCTTTAAGATCATCGAGTCCACCTATGACCTAAACTGACACCTCCTCATCAACTAAACCATGGCACTGAGTCCCATGCCCAGTGTTTTCTTAAGCACATCCAGGGACAGTGACTCCACCACCTCCCTGGGCAGACAATTCCAGTGCACAATCAATCTTCCAGTGAGGAATTTCTTTCTAACATCTAACCTAAACTTCTCTTGGCATAGCTCAAGACTCTGTCCTCTTGTTCTGTCAGTTACTGCCTGGGAGAAGAGACCGACCCCCATCTGACTACAACTTTCAAGCAGTTGTAGAGAGTGATAAGGCCACCCCTGAGCCTCCTATTTTCAGGCCAAACAACCCCCATATGTGTCATTGCACATATGCTGAATTTAGAATTGCAGGCAAGAGTGTAAAAAGATGGTGTTTCAGGAATGTTGTCCCTAAGGTAATATCAGATTATATGCAATTTTTAATAATGTTAAGTGTGACCATATATTTCTAATCCAGGATCTGAAATTAGATATGACCTCATGGAGGAGAGGGTATCCTTGTTTATAAAGTTAATAAGGTTTATAAGACTTTATAAGACTTGGGGAGCAGATAAAAAGTGTTCTGAGCCTGAATAGAGAAAATGGCTTATGACTAACAACAATAGAAAGAACACTTCTAGTTAAGGTTTAAAGGTGATAAGTAAGCCTTGAAACTACTCAAAATAGGAATTTTACATTGAAATGACATGGGTGAAAAATGTTCACTCTAAGAAAAAATTGTGATGTATCTCTGAACCATAGTTTAGTTTTATTACATAGTTTTTTTCAGAAGCTCTTCATTTGCATCACAAAGCAGGGCTCTCATGGAGCTGTAGCATTTGTGAATTTTATTTACACTATGACAAAAATAGTGACAAATCACTGCAGCAGAACAGCTAAAAGGTTAAAGGAGGGCAGATAAGAGAAATGTGTCTGCAAAACTCTGCCTGTGGGTTTTTGCTTGACCTAAAGCATGTCACTGCTTCCTCTGACACACAGCAGTAATTTTCTTCCTGTCTTTCAAAAGCTAAGTAGGACATTAGATATATGTTAATTATATTAGTGTAATTTTGTGAAATCACAGTGAATTATGCCTTTTGCACCTTGAGAAAAGGCAAGGAATATTTCCTTTATTTTGTTGTATGCTGAAATTTCTTGGAAGTCATCTGCCATTGTGAATCATAGAATCATGAAATATCCTGAGTTGGAAAGGAAACACAGGGATCATTGATGTCCACTCCCGGGCCTCCACAGCAAAGCCACAAGATTCTCACCACGTGAGGTGAGAGTGAGGACATTGCCCAAAGAAGTCATCCTTCAGAAAAACTGAGGAGCCTTGATTGTGGCTGTGAATACATGCCTATTGCTAACAGTAAAACCTCACCTGATGCATCCTAGCATGGTATTTCCTTTTCTCATTACTACTTTATTTAGGTAGTTTATACTTATCCTTGGCTAATCAACACATGCAAATCGATCTCCTCTTCAGTTATTTCCTGTTGAGAATGCTATTGTTTGTAAGTCCCTTTATACTAATCTCTTGATAAAATGTTTGCATTTCATAAAATTGAAATTTACGTGTGCCTTACTCCTCTCTTCAAAGTCCTTTAATTCCTACTGCTCTGATCTTTTTCTGTATCATCAGTGATTTCTCACTTGCATGTAATTAGAAATTGTCCATTATTTTGGCAAAGCTGTTAGGGAAAATGGTAGGTGACATCAATCTCAAAACAAGCTATTGAATTATTCAGCTGATGTGATTTTCTTCAGTTTTACAGTTTTCCCTCTAGTATATTATTGACTTATAGAAAGTTTATTATTTATTTGTCCTAGGATCCCTTTTGTGATTCTGGTGTTTTTCATTTTTACTAATAAGACCTCATGCTGTGGAGAAGCAAGTACTTCACCATAGATGACTTCTTTCACTTCCTAGAAAGCCTATTCTCCCACACTACACTCCTGTTCTCCTAGAATTTTAACCTGAGAGAAGCGTCTCAAACCATCACTTCCATTTTACTTCACCACAGTTTGACTTTTAAACCTTGCAGAGATCTGAAACTTGTGGGTTTGTTTTCATACACAGAAACTCAAGGGCTTTACAGAATACTTTAATAAAAGTAGCTGTATTTCTAAACCTTAATACATCTTAAGAATTTGGTTTTCTTCTGGGCATGATTCCCACTGGTAGAACTTAAAATTTATAAAGTTGCTGCTGCTTCTGTAAAAATAGTAGTTTTTAAATGTCCCAAATACTGTGAAAAATATTTGGAAAAAAGGCCTGGAATTCAAACAGCTTGTAAAAGTCAAGCTGCATTTAGATTTTCAGTGCCACTGTTTCCATTTAAAAAAGGATGCCAGGATGATCAGGATTAACAAGCAATGACACTGTGTTTAAAAGAAAAAACACTTTTTTTTTCTTCAGAAAATGAGCATGTTGTTCTGCTCAGTACTATTCTGTTTCAGGGTCTTTACCTGATTGTATTCTCTTGCTGCTTGTTGGTCACTGGCTGCAATGTTTTCATAGGCTAATTTGAGTTGTGTTACTCCATTGACCATTCTTTGACATTTTCCTCCCTGTGATGAAATGTGAACCAAGAGAAATTCACCATGGGTTTTACCAATGAAGCTTATTCTGAAAAAGCAGTGCTAAATATCTTAATGGGATGGATCTATAGTTAGCCTTATTAACCTATGGTGCTCATCAGTTGTTGCAGTAACATGACAATATTCTAATTCTGTATTTTATTTATCTCTGGATTTTCAACTTTGACATCCTAAGAGGAGCTGACAGGATTTCAGTGTCAGATTTACGAGAAAAATAGGCAAAAGAATACCTGCTTTTGGTATCTTTATCCACCAGTTTTCATGAACTAAGGTAAGAGTGAGTATGAACTGCATTTTCTACTGGGTTTTTTCTTGTGGGAGTGAGGGGCTAAAGGGCCGAGGGGCTGCACTCAGGCTGTTGGAATTGTCTGTGCCCAGCTTGGGGCAGCCTGAGCCTCTTCTCTCACTGAGGCAGGAAGTCCTCTGTTCTTGAGGTACCCTTTCTGTCCTGCAAATTTACCCAGAGCCATTCTGCTGGCCTCAGCACCCTGAGGAGGGCTGCAGGTAACAGGAGGACCCTAATTATAGGAACTGTATACCACAGTAATGTTGGAGCTTGCAAAGCCATTTGTCCATCTTAAAAGGTCAACAAAGATTTGTTTTCTTGGTGTACCTAATTTCTGGACTATCGTACTTTTTTTGTTTGTTTGTTTGTTTGTTTGGGGTTTGGTGTTTTTTGTTTGTTTTTGTTTTTGTTTTGTTTTGTTTTGTTTAACTTATTTATGAATTTCTGTTCTGTAATTAATTGTTTCTGTCATAGATAACCCTGTGCCAGCAGTTCCTGGCCACTTTAGAACAAGATACCGTGTATGTCACCTACTTGTTGACCCAGTGAGATATAAGAACATTATTATACCTGTCATGTCTATACCTGCTTTTCCAGCAAACTTGCATGGCTTACTAATTATTTCCAAGAATTAAAATGAGCATTTGGAAAGGAAGACCTGTTCTCAGAACATTTTACCACAGAGACTTTCTGAAGACAGGGGTAGCTTTCAGATTCTGTCTCTGTCTTCTATAAATGAATTTGTGCTTTTAGGCTGAAGTTTAAAATCAGGTGGTCTTGTCAGTAGAAATACTGGGGTTTGGATGTCACTGACAGCAGCCTTAGAGTGATGGATACTAATAACCTGGAAAATGTTTTCCATGCATGGAAATGCTGCTCCTTACCTGACATCTTAAAAAAATCAGCAAAATATACCTTTATACATATGTAGTATATAGTCTGTCCTAAGAAGCATTCAGAAGTATCTATAATCCATTCTTACCTTTCCCTCTGGCAAATTGTACATATAAAATCTGGCCTACAGCATAAATAAAATTTGCAATAACTGTGAATGCTCTGACTAGTCAGAGCATTAAATTGCATGGATGTTTGCAGCTGAATTGAGTTATAAGAACAAACCACATTCTTTTTTTTTTAGTTACAACAAATCAAATAATAGAACAGCTTCCTTGTATAATTTTCTTATATGCTTATTTAATAAACAGAAGAGAAATACTTGTAGCTTGGTGTGTTTAATATTTTTCACCAGCTCCAAATATCAGAAGCTGTGTCTAAGAAAAACTGTTTTCTTACATACAGAAAGGGGAAGGAGAAAGAACAGAGCATGTGACTTTCTTAGAAGCAGAGAGTAAGACTATAGAAATCTTAAGTGCAGTTAATTATGGAGAGAATAAACAGCCACAAATATTCAATTCTGGATGTTGCTTAAAGGGCTTCCTAGAAGTACCTGAAAAAAACCACAAACTCTATCATCTATAAATCTGGATCAATATTACAGGCAAGCCTGAGTATAATATGAAATCAGTTTTACGTGTAGATGAGCCAAGATTTGGTATCTGCTCTCAGCTACTTCCCTTTGCTTCACATACTCAGATAGAAATATTTGGCTTTTACTTCAGATTTATGGTTATGGACCCTGAAACTTCAGCCAAGGTATAAACAAATGAGTAAACACAATTGTCTTTCTCCTTGTCTCCTTTTTTAACTGCACTGTAGGATTGTAGCTATGTTTCAGAATATATATTCGACATATCTGAAAGTCTGGCTCATTGAATACTTATCAGACAGACTTAAAATGTGTTTTTGCCATTTCCCATGAATTTCTCTTTTCCTTCCTAATTTTTCTTTATCCAGCAGACAGAATATTTCATAGTATGTAGCTCCTAACAGCAGTTCAGTTTTGAACCTCCAAACTCCCTATTGAACTTGCAATAGCGCTTTAACACATTGTAGGAAGTGTTTCTACTCCTCTAGTATTTTGAAGATGCCATTTTTTTCTGCTTATTTGAGTTGCAGGACCATTTTCAATTTGCTGTGTTGGTGCAGGCAGAGAGACAATTACTGACTTCTGCTGTCAAGAGAATGATCTCTGTTCTCCCTGAGCTAACAGACCTGCCTTCTTGTGCAGTCAACAGAAAGAAAGCAGAGCCAACTTCACTCTTCCTGCAATATTGGCTCTACCTCCCTCATGCAAACCACATAACATCCTGTCTTGTGATGATCCCCAGCTCCCTGGTTTTTTTATACACTGGACAGAAAATCCACCACAAAGACTTATTATGACTTAAAAAATGTGGTCCTGGACAGGTAATTTTTCCTGTTAAAGAATAAGGAAATTATGCAGTCTAACGCTATTTCAGAATTGAAATAGCTGAGCCTTAGAGTTTTGCATTGTCATTTTACCCCTGTTTTTAAACAAACTTCAAAGGAAAAAAACCTTTATGAAACTTCTGGTCAAGCTCTATTCTGAGTGGGTGATCTCTCTTCCCTCACTGTGACCTATATTGTTTATGAGAGTATAACTCACAGTGAATGATTTGAATTATTAGCACCTGTAAAGATAGTTCTAGTGGGTGTAAATTTACCATTAATTCTGGTTACTATTTACACTGTTGACCTCAGCATTTTGGGAAAGCTGGAGAATATCTTTGAAGAGAAGGACTTGTGTGCTGTGGCGGGCCCTTGAGTTGTCTGTGAGCCAATATTGTCCACTGAAAGCAAAGATGGCCATACATATTGTCATTGACATTATCTTTCTCAGGAGAAGAATTTTTGGAGAATAGTGTGGTAGGTGAAGATGTCTTGATATTTAGATCCTGTAATCCTTTAATCTATATTAGCACTGCAAGCAAATGAGTATTTTTTGCATCTTGTTTCAGCAATACTGTTTAGGTTACAGATCATGCAAAAAAATAAGGTTCATATATAAGCATTAATTTTCAGTTGATTCAAATATATAGTAGAAGTGTCTTATTATCTCTGTCTTTACCCAAGCCTATAGCATTTTTCGTCAAGGAGTTTTGATTAGAGCAGTTTGATCTAGCTTTCCTGGCACTTTTTATATAAGTACAAAAGAAAGCAGGGCTGCCTTTTGCATTCAGGTCTGGAATAATTTTGGTTTATGCTTTTACAACACCTGACTCTAAAAAACTTGCTGTCATAAAACAGATTAAGGAATCATAGTGTCAGATGAAATGCTATCCTGGATCTTGATCCTCATTTATTTTTAAACAAATTTTGATTTTTAAAACACTGCTGTAAAACTTTCTGTCAAGTCTGTCCATAATATAATTTAGATTCCTTAAATTGTTCAGTCTTTAGTAAAAAAGTATTGGGAACCATTGTTTTTTATAATTATCTTCTTTTGTGACACCTTATAACGAGCTAAAAATGTTGAGGTAAATTTTTCTGTTTATAATATCCAGCTTCTTTTCTAGAAGTTATACCTCATTCTCGCAATTTCCTTGTACATTTGAACTTTGCACGTGCAGCATTCAGCAATTTGGAAACTGAGGTGTAGCAGCCTGAAAGCCATGATTAATAAAGTCATCTTCTTAAGAAAGCCTTCTTTGCATTCTCTTCCATTCAATAACCCATTAAGGGATTTTTTGACAAGAATTTTACGAGACTGAAATGAAAAATGGCTATGATGTGTGATTAACCTGAAGGTCAACTTAAATGAGAATTAGTTTTTGCTTAGGTATTTGGAACATGAAAACATCATAAATTTGTTTTTATAGAGTCTTTATAAAATGAGATATTCATAAGATGAATGAGCTTTACTCGGTATGCTTCCTCGCTGCTGCTTTTCAAGTTCATAAAATGGACAGAATCCTAATGGATGCATTAAAATTATCTGCTACAACTTTGCTTTGAATAGCATACAGATATGCAATTTCGTTATGTACTTTTTTGAAGATATTGACAAAAAGTAATTATGAAAGGAAATATATTTAATATATGCTTTTTACCAAAACCTAAGGTAAATGGACAAGGTTTTAAGTTTACTCTAGGTTAAATTTTGGCCCAAACCCTTTTCATTAAAGAAATCAAATCTTAAAGTACATATCCTCATCAGAGAGTAAATTAGGATGGAAAGCATACCCAGGTCTTCTTGAACCCTAAACAGGCTGCTTTATCTTCCTCTGAGATTAATGAAAAAAAATAAGACAACCTGATATTATGCTAATGTAGTATGATAAAATGCCAGATGTATTCATTCTGATTTTATCTTGTGGAAACTATAGCAGATTAGTGTAGAGGAATGAGGGTATTTCTCTAGTTTAGTGTGTGGCATGTAAGGGTAAGATTGTTAGCAAGGAAGGTTTACCATTATGCAGTCAAGGAAATTTTTATTTAACTAAGTGTATTGATTAGGTCATTATTTAGGAATAAAATAATGAACTGTATTCACTTAGGAATAAAATAATGAACTGTATTCACTCAGGTGAGTGGTGAGAGGAATACTAAGTGAACAAAGTAAAGTGTGGAACATCATTAAGAGTACTAGGAATATATGAGCAAAGCCATTAAAGCTTTCCTAATAAAAGGAGAGTTGTTGCTGTGAAACTTCAGGGATGCTGTCTAAATCCTGCATTACAAATGCACAAAACCCTGAGGTTTATTTATTTATCTGAAATGTAAGGAGTCCTCCACAAGTCTTGGACTATGTTGAATATATTGCCCTTATATTTAAGTGCTGGTCAGAAGACAAGTGGTGTAGGATGAAACAGAAGAAAGTGTAGGAAGTTGAAGGGGAAGTGTTAAGGTCATAAGAACATAGAGGGCATTATGGAGGTAGTGGAGGAATTGTTTGTAAACGTGTCTTCAAATGCACATGGCTGGTTGGAATTTGGTAGTAAGGTTGTAACTAGATGATGCTGATGATGTCTGCAACTTTAAAACAGGAATGTAGTGGCCTCTGAAGGTCCCTCTCTATTGGAATTGTAAGTTGTGATGATGAGTAGACAGCTTATGTCTCAGCTTAGATTGCTAGGGCAATAATTATTTTGAAATGAAGAAATTATTCTTTTATGTATTTTAAAGCAAGGTTTATTAATTTTAATGTATAGTGTTTTTCACATTGTGTGATTTTGTGTTAATTGAAAGTTTCTGAACTTGTGATTTTGACTTTCTGATTTTGTGAGTGTTTGTGTGATTTTGTGTTAATTGAAAGTTTCTGAACTTGCCACATGCAGGCACCAGTTTAATAATTATAATTACCTGGTTTTGCATAATAATTGTGATCAATGTAAAACTTGAGTATTTTCAGAACTAGGATTATTTCCCTGTAGAATTTCAGACTCTTGATTTCTCTGTTCCTGGTGTAAAAGGCAGGGGGAGAACAAAATTGCATTCTAGAGAAAGATAAATGGATGAGTTAAATTCCTTACATTTTCTTTCTTGGTACTCCTTTGTCTCTTTTACAGATACAACGTTTTGGATTTTTTTTCTTTAAATGATTGGCATTTCAGCACAGCAATATTTCTGCATGCAAAGGAGAATCTGCATCTCTGTTCCTGTCAATCATCACCTCAACTAAGAGATGACACAAGTCATAAATAGGTGCATGTAATATGTAATATAGAATGTGCAAATGTGTCATTTATGTACAACTCTTTGAAGAAGTAATGATGACTGAATGACAAAGAAAACTTTATACAAATTTCAAATGTTTTTCTCTGGTCCACTCTGAAATCCCTGAACTACAGCACTCTAAAACTAATGGGAGATTCTATTTAAACTGGTATGGTATGTATTGAGTTCTCATGCTTAGCTTTCTTAGTTGAAACAATTTTCTCTTGTTATTCATCATTTGGAAATGAACTGCTGCCATCAGACTTTCTCAGTCGGAAACAAAACAGTAGTGCAAATTCAATCACATCTTCAAGATTTTTCTTTGAACTAGTACACAGAACCATGGTAAAAAGGATAGAATAGAAAATAGCTCATTTTAAAAAGAGAACTGAATCTCTAAGCTCCTGTTTTGGGCCATACTCTTATTGCACAGAATCACTCATCTAATGAACACAGACAACTGTGAGAGCACTAGTATCACTGTTGAGTAAGTCTCAGGAATAAACTGGTAGCCTCACTTCTTTAGGGGGGTAAATTTGTCTCTCTTAAGGCAGGACCCTGTGCTGCTGACTGTGCACAGATGCAAAGGCCACACCTCCCCATGGTCCTGCGGGGTGTTTGTCAGGGTATCTGAATTGACCTCTGCCCAGTGTGGCATTATGGATTCTCTTACCCTATTGAGCAGCTTCACCACACCCTTGATAGTCTCCTGGGTGAAAAGATGGTGCTCACACCATGAGCAGCAAATGTCCTTTACCCACAGGGCAGAAAAGCTGGGTACAATCTGACAGCAGCTTGTGGGATAGTGCTGTCAAGGTTTACAGACCCTGCAGAGGAACAGGCTTATTGCTCTGTGATGGTCTGTGGCATGCCTGGATGTGCTGCTGCCACACCACTCCACGCTGGTTCCAGTGGGTGGAGACACCTGTCAATAACAGACCCTGGTGTGGGTGATGGTGGGCTCTAGTCCATTCTACACCAATTATGACACTTGGACTTTAGTGGGAATTTTGCATCAACACCATGAGATCATGTTATAACCTGTTGCGTAACAGCAGTTTGGGCCAATGTTTTATAGATTTTGACCAAGGTGGATGGGCCACCTTCATTTAACCCATAAAGAGGTCAATTTTGCCTAGGAAATATGCAGGTACTTTAGTAGGGCACCTGCATTAGTGGTTTGATTGCCAAAGAGCTGCTTTCTGTCCATAATTTGCTTTGCATCTTTTCCTGGAGGCTTCTGTTATGCCTTTGACCTTGTCACTTTGGCACTTTATGTGGTTTCCCTCCTCCTGGAACCAAGATTGAAGTTCTGCTTCATGGCACCTTTGTAGTTGCCCACATTCAGTTTGGACAGAGAGCCCTCCAGCAGTATACTGGAGCTGTGCTGCTGTGTGCTGCAGTCTACTGCTGAAGACACTGGGGTATCTTCCCAGGGCCAGCAATTTATGCACCACTAGGGTGCTAGGAGCAGTAATTTGGCACCATACACCAGTACATGCTGGGTGACACCCAACTCGAAATCAGCTTGACTGTGTCGGGGTCCTCATGGACCCCAACTGATGCTGAGCCAATTGTGCCCTTACAGCAAAAAAGGCTAATGGTATCCTGGGGTAATGGTATCCTTCTGTCCCTCAGCAGGCTGAGGGACATGATCTTTCCCCTCTCCTCAGCACTGGTGAGGCCACACATGGAGTGTATTCTGGGTACCCAATGGAGAGAGACATGGACATATTGGAGAGAGTCCAGTGAAGAATCACAAAGGTGATGAAGAGGCTGGAGCATCTTTCCTATGAGCAAAGGCTTGGGAAAGAGTTGGGACCATTCAGCCTGGAGAAGCGAATGTTTTGTGCTGGTGGGATGGATCTTATCAATGTGTATAAAGAAGAAGAAAAAAGAGAAACCCATGCTCTCCTCAGTGATTCTCAGTGACAGGACAAGAGGTGATCTGCACAAACTGAAAAATGAGTCATTCATTCCATCCAAAACATAGCCTCATACAAGCTACTAGAAAATTAACTCTGTCTCGGCCAACACCAGCACACTCTTGGACTGTGTGGAGTTTCCCTTTTTGGTGATATTCAAAAGCCATCTGGATATGTTCCTGGGCCACCAGGCCTACGTGGTCCTTGAGCAAAGGGGTTGCCCCAGGTGGCCTCCAAAGGTCCCTTTCAGCCTCAGCCATTCTGTGGTTTCACTGTCAGCAGAGACACAGTGTGAAGGTATATCCTTTTCTCATTGCACCACACTGGTTTATAATGTTTATAACACCCTTTGAAATCTTGAACCTCATTGGTTAGCTAGAGTCTGCTCAATGTGGATCCAACTGTTTCTTCCAATTGTGCAATAACTACAGTAAGTAGTAATCATTGACAGAATACGGGACCCAGTGGATACAGGAATATGCTGCCATGATTTCTAGCACAATATGTTTAACACCACCGGAGAATAAGACTCTAAGTCTCTGAGTCACTGTAATAACATGTGGGTCTCAGTTTTATGGGCAGGATTATGTGTCTATAAGCAAATCCAGTTGTGAGGGACTAATATGATATTAAATAGAGGTGAAGTTTTAGCAGTTCTGCAAAAATGAGAGATCTGGTCTCTCTACTAAGGAGCATTTTATGAATAAAGATTTATGAAATTTGTTTTCAGGATGTTTCAGATCTGTCATTCATAATATAGGTTAGAATATTATAAAGTCAAAGAGAGAGAACATTTGGAACACTCTGTCTTCCTTGTTGCCTGCATAGTTGTCTATTTACAGAACATTTGTGAAAGCTTCTTAAAAAGAAAAATATTGAAGAAAAATAGTACAAAGGATTTTAACCAAGGAAAAAAGTTCAATATAACTTCATCTTAAATGTTTACCATACAAGGACAAAAGTAATACCATTATGCATTTTTTATGAGACAATTATTCCAATCTCCAATGGGACAGACTACTTTGCCTCTAGCACAGCTTACTGTGTTAGGACCTTATAGAACATAAGAATATTGCATATTCTTATGCAGTATCTAGAGCTCTGCCATGCATAACAATTGCCTATAGGTGCCAAGAAATGCAATGCCACTTTCAAGGCCTGAATATTATGCTAAATTAAATAGATTTCAGGAAATTACAATGCTTTAAGTGCCTGTGTTGATATTGTAGAATGTTAAACCTATTTTTTGAAAACTCTAAAATTATTGCTTTTTAGGAATGTTGATATTATAAGAGAGAAGAAAGTGATGGGGAGGGCTCTGACAGCAGCTGTTTTTTTCCCCTTAGCTCACACTGCTGCTCTGGGTACAGAAGAATTTCAAGAGAATGTATATATCCATTCTCTTTTAGTCCTAGTAAATTCTGTTTTTCTGCATTGGCATTTTGCATGAAATGGATGTTCTAGATTTTTGAGACTGCTTCCACAGGAACTTCGACCCATGGTCAGCACATCTGACCAGAGACTGGTAAGTGTGTTATGACAAAGCCTGACACTGGGGTTTCTCTTGCACTGGAGCAGTGAAGTGAGCATCTTCTGTGGGAATAGTTGGATGGCAACACTCTCTGGCCAGGCAATGAGACCTTTGGTGCAGTTCCTACTGGTCTATGTGCCACAATCAGCTTAGAAACTTTCTGTGAAATTAAATTGTAATCAATTTTTAATGTTCCAGTCAAATTTGAATGTTCTTGCTGGCTCAAGTAGTGTGTAGGTTTAGCTGCTGAGGAGGAGCATAAAGAGCTGTGCAAAGCTGGTCAGGAGATGAGTTGGCCATGAAAACTTAAGAGTAGTAAATTCTATGTGTGAAGCAATAAAAATGTATTAATGATGCCCCTTGACATGAATTACTTCAAAATAATCTTTAGGCGAAAAGCAAGTATGTGTACCACATTAGATGTTGCCTGTAAAGTATCTAGTATGCCTTCTAGAAGTCTCATTTGCCAGAGTCACAGTTTCATGTTTCCTGTCCAAACAGTATAAAAATTTGTAGAATCCCACTTATTATCATATGGCAAAGCTCTTATTGGGCACAGTCCGACATGCATTTAAGAAATTACATTACTATTATGTGATAAAATGCTGCCTAAGAGATGTTAGTTTTACAAGTAGCCTTTGCAAGGCTATGGTAAATGAGAAAGCATGATCACTGAAATAAATTATCAATTTGAGTCATAACTTAGATTTTAGCTATCAGAAAGCATGACTGAACCTCCCTACATCATGAAGCCAAAATCCTAGTGATCACAGTGATTTTGAAAGGTGTGGGTTAAGAATTTAATGGGGGTATCCCTGTTTTTTGTAGCTGCTCAAATTACTTGAAATTAGGAAGTATAAATAGGCTTGCTATTTTATTTTCTCATCTATGACTATTCTGAATATTTGACACTTTTTGACATCTATGGCATCTCATTTGTTCTCATAATGATGCATTTGTTTGGATTTTTTTGTTTTTATTTACAAGCCCACACTTTTTATAAAACCTCTGAAATAGCCTACTAGCTTCATGCTTTCCAAATCTCCATGACAATACATTTTTAAAGATAAGCATTTATTGGCAATATTCGTGCCATAATTACAGACTGTCTGCAGCATCACTCTGTGAAAATGACTTGACGGCAAAAAGTTTGATGAGAAATAATTACCTAACTTTTGTTGCTGCCAAGTGCTTCTGTATTTGCTACCCAAGATATGTTGAAATTGTTTTCTGGTTTCTTTTACTATTTTAAGGTACTTGCAGAAGATAACTGTGACTATAATTCTGTTGTTAGACAGGAGTTGCTTGGTTTACATAGAAGATGGGCCTCTTTGTAAGGACAAATGAGATGTGGAACAGGTGATAAGAATATGTTAAAGTCCAGCCTGCTCTTGTCAAATGCAGACTATGTGCCCTGGAAAGCAAGATGATACAAGGAATCCTAAGGATGGTGCACTGATAAAAGATTATGTTTTATCTTGTATTTTACATTGTCTGTGTTTTATAATACATAGTTTTCAGAAGAAATGAACTTTTGATTTTGCATTGCTTGAAAAAGTCATTCTGAGCTGAACTGTTAACAGAATTATTTCTTTTAAATGATATCCAGATTTTCATATTCTACTGCTGAAGGAGCTTGTCTGAATTACATGTGAGCATGCTTTATTTATTTCATTGCTTTAACAAATTAGTATCTTATCCAGTATATGAAAAATCAGAAAATAGAAGAATAACCAAGCTAGTATTGAGACGTGGTATTTTATGTAGGCAATAAAATACAGGATTTGGTTTCATGAAACTGCCTCTCCCAGTGCAGATAAAAAATCAAGCTGTCATCATATTTCTGTGCAAAATCATCAAATACTGGCAAGGAAGGTGAAGATACTTTTCTGATGATTGCAGAAGATGAGTCAAATTTGAGGATCTTGAAGGATGTTAAAGACTCACAGAGATCCATAACAGAGCATATATCTATTTACTTGTACCTTGCAGCTTTGAATCTTCATAATACCTATGGGATTTTGAAGTAATTGCCCTATTCATACATTTTGTTCTTGGGCCAGTACTTATAGTATTCTATGTACAGGATATTGAAATGACCCTTTAGGATTTGTGTTTTGATTTTTTTACATTTCAGCAAAGAAAAGACCTTAATGTTTAGTTTATTTATGTCTTTCTTTTACAGCCTATATAACTGTCCCATAAACCAAGCAGCTGTGAACAACTAAGGAATTTATTGTTTAAGTGAATTTATAGTAGTGTAGGATTAATATGCTTATCTCATACATATTTCAGCTTGCTTAAAGGCTATTGTGAATTGTGAAAGAGTAAGCAGCTTTCAGTTCTTTTCTTCCCATTGAGGGCTGACCAAAACATCTGTAATGATATCTGTAATATTAATTTGGGTAACAATCCCTTCACTCTTCCCTGATCCAGCTTTCAAGACTGATTCTATTTGTCCCACAAAAGTAATAGGAATGGAAGTTTTCTTTTGTTTCTTCCTTCCAAATGCATTTTTAATTTTTTTCAGTGCCTTCCATAAGCACTGAAATTGAACTTAATGGGCAGGAGTACTATTAATCAGTATTGCTCCACTGGCTTTGAAAGAGAGGGCAAGACATTCTGAGTGTAATACTCATTATGGACAGTGCTGCATTTTTAATGACTGTTAAACCTTTAGTGGTAATCTCCCTCAATGACCACAGCTGTCAGTGGCTAGTTTTGATTATGATTCCTCTGTAAGGCAACTTTTTATTTTTAAAGAAAGTGAAACAATAAGAACTTATCACAAAGGGATTTTGCTTGCATTAAAAAGCGTCCACATTAGGGAAGCCCCCCTCCCTTTATTTATGGTCACTTACAGTAAGGGGAAAGCTCTGAAGGAACCTTGACAAGATTTCATCTCAGATCAAGAAATCCTGTGCAGAAGTGTGACATTTTTCAGAAAGCTTATGAGAAATAGCCCATGTTAAACATAAGATCCTAAGATACATTTAATCACAGTGATAGAGGAAGATTTTTTTTTACTGTGCTTTGAGTAAATCTTCTCTTTTAATGCAGATGAAAATAATCAAGAATAAAGACTGCAGAAGGAAAAAAATGTATACAAAGTTGTCAGCTGAACCTGGGTTTAGTTGGTGGGGCAGGTATATAGAAAAAAACATAAGTCTTTTGTAGAAGGAATCATCAGGATGTGACATTTATGGGTTATGGTAATTTTGGATAAGGTGTACACTTAGTGATGGAGTATCTTCTCACTAGTCAAGCTGTATTTGAGAGAATGATAGTTGTAATTGGAGAATACAACTGCATTTATAGTTGAGATCTCTTGACAGTCAGCTGTGAATTGATAGTGACAGCAAGTCCAAAGTTCTTGTTATTGCCTGCTAAAATGTTCCCTTTAAGCATACAGCAGGCCACATTTCTTTGTTAACTTCTGTTCTCAGAAGTTAACATAAACTCACTTAGAAAAGGTTACCAAGTAATAAAATAGCACTTAGAGTTGTTTATACATGCTAATGTGGGTTTGAGCTGGGGATATATATGGCAAGATCAATCCTGAAATTCTTCTGTATATTGAACTTCAATTAATGGCATGCTGTGTGCTTTGGGGAGTAGAGGGCAGTAATCTCAAGATAAATCACTTCTGAAGAACAGGGAAATGAATGTGTGCCATGAAGCTTTGTGTTGGTCCTGACTGATTCTGGGATCTTTTGTGGATGGAGGTCATTAAATCTATGTCAGTGTGGTGATGTCTCAGTCTGGTTCACATCAGAATAACTATACAATAACTATACTCTAGTTAGACAGTAAATTCAATGTGCAAAGTTAGTAAAATTCTGGATTGTCTCATCCTTTGACAACCAGAACCAGCTGATTTGACAAACAACTTTGGAATTCCAGACCTGAGTTCTCATGTGAAAAGATCTTTACACTAAGAATTTTATCTGAGATGATTCTGTTAAAATATGGATACCTTGTGCTTTTAAAAGCATTTTCATATGTCCTCCTTTCAAGAGTAGGAAGTTCTAATGCAGTTGTGTGCTCTGATCTTTCCTTTTAATCCAGAGAAGTGAAATGGCACAGGATGCCTGCAAAAGTTAGATTTTTCACCACTCTCTGAAGAGATCAAAATCACCTCTGGAGCTGGGCAGCCTGGAGAGCACAGCAGAAGACGATAAGATAAGGCATAATTTCTGGAGACTATTTATTTTCCCACAGTTTTCAACTACCAGTGGTAGGGAAGCATACCTTTGGCTGTAGTTTGAGATCTTTTTGATTGATTTTTCTCTCTTCAATAATGGGGACCACAGAAATCAAAATCTCTGTTCAGTATGACTTAGAACTCTTTATTCTACTTTTTGATTGTTATGTCCATTGGAAACAAAAGTATTAAAACTTTTTTCAAACTTTCTTTGAAAACAATTTTCCAATGATCTGTTTAGAAGAGTACATGCCACAGCTAGAATTTTTTTTCTGAAAAAGCTTGATTCAATTTTTCACAACTCATTTCTCTGATGAAAATTCTAGCAATTTAACAATCTTCAAATCTCTGTTTTATTGGTCATTCTTTATAAAAGCAAAATACTACTCTTAGTAGTTAATTTGATGATCACACAAGAATTTAACTTTAAGGCTTTTTTTTCCTCTTAAGAAGTTACGATCAAGTTTTTTTGTTTGTTTGCTTGTTTGGTTTTGGGTTTGTGTTTTTTTTTGTTTTGTTTTGTTTTGTTTTTGTTTTGGTTTTTTTTTTTTGTTTTGTTTTGTTTTGTTTTGTTTTGTTTTTGTTTTGTTTTGTTTTGTTTTGTTTTTTGGTGAAATGGTTAACATTAGTGTACCTCAACAGCAGGTACAATGAGAAAATAACTCAAACACTTGACTTCTGCTTTTCATTTGTGAATTCCCAGTGTGACTTCTGGTTCTTGGCAAACATAAAAGATTTTTCACAGGAAATATCTTTCTCATGATTGAACAATGTATTCCTGGGTTCTGAAGAGGCGTAAAAGTTACTTTTTTTGTGCATGTGACTTCTAAACTGTTAATCCAAGCCTGATTATACAGAGCAGTCTCTCCATACTGATTTATTAAAATGAGCACTAAACAAAGTTTCTTTGCTTGACAGATTGCTCTTTGTGGTTTACTAAGAAATGTGACACTTTTGTCAATATTATAGTAAGCACAGTAAACTTTCCCATGCAAAATATAAACAGTATAACTTTAGATGGGAAATGCAGACAGCTCATGAAGACAAAATGAGGAAATACGCACTGTAGTTGCATAATATTTTCTCGACTAACAGATGCATCCCAAATTCTAGTAGTATTCAGACTGTGAGAAAGGAAATTCTAATATTTAGAGTTTCACAAAGTACATGCTGTGCATTAGTGTTTAGAGACAGACTCCTAGTAGAGTTTTCAGCCCAAAGATGTCTCAGAAGTGTTGTGCTGGTACAGAAGACTTGGGAAGGCATCACCTGTGTTCATCTTCTCCATTACCAAGAATGGCAAGATTTATTTCTTATGTTTGTGAATTCTAAATGCAGTTTTAATTAATAACTGTATTTTTGGTGTGTCTGTAAGGATACTTACAATGGTAGAAGCAACCACTGGATGGCTGGAGATGTACCCTGTGCCTCATGCCACTGCCCATAGCAGCATTCTGGGTCTTGAAAAGCAAGTCCTGTGGAGACATGCCACCCCAAAATGAAGCAAGTAGGACAAAGGGGATTCATTTCAAAAACGGCCTCATAGACACCTGGGCCAGAGAGCATGGTATTGAATGGGTGTATCATAGTCTTTATCATGCACCAACCTCTGGGACAATTAAACATTACAGCGGACTGTATACTATATAGCAAAGGCCACCTGGTTAGTTAACACTAGAACTCTACCAGTTGAGCTGGCCCTGCCCAATTAAAACCTCCATATACTGCAGAAGGGAATAGAGTGCCCATGGTGAATATGAGAAATGTGTTAAATGTGTTAACGAAGACAGTTTGGATTAGTCCTGCCTCAAGCAAAGGCAAACACATCCATGGGATTGTTTTTGTTCGAGGACCTGTGTGCACTTTGTGAGTAAAACAGAGGGATGGGGAAACACGATGTGTAGCTCAAGTGGATTTGATTTTTGGGTGAGAACAGTCAGTAATTCTAAATTTTATAATGTTAGTTGCTCAATGACACTGCCACTGTATTCCATAACTGCCATCAACGGAGAGAATGGAGTGCTCCAGATACACCAGTCATGAGCTCCTGATGCAGCTTGCAACCACCCAACAGCACACCAGCCCTTTTGCCCTAGAAGACACCTAAGACAGATGGCATTCACAGTCATGAACTGAATGAACTCAGCAGACATCTTGGAGGGAAGGCCATTGACTATGGAAAAGTTGCTTGTCTCTGTGTGTGTATATATATATATATATATATATATATATGTACAGTTGGAAGGGATAGGATCCAGGCATGATATGGATGGTATAGAATAAGGGGTGGATAATATGCTGCTCCCATCTGCAACAGAGTTAATTTCTGCAGTAGGCAGAGAAAGGTGGGCATGGCCAGGACCTGGAGGTTACTGCACATTGCCTCATGTCATTGCTGGGGACAGGGGGAAGGGAGTCTCTTCCAGGAATCCCAGAGTCACAGAATGATTAGGTTGGAAGAGACTTTCAATTTCGAGTCCAACCCATGCCCCAACACCTCAACTAAACCATGGCACTGAGTGCCACATTCAGCCTTTTTAAAAACACATCCAGGGATGATGACTCCACCACCTCCCCAGGCAGACAATTCCAGTACTTTATCACTCTTTCAGTAAAAAAACTTTTTCCTAATATCCAGCCCATATTTCCCTTGGTGCAGCTTGAGACTGTGTCCTCTTGTTCCATCAGTTGCTGCCTGGAGAAAGAGACCAACCCCACCTGGCTACAATCACCTTTCAGGATGGTGTAGAGAGTGATAAGGTCACCCCTGAGTCTCCTTTTCTCCAGGCTGAACAACTCCAGAACCTTCAGCTGTTCCTCACAGGGCTTGTGTCCCAAGGTGCTCAAGCATCTCAATATCTTTCCTAAACTGAGAGGCCCAGAAGAAGGAGTTTCTTCTAATTGGGAAAGCATGGTATAGGGAGTGTTCTGGTGACACTGATCCTGAGCCTGAGGAAGGGATTGGGTAATGCCCATTCCAAGCCAGAGGGAGCAGTCAGGGTGGCATGACTGCCATGGGGTTGAGCTCTCCAGGGAGCATTTTGCATGAGAAGAACTCTTTTTTCTCATAATATTGTTGCCATTACTGTTTGTTTTCTTATGTCATTGCTGTTTCCAGTAAATTGTCCTTATCTAAGCCTGTGATCTTTACCTTTTTTGCCTCCATTTTTTCCCTTACAGGGTAGAATGGGGAGAGGAAGGGAGAGAGGGAGAGAGTAAGTGGCATGTGGTTTGGAGTCTCAGTGGGAGCACTAAACTGGGGAGTACCAGTCCTAAACCTTGACATACACAAAATAATGTGTGTAGTTTCACTTTTTAAAATTTCAAATGGCTGACTTAAGTATCGTGTTACAAGACAAATCAGTCTCAAAGTGCTGCCTGCGAAAATAATGAAAAAAGGTTATGATTGTCTCTTGTGACCTGTTGCAGGGACAGTGAGTGACAGTACTTTTTATCTCACCTGTCTGATCAGGGAATTTTCAAACAGTTTTCTGTTCTGTTTCCTGAGGCTGAGCACAAGAGTAACCTTGTCAAACAGGACATTCTTGACACTATCTGCTTACGATTATAAGGAAATGTTTGTACAAAATAAACCAAAACAGAGAAAGTTTTGTCATTCCTAATGATACTGTCAGACTGGGAGGAAACAGGGAATGTTTTCCAAAACTGGAAAAGTGTGATGTTTCACTACTGTTCCTATGGAAACTGGTGCTAGTACAGTGTGTACTTCTTGTTCTTCATTTCTTATGCCTGATGTACAGCAGTTGCTCATAACAGCACTCTTATGAATAACATCAGAATGCCAGAGAAATTTGAAAGCCCTTTATTTGTTATCTTCCTCTTTTCTGAACTGTGATGTAAACATGTCAAGACTACTGCTAGTTGTTGGAACTAGCACACGGGCAGTGTGGTTGCACACTGCTATTTCAAAGAGATGTCAATGAACAGAAGTCACCTTTGGAGCACTGGTTCTGAAGGTACCCACAGTGATAACAGTGAATCACACGTTCATTGTTTATTTAAATCGAGGTTTGCTATTGCAGAGACAGCATGGCTATTGCAGAATTGCACAAAGCTGTGAGAACTGAGTGAACAGACTGGACAACCAACCTTTCCCAGGAAAACCTGGGGTGGATGGAAGGACACAGTGTTATGAGAATACTCCGCAGTATTCCTTTGGGAAAAGAAGAGCACAAAATGTTGTATTACTAGTTCTGCTGTAATAAACTCAAGTAGTACAGAACCACTAGTTACATCTGGAACTGATGAAACATGATGTCCTGTGCTGTTACCTCTCATGTGGTTCAGATGGATGCTACTGAAATAGTATGTTTACTGGAGTCATCAGCAGGAAGGTATCATTATTTCAGAAATGGAGACAATCATATCTTTTTGAGGAGTGAAAGGACTTTGTCAATCCTCTGGTCACCTCAGGATTATGAGAAGTCGGACCCTTAGCACTAGGAAAAAACCAAAACAGATGCTGTTATGACATGTAGTTGCTGATGATGATTACACTTTGCTTGCTAGTGAGGAAAGTTTCCCAAGTCCAGAAACACAGAAGTGGACCTGCTTAAAGAACAGTCTGTAGTTAATCCTCAATTTGAATAAACAATGAACATGTAATTGACTATTATCACAGTGGGTATCTTGAGAACCAATGCTCCAAAGCTGACTTCTTCCCATTGACATGTCTTTGAAATAGCAATGTGCAACCACACTGCCTGTGTGCTAGTTCAGACAACCAGCAGTAGTCTTGACATAAAGATATTATAAGCTTCTGGAAGACATTTCTAGGTAACTGGCTAATCTTGATTCAGAGTCCTAGCAATCTGACCTCTAGTCAAGTCTGATAATAAATGTTGTAGCATGCAGAGAATCTCAAATTGCACAAAGATTAGTAGCAGGATAGGAAACCAGATATACTAGCATTACACAGAAGGTATGTTGCTGTAGGACACAAAAGAAAGATGAAAGACACCAAATATTTCAGAAGGCAAAGAGCATAGAAAAAAGAAGGCTTTTATTGGCTAATTCTTACTACTTTTATAAGGTGTTCTGATACAGACTTAACATGATTGGTGAATAGGAACAACACCTCTCTAATCCCATTGGTTAAACTAGAAACAGCAAAACCCCACCTGGAGGAAGATTGTTTTGAGAAAGGATAGTTGTTTGCCAAGAATGTTTTGAGAAGAAACTTCCTTGAAAAAATTTTTTGGGAAAAAGTTAGCATCTGTCAGCAGGCTAAAATCTCTCAGACCCAGAAATATCAGGCCCACAGAAGGTACACCCTGTCCTCTTTCTCAATTGTGTGCTTTTAAAATCCCTTATGAGGAAGGGGCCTGGAGGCAAAACAATGTTCTGATAAGCTGCATAGCAGTGGCTGTGAGGATTAGGTCTGAAGTATGTTCTGCTGGTCTTGGCATCCACTATTTAGAAAAAGTGGTAGCATAGAGACTTCCAAAGTATTTTTTTTATAGTTGCACAGTCAGAAAAGTTGTTACCTTTTTTACTTTTTTATTCTTCCTCCTGATGTGGGTGAGTGACCTCTAAGATAGTAAGACAGGTACAGAGGATTTCTGTTTTGTCTGTTTGTTTTGGATGGGGTGTGAACTTCTTGCAATTTTTTTAAAGAGGGATTTCAGGAGGGTTTATGAAATGTGAAAATTTTTCTAGCTGTTACACAGAATTTGTATATAAACAGCACACAATTTTTCTAGGCTATCAATGCAAGATAAAATGTAGTCTATGATATATAAAAATGGAACAAAGAATTGCTCAATAGAACACATCTTGTGTCCCTGCATCTTGAATTCATTCAGGATGATTTGTGATTTGAATTCAAAGGACTTTGCATCTTCAGGTCTTAACAGTATATTTGTATATACTTTCATATTCACTCCCCGAATGGGGCAACAGTGCTGTTTTCTCTTGTATTTTGCTTTGCTAAGAATTTTGTAAAACTTCTTATTATCACATGTGGTTCTTGTTTTGTCATCACAGCAGCAGGCTTATCTCTATTAACCAACTAGGACAGACTGACTTACTTGGATTAGTTACAATGAATTGATCTGATGGAAACAAAACAGCCAGAACTGAAATGGAAGAACTTTTTAATTATCTTCTACCAACACACTGGAAAGTTTTCTCTGAAGATCCATATATATAAAACTTTTCCTGCTCACCTGCCTTGCAGAGACCTCCCAAAAAGCTGATCTGTCTTATTCATCCCAGGGATGAAGATGCTTCCAGGAGGGCCAAGCTGAGCACATGCTCAAGTCTCAGTATACTAAGTTCAGCATCTTCTGCATGGGATCACTGAGATATGAAACTGCCTATGCTGAAACTGGCACTTCAGAATTTCTACTTGATGAAAATCAAAGCAGAACAATGTATATTTTTAAAGAGTTTTTAATCTGTAGTGGTGTTTTTGCATCTTCATTCCTAATTATTCTATTAATGTCAGTAATTGTATGTTTTCAGAAATAAGTTTGTTATTAGGATATTTGTTTGTATCTAATTACTGTTTAATTCACTGAGTGTTTTATCACCCTTGTATAGTTGCATATTCCCTGCATTTTCACTAAATTGGATCAGTTAGGAGGTTGAAGATAAAGCCCTACCAAGCCTCTAAATAAAGGTCCAGTTGTTGATACCACTCTCACTTTTCTGCTCCCCTGTACATACAAATTTCTTGGAAAAGGTTTTGTAATTCTTTTGAATAATCTCTGAGGCAATAAGTAAGGGAAAATTCACTGCTACACAGCATGCTTTTGACAGCTGGATAGACTCAAAACTGGGATATTATAATGTGCAAAATTAAATGTAGCAATGTTAATAGTATTGTCTGTATGGGAGATCTAAAAAATTATATTAAAATATTACACTGAGGCAAAAGTATGTAGAAGAAAACCCTTTTTCTTTTTGAAGTTATCATCATTGCTACTAAAGTTTTGAATTTTTTGAAGGCATATAATTTCCAACTTTTTTCTCTTTAAGAGTTCCTTTACATTCTAAGGGCTCTGCTGTGGAATAATATCTGTTGCACTGAATTTTGTAGTTAAACTATGACTAACTGTAGGTCTTCCCTCTATTTTAAAATTAAATATTATTGATTGTCCCAATCATTTTTTACTGAACTCTTACAACAAAAATTAGAATTTTAAAAAGTGAAACACTTAAGAAAAAAAAAATCTGTATTTTAGGTTTAGGTTTAGCAAGCTAAAGAGGCTTGAATAAATATTCAGCTTTTTGTTTGTTTAAAAAAATTACCTCTTCAGATATGAACATGGAGAAACCTAAATTTATTTATCTAGCTTTTGATCAAAATATTCACAAGTACTAGGGAGTTTAGCATATTCTTTCTCATTCGCGATTGTTATTTGAGACATGCAAAATGCTCAAAGCGAATTTATATTCATTTGTTGATCATAGCAATAATTTGGGTCCTTATTTTTTCCAAATTTAGCTCTTTTTCCAAAAAGAAGAAACCTTTTTATCCAAACACAAAAATGAGTAAGCTGCAGTCACTTTTTTAGTTGTAGGTAGTTCCCACTGATCTGTAGGATTCTGTAATCAGGTCTGCAGCTCTTCAAATATTTTATACTTTACTCATTTTTTTTTTTTAATCAGAAGCCTGTTAAGATCCAAAGTGTCTGCTTTATGATCCATTTGTTGATTCAGGAAAGGAATTATAATTTCATGTAAGTTCTGAAAAGCCGGTGGCTGAATAGTTTGCACGTGTAAACTTCAGATCTGTCAAAGCTTCTCCTAAAACATCTTCTTGTGGAAAGCATATCAGAAATAAAATATGAAAGAGAATGTTGTCCTTGTCCTGCAGAGGGATGGTATCTGGGTGGGATTGGACAGTTGGGTCTATTAAGTAATAAACTCTCAGATTTGTCATATCTGACTTTTTTTCTGAAAGCTTCCTCTACTTGAGACTTGTTATGCAACGTGTGCAAGGAGCTCAAAATTCTCCAGACAAATACTCATCTCATGGACATCAATACCAAAACCGAATTATTTCAGTGGGTTTTATTACTTACCTCCTTCCTTACTGACCTTCAGCCAGAGTGTGTAAAGTACATCAATGTCTGTAAATAATAATTTTTGGAACATTTTAGGATTTTAGTACCCATGCTGCACGGTAGTATGCTTTCAGTATGTGTAGGGCAGTGTTGCTGCTCAAAGGAACCTCAACATGGTTGAAGACTGGCCTGTGGGAAACTTCATCAAATCTAAAAATGCCTCAAATAAAATCCTAAACCTGTTATGGAAAAACAGTGGCACAAGCTGGGGACCATCTGGCTGGAAAGTAACTCTCAGGGGAAAAAGACACAGGGCTATAGTGGTCAAGTTGAACATAATCTAGCAGTGTTGCCTGACAGCGGAAAAAGTCAACAGTGGTTATGTTACTAATAGAGTAGCCAGCAGGTCCAGGGAAGTGATTCTTCCCATCTGTTTGGCACTCATGAGAGTGCTGTGTCTGGTTTCTGACTCCTCATACTAGACAGACAGTGACATACTGGAGGAAGTCCAGTACAAACGGGGGCAGGAGGACACAGTACACAAGGAGGAACTGAGAGAACTGGATTAGATCAGACTTGAAGAGAGATTTAATTTCTGACTTCAGCTCCTGCTGGGAGGGAATACAATAGTCAAATTCTTATTGAAGGTGGACAGTGATTGGAGAGAAGCAGATGCAAAGTGGAACATTGGAAAGCATATTTAGATATTAAGAAAATGCTTTTCTAACATGAGCATGATCAGTCCTTGGAGCAGATTTCCCAGAGTGATTGCAAAATTTCCTGCCTTGGGAATATTCCAACTGACTTGGATAAGATCCTTCATAACAGATTCAAATTGGCCTTGCTCTAAGTGAGGAACCTGACTAGATTACATTAAATTGTATTGTGATGCTATAGTATGGTCTATGGGATTTGTATAAAACTCTATTTTCCATTGCTGCTCTACTTTATAAACTGGTAATTGGAATTAAGAAAACTACAATGTTGATAGAGCATGCTTTTCTCTGTACCTGGCATTGTTTGCCAGTGATGTATTTTTCAACCTAAGGGTAAGAATAGGTTAATTTTAAGGGTTTTTTGATTGAAAGGTGCCATGCAAGTTGGTATTATATATACACATGTGATTTTTTTCCCCCCTAGCCTAACAGTTTAAGTATAGGCAAATATCAGATTTTTATTATTTGTGGAAAAATCTGAGTTTTGACTTGGCATCTTTCTATTACTTGAGAATTAGAATGATAGGAAATGCTATCAACTGTGATGATCAGATTTTAAAATATGTCACAGAATCATAGAACGGGCATTAGAGATCACCTAGTCCCAACCTTCTTGCCATGAGCAGGGACACCTTCCACTCGACTAGGTTGTCTAGGCTGCCATCCAACCTGGCCTGAAGCACATTCAGGGATAGAGTGTCCACCACTGAACAAACTGCCAGTGTCTCACCCCCCTCACAGCAAAGAATTTCTTCCCAGTATCTAATCTAAAGATTCTCTCTTTCAGTTTAAGCCATTCCCCCTTTACATCCTCTTGTAAATGGTCCCTCCCCAGTTCTCTTGGAGGCCCCTCTAGGTACTGAAAGTACTGTAAGGTCTCCCACTAGCCTTCTCATCTCTGGCTGAACAATCCAAACTCTACCAGGTGCTCCAGCCCTCTGATCATCTCTGCAGCCCTTCTCTGGACTTGCTGCAACAAGTCCATGGCTTTCCTGTGCCAGAGACCCCAGAGCTGGGTGAAGCACTTCAGGCAGGGTCTCACAAGTGCAGATTAGAGAGGAGGACTCACCTCCCTTGACCTACTGGCTATCTTTCTTTTATGCAGCCCAGAATATAGTTGACTGTCTGGACTGTGGGTGCACATTACCTGATCATATTGCTCATGCATCAACACTCCTAAGTCTGTTCTCAGTCCACTAAGCAGTAATATTCCTTTCAACCAAGATATTGATATGAAATTACAACAATGCAATTGAAACTTTCAATTTTCTAGGTGTTTGCAATCACCCTTACTCAAAGTTACTACTGAATGGTTTTGTTTTTCTACTCAAGTACAATTAATATTATCAAAACCTCAGAATCCTATTGAAAAAAAAAAAACAGCACAAGATGATGTAATGAAATGGTCCTACCAGTTTATAAACATGCACTTGGAGTCATTAAACATTTCTCATTCTGTCTCTTGTTCTGGTTTTCGTAATTGTTTTCAGTGAACTTTAAATGTCTCAGTTTTGTTTATTTATTCTGAACAAAAACATCTAGGACCACCTGCTTTAAACAATAGGATATTCTCTGGAAAACATCTGCCTCTAACATCCTCCCTGGTCAAATTAGTTTTCAACAGAAAAAATGTTCCTATAGATCACTTTTATATGATTTACATTGACTGGTGCCCAGCCTAAAAATCAGAATCTGAAAAGTAGAATGCTTTGAAATGTGTAGTTATTAGAAAATATTGGTAACTCTATAAAATTTTAATTTGTTAGTTTTGATTCTTATAATCCATGGCATCATAAATCAATGTTTTCCTATGTCTGATGCTATCTATGTTTAATATCTTCCTCTCCCTAAAATCCTGGTCCATCAGGTTTTTTTCTTTTATTTTGTTTTCAAAATGCAAATTTATTTTGTAACTACTATCTCACTAAAGAACAACTTAAAAAAAGATTGGTGAATTAATTCTCTTTAAAATGTTCAAATCTACCTTTTAGAGCCTGCAAAATATATGCTGAGTCAGTCCTAGCTGGCAGGTGCAACTCATGAGGAATTTGCTACACAAACTGAAGCTAGGCCACAAAGCTGAACAGTTTTGCTAAGACCAGTACTAAACCTGCTCAGGTTCTGAGCTTCAAACTGTGTTTACATCACACTGCTAGATGGTTCAGACTGCAGGTGGAAAAGACACGCCTGTCTGCAGTCTACCCACGGTGTATATGATGCACAACTCCAAAGCTGGGAGGGGTATCTGAATGTAAGAAAAGTTGCTGGACATAAATTGTATCCAAAATGGCAATTGCAAACAGCTCTGTAGTGTTTATTGGGCAGTTTTCAAACCAGCTTATTTTCCACCTGTGGAATAAAGAGTTTGATTTAAAGAAAACAGCAGGAGTCTTCCATGATATTTTGTTCATAGGTAGGGTTAGACTCTTTATTTGTTTATTGTCTGGAGGTTTTCTGATTGAGACTTCAGTTTGCTATTTTGAATTTAACAAAAATAAGATTTTGAAGGGGCATAGTGGTTGTGTAGAGTCTTTCTTACTTTTAAAAACAGGACAGAAACATAACCTTTTCATTGAAATAGCAGGAAAACCTGTTCTTAGCTAAGAAGTGCTAAGTGCCTAGCAGTAGCCAGTTCCTGACATCACACTGCCTCAATGTACCTCAGATATACAAGCTTATGTACCTGCAGCAGCAGACCTCTAGCTAGGGGTAGAAACGAGCCAAGACACAGACTCTTATTTAGCAATGTGAAAAGGGTTCCAGATTACTCTTCTTTTCAGCTTAGCCATCCTGACTCTGACTGCAGCAAGCTCCCACTGTAGGGTCCAAATTCAGACTCTGACTTATTTTCTGCCGGAATATGCAGGTATTTCCATGCCACTTCTGACTGCAGGCTTTTACCCAGCTCAGCTATGACTGCAGGCTCCAGCTCCATCAGACCCAGACTGACCTCACAGCAAATCTCTTACTGCAGCAATTCTCTTCCTTGTTTCATTCTTCTTTGTGTTTCTCTGGATCATTTCTTCCTTCCCAGGGCCCCTCAAAGCCCTCTTCCTCCACATGCTCCACTGACCACCCAACCTACCCTTTTTATCACGCTTATGTTTATTAGTTACAGCTGCAACCCATTAAGGGCAAGGCTCTTCCTCTTCTTTGGTGACTTTGGTACAACTGTGACTTATCAGAGGCAAGGTCTAATGCAATCCTTTCTTCTACATGTACCTCAGGTACAGAGCATGAAGCATGGTCTATTTGTCATATGACTAATTTAGAGCTTCAAAATAAATCTTCTGTTTATTTATTCTCTTTCTAAGATTGAATTAATTTTAATAATAGGATTTTTAAAGATTCTATGCTAAGCCTCAGGTTTTCCATTTGCGTAATTTTTCATGATAGTAATAGGTTTTTTCTTTCGTATTTGAACACCAATTTTTAAATGCTCAGCATTAACACAACTAAAACATATGAACTTTCTATTTCAGTTTGAGTTCTTGCTGTATACCTTAACTCAAGACCTCTGCTACAGGACTAGCCTGCACCTTAAACTGATGGCAGAAGAAATCATTACTTGCAAGAAAAGAAAGCTTAAAGATATTGGTATGTGTGGCGTTGAGATCTGTCAGCTGGGCCTTAAAGAATGTATATGTTTATATACACATTGAGTACTGTTTATGGAAGACATGGTTTTCTCAAGCACCATGTATGTTGTGGTTAGTACTTCAAGTATTTCACCAGAAGAGTTGGTTTTGACAGCCTTGATGTAATGCAGACCTCCAGAATAGAAGGCCATGATGAGATTCTCCAAATGTCTGTGTGTCAACAAAGGACACTTCTGAGGCAAACTGAACAGTGTGTGGCTTCACTATATTTTGTTTGTGTGATTGGTATCCCGTGTTACGTTAACATTGATCATTTTCTTTGGTTGGGGAAAAATTGTAATGTGAGTCGTATTGTTTATGTGATATTTCTCAAGTAATACTTATGCACAGCATGAAGCAGAGCTTTGTGAAGTACCTCACCTCTGAGTGCATATGGAAGTGCACTGCCTGGGCTTGCTGCAAGGAAGGAAGTGTTCTTTGGGAAAATGACACTTTAAATGAGATCTTTTTGCATTAAAAAAGTCAAGAAAATAAGGAAGAGTTTCTGAGATCGAGAGTGATAACACACAGCTAGAGAATCACAGAATCATGCTGGCTGGTTCCAAATTTAGAGATGCTTGAAGAAATGTTAGACAATCTCAGCCTAAAACTGACAAGGAAATAAATGGGCCTATCTGGTTGTTCACAGTGGTTCTGTCCACAAGGCATCCATTGAAATAATTCTAGTTCATTAAAGATTTTTAACAGACAAACTTAATGGGAATCCCTGAACTACAAATACAAATAGAAAAAACTGTTCTCACTGAGAACAGTAAGTGAACCAGATATTACTGAGTAAATTTAATTCAGATTGTTGGCAATGTTTTAAAGGTTTGTAACTATAAGGCAAATGGACCTTACTTTTCATCCAGAAGTCAAAATTTAGCCTGCAAATTTGATCTAATGTTTTACAGATATTAACTACTTTTCAATTTTGAAACTTTGCCAACTTAGAATAATTTGGGGATTTGAAGAATGATTTTGCATATTATAATTAATGGTCAAAATCTTACAAATGCTAGTATGGGATTTAATTAACCCACTCTTGCAGGATAGTAATATAAGCTTTAAATACTCAATATGTCATGCCAAACAAGCATGATTTTGTTGTTGTGGTTTGAAAGAAATACAGAAATCGATACCCTCTCCTGTGCACTTAGTATCACACCATGTGATACTGAAATAGCACTGCAATCAGTTGATTAAGAATGTGCTAAATGGATTTACAGTTAATTGTCTATGCCAGATAAGTAGAGACAATTTGTATGCAGATGCTTCTAGTCAGGTGGGGGTTGGTCTCTTTCTCCAGGTAGCAACTGACAGAATGAGAGGACACAGTCTTAAGGTGCCCCAAGGGAAATACAGGTTGGATATTAGGAAAGTTTTTCACTGAAAGAATAATAAAGTGCTGGAATGGTCTTCCCAGGGAGGTACTGGAGTCACCATCCCTGGATATGTTTAAAAAACCTGGATATGGCACTTGGTGCCAGGGTTTAGTTGAGGTGTTGGGGCATGGGTTGGACTCGATGATCTTGAAGGTCTCTTCCTAGTGATTCTGTGATTTTAGTTTCAATATTTTATTGCCAATAAATTGTATATATGGGTGGTTAAATTTGCCAGGGATAGAAAGTTAGGACAGAAAATACTGGGAAATTACTTTGGTACCTGGGTGTTTTTATAGAATATTCACATTGTGGCATTTCCTCAGCTTGGCCTATTTGAAAAAAGAATGTTTACTCAAAAGAACAGCAAAGAATGAAGATTATATCTAAAGGGTAGTAATCTATGTAGTCCAGATGCACTAGAATTGTCTTCAGGTGGTGAGTAAAACACTACAATATCACGCTGTAGGGAAGAAGAACAGTTGTTCTAATTAAGGGTATATTGAATATGAATAAGAATGTATGTTATCTCTGTAGATGTCTGTCTTGCCATAATGGAAGCCAAAAGGCCAAAAATACTTCAGTGTGAAAAGAGTTCAGGAAAATATGCCCGGATCTGTTGGGAATGTGAGAAAAAGTTCTCATAGCCCAATTTATTTTGGTCCAGAAGAAAAAAAAAAATGTATTTGGACCTGGATACATAAGAGATTTTTGAATTTAAATGAATTTTAGTTTAACAGAAAAGGCTTGACAAGGTCTTGACATATTCCCAAAGATAAAAAATACTCCGCAACAATACCAAAACAAAACCATCCACGCTGGAAAACAAAAGTCAATGTTTAATCCCAAGGGTGAGGAAGAACTTGAAATAGAACTGTATGTGTAAGGCAACTGAGAATCTACTACATTGTTATGTTTTGGGGTTTTTAAATCTAAAATACAACCATTGAAAATCGATATAATAGATATTTTGATTTCTGTTACAAAGGAGATGAAACTTAAATGGTGTCTTTGCATGAAAACTAAGAAATGTTGGCAAACAAGACGTTTACACTATTTTTTATTTTTCTCAGCTATTAGCCAGATACCTTCAATTATCTGCAATTATTGTTTTGAGGCAGTTGATTAGGGCACAGACCTAAGGACTGGATTTGGTTAACTTTGGTCTTAGGCCTTGGAAAATACTTGGCATCATAAAATATGCTGGAGAATGTTGGTCCTTTTAATCCTCATGACTTGTTGCCTAGTTCAACCACCCATATTTTTCCTTTTCAAAAATTATTTTTTTTCTAAAAGGGAAAAAATGAGTGAACACCACATTGTTTTAGAAAATTAGTTCCAGAAAGCATTTCTTGAAAAGAAATTGGTTTTAAAGTAAACAATATCCATTCCCAGTTTTATTTTCATGTATATTTTAAGGTTAAAAATATTCTTCAATTGGTCCTCAGTTCCATTTCTCATTTTCTATGTTAAGAGAAATTTCAAAGTAAGAACATGAAACTTCTTTGAATCACTAAACTTTCTGTCTTTTAAAAGGCAGGGACTAAACCCCACATTTTCATACTCATGATGAAAGCATACTTTCCTTTTTTTTTTTTTTTTTTTTTTTTTTTTTTTTTTTTTTTTTTTTTTTTTTTAAGGAATTCTTAATAGCATGCTTTATATCAACTCTTTGTTAGTCAGGTCTAGAGTATTCCATGTTGTGCTAAGGACTAGAATGACCCATATGTGGCTTTTGAGCTTCCTGAGGCTGGTGAGCAGCTAAGCACTCCTCAAAACCATGGTAATATCTGGTGGCTGGGAAAACTGAGTAGAAATAACTACCTGGGAGGAAAAGCAAGCCATCAGTGCCCAATTCCCAATTCATTCAAACATCTTTACTTTACTTGGACTCCAAACAGCTTTCCCTGAGCCTTTACACATGCAACATTTGAGTGTTCTGCCTCAAAACCATGTTCTAAAACACTAGCACATCATATAGATCCTATCCATGGTATGACAGAAAACTCTCATACTAGAGGGTGAGGTTTGTTCATAAAATCAATGAAGAAACTTTTCAAGTATTTTTATTTCTTCTTGCTTGGAAGTATTGGCATTCTGTGGACTTTCTCAGGCTCCCTATTACCTATTAGATATAATCAGCCACCAAACAGCAGACTATAAACCTACATCTGTGAAAGGAAAGGAAATTTTTCAGTGTTTCAGAAGAACAATATTAAGAATAAACACATTGTTTCAATAGTCCACATATTTACTGAGCTGCTGAGTTCCTATTCAGGAGAACATACAAATGATTTCTGTGCAAAAACATAATACAATTCTTTGTGATATCAGAGGATGTGGAACAATGGTTCAAGCGCATATTAAGAACTGATAGTCTTGTCAAGTGATGGAAATTGCAGATGATTCTTAAATGGCTACAGCCATGATCATGATTGTGAACCAAAACTGATTCAACTTTATTCAGAGAGAAAATAATTTGGCAAAGGAATATACAGCCACATCAAAGGAGGGAAGAAAATCATTCACAAACAAACAAACAAAAAATGCAAAACCCAAAGAGACTCAGGTGTTTTGACACACAAGTTAAATCAAGTGTATAATGACTTCTGTACCTGGGAGTTCATTACTAAGAGTTTTTGTCTCAGAATCAGTTCTATAACATGAGAATTGATAGCAATCAGAAGTTAAGTGGATTTTTCTTTTCAGGATTAGTGCTGGCTTCTGTGTGTATATCAAGTCATGCAATTTGTAAGCAGCTCTGATGGTGTCTGGCAAGTAGCCATATGCCATGGCTATTTGGGACATGACTAGTAACTTCCCTTAGGAACTGAGTTTGCAGCACATAATCCTTTGATAGAGTTAAACAAAATCTAATTTTATGGATCATGTGTGGAAATAAAAAGGTTACCCCTGAAGATTTCTTTTCTTTAAATCTTCTTTTCTGTATTGTACAGGTTCCAATATGAGTGGTAATATTTTAGTCTATCATAAATCTTGCTGCTTGAATGCAGGCTATTCTTATTAATTTTCTCTGGTCACATCCTACCTAAACAACTCTGGGCTTAAAAGACATGATTTTGAGTGCCAGTTGTCTCTATAACAGATTTTTGAGCAGTTTCCATATTCACTGTAATAGAATCATTGTGGCCATCCTGTGGCTGCAGGTTTCTTATGCATTGGAACAGGATTGTTTGCCAGTTTTTTTTTTTTTTTTAATGACAGTGTTTTAAATATTTGTTTAAAGTATAAAAAGGAGATGTTTAAACATCTGTTGGGGTACCTCCTATGAATTTTAGTTCAAAATGTGTTTGCCTTCCATTTCAGAATTTTTATGTTGAGGTTATAAGTGAAATTAAATCTCTTCTCTCTGATTGGTGACTGGGGGACTGTTGAGTCCTTTTTGTAATCCTTGAGATCACGCTTGGTAGTTCTCATCATTCAGATGAAGCTGGCATGATAGTACAGAACAAGTGCAAACCTGCTCTTGTAAGAGCTGAACATTTGGACTGCAGAATGTTAAGCCCCCAGAATGGCTGGTTCATTGCACAGCACCTATGGTGATTAACCTCACAGGCAATGGCTCGGACTCTTGTCTTCTCTAAGTTCATCCATCTGCAGGTTCACCTTTCTGTATAGTATGACTCAGTAATTATTACTTACATAACTCACAAAAATTGTCTAGTGCATGAAAACAGCTCACCACCACTGGCAGCATCCATTTTTTCTTTGCACTCCAAGCATTGAGACCATATTTTTGAGCCAAGGTTGATGGCAGCAAAATTCTCCACCCGTTCCAAAAACTCCTGGTTGAAAGTCTTTCCTGGCTTTGGGAAAAGCGGATGATTGCATGGGTTTAAGCACACTGGTGATAGTGCTGTGTTTCGCATAAATACTGTGTAAGTAGTATGATGAGTTGATCTCCAAAGGCCAGTATCCTGCTGGGAAATGGGAAATTACATCTTACAATTATGTCCAATTTAGTATTTGTATGTAGGTCACTGGGTGTTAATGTCCCTTCTGCCTTGCTTATTGCTTTCCCCAGAGCACATGACTGTTTAGACCAGCCAAGAGTGTACCAATTCAAAGTCATGGCCAGGAGCACTTGCCAGTTTCTATAATGCCATATCCAATGCTGTGGATGCACAGCACAGGAGTTCAGTGGTTGAGGAGTAGTGTCTCAGTTGCTGTGAGGAGGCAGATCTCCACTGCACTGGTGGAGCTTTGGTAACACCAGTTGTGATGCTCAGCTACAAGGACTCAAGAGTTACAGTTTGCATGTCTCTAACTAGTAACATTGATAGAATGTGCATTTCCATTATGTTCACTAACATAATTTGTAATTTGTTTTTCCCAAATGTGCAGATACTTTGGGGAAATCATATTCTTAGATCTCGGAACCAAATATATTTTTTTCCTTTTTTTTTTTTTTTTTTTTTTTTTTTTTTTTTTTTTTTTTTTTTTTTTTTTTTTCCCAGAAAAAACAGTGTTAGTTGGGGTTTCTTTCTGTTTTGTTTGGGGTTTTTTTTCCCCCAATATAATGGAAGGTCAGAGGAAAAAGAACAAGAGGAAGAGAATTTATGGTGTTTTGTGCCTGGAACCGAATAGCAGTATGTTTATGTTGAATAGCCTTTGCTCAGAGATATGTTTCACTGCAATGCTTTCAGCCTTCTGTTTGTGTGGTCTGAGTTCAGAGAGATGATTTGCTTCTGTTTCCCACAAGGCTAAGGACAAGCTGAAGATGTTATGGAAAATGTCAAAGGAAGAAACACACAGAGACAGGGAAAGAATACAAAAATACTGTGAGTAATTGTGCTGGAGACTATAGCAATAGCTCCAGCTTGGTTGGATAACAAATTTGGCCAGTGAAGCTCAATGGAAAACACCCAATGCACATTAAACATTTGTTTATATTCATTGTAAATTCTGGCCCCAAGGTAAAAAAACAAGGTATATTTGAAGCTCAGCATAAATTTATTCAGATTTATTGAAGGATCTGGACCCAGTGGTGCATTTATATTAAGAACAGCCTGGTGCAGGCCCACTGCCTACTATTAAATTGTGAGAATGGCTCTGGTATGTCTTTAGCTCGCATCAAATCATTAGTATGCTTCTTGAAAACTGCAAGGCAAATCCAGGCCAGGCTGGGAGTATTTGTTGCACCTTGTCTGATGTAATTCTATCAGTTCCCCATTTGGCCTTACACCCACACTGAACATGCACTTGGGCATGCTGGAAAAACACACACTAGTAAGACATGCAGAGCTGTAGCTTTGCTATTTTCCCCTTTACTTGAATAAGTACTGGTCTTTGAGTGGCCTTATATTGTGCAGGTAGGCAAATGGCTTATTTAAAGATAGAAATTCTTGTTGAAAGGAAGCTCTGGAGATCACCTAATGCAGCTTCCCTGCTAAAGGAGGATTGCTGCCACCTGTGCATTATCCCTCTCAAAAACCTTTAAGCATTTCAGGAGTTGGGGGAAGGAGGAAGGGATGCTGCTGGATCACCTGAAATTTATAGCAAGGTGCCCTGGCCTTATGGGGTCCAACAGTGGTATGGCCAATTAGTGCTGTGACAAATTTAAGGAACTAAACCTAACCTATATAAAATTTAGAGCAGAAAACAGAACATTTGGTATCACTGAAATAATAATTACAGCCAGAAAATATGACACAAAATTTTTTCAGCATAGAAATTAAATTTGTTTTGTTGAAGACACTCAAAGTCTTCTTTTTGAATTCAAGCTTTCATACCCATTGCATCAGTCTGATGAATTACTTAGGATGGAGCCCTGAGAGGATGCTTTAATTTCACTGAATGGTTAGAATAAAAAACCCTGCTATTTGAATTGCAACAAAAAAAGAAGTCCTGGGTACAAACAGGTAGATATTTGTACAACTCCTTCAGAGAAAACAAAACTAGGATGAAAATACCCTTGACATGCCCCAGCCCTGTGCAGTCCCACACTGAAATGAGTTATCACCCCAAAAATGTCTCAGACACATGAAGTTATATTGAATTCTGACATTAGCTTCAACTCTGGGAATAGAAAGAGAAACCAGTTTCTGTCTTCTTTTCTCCCTCTTCAACATCTGTGGAGAAGATGCATTTCTTTTGAAATGACATCTCAATTCTATTTCCTCCACCTGATACATTTGCACATAAGTGTACTAGTGCAATGTATTCAGGTTGTGTATTCATGGGACTTTTGAGTCTCTATAGTCATGTGGCTGTAGTGGGACCCAAATGAGAAAGAAGCAAAATAGGGACTTACAGAGATGGGCTGTTGCAATGATCAGATGAAGGAAGAGACAGGAAACTAAAGGAACTTGTGTTATTTAGTCTGGCAAATGTATGGAGAAAGGATGTGTCTAAATAGATTTGGGAAGTAACCAACAGAAAGAGAAAAATTCAAGCAAGAGAATGGTCATGAGGAAAAATGGTTACAAACTAAACATTGATAATGGGCATGAGGAAAAATAGTTATAAATTAAACATTGATAATTATAGTCTGCAAACACAATAATGAGATTCTTCATTTCCAAAGAGGGCCCTAGAGGCAAGAAATCAAACACTTCTGAATGATGTAAAGATAGGGAGATTCACTGAATAGGTAGGTGAAATGTTGCATATAAAGGGGCAATGTACATAAAGAGAATTTTAGCTTTTTCCATCTCTGCTTGATTTTAGGGATTAAACAACAAGCACATCCACTCAGTGAATACCCTCTGAGTTGTGAAATTGTCCATACACCTCCCTGCTCTCAGATCAGTAGCTGCAGCCAACTTAAACATGAACAATTGCTTCAGTGGATATTTTGAAAACAGTGTTATTTTTTGTCTAGACTTCAGGTGCTGAAGTTTTACCCAAAGCTGGACTTGTAAACTTCAATCTCTGTAAGAAAACTTCCTTTAAACTGATGCCCATATGTTCCTTATTGAAGAACTGTTTTTTTTGTTATTTTGTATACGGTAAATTTTATTAGATAATGGATGTAACTTTAATTGTACAGTCAGATATATGTATAAAGTTTAGAGCCCTCCTGAACTCATGTTTAAATCTGGAGCTTGTTTATGAATGGGCTTGGCCGCAGCCATAAGAAAAGATTTGATTTTTTGACTTGGTAAGCAGACCTTAGATTGACATACAGGTTCCACAGTGAAAGGCAGTCTTTTTCTGAGATAATTTTAAATTATGGAAACTCTAAAGCTGGTCTTAAATACCTCAGTTCAAACTTCTCAACATTTTGGTTTCTGATCCTAATTAATTTCTATGGCTTAAAGTGTTTTTTATTTTTCTCTGAGAGTACCTGGGAAATCTTTATCACTGTAATGAGACCTTTATAGGTACTGAATCACTGCTGTAATTTAAAAAAAAATATTCTGCATGTATATATGCATAGACCTAGAATAGAACAACAAAGAGTGTCAAAATGACTGAGCAAGTCTCTTGGTTTGAAAGACAGATAACTGCTACAGAAGGCAGGAGCCTCCCTTGGAACGAAAAATGTAAACCCTCTCCCTCCGAATTATTATAATTTTGAAATTAAGGGGGTCTCAGATATGAGAATAGGAGAAACAGTTCTTTACTAGTATGTGTAACAAGGCAAACAAACAACAACAACTATGGCATTAACGACAAACAGAACCAGAAACCCAGTGACAACCTTCTCTTGTCTGCAGGCACTTTCCCCTTTGGTGCAGTTCCGCTCACAGCCGGCAGGGGCGCTGCTGGCTCCCGCTTGGCAGGGCAGGTGCCATGATCCCCATGTGGCTGCAGGGGGCGCTGTGGAGCGGGCCAGGGGAGCACATGGCGATGGCAGCTTTGCACGGGATGGGGAGGGATGGAATAGAGGCTTCGCTTCACGAACTCCTGCGGCTGTTGACCCAGGTGCCCCAGCAGGACTTGGAGGACTGTCAAGCTCATGGCAGCTCTAGGCTGGGCTCTGGCGGCAGCAACGAATTCCCTTCTCAAGCAGCAACTCCAACTGCCCTGTCCTCCTCTGAAACCAACCAAGAGAGAGAGACTGAGCAGCTGCCCCAGCCCTGCTCCCTACCCGCCTCACTCGCCTCTGCCTCTCCGAGAAAAACTCCCAAAAGCTAGAGGAGCACCACCAGACACCCTCCTCCCCTGAGATTTGTCCACCTCCCTGTTGCGTCAACTACCCAGCCATCAGTACTTCCTAGCAGCTCAAGGGCAAAAAAATCCACAAGTAAAAAGACACAAAGGGAAAGAAACCCAACCTGCTGCCCTAACAGCAGGGCAAGAGTCAAAAAGGGTAAATGCAAAGATGGTGTCTGCACATCTTAATGACAGCCATACTGAGGGCATATGCTCCTCTTAGACAAGCAGTTTGAAGCACAAGAGTCTTAAGCCACAAAGCAGAAAAAAAGTAACAATAGAAACCTCAAAGGGCCTTAATAAGGATGAGAATGATTGATTGATTTTGGCAGACAACATATTCAGGAAAAGTGTACCAGTAAGTTTTGTGCTTGTCAGGAAAAGCTTTATATAAAAAAAAAAATAATGAAACATAATTACAGAATAGATTTTTACAAGAGAGATGTCAAGGAGAAAGAGGCACAAGCTAGGTAAGAGGAAGAAGGCAGCAGAGGAGTAAATATTGCTTAACTAATTTATTACCTCACTTCTAAGCTATTAATTCACTAGCAAAAGTCAGGCCAAATGAAACTGTCTCAATATGTAAAAGAATTCCACAAGGCAAGTTGAGTGTTTTTTCAAACTCTTCACCATAAAAATCAGCACAAGCATGCAAGCAACTTTATGCAGGGAATGATGCTGACTGACAGTGTTCTGTGTTTTACATATGCAATGCAAAGCCTTCTTTAGATTAACACAGTTATAGTCTGAGCATTTGCCACCTGTAGTAACTCAAATTTAATGAGTGAACAAGTTTATGTGTTTTTTTTCAATAATGTTTGAAATATACAGTAAATGTCATTAAATATATTATCTATTACACATAAGTGTAAGACTCAGAACATAAATAGCATTTATATCTATCTTATAATTTTAAACTGATAAGGATTTTTCTTGCAAGGGTTTTGATGGTTTTCTTGACATCTTCAAATCAACACTGGATGTTTTCTGGGGTCAAGTTTTAGGTAAGTAAATTTATTAATTTATTGGGCTATACACATGCACTATTACGGAATTGTATAACCTGTGATCATTCATAGGAATATAAAACAAAATCAGGTAGATGCCTTCTATTCATAAAGAGGTAGAAATATAAGATCTTTTTGAAACACTGAATTTATTCTGTGGAAATCTGTGTTAAACATCACTGCTTTAAACAAAAATTTGACTCTTCCCCTTCAGTGTTCTAAACAAGACTAAAAGCCATAATGATGCACTGATGTAACATTATAGGCAGTAAAACGTCTTCTCTAATGCAGTCCTGTGGTCAACTGTTTTCTTGGTTTATGTATCAAGGAATCTGTCTCTGCAAGAAACAACCTTATGTTTTCCATCTTGAAATAATATTTTTATGATCATTCAGGAAGACTTCAATTTAAGAGTTTCTAGGATGGTAGTCTTTGAGTTTTGGACCAGGTGTAGTTGTGGTTTTCCAATCAGAAAATATTTCAGTGGGCCTTGGAGTGACTACATTTGGACAGCCTGAATGCCAACAAAGTCCTATTATCCAGTGTTTTCTTGTATCTGGCTTCAGATTTACAGAGGTGTCATTTGGAAATGGTAGGCTCAGAACATTTCTAGATGCTGGAAATGAGAATTGTCCTTGCAACACCTGGTCAGTCACTCTGGATGAGCAAGGCTCACTTGTTGCACCAGGATCTCCTTGGATATTTTATAAAGATCTAAACAGCAAAACATCTCTGAGCAGCCTTCAGAGATGGTTTCCACTTCTTTTGTTTGACAACAGCCTTTCAGAGAACTAATGAGGAGCATTTGAAGCAACAATTTCAATTAGCTTAGAAACTTTCCATCACTGTTAGAATGCTCTTTGTTCTTTCATTATTCACTTTAAAATCATATTGATAACAGAAAGAAAAATGAAAAATGGAGCCATTATCTTTCATGTACTATGAAAGCATAGACAAGGTGGAATCATCTAACAGTTTCTGTCTACGAGAGAGCCCAAATGAGCATACAAGAGTATAATAATATGCTAATCATATTGTATGCTATCAAACTACTCAAACACTAAAGGTTTATAAGCACAGTGCAAAATCAGCATCAAATCTGAAGATTATGCCATCTTGTTTGAATAGTTTGGTGGGAAGGTGGACTGAGAGAAAATTAAAAATACTAGTTGGTAAGTAATGAAATTATATATTAAGATATATAAATAAAAATGACTCATGTTCACCAGTAGTAACCTCACACTTTGAGAGCTTATTATTTTGAATAGCAATATGAAAAATTTATATTTCATATAATAAAAACTTTCTGTGGTACTGAAAATATATGAGCTTAATAATCAGTGGAAGTCAAAATGTGATTTCTAGAGAGTTCTTAATATTAAATAATAAAAACAGAAGTTACTATGTCACTCCAAAAATTTGATAGTTCACCTATGTTTTTAGTATTACAGATCTGGTGTTTATAGTCTATTTTTAAAGGGCATTATATGCCTTAGGACTATTTTATGAGAAATGAAAAAATGGAGTAGAAATTGAATTCTGTAAAATAAATAATAACATGTAAGATCAAAGAATGATGTCGTCTCAAGCACATAATCTAGGGGGATCAAATGAATTATCCAAATATTGAACCTGAAAAGGTACAGTGATATTTCCCACAGCAAGTGGGTAAATTTACATTTGAAAATTCAATTACTTTTGAAAAATTATTCAATTCATTTAAGTATAAACTTTATTTTTTAAAAAATTAAAGATAGACTTCAGGAATGAGGAAACTCTGTGGCTTTGGTGATTTATTTCACTCCACTGACTAGAAAGTAAGCCTATGTATGTGCCTGAAATTAATAAGGTGATTCTTGGTACCCATTATCTGTCTTTGAAGCTACCTGAGATGCCATTTCGTAGACAAGTGTATTGGAAAAGAAAAAAATCAAAATCTGACCTACTCTTGGATTGTTTTTCCAAGTTCCTACTTCAAGGCACTCCCAGATGCAAGATATTAAGCTACCCTCACTTTCTATTGATATAAGCCAGCTTGTCCTTATTGTTGGTCCTTTAGGTTGCAGGGGACAGAAGATCACATTTTTGACCAGGTGTTTTCTTGCAAGAAGTTTGTAATATTATGAGACATTAATTTTTAACTTCCAATTTCTGAGGTTTTACACTGAATACTTGCTGAGAGAGACTGTGGGGTTACTAATTATTTACACTTAAACAATATTCTGGATGTTTAACTGGTACCAGATTGGCAATTCTGAAAAGGAAGACCTTTCCTCTGACATTGTTGATTCTATTACACTGCACAAACCAAAGCTAAGAGCTTTATTTTGAAATATCCAGAGATCTTGCATTTCTTCTGCAGTTCAACTGGAGCTGAGAACTGAACAGCATTTCCTTTGAAAACCTAAAGCAAGAATATGTGGTGGTGCTTAAATTCAATTCCAGTTGGGTTTTCACTGCTCCAGTTTGGTTTTATAAGTTGTGTTTTATAATTTTGTAATTATTACTATTGTTTAAGATGGCTTCTCCTTCCCTCTCCTTCTCTCCTTCCCTCAGACTTTCCCGCCAAAACCTTGGTTGTCCCGGTAACCCTATCCCATAATAGTTGTTTACCACTTTTCTGTTAAGTGTCAATCTTTAAGTTATATAACTTCCCCACCCCCTCATCATGTATTCCTCCTCCCCAAGTTACTTATTATTGGTTCAAAAGTTGTGCATTCCCTCATTATACGTTGGCAAAAGGTTGTGATTGGTCCCACGCAATCCCACCCCTGTAACCCACTCAATAAAGAGCCGTGGCATCCCGAGGTCAGCGTCTCTCTCGGAGCGCTGCCTTGGGGAACACGCACCCCTTGGTTGCACATCCTGAGAGTCCCGCCTTTCTATTCTGCGCACTATCCGCACCGTGGTCGGGTTTGCCCACGCCTCTGGCAAAGTGGCCCCCGGGTTGTAGTGGCGGCAGGGCTGGCCGGAGCTGCACCCATTGGTAAAGCCGAACCACTGCAAGAATATATGAAAGAAACCATCATTATCAGATAATTAGTTAATTACTAAGTACTAGACAGGTTCCTTTACAGTAGACTGTAACTGTATTGGTCTTAACAAGTCTAACTCTCTTGGACTTTCTTTAAATGTATTGTCCATAAAAAATGAGACATATTATCAGGTTGCTGACAATATGGGGTGTGCACACTAAGGACAAATTCTTATTGCATGTGGGACTGCAAAAGACAATGGAAACCAATATTGCAATAGTGAGTGTTAGTGTTGTCTGTAGTAGAGAACTGTGTTTATCTATTTCTCAGTATTTTTATCTGTTTTATTTAGTTTTAGCTGTGTTTATCTAATTTAAACTAGCTTTTGGATGTCCTTAAGGGAAGAGAAAGCCATTTACTTTCTAGCATCAGTCACAGAATATTTGGAGATTTGAAAATTCTTCTATTAGGACAGACATCAATGGCAATTGTACTGAAAATCAAAATCTGTAATCCTTAAATACTCAAGCAAACAAATCCTTTTTATTCAGCTTTATATTTGTCTTGGATACATGTGTGTAGCATCTTTTTCCTTACAGTTCTTCATCTATAGAATTGAACTCATCTTTTTTTTTTTTTTTTTTTTTTTTTTTTTTTTTTTTTTTGTGCAGTTATGGAGTGGGGTGGTTCCAAAATAAAAACTTCTGATTTCAGAGATATGCCCCTACTACAAATTTAACATGTTGTGACTTATTAAAATAATTTTTTTTTCAATATTAGCATCCAAAACGTTAGATTATTCCAATACAACATATTTCACTCTCATATGGAATCACACAGAATAATCAGAAAAAAATGCAAAATGTCTGTAAAAAAAAAGTGTGATGCTGTTTGTCCTCTGAATGCCTGATTTTACTGCCTTAACAGGATTTATGGCTCAGTACAACAATTGAAGCAGAGAGTTTAAAGGCTTAATATATTAGGTGATTTCTTTGCCTGCTCTGGTGGAAAGTATCTCCTTTCTAGATTTACAGGTATATATTTGTTTATTTCAATTAATCAAATGAATGGAGATTAACTGAAAACACAGATTGTAACTCTGTTCATATAATCTAAAATTAATTACTTAATAAAAGTACTATTTCAATGTTGTACAAAGAGTCTTTCTTTATATAGTGAAGTTTTCACCAATATATGCTTTTCTGGTATACTAAAGCTTGTTGTTTTTTGATTTCAGGTCAATAATTTCAAATGATGGCAAACAATCCACTGAACACAAAACCCAGTGCAGTGATCCGTGACATCTGTCAGAATCACTAGACCTCACCTAATTTATTGTAACAGTTCCTTTACCGCAGAGGTGTAAAACTGCTGTGCAAGTCTCTGCAAAACTGATTGGCACTTGAAAGAATGATGGGGAAGATCATGCTGAGAGCTACTGAAAGGCTTTTAAAGAACAGTGAAATCATCAGACAGTCAATGTGAGTTCACAAAGGGAAAGTCCTATTAAACTAATTTGATCCCTCTTCAATAAGGTCACGTCTCTGATGGGTGCTGGATGTAGTTTTTCTGGGTTTTAATAAGGCTTTTGGTACTGTCCTCCACAGCATCCTTTGGAACAAGTTGCCCAGCTGTGAGATGAGCGAGTTGATGGTGTTTAGGACATCAGAAAGAATGTTTTCATGGAAGGGTTGTTTAACATTGAGCTAGACTTCCCAGGGAGCCTTGTGCGTCGGAACTCTTAACTCTCCTTCACAAGGAGAGAGCCGGGACTGCCTTCTTACCTCCTGTGAGGGCAGAAGGAAAAGGAAAAAGGCCCAGGCTTTCTTCTAGCTTTTAAAGGCTGTGTGACCCAGAGGTGTACACCTGCACCCAATTGGCTATTCTGGTTGTCAATTCAAAGGAAATCACCAACTGGTCCCACCATCCGTGCTAAACCAACACAATCCGTCAGGAAAAACTATTGTTTGTAAGTGAAAAATAGTCTGTGGAATTCATTTAAGCAGCACAATTTGCTATTTGTGCAGAACTTTGGTAAAAAGAAAAACAAACAGAAGGAATTCTATTCACGGTCTTGCCTATACTCCAATTTTCCTACCTGCTGGCACATAATACAGTGGTAAAAGAAGATAAAGAAATGTCCAGAATGGTTGCATGTGTTCTGGTGCTGAACAGGAATTTAGAATGAAATTAAGACCCTCCAAAATTTTTGGCACGATTGAGAAGTTAATTACTATACTTAGAATGTTAAAAGTATAGAATCACATCTACAGGTCAGGTTAGAGAGAAAAAATAATTTTAAAATTTTCTTCTCTTCTGTATGACTGTCCTAACAATCAAATTGAAAGATCAGTTTCCTTGCATTGATAAATCCACATGTGAAATTACTCAGACTTCTGCTGGAGAAGCAGAATTAATTCTGTCATGTTTTCCTATCTGAAATTTACAGTCACTCACAACTACTAAGTTTTTAACTATATATTAAAACTAGCAGTATTAAATGCAAACAATATCTTCTCCCCTCACCAAAAAAAAAAAAAAAAAAAAAAAAAAAAAAAAAAAAAAAAAATTGAGGTTAGCCATTGCATTTCTCACTTGACCGAATTTGGTATGTGGATCCGAGAAAAATTGCTATGTGCTACTCTACCTTGTAGGGTGACACATGAAACCGAATCTAAGTAGTACTGAGAACAGGAGAGACTTGGTTTGGCTCTATATTCTCCCATTGTGGTTGTTTCTGTAGGTTCAGACCAGCAATTAGCTGTTACACTTATGGTTTTTCAAATGTATTTGGAGTTACTTAAATGTATCACATACACTCTTGGCAGTACTGTTGTGACTTGCCTATAATAGCAATTCCAAAACATATTTAAATATGACTACTTATGTTGTCTCCATAGAGCAAAGCATCTCTAAAGAACTGGTTTATGGCATCATTGAGGCTCACCTATTGCTAAGGCTTGGTGATCAATTTGAGAATCAGTTTGAGGAGTTTGGCCTTTCTGCCAAAGATTTGAAAAGTGTATTTAGTTTTGGCAGGACTTTATAGCATTAGAGTTGCAAAACAGACTGTTTTTTTGTGATGATTGTGTAACTGCTTGATTCTCCTGGCTATAGCCAGTGATATCTTCAGAATTTCAACATAGAGGTGCTGAGAACATGATCTAAGCAGCTGATAGTGGTGTCAATGAAAGGAAATACTGAGGGATTTAGTTCTTTCCAGGGTAGACAGATCATATAGCATTTTTGGATACTCCCTGTGACAAAAATGGAAATTTCACTTGTGAGAATATTGACATGGTGTTTTCCTTTGTTTTAGAGTAAAACTTCACGGTAATGTAGAGATTCTGTCACAAAAGTTAATGCATCTCTTGGGACTGTAATACAAATTATATTTTGAGGTTGAAGAGGTTCCTGGACTCTCTGTGAGATCACAAAAGTAGTGTAACATTTACTCCATTCAAGTAATGTTTAGAGACCCAGACTATGAATTGGACAGAGCAGAAATGTTTTTCTTTGTTTTTCTTACTTGTATAACTATTCATAATAATATTTTCAGAACAAAGGAAAACACAATTAGATGTGGTTTATATTGGTTATTTGTGAAGGAGTTAAAAACTTTTGAAGAAAGAACTTACTCTGCTGTATCATAGCTGGCAAGATGAGAGACAAAATTTGTTTCCAAATGACAATATTAAATGAGTATAATGTAGGAATGGGGAAATTGAATAAGAATCCACATCTTCCTTAATACAGCCTGGTTCTACTGAGGGAGAGGAAACTATTGTGCTGTAGCTTTCTGATGCTTCTATGAAACTTGAGGGATATCCTTTAATAAAAGGTTCCTCTCAGAATTGTTGGTTTGGAAACTTTTGTTTGAGACTGCTACATTAAGATTTAAATTGTTTTCCACTAAGTATTTATTCTTTCTCCCAGCTTTTAGTCCTTGGATTCCAAAAGCCTTATTGGACATTGTCTGGTAAAATACATCTTTTTATGTTTTATGGAAGAAGCTTAACTAGTTGATCAGGTCTATTCTGATGAAAGGTTGGCTCACTGATCTCATTTATGTTCTTTCCAAATTCTGTTTAATGCAAGTCCTTGATTTTCTTATAATTGACCAAAATTGAAGTGGAAGAAGCACTTTGACTATTTCAGTAGGATAAAATGGGTTTCAGTGCCAAATCTCTCAATTATCATAGTGCCAAAACTCAGCTGTAAGTCTGTATCTAAATTTTAGATATAGACATCATTTTGAAGAGATGACTTATCTTTATGTCTGAAGTAATGATATGCAGTTCATATAAAAGCAAAAACCAGTGAGACTGTAGCAATCCATACCATCAGGGCACCATGCTACTTATTTATTATTGCACTTACTCCAGAGCTCTCCCAACCAAAATTACATTGGTTTCTTTTTCAGTTATAGGGCATAGGCATCCTACTGGACTGTGAGGGACTGAACTGTTATCCAAAACTAGGAAATTAATCTGTCATAAGAAATTTATAAAATTGAAAACCTTTATTGTGTTGTTTTGTACAGTCTATGATCAACTCACTGTCAGAGCTTGTTCATAATTATGAATTAGTTGAGGAAAAAGCTTTTACAATTGAGTTTTGATATGTAGTCCATGGTAAAGGCTACTTCCAAAGTTGGTGTTGATTTGCACTGCCTTGTCCTTATTTGGCTGTATTTGCATAATAGTATTAATACAAGATATATTACTCTAACAGTAGCATTGGAGGTGCAGAACTGATTATTGGTAAGCTGTAAAAAATTACTTAATCTCAGTGTTCACTTGAATGCCCTTCCAAGAGCACACACAAATGAAAGGGATAAGGACAGAACCTAAAAACCCCACTAATGTTATTTTTCTTCCACTTCATCTACTTTTTGCTAGGAGTTCTTAATTATGCCAAAGAGAGTGATCTATCCTTCCATCTGAATGCAATTAATTCAACAATTAATCAGGAATGCTGTATCTTAATGAGGCTCACCCACACAGTGGCTTTCTACTCACTGCACTTCTCATGTTAAACTCAGTAATTAGCACAACAATACAGGTTCATGTTTGGTTTTTTGCAAGATGTTCCTTCAAGGATCTCCTCTAAATGAGCTCTATGGTTCAAGGATTTTCTTCAGTGTAAAAACACTAGAAAAGTCAGGAGGAGTAGAATGTTGCCCACAGATATGGTTTCTGCATCACAAACAGGATGGAATGAGAAACAAAATATGTAAAGGGATAAGCAAAATATATTTGAAACTTAAGGTCATGTTGTGGTGGGTTGACCCTGGCTGGATGTCAGGCACCCCCCAAAGCCACTTTATCACTCCCCTCCACTGCTGGACAGTGGAGAGAAAATATAATGAAAGGTTCATGTGTTAAGATGAAGACAGGGAGAGGTAAATCACTGATCATTGCTATGGGAAAAACACAGCTGACTTGGGGAAATTAATTTAATTTATTACTGTTTAAAATTGGAGCAGATAATGAGAAATAAACAAATCTTAAAAACGCCCTCTCACCACCTCTCCCTCCTTCCCAGGCTCTGTCTCCTCATGACAGTAGCACAGGGAGACAGGGAATGGGGATTATGGCCAGTTCATCACAGTTCCTGCTGCAGCTCAGGGATAGGAGTCCTTCACCTGCTCTAGGGTGGGATCAATAGAGACAGCCCTTCATGAACTTCTCCAACATGAGTCCTTCCCACAAGCTATTAACTTAATTAACTGCTCCAGGATGCAGTAGGTTTCTCTTGGAGCTGGCTGACATTGGCTTTCAGACATGAGGGAAGCTTCTAGCAGCTTCTCACAGAAGCTGCTACAAAAACCTGGCCACACAAACCTAATACAGATGTTAATGCAAATAAAAGAATGTAAAAACCTGATGGCAGCTGCTAAATTCTATCAAAGTGTTATTGCATCTGAACATCTAAAATTCCTGCATCTTTACAAATGGAAGAAAATAGCACTGCCAATGCATTTAGCAAAAGTCAGTGCACTGTGAGAAGAAAGGAAATGCAAGGTTTCTTGCTTGTCAGGTAGCAGTATTCATCTTCATAACAGTAACAGAACTCCAGAATACAGTTCTGTGGACATAATTGGAGGGCCTTGAGGTTTTGGCAAAATAGAGTGTTTACTGGAGAGATTAAATTGTCATGGAGAACAAAGAACTGAGCTTCCTCATGACATGAAAAGAGATTTAAATGAAGCAATGGTATTCCTGTTTTCTTCTTCACTCCTAGAGACCTGTTCATTACAATCAAGCCCCATAGTGAACTACAGTGTTTGCACTGAGTTTCTGATTTGCTCTCCTTTGGGAGGTTTAGAAAAAGAAAATCTTCCTTGTTACTATCATTAATATTAACCACATAGGATAAAATGTCAGACTTTAGGCATGGGAAAGTGGCTTGGAAAGAGAAACTCCATGTTTCGTGAATTCAGGTGTTCAAGTCTTTGGTTTTGGACCTCACTTTTCTGCCAGAGGTTGATACAAAGAGCAGAAAGGCAGTATGTCATTCCAGCAGGGTACCCCAGTTTTAGACAGCTGGAGGAAAAACCTAAACAATCAAGTATGAATTAAAAGAGCTGTCTGGTGTGGTACAGAAGAGCCTTGGTCTTGGTCTTTTTCCTTTCTCCTTGCAATGGTAACTTCATGTAGCAGAGTCTTGTGAACAGCAACACCATCCTGACCTTTGCCAAGCTACCTCTAATCATTCGTCTGCCCAGAGCCCCGATGCAGGTGCCTTATGGTCACCCTTAAGTGACCAAGATATCACTTGCAACCCTTGAATTATCTTGCTTTTCCTTCAGATAGAAAGGTAATGATAGATATCCACCAGAGTACTACTTTGGGGAAACAGGAAAAAGAGCAGAGTGAGATGTTTTGAGGAGATTTTCTGTTGAGCTATGTTGCTCTTGTACTATCCATCATAGTGGCTGAGAATGGGGCCTAAGTGCTTTGGTTAAGATGCATTGTAAAAATTTAACACCAATATTAGCAGCAGAATATTTGGAGCAACAAATTAGGTGCTTATGAATGTTACCTGAAGAAGCCAACTGACACAACTGGTTAAAACAGACACTAAAAATTGAAAGTTATAAACTCAAAAGCTCCAGCTATCTTTTTTTATCCAAAGACAAAAACATTTTACTCAAAGACAAAAAAAATGGGCTTATCTTCACAGACAAATAAAGGCAAAGCAGATTTATTCTGGCTTTGCAGCACATAGAGTTGAATTTAGAGGAGATCTAATTTCTGTATGTCAAGCCTTGTAGCTATACACATAATTACTGCCAGAATTGGAATAACCTCATTTCTGATCTACTTATGCAAATATATACCCATACCAAAACCACAAAAGTGTTTTTAGTTCAAAAATAAAAGAAGACACTATGTCTGACTATGGTACAATGGGACTGATCCATATATGTTAATGTCCAGATACCATCAGAACATTGGGACTGTTATCAAATAGCCTTAAGTTCCTGGATTAAATCAGTATAAATATTATTTGAGTAGTTCTTCTTATTGTAGAATGTACATTTATAATGCTTCAGAATCATTAAAAAGCATGCAGTGTTGGGTTCAAGTAGGAAAAGGTCCATGCTTATCTACCTTGTAATAAAAGGCACATAATAAAGATTGGGATTTTTTTTTTTTTTTTTTAAATCAGGGTAAGATCCAGGAACTGATGATTTCTAGAGCTCTAAGGGTTTTGCTAGTCATATGCAATGCATGGACAACTAGAGTGTTGATGAGTGAAAAGGAATCTCTTGTGATTATATGGCTATGTAACATTAAAGAGAAAATTAAAAAGAAGTAAAATCTGCTTTCTTTTGAAGGTGGTTTACCGAGACACAAAGGAGACTGGATTTGAGAGATTTTTGTACTTGTAAACAAAAATGATGTTATTATTAGATTTAATTTTAATACTCACAATTGTACTGTCAAAATATTTTAGACTTAACTCTTAGATATGCATACAAAAACCCCTAGTTTCCTAACTTTTCCTCATGATGTGTTCCTGGACTGTGGAAAATACAGGCAGAGGAGGCTTCTCCTTAAGGAAACATAATAAACTGAATTCTGACATAAAATATGTGACAGCTGATGGACTCAGAGACAACAGTTTCTTAGGTCATAGTGACTAAAATATTCAGTATCTGAGCTGAAAGTGCAGAGCTGCAATGATTGCTTGTAGTATGCAATCTACTCTTAAATCATAGCCCAGCTTATTGGGGAAATACTTAATGATAAATTAGACTACAATGGTTCTGATATTGCAAGTTATATTTGACATAATAAGAAACCCAGTCTTTTTGGGTAGACACAAGAAAAGAGAGCAACAAAATGAATCTTAAGAAGGGCAGTTCTTCTCAGAATAGCATGCCCACCAAAATCCCATGAATATGGAATATATTGTACAAACAAATAAATATTTCTTCCTCTGGGGGGAAATGAAATGGTTTCTCTTTTAATGCAAGAAGCATGCTAAAGACTTTCAAGCTTTTAATTCTCTTTTTCCACTAACTTCCCAGGAAAGTCAAAGATGCAGAAATAGAAGCCAATGTAGCACTACTGTGAACCTTCTTTTTGCATTTAAGCACTCTCCCAGGGGCTATGTGAATGTTTTGCCAATGGTATAAACTATATGGCCCAAATTTCTCCCTAGCTAAAATGGAACATAGGCATTATGACAGGTTTTCTTCAACAGTCAAAACACATCATCTATTTAATCCCATTCATCTTGAATTATTAGTATGTGTGAAGGACTTCCAGCTGAAGGATATCTGTAATTTTACAATGTTTAAATTTGCAGAGTCTTCTTGGTTTAGGAGAAATGTTTATGCTATTTCAAATACTTCAAGTATTTGAAGGGGAGATTTTCAAGAGTAGAAGCCCATGTGAATACTTTTTTTTTTTTTTTTTTTTTTTTTGGGAATAGATTAAAGAAAACTGTCTCTGAAACAATTACCTTTCTTTTCCACCTCCTCTATCTCATCCTGTATTTGGAATCAGTTATAGAATGTCATCTGACTGGTGAGAAACACAAGGCAGGTTATAAGCCAGTGGGGAAGGGCACTTGTTGTATTTGCAATCTTGTGTCATATCATGCATCATATGGAGAAGCAAAATAAAAAGCTGTCATATTTTCCAAGCTGAAAACACCAGGACATATGCTTATTGAAAGTTTCTAATTATTTTTTAAATCTTGGCTATTCTTGGAACTTGAGTGTACTTCAGCCTTCTGAAACTTAACCTAAAGGCAGTTAATATCTATTATTATTTTTTCCCCATCCTTCAAAAGAAATGGGCTGGCATTTTTAGCTTTTACACTCTGTCATTTTTCAATGGAAATTCATATGTCTGATGTCTTGGTGCTTATATTCTTGCTGTTTATGTTCTTGTTGGTAAGAAATCTAGATACATCTCAACATCTATTTAATACAGCCTCTTCATTTAAAATACAAGTATCTGGATGAACTAAATTAAAAATATCTAGCAGGAAGTTTGGAGGGTTGTGTTGGGTTTTTTCTTCATATATTAAATGACATTTGACTACAATGCTGCATTTCATCTAGATTTCCGGAACAGGTATTTAAAGAAAAAAACCGAAACCGTTTCCCATCTGTCCTGGTTTAGGGCAAATTTGGAAGGAAACCTCTGAATGGGGTTCCTCTGGAGAGCAAACCCAAACAGCCCCTCCCCTCAGCTGGTCCAGGAAAAGAACTTCCTTGGAGAAAAGTGGAAAAAACTATTTATTTAACAAAACAAATGCCCACAAGCATAAGGAATGAATAATATGAAACAATAAAATCTCTTGCCACTCCAAAGAGGGATGGCAAAACTGAGAGAAGTCCTTGCTGTGAGTGCAGCTCAGCTCTCTCAGTCTCTTATCAGTCCCGGTCCCTCCGGTGCTGGAAAATGCCCAGGTCCATGACCAGTGGGCTGCAGGGGTGAGATCCCAGTGTCTCTCTGGGTTTTTCAGTCCAGGGAAGGTTTCAACAATTCCAAGGAGAAAAAAAAAGAAAAAAAAAAAAACAGTCCAGGGAGCTTCTCTGCCTCAGCTAGCTAAACTAACTAAAAGGAAAAACAAATTCTCTCTCTGGCCACTGTCTGTGCCTCCGAAGAACACACTGAGTATGGAGAGAAAATATGTAGGAGTGAACGCTGTTTTCTCAAACAAACTGCCCACTTCTTCTTTCCCTGCTTTACTCTCAGAACCAGTCTTAAGTATACAGAACACAACATACAGCGCACACAGAACTGATTACTGGGGATACAAGCATCATAAAGTCACCCTAGGACACCGTCTCAATTTTATATTTAGTACACAACTATAGCACAAGATTGTACATCTTATTTGCGTGTTTTAGTGTGCTTGAGCATTAAGCAATATTTTGCATGTATTAATACAATATTTGCCTTGCTCATATACTCAACTAAATTTATAACTCCATAAACAAATTTTCTCCTCAGTCTAATTTTCTTATCATTAATGTTGAATTGTCGTTTTCTTCAGATTTAAGAATTTGCAGAAGGATATCTGAGCACATGAATTCATAAAATAAAATTATGGATTTATAAAATAATGAATATTCAAAATTTCAGCTATGGCTCTTACTGCTAAAATGTTGCATTTAGGGTCTTTTACTATGTCATTAGACATTTTTAAAGCCTAGATTTGGTCTTTTCCCAAAGAGAAATATTCTGGAAAAGTGTGGGTAAATCTGCTTCAACTTTTTTAAACTAAAAGTAATGTGACATGATATTGTTTCCTCCATCTTATAGAAGCGATGAATGTTGTCCTTAGACCATTCTTAATACTGATACAGTTGAAAGGGGAGCTAGAAAGTGAATTTCTACAGTGAAGTGAGTCCGTAGTACTTGTACCACAAGATTAAAGAAAAACTTGCACAATTGAGCATATTAAATTAGATTCACCACAATAAGCCTGATGTTCCTGAATGTACAGCCTGAATTCAGCAACGATTCTTTCTAGAGTCTTGGGAAATAATTTTAGTGGAGTTTGAATAGCTTGCTTTTATAGAAACTTTCAGAAAAAAGATCCTTTTTTTTCCCCCTCAAACTGATTATTAGAATTAGAAGATCTTGGAGAAAAACAGAACTAAGAAAACTGACTTTTTTATGGCTCCTAGTACAGAGTTGACTATAATATGCTGTACTTTTACCCTATGTTTTAATTAGTTTTTTACTAGCCTTGAAGAATACTCTACGCCTTGGCTAATTTTCTTATGCTCCTAACATAGGTTATAAATTTGAGGGTAATGAATAAAAAGTGCTGACGTATAGCAGCTTTGGATTTACTCCTGGCTATCATTATAATATCAGTCACTCATGTATTTACTGCTATTTCTTTATTTCTTCTGGGCTTGGAGCTATTTGTCCTGACTGCAGTGTGACTCTTCAAGGGTAGATCTTGACTTCTCCCTTTCATGGAAGAATATTCTTCAGACAAAAACAGGCGTATAAACACATTCTTGTATACCCAATTCATCAAATATCAGTATTTCAAATATTTATCTTTCTAAATATGTATTTATCCTAATGTGTGTGTCAGAACAGTAATATATATATATACAGTAACATCTTGTGGCCTAGATAGGAGAAAAATATTTGGAAAATCTTTTTATTCTGTAAAGAGTTAAATAATATGTCAAATTCACATATAGTACTGTAATAGAAAGCATGTCTATTTATATTTATGCATTTGTACCTAAATAATACCATGGAAAGGATCTTTTGCTGCTTCCCTTTTTCCTGCTACAAATAATCAATTCACATTTCTCTTATCCAGATTTTTTCCCAAAAGTATTTTAATTTCAATATATCTCTAAAGAGTTTAAGGTGTTTTCTTACTTGTGTTTTTTTGAGGATTTAAAAAAAATTTATTTATAAATCTGATTCCTGGCTGGCACATAAATGCATATGTAACGTCCAAATAGAGAAAGGTTAATTGTTTTAGGTTAATATAACCGTTTTATAATTTATTAGTCCTGCAAAATTGGAAACTGTCATTAGTAAGACTTATCTTTATATTCTTTAATTACCATTACTAGGATTTTTATGAATATTTTTATAGATGGTATTAGAAAGTCTTACTTTTCTAATAGCAGCTTGCTGCTTAACCATAATGTATTAAAACTAGACAGGGAGTGAAATAATTTTTGTTAACATACGCCTACACCTATCTTTAATTCTCTAAGTAATGGAATTCTTTATATTACTTTTTAACAGCAACAAAAAGAAACAGGGCATATTGTGACACGCTGGGACATGTTGTGGCTCCTGGTAAGGTTGTCATAAAAAAACCTCAACACAAAACCCCAGACAAGATTAGCCATTCGGCTCTCTTACAAAACAAGCTAACAAAAATGTTATCTACAGCTGTGAAATGGTTTGACAATTTAATTGAGAAAACTTTAACATTTCATTAGAGGGAGTGAACAAGTCTGAGACTTTCCCTTTCTGAGAAAAATTGCCCATGGAATGCAAGTAGAGATGAATCAGTATAACTTACGGCACTATATGGAATTCATCAGCTACAATTTGCTTTTAACTTACTGGCAAGGCTTAGACTTTTCATGGAGTGTTTGGGAAACTAGCCAAAGACAGAGGAATAATTCCCTCTCATTTATCAAGAGCATATACAAACCCAATCCTTTACCTTGCACATAAAGCAATGGTATCCAGATTGCCTGTGCATGTGTGTTTACATCTGTTAGAACTTTTTAACACAAATGGCTTGAATTAGGCTTAAGAAAAATATCTGGGATTTGGGTGGGGTAGCTTTGTTTTCACATATTTTAGGGGTTTGTTTGCTTTAAAAAAAAAAAAAATTAAATAGGCTCTTGGGTGTGTGCCACAGCTTTAACCAAGATAGACTTAAGTGTTCTATTAATTGATAAGTTCCAGGGGTGGGTCTCACATTCACATCATGTTTTCTGAAGTGCAACCTTGCAAAGGTTGGAGTTTTGCTCATTTTTAAAAAAATATCCTTGTTATGGTGCCAGGGAAGTGAAGTAGACTTTGAAGTCTTAAATATAGTTGCAGATCAAGAATACTGGGCAACAACACATTTATTTTCCTCACAAGGCCTCTCTAAACCAGTTCAATTCCTTTGTAAAGAGATCATTCACAGCACCAAAGTGGTCTTTTAGTCTTTCTGCTCATGCATTCTTGACTTATGACCTGAGAAAGGATCTGGCAGGCAGGGAGTAGGTTTGTGAATGAGGTACCTGTGCAAGAGGGGCCTGAAGGAATAAGGACCCTCAGGTGCCCTTGCAACCCCCTTGGTTTAGACACTTGATGCCCTCTGATATTAGGCTCATCCCTGGTGTGATAGATATTCTGTGGCCTTCCTCCTGCTTTAGGACTCATCATGGAGAGCAATGGGATCATGGTGAAGAAGAGACCTGAAGCTGCATTAGAGGGAAGTCTTATAGGGTTAGCTCTTGGAAATGAATCCTAAGGGGGTGGGGCATGAATCCCAAGTCCACTGGCATCACTGGGTGTGATTTATACTGACTTAAGGGGTTTTGGAGGTGAATTCTTAGGTTTAAAATTGTTCCTATCCCTTGAGACAAGCAGATAAGCAAATGATTATGTGCAAAGCAGGTGTAGTAGTGTTACAAAACCCTACTAGTTGGTGTCTGTTTACACAGTGGATTATGAATATCCTATACATACACATCCACATGCATGCCCTGTGCTGCTCTGCCACGTTTCTGTGAGACAGTGAGGAACACTGTGAGATTGGCTGCTCTATAGCCTTGGGTATGCCAAACCATGAGGAAATCTGCAGAATTGCCCATGATGCCTGTCATGCTATGGATTTTGGAAGTCAACTCTTGTAATAAGATTTGTCTCACCTTTGAACATCTTTAGCATTTTTGAGCCTCAGTGTATTGACCTGTAAAACAGAGATAGAGTTCACTTATCTCCTAGGAAGCAGGGTTTATTCATCTACAGATGAATATTTTTAGGTGGTAAAATGGATTTAGAAGTGAAGAGTACACTACTTGAATTAATACTACTAAATAATTGTTGTAAATGTCAAAAGTGCAGGAGTTCAAAACCACGAATCTTAAGTGCTCCTGTAGACTTAACTGCCACATAGCAAATGCAGCCTAAAAAACAACCCTATCACTCTCTATACAAATACTGCAAGGATTATACAAAAAAAAAATGCGATACCAGTTAATCAAATGGGATGTAGAGAAACCCCAGTTTAAAAATTCCACACAAAAATTGTTAATCTTTATAATCTTCATGTTCTGCTTTCACTCAAACATCTGCAATTCTGCTGTCTTCAATAAAACTGTTCAATTTAAAATCAGAGGAGGTTTTCTAATAGTCTTATTTTTGGTCGATGCAGTCTTCATAGGTTATGGTTTGTAATTTTCTAATTTCTGGATTTGAAATTCTGGAGCAAAAATTTCTTTTAGATAGAAAGGCATGATGTGTGGGATGCCCTCTCCATCTGGCTGATACCCCACAAACACAGCTTCTATAAATTTTTAAGTCCTGTGTAGCATCTTAAGAAAAAAAAAGATGTTGGAAGTAAAGATTGTTCACATGGTTTTTGAGAAGACAGCAGTCAGTAATAGTCGGCTTGGTTACAAACAGAGCTGAAGTTCACCAGAGTAACTCAACTGCTGTTAATTTATATCAGGAAATGGTTTGGAGCCAGCTGAAGTCAGTGGTCATCTCTCAGCCTAGGTAAAAGGCATAGAAATAGCTGAGACACCAGGGGAGTCAGTGAAGAACTTTACAAAGGCATGCAGAAAATACCAGATGGTATATTATGAATGTTGAAGAGCAAATTAAATTGGGATAATTTTTTCATCACATCTTATTATGGGGAAATTATTTCAAAGGGTTCTGCTGTCTTTGGAGAAATGCACTAATTTTAGATCCTGAATGTTTTTCCCTTGAACTGTGAGCAGTTGGCCTTGAGTGGCAGAGGAAATGGTAAAGGGCAGCAGCCAAAGCTGCTGGAAAACAGCTGATGTCTGATTTTTCTGAGCAAAAGTACAGCTGCAAAATGCTTAAAATCGCAGTGTGTTACACACAGAGTGATTTGAGCTAGATTCTCAAGATGCAAATCATTCTGTATCTGTTACTGCAGTGCTATTCCTCTGAGTTACACCATTGTACAATGTCTAGGAAAAAACACAGTCAAAACATATTTTCTCTGTTTTTCCCACCTGAAAATCAAGATGCTAAGTCTTCTTTAGTTTTACATAATCTGCCAGAGTGTCATTGCCACTTCTCTAAACTCCCAGTGTTGTGCATACAAAAAGAAGCAGACGTGTTCATGCTGTGTCATTTTAAATGATCTTCCTTGATTTTTTGGCACTTGTAGGATACACTCAGCACTGCAGCTGCTGTTGTAAAAATGTCAGATAATCTAGAGGTGCTCACCTTCCTTCCAGCTGAGAGGTCATCTGGATGTAAAAAAAACTCCAGATCATCTGAATGTAAAAGAATAAATTAGAATTCTATAATGTAGTGTAATGGACACATACATTCCATGGATTCCAGAAAATAAGCAGAGAAAAGGATAGCAGTAATGCAAAAAAATTAGCTCAAGATTAAATTGTTCACTGAACAGTGTTCAGCTGTTGAAACTGTTGCTGCCAGTGATGATAGTTAACTTCTAGGACCAAGGAACACAGGTTTTTAATGCAGGACAGGAAATCAGTGATGCAATGACATCTGTGAGCATATTTGAGAATAGAAATTTGCCAGTGAATGACCTCTATATTTCTAGTTCTCTAGGAAGAACTAGATAGGGAATTCTCTGATGAGACTCTTTCATACTGTAATATATTCTTAATGCTTTAGAATCAACTTCCCATCTTTTAATTAAATATTCATCAGGAAAGGATTCTTGGCTCTAGAACAGAAACTGTTCAAAAACAGAGAAAGGGATCCTTAGGTTTGTTGATTTTCCTAGGTTTGTCTCTTCTCCCTGTTTTTAAAATTTCCTCAATATAGAATGGATTTTTTTCTTTTAATAATAATCTCTAAGTTTCAAAATATGAAAACAGTTTCTTGGCCAACTCTTCTCAAGAAAGGCTAAATCAGATGAGATCTGTGAAACTGGAAGAAATCACGTTATAACTCAGTTCTTTAGATGTTAGAGTAGGTTTTAGACACCAGTCTGACTTTTGACACAAAATCAATTTACTTCCAATAACAGCAAATACATAAACACAGCTTTCAGAAAACTGTAATCTCAGAGAAATGAACCTATGGTCAATCAACATCAGTTACAAGTTTGAAAGTATGGCTGGCTACTTCCAGCCATGTGTGGTCAGTGGAGGTTACCAATGTGCATTCCAGCTTGTTGCAGTGGTGCCAGCTGGTGCCAACATCTCTTGAAAAATGCAAACAAAAGGGAATATTAATTAATTAGAAAATCAAGTGTTACTCTGACCTTCACGAGGGAATGAGAAGCAAATTGTCCTGAGGAAAGCAGTAACTCCTCTTTGATATAAAATCATGCCTTTCAATTTGAGGTCATAATTACTTTGTTGTTGATGTTTAAAGCTGTGAAAAACTGAAGTGCTATATATGAAAACTTTCCAAGAATTAGTCTTTTCATGCTGAACAATTATAAATTCACAGTTCTAGCTGTTTTTTTCCTGGAGTAGGATTCAGACAGGATTCATTCTCTGTGCTGACTCTTTGTCTCCATCTTTTAACAGACAGAGTGACAACCTTCTGTCCCCATATATGCATATATACTAAGGGTCAAAATGAAATTTTTAGAAACAGCTGATGGAGAATACCATCTCCCTTAGAAAATAATAATAATAAATAATTATCAGGTTTAAAAACCACACCAATTCCATGTATTTAGGAAAAATACTATTCATATTCTATGTTTACATTTGACACCTGTTATAACAGCATAACCTGAGTTTTTCCCACAGACTTTAATAAATGCTGACTTTTTTGAACACAGTGCTAATTTATACAATACAACATCTCTGGGTACCTCTCAAGGTGATTTTTAATTTAAATGAGTTTCTCTATCTAACCTTGACTTTCTGGCACACCTGAGAAGTACGGGTGCTGTGTGGGGGAGAAGAGGCTGCACAGGATTCTTCCGCTGCCAAGAATTTTTTATTTCAGACAGTTACCCGAAAAATATCTGCTGCAGAGCTGACAATAAGCACTCTGGCAATTATTTAACGCACCTCAAATCTTGTCTTTTCTCATTCCATGAAATACATAATGTTTTCTATATGGGATGTGTCAGAACTCACTGGCAACATTGCAGTCACTGATGTAACAATGAACATCAGACCAGGGAATTAATTAATCCAAATAATTAGCTCATTTCCCTCTTCTCATTTCTCCTTGACATCAAATTCTAGTCAGTACCATGTTCACAATAAATGTAAGAAAAAAACTGTCTTTTAAATTTCAAATGGTTTATGACATGAGAGCTATCCTACCTGCCTGGATGTAGTCTTCTGTTCTAAAATTATCCTAGAAATTAATTTCACACTAACTTTTCCATGTCAGCAGCTCTTGATGTTACTTCTGCCCTATTTGTGTAAAGAAATCAAAGTTCTACTGCTCTTAAGATGTTTCCTCAATCTAGTCTTTGTGTATGTAAACTTGATTTCAGAGGGGAAGGGGGGTTTTTGCAGTTCAGTATGAAAGATTATGAAGTTCTCTTGCTGTTTCTAGACCTTTCTCTCTCTCTTTTTTTTTTTAATTTTTTTTTTTTATTTCAAGCATGCCATTTAACTTAAATGTAACTCATTTATGATAAGATCAGACAAAGTCCAGATTTTTTTCTGAAGGGACGATTCAACTGTGCTTTTCCCCTGGATTTTCCACTTTGACTTATCCCAAACGGGAAGACATCTCTTTCCTTTTCCCCCATGCAGCTGTGCCATACCAATGTCTCCATCTCTATCATGTCAGTGGTTTCCCCAGCACCTAGAAGTGCATTGGCAATGGGAAACTCTGGGGTCTTGTGCTGTGGGTTGTTTGTGAGAATGTGAACACAAAATTTTCCGAGAGGTCAAGGAGAACATCTACAAAGAAACCTCTAGAACCCTGCCACAGGAGCTGGTCTGTTCCCATGTTTCAAAGCTGTTCTTTAAACACCCTTTGAATTTTTCAAAAGAATAGGTAAATGGGCACCTACCTTCCTGTGACAAGCCTCTCATTCTGCTGACAAAGCCACCATAATGGCTTTCTAGTTTGCTTTCATTAAAGCTACTTCCTTAAATTTCAAGTGTAAAATTTAGATGGCCTGCGGTAAAACCATCTCTAGGCAAGCCAAGCCTCAAGCATCAGTAATAGGCAAAGCAGACTAAGTCTAATGGAGGACCTCTGTTTAAAATTTGATGGCGAATTGCTGGTGAAAACCTAAGAATGTTTTATTTAGCCTTTTCTTTTGTGTGTCAGATGAATGAAGTAGAGGCTGTACATTAAAAAAAAAAAAAGAGGAAAAGAGTAATTTTTTACCAGCCCAGATTAGAATATTTCTAGATGTATATAAAAAGAAAATGGATATCACAGGGAACTTACAAAGCATGCCCAGTTCATTCCTTACATGTAAAATGACCTAGATTCTTCGCAGCAAAAGTGCATTTTGGAAGCAATATTTTTGGTTTGACATCTACCCCCACCTAGTGTCTGTGGCTGTTATTTCAAAATAATTCTCTATTTTCTCCTTCTGATTCCTTTCATCTCCCCTTTCTCCAGCAGAGAGCAGGAAAAAAAAAAAAATCTGCTTTTTGCATAGCAGTGACTTTCCTCTGCTGATAAATATGGGTTTTTTTAGAGAACGGCAGCCTTTTTGACACTTGTGGGAAACATGCAAATATTCCTTATTCCTTTTATCTACCCTACAGGAACTAACAGATCTATCTACTGAACAAAAAAAGAATCTCTATGAATGAAATCAATTAAGGTCAGGCAAATTGTGTCCTCAGCCTCTTGCAACTTCTAATACTATGAACCTTGACTTATGTACAACTTCTCATAGGTTTCACACCAGTATTTTGTATTTGTAAACTTACTAGCAAATAAACTGGCATCAAATATTTTCATCTCCTAGTATTTTTTCCTTTTGATTCTTAGAGGTATGTAAAAGTAATAATTAATATTTCTATTAATACATTTGAATTTAATGAAAATTTAAAACAAGATAAAACTGTTTTAAAAATTTTATACATTTGAAAACCTTTGTACCAAGGAAGGTAAAAAGCAAATTTGCATAGCTCAGTGTCTGAAAATCCCATCTTTAAAGTAAATAACCGCACTATTAGGCTATCCAAAATATGGAAGAGAAAGTCTGTTACTTCAAAGGAGAGAAATAGTAGATCAATAACCAATAAAATATTATAGCTTATGATGATTTTTGGTGGATATTTAATGTCAAAACTCCCTTTCCTCTCTCACAGAAATGTTACTTACTTTATATATACAAAACTGCATTATGGAACTAGTTTGCAATATTAGAAATAAAATGACATTAAAAGCCAGTGGGACTGAATGTTGATTGGGGTTTTTGTCCTTTTTTTAATGATTTCTACCCTAGAAAGATGTCTATCTATCCTTTGTAAAATATTTCAACTTTATTCCTATTTTTAGGGGAGAAAAAAAAGAAAGTATTCTTTGCTCTGTATTTATATACATTCATAATACAGCTTTTTCTAACAGGTTTACTGTTAGGTATACACAATCTGTCTTGTACTTTGGAGGAATATAAACATCTGGAAGACTCAAAAAACCATGCCTCAGTCTGGAGAAGACAGCATCAAATGCCCTAATATATGAATACTATGTATTGTTCTTAGTGGTTTTGGGTGACTGTGTGCAGCTTCTACAAAGATATTAACCTTTTATAACACATCTGCTGGAATAGTCCATGGAAAACCAAAGCCCTGGGCTGCATTTCCCATCCCGCCCGCAGGGGGCGCTGTGGCGCAGGCTCGGGGAGCACGTGGGGATGGCGGATTGAAGACACGGAGACACGAAGGGAGGGAAGAGAGGCTTTGCTTCACAAACCCCTGGGGCAGTCGGGCCTTGTGATAGATGTAATGTATAAATTTGTGTATAAAATATTGTATTAAAGTTTGGACTATCAAAAGCTACTCGGGGGCGTCTCCGGGATTCCAAGGCCCGTTGTGCAGCTGTGAAACCACAAAATTTGCAATAGAAACGACAAGGCTGGACTGGAGATGGCCCCTTCATCCAGGATGGATTTCCACTTCACGGCTACTCAAGACCTGATATCAATCTTGGTGGAGGATCCGGAGGATGATCAAATTAGCACCCCAAAGGAAGAGTCTGGGAAGACTCTTGATACTTCTTTCATACTTACGGGGAAACCCTTTCAAAACCTTACTTGGGAATAAAGAAATGCATGAATATTCGGACTTTGCATAGACTTAGCCTCCTTTAGCCTCCGGACATAAAAACTATATAAAAGCTGTACGCTGTGACCCAGCATTTGTGGGCAAAGTTGGATGGCGCCCTTGCTGCTGTCACCCTATCCACCCAGCATTCAATCGATGTTGTATGATTTTATTGTTGCTTTTTAAACTGATCTTGGAAAATTGCTAAATAAATTATTTTATTTTCGATTGGCTTCTAATAATTTATAACAGGCCGGGTGCACCAGCAGGACTCTCGGAAGCAGCAAGCTGGGCAGGAGCAGGAGCAAGCTGGGACAGCGAGACATCTCAGCAGGCAGGAAATGTGGGGCTACAGTACAGCGAAAACCTCGGAGCAGTGTCAAAGAAGGGACGGGGCAGCGGTGGCCCAGCTCCCCCCAAGGCAGGGAGAGGTGAGCTCAGGATCCTGGGCACACAGGCAGGTGGTGATAGGTCCCTCCCTTAGTGAGGGAGGTGATAATAAGGCCCCAGTTCAGTGGCTGCTCTTATCATCAGAGGCTCACCCTATGGCAGAAGCAGCAGCTCTGGGCTCTGCCACCAGCAGCAAATTCTCTTCTCCAAGCAGCGGCTCTGACTGTGACTGTCCTCCTCTGAAGCCCAGAGAGAGAGAAAGGCAGCAGCTGCCCCAGCCCCCTCTTTTATCAGCCCAATTCTCATGGTATCTCTGCCCCTCAGAGAGAAACTCCCAGATAAGAGAAATGCAACCAGATGCCCTCCTCCCCTGAGCTTTGTCACATCTTTTGGGTTTTTTTAAGTACTCAGTCATTAGTGTTTCCTAGCAATTTATGGGAAAAAGAAACTCTGTAAGTAAAAAAGGAACAAAAGGAAAGAAACCTGACCCCGAACACCATCAGCAGAAAGTACCATTATATACCTGGTATTACACAGTAACCTCCAGTTATGACAATAAATGCTAAAATTTCCCCCCAATCCTGATAAGTCAATCCTTCATTGTAGTAGTTTAAGATTAAAGTCTCTTTGCAGCTAATCTTTAGCATCTGTAAGAAACATGCACTTTTGTTTTGTAAATTCCCTTTCTTTTTTACCAATCTCCATTTTTGGAGATTTGCAGTGGTGCAGAATGGAAGCACTGTCTGAGTATCTTACACTGGGCCTCAAATTCCACCAGCAACAACCAGTCTGGAAAAAACTTGAAAAATAAACTCCAAAAGCTAAAATACAAATTGGACAAGAGGAGCCACTGGTGTTTGAATCATCTCTAAACCAGCCTTGTTATTTTGGGTACTGTTTTCTAGCTGTTGACTGGCTAAGATGACATTAAGTGGTAGCAGCAGGAACCAGCAGCATGGCCACAGCAGTGCTTCATGAGACAATGATGGTGCTGTGCAACATCAACAGCAAATCAGACAGATCTGTGGTGCAAGACATACAACTACAGACAGAACAATCCTAAAATGGCTAGCTTGGGAAACAGTAGATAAAGATTAGAAGCTGTTTTCCATTACATAATATATAACTGTGGAAGAGCCTACACTGACAGACATCTGAACCATATCAGTCAAGTCAGCTGGACACTAGGCCATTGAGATGAACTATGTTTTAACTATGGTAAAGCAGTTGAGTATTTGGAGGAAATTACTGAAGAACTGGTTCAGTTTTCTGTTTCTTATGAACTGAGATTAGTTATATGAAAAAACAAACAAAACAAAAACCCAACCCCCCCCAAAAACATGAGAAAGTCTCTAAAATCAAGAACTTCTTTAAACATAAAGAGAGGAGGATGATATAGATGCATAGGTTGCTTTGTCCACTTATTCTTTTTCACTACTAGAGTAATTATTGTAGTTGCTGTACAATACAGTTTGTGTCCCTGTCTCGGCTGTAGTATCCTCAAATGCAGTACAGGTTCCTGCCTCAACCACAGTCCTCTGAGGGTGCTGAATTGTGTCCCAAAAGGCACTGTGGCCGGGCCACAGTGAGAAGCTGCTGATTTTCATTGCAATTGGCAAGGTACCTTTCTATCAGAAAATGCATCTGTTTGCCAGGGTTGATCACCTGTTCAGATGCAAAGTCACAGGAAAAGTAGAGCCTTTCACTTTTTGTCCCATATTTAAATAGTTTTGGATTCTTCATAGTTTAGCATAATAGAGGTAAATTCAATCTTAGAGAATAAGAATGGGAAAGTATTCTCCATTTAAACAAACTCTATGAAGTAGAGACAAAAGAAATATGCATTTTAAAGTCTCTCAAATCATAGAGGTTCAGCAAAATCTTTTTAAAGAAAAACACCTTCTAATCAAATAGAAAAATTCCCTAACCATTGAAGAAGTCATAATATAAAGACTCATTTTAAGTTAGTAAACAAACAGTAAAACTCCATGAATGTTTATATCTATCATCCATGGTGTGACACATTTATTTCATTTGTATTCATCAACACACAATCATCAAGCCAGATTTTGCCTGTTTGAGAAGAACAGATTACAGCAAACCATACCTAGCCATATTTAACCATAATTTAACACAACACATTGTCCTTAAATGCCCTGAGAGAGTTCAGTCCTCAACCATCCCATTGCTACTGTTGCCTTGGCTACAAGAACTGCTTTGAATCAATCTGTTAATTAAGGATTTGAACTTGGAAGACTCTTTCCATTCTGGCTTCAATCCAGAAAAACACTTAATGCACCTGAGCTCTTTAAGCACTAAAATGATTTCAGTAAAGTATGATGATTTATGACCTTAGAATTCAATTGCACGCCTAAATCTTGCTGGATTACAGCCAGAACAAGAAGAACAAGATTACGGCAAGAACAGACTCCAATCAAGAATTAGAATTATGAAGTGTTACGTGGGGTTGTTGGTTGGAGACAGACAAATGACACAGTTCACCCAGAGTCATCGACAAACAGCCTTATTGTTCGCAACTTCTTTTTATAGGGGGTTTGAATTTTCTGGGCTTAGACAGCCAGTTGGTTGAGATCTCTGCACCGCCCAGATCTCTGGCCAGTGATGTATCTGCATTCAGGGTTGAACAGAGTTGGCTAAGGTCCCTGTTTGAGTTAAAATCTATCCTATCAATGCTCACCCAGGGACTTGATTGTCAAACTGGGATAGCCAAACTGGGTTTCTTATTTATGTCCAAATTTATCTGCCAGCTACAGACCAGCTGTGCTGTGACAATGAAAGTATGTAGAATAATGTGATACTTTTTTACTAAATTTTTGTAACAGAAAAAAAAGCATAAAGTGTTTGCTTCTTAATTTACAGAATATTTTTACCTGATTAAAAACTTTAATACATGACTGTTCATCTAATGCATAAAATCAGCTTTATGTGGTCCAACACCATATGATGTAAATAAACTAAGTTAACCATATATGTTATTGCCCCATGACCCATATAAAAGCACACGGCATTAACAGGAACACACACTGGCTGGGTTCTGCAGAGTAAATTTGCAGTCTTCAGATTCACAGTATTTAAAGGACTACTGAGTTTACCAACAAATTTTATAAATTAAAAGACTCATTACATATTCTCTGCAGATTTTAATGTGAAACAGAACCTTTCTCCAGTACCCTTGTCTTCAGATTGTTTGATCCTTAGCCTTTATAGCTGAAGCTGAACAAAAATTATCCATTGTAATCAATGTAAGAGATCAAGTGTAATTATGGGGGGTTTTTTTCCTAAACAGAATTACAGTGTAACTATGGCAACGGGGAAAGAAAAAACCTCACAGTAGTAGAGAACTATAACTAGAAGCTCTTAGATCACTCTGCAGAAGAGCAACCAGGTTGGATTCCAGATTGCTCATACTCCCCATTTCTTTGAACCCAGGTCTGATGTCACCTCTTCATTTCCCAGGAGACATAGCCTCACTCTGCCCAGGGGCTCCCACTGGTACAAAAGATAATGAGTAACCAGCTGGAAGAGGTCGGGGCACTACTGGGAATGAAGCTCTGGTATGTCACCTGCTGAATTTTCAACTATGAACAGTCAATCCACAGGGAATAGGCCTTGCTTCCCACCTAGGGTAGAGTATTAGGATATAAAGATGTAGTGTTCAGGCCCCTGGGTTTTCTTCTCGGTTGAGCTGGACACATATTCTAAAAGCAGAGTCATTGAAAGAAGGAATTAGGATTTCATCACATTTGTCACACCAACACAGAAAAATCCCCTTACCACAGTCCATGCTCATAGCCAAATGAAGAATATCCACTGCCCAGCCCCTTTTGTTCCTCACATCTTTAAATAATGACTGAATTGGCCAGATGAGATTTTTGAGTCCAATTATACTCTGCCTTGAACCATGAACTTTGAACCTTGACTTTTCTGAAAGGGTTACTGTTCTGCTTGAAAGCATTCCCAATGAAGTGGCACAAGTGAAAGTGCTCTGTAGCCCTCACAACAGCAAAAATTCATACCTGGGTACCAGAGACTTTGAGAGTCTATTCTGAACATCTAGCCTTTACCTATACAATGGAGATAGTAATGTTTTCCTAGTGAGGAGGGATGCTATGTGTATTTGGAATACAATCCAAGGTCTCTCTCTCCCCAGCTACCTCATCTTGTACAAGGTGGTCACCTTTGTTATTACAGATGGCTGTAACCATCTGTAGAAGTTTCGGGTCTCCTTAGCAATATGGTCATTAATGCAAGCTGTACAATCACACGATTCACATATAAAGAAGGCCAGCATGGAGTTGTGAATGCTTCACATTGTGGCATCACAGCATTCTGCCATGTGTGATCCATTGCTGCTACTTGTATTGCCTTAAACATCCAATTTTCTTAATGTAAATAAAAAAATAAATATAGTCTTACAGATCTTAAAAGTTTTCAGATCTTAAAAGATCTGAAGCATGTGATCATCCTCTCATATTAACAGAGATTTACACTGTATATACTTAAAGAGGATTATTCTTAAAAGTTTGGCTTATTCGCTGCTATGATACAGTGTCTTCAAGCACTTTTTTGAGCAGGTGAAACATAATTGCATGATTCTTGTACACCTCTTTAAGGAGTGGGGAAATAAATTTCATTGTTGTGCAATTGCTTAGGATTTATAACTACCAAGAAGAGAATCAATACTGGTCACACAGTAGTTACTGAGAACTATTTTTAGGTAATACTTCTTTGTTTAAACACACTGGGCTGAAGTTTTAAACCTTTTGTTTTGGTTTCACTGTCAGGGAGAGATGACTATATTTACCAAGGGAGGTTGTGGCAGGTGAAAATGGGTGAAACCTTCCATGTTTTTTCCACATGTTAACTTCTATATGTAGAACCTGTGTCTTCTTTTAGTACACAATAGCTCTTTTTTTGGTTTAGGAAATTATTATTGGGGAATTTGGGGCGGAGAAAAGTCATCATTTCTAGTATGGTATAAGCCTGCCACTACATTTCTGTGAAGGACAATCACCTTGCTGGAGTGAAACACTGGGGTAAGTACTGAAGCATTTTCAGATTCATATTATCCTACATTTCTGTGACCTTCTTTTACATCTGTATTGTTTCATAGTGCTGCTTTTGGACACACGTTCTTTGTAAACTATCTTGGAATTAAAATCCAACACTCAAATCCTTCCCCACCATTGTCCCTCCATCAAAACAAACAAACAAACAAACAAACAAACAAACAAACAAACAAACAACAAAATCCACAACCCTAACAAAACCAACCTGCAAAGTGTTCAGTATTTCAAATGAGAACAAGCATAGAGGGGACATAAAAGATCAGTCCTCTTTAACTATTTGTGCTCTACAGTCAACTCCTAAATTCTACTTCTTGTATGCCAAATATTTGTCTTCAGAATTCCTAGCTGTCCAATCAAACCCTTCTGGAAAGGGAATCAAGGAGATACTGTACGTATTTTTAGCACATGCTTCATAACTTGACTAAACCATCAGTGGTAACTGAGGTGATGAAAAAACAAGTACATATTAATGTCTTGATATGGAGCTCTTGAAACTCCTTGAAAATTGAAGCCTTGGATCAGGTTCAGACAAAGGAAAATACAAAACATGAACAGCATTTCCCTTCTGCTGGAAGCCTTGAAGTCCACACTGCAGTGTACAGCCTACACATTATCATCTTAGTCTTGTAAAAGTTCTCCAGGGAAGAAAAAGTAGATGGCTAATGCATGCACACAAACACTGATAAAAAGCAGTTGATGGTCTTGGAGTAAAATAGGTAACCCTTACTTTCTCAAAGACAAGGTGACTGTGCTCTTCTCTAGTACTAGCAAGAAAAAAAAACCCTGATGTTTTGCAAAGCAAATTTTCAGGGTTAACTTCACAGAATTGAGAAACACAGAAAGACCTGTCACTTTTTTTGCAGAATGCCATCTAAACTGCTACGTTTACTTTACCAACAGTCCACCTAAAAACATCTACAAACAGTGACCACATGCAGTTCTGGTTAATATCAACCCCCACTGACTTAAGAAACGAACACCTCAGCAAGCAGTTTGCCAGGATTAACAATTTAGCGTTATTGTGGCTGATTACATGCTCCAACCTTTTCTGCCTTCAGCTATGCATGTCACACCCTCCTACCTTCACACATAACACTGAAAGCTCCTTGTGTTGAGCTCTTGCACCACCTATGCCAGCATCTGTGCCAAGCTGCCCCTCTTCAGCACCACCACACTTACCACAAGGTAGCTGAATTGTGGGGAAAACAGAGGTCAGCAATGAAGGGAACTCAGTCCCGCTTACAGCTAACCTCCAGAATTGGTGTCCCTTATGTCTCCTTCCCAGGATGGGCAGGAAAAACGCCTCAAGGGAGCATGGCACTGGGTGGGAGAAGCCGGCAGGACACTGAGTGCGCTCCCCACTCGCTGCCACCCGTACGGCTGCACAGACCCCAGGTTCACTGGAATTGGGTATGGGTGGCAGGGAGGGCAGCGGGGCAAAGGTGGCACCTCCTTCATCTCTCTGGGAATGCCAGCCTCGGCTTCTTGCTCTCACCACCAGTACAGGCAGTGCCAGCAGCCCCTGCCACACTCATCTGTCTGGGCAGCTTTTATCCAGCACCAATCCTTGCTTTGAATTTTGGACAGGTAATTCACATTTCACCCTTGAACTCCAGGACCAGAAGTTGGCAGTTCTTTTGCATAGGAAGGAAAGCAGGTAGCTCAAGTGTTTTAGAGTGCAGATTACAGACGTCCCATGCAGGATTCAAGGCTGGAAAGGGCCATTCTTTCCTGGCCACTTTAATGTAGCAGCAATCCTTGTCTGTACCTCTCACCTGCCTTGGCATGCCTTGGCAACCCCAACAGTTTCCTTGCCTTGCTCTGTTAACCCTCTTTAGCTTTGCATTCCCTTGCAAGCCCATGCCCCACCTTGGACCTGCCTACTGGCTTTCCTCCAGGGCCTTGCCTTGCCTAGCTCTTCCTGAGCCTGGCCTACCCATCACTGGGCTTACCTTCCTGTGCCTAGCCTTGCCTAGAACTTCAGGGCTTTCTCTTGCCTACCACTCCATTTGCTTTCCCTTCACTTCCCTCGCTTTGCCTACCTCTTCTTGACTTGCCCACATTGCCTTGCCTGCATAGAAGGCAAGGCAGAGAGAGGTAGGCAAGGCAAAGCAAAGCAAGAGAGCTGTGGATAGGGCAAGGCAAGGCAAATGTAGACAAAGCAAAGCAAGGGTAGGCTAGGAAAAACTGGGCACAGTACTGAAATCAAGGCAAGGCCAAGTGACTCGGAGTGCCTTTCCTTGGGAAGTAAAGGACATAGTGCCACTGTTAGTGGAGCAGATGTGAAGGTACCATGAGGAAGTATAGTCCAGCAAGACATTTCTGTCCTGGCCCCCTCTGTGTAGGAAAAATTGTTGGATATATCCAGTACTGGAGGTGGATCAGTCCCTGTATGTTTTATATTTTGGAGGAGCAGATGTCATTTCTTTTGAGATGGGTTTCTAGTTCCTTTCTTTGGCAAAAAAAAAAAAAAAAAAAAAAAAAAAAAAAAAAAAATCAAGTTTAGATGCACACTTTTGGATGATCTAAATGAAATTAAAGGCTTTTACCAATATGCAATTCTCTGAGTTAGAACTGTTGAACTGACAGCGGGAATGCAGACACCAGGCTATTGAGCTTTTTGTCCTGGTAGCTTTAGTGTGTGAGCAGTCCTTGGTGCTATTCCATTTGGATCCTGACTCTGTGAGACTGAAGACTTAGGATGGTACTTAGAGCTGAGAAGGAAAGTACGGATAGCAGGGTGTGTGCTGGGAGTCCGGTATGTGCAGTTAAAGTTGTAAACAACAAGATCTTTCCCATCTGGCACTCTTGTGAGCTGTTTTTAGCAGATGTTTTCAAGTTTGTGGCTGGACTCTGCAAGAGTGAAAAGATCTGTTAGGGCGAAGGAGTTCGTGTTGCTCTTTGAGTGTGGTGCAAAGAAGAGTTTTCTCTTGAAAGGGAAAGATCAGTGAAATCGTTTTGTCCTGACACAGTTGATTTGAGAGCAGGGACGTTTCTCACTTCGCTTGGTCTCGGGGGTGGTTTCGAGCTGGGCTTGGTGCGTTTCCTTCTTTTGCAAATCGACAGTGCCATCGTGTGGTTGTTTTGATGAGCGCTGACAGTGCCCAGGTAAAGGCAAGCCCTTTTCTGGCCCGGCCCCATTCGTGTGGAAGCAATTCGTGGAAGAGCTCCGCCATGCATCCTGGCTCTTGGAGATTGACAGAATGTGATCCTGTATGTAGCACAGAAGGAAGAGGAATAATTTCATTATTGTCTGCGTAGCTTATAGGCTGCAAAAGAAAAGGCAATTTCAGCACAGCCTGTTTCTTGTAGAACTTTTTCTGTCTGATCAGCTGCTCAACATATAATGTGCATCCACTGAACTGCATCAAACTCCCTGGAGATATGCTTTTTCCCTCAAGCTCCATGTACCATCCTGCCTTCTCACTCTTGCAGATCCCACACTGGGATCCAGCAGCTGCCCGCAAAGAAAAAGTCCTTCAACAAAAAGCCAGCACTCGCCTTTAAAGTCTCTTTGCAGTCTGTTAACTAGATGAAACATGCTTGTGATTTGCACTTTCCTTCTCAACTATATATAGCATAATTACATTCTCTCAAGCTGGTCAGAGTCCATGGCTAAAGAGAAGCACTTCCAGCTGTAGTTTACACTGAGAGATGTGAAAGAATTTGCTGACCTTCCCTTTTTCTTGTGTAATCTGATATTTACAGAGTAATCCCTTTTGCACCCCTTCAGTGTCACCAAGTCCAAGCAGCTAGAGCTAACACAGACAGAAGTGTCAGGACAGAAAACCCTCTTCAACTATCCCCTTCTTTTGCAGCACTTAAATTCCCTGCAATGCACTGTGGCTTGATAATCTTTCTGAGATGAATTACTTTGTACACTCTTGCAGCTCAGTTGACAATGCCCAGCAGCTGCTTCCATAGCAAAAAGCTGTAGAAATAAAAGCCAGTGCTGGGCTGCATCTTCCCCTTGCCGCACGTAAGCCACGTCAAAATCACTGGTGCAGTCTGTACCTTGTTTCTTCCCTGCATCTACTATTGTCTTCTCTGGATCTCAGGGCCCAACCATAAGGACAATAGTTTTCACACAGAGCTGGAAGAGTAACAGGTAACAGTACAGGCTGTCTTTGAACTTCCTCCTTCCAACAGATAACATGAATTTGGGAGGCAGGAGAGTGGCAGCCATGCTCCTCTTGTAGTCTGAACTCTGTGCACAGAAGCCGGGTGCTCTGTGGCTTTGTTCTTCACCTTCTGTTAACCTGCTGTACTTTCATTCTCCCAGAAGCAAATCATCGTCTACTTCCCAAGCAGAACACTGTGCAGGCAGTGAAGCACTCAAGTGCACTGCTTCTGCTGAAACACTCCTAGACCATGCACATTCCTTCTCAATGCTATGTACCACATAATCTGCCTCTCCTGACCTCTGAATCTTACTGGAAAGCTTTTTGACTATGTCTTGCACAGAAGAAGTGTGCCAGGACAGCAGACTTGCCCTGAGTGCGCCCCCGCAACTTGTGGAAACTTGTATTTGCACCACATTCACGGGGGAAGTCCTTCTTCCTTTACAACCTGCAAAGTGCCACCAGATCACTGGGCTCTCTGCACGGTCCTTCTCAGTTTGAAGTACCAGCATGCACATTACAGCCCTGCAAGGACTAAAGATCCTGGTACAAGTCTCACACAGAAAAATGTGCAACATCAAAAACATATTCTTCATTACCCGTCCTCACAGCTCAGATTGTGCTGTCTTTAAAGTGTTGGACACAGAAAGACTAATCCAGCAAGTGCCTCTCTCCTGACACATTTTGCTGAGTGAGTACTAGATAGACAGTTTGGACTCTCCGAAAGCAAAAGAGTGTCATTGTACCTTGAACTAAAGACAAATTATGCAGAGCACACAGTGCAGCAGAGACACTAAAATGTGGCAAAGCTCAATGCCATTGCTGAGCTTCAGTTCTGTGCACATCACAGAAGGCAAAGAATGAAGCTGCAGAGCACCTCATTTTTGTGCACAGAGTACCAAATTGCAAAAATCCATCAAGAACTCAGTCACAATCAGAATCAGCTGAGATATGACTGTTGCTTGGAAAAGTAGCACACAGATGTGGGACTTCATCACAAAACCTGGAGATAAGCACTTTCTTACACCTTCAGTGTTGCAGACTATGCAGCTATACATTACCCAGAAGCACATGTCGAAACAGAAGGTGTTCTTAATGTTCTTCTACAAGCAGCCTTGAAACTGTGCACAACACATGGTGGCTCTGCACTCTCCTTCTCAGCTAAATGTGCCATCACATTTTTCACTCTCACAACTCTGTTGCCAACTTTCAGCAGCTGCTCCCATAGCAAAAGGTTGTATAAGTAAACGCCAGTGCTGGGCTGTACCTTCACGTTGCCACATGTAAGCCACATCAAACTCACTGCTGCACTCCATACTACCTTTCTCTGCTGCATCTATCCTAGTGTTCTCTGGATCTCAGAGCCTAAAGGGAAAAGCAATAGTTTCCACAGGGAGCTGGAAGAAGAATAGGTTAATTGATTAACTTCCTCCATGCAGCTGCTAATATGAATTGAGGAGGCTGGCAAGTGACAGCCACGGTCCTCTTGCTGACTGAATTCTTCACCTTCTGTGAGCTGTACAGAACTGAAGTTCAGCAATGGCATCCAGCTTTGCCACTTTTCAGTGTCTGTGCTGCATGCACGCACTGTGACATCTATCTGGATCTTTAGTCCTTGCAAGCCTGTAATGTGCATGCTGGTACTTCAAGCTGAGAAGGACCGTGCAGAGAGCACGGCAGTCTGACTGCACTTTGCAGATTGTATAGGAAAGACTCCCCCTCGAATGTGTGCAAATACAAGGTTTCACAAGTTGTAGGGGCACACTCAGGGCAAGTCTGCTGTCCTGACACAGTTTCTTCATGTGAGATGTAGTCAAAAATCTTACCGGTAAGACTCAGAGGCCAAGAGTGGCAGAATACAGGGCTATGTAGCACGGAGAAGGTAAGTGCACGGCCTGAGCATCTTTTGGCAGGAGCAGTGAGCTGGAGCACTTTGCTGACAGCACAATGGTCTGCACGAGAAGTAGACAATGATGTGCCTCCAGGAGAAAGAAAATGCAACATGTGACAAACAGCAAAGAACAAAGCCGCAGAGCACCAGGCTTGTGCGCACAGTTTGGACTGCAAGACGAACATGGTAGCCACTTGTCTGCTTGCCAAATTCACATTAGCAGTCAAGTGGCGGTGCGTGAGATAAGTCCAAGGATTGTTTTCATGTTTAGTTAATTACAGTTTAATATGTTTATTGTAAAATGGTTCATTCCTTGTACTCCCCTCCTGCTCCCTCTTTGGTTTGTTCCTAAGTTGTTTACCCCAAGACAGTTATATGTCAATCTTCAGTTCTATAACCACCTAGCCCTGCCAGTCACCCTGGGGTCCCACCCTGCGCCTAGAAACTTCTAGGCAGGCCCCTAGGTGATTGGTTGGGACCAAAGGCTCCCCTCCCCTTATTCTTCCCATTGGTTGTTATGTTGATTGATGGCCCCTGAACCACTCCTAAGACTGTCCCCATTGGTCCCATGTTCTGCCCTCCCCTGTGATCCTCCCCCGGTTAAAAGATCCTGCACTCGGGTGCTCAGGGTCTCTTCGGAGCCCCGATCCCGAGGTAATAAACCCTCAGTTGATCAGCTCTCAAGAGTCCCGTGTCTCGTCCTTGCCTGCGCCATAACGGTGGTTCTGTTTCTTTGGTTACAAGATCCCGAGTGTTGTGGTGGTGCCAGGGCTGGCCGGAGCTGGCAACACTTGGGTGCACCGCCGCACAGTCATATAGAAGAAGTTCACCAGCAACTTACTTGTGCTGCTACCTGTTCTTCTGATATCAGAAACCTGGAGGACTGTGTTTTGTTTCCCACTGAAAAGGGCCACAGGTCATGCCCTTAGGCCTGTGGCCTAGAGTGGGCTTTTGCCTCTTAAAATTGCAAACAGCACAGAATTTCTCTGAAGCCAAAGTTACCAAAACCAAGGGCTCCAGTTTCCCTTTGAGGGCCAAACACCTCCTCCAAACTGACATCAGGAATCTGGGAGAGTGAGTTTTGTTTCCTATGGAAAAGGGCCTCTGTTCAAGTCCAGGGGCCTCTGACCAGGAGTGGGATTCTGACACTTGAAATTAAAATGGCAGAGGATTTCTCCCAGACCAAACCTGCCAAAACTGACAACTCCGTCTTGTAGAGATTTCTGGAAGTCTGCCTAAAGGTCGCTCATGAGCCTGCAGATTTTCTGGCGAAAGCTCCCTCAGCACCTCTTCCCCTCACCAGGCTTGTACTCCACATCCTTCCCCAGATCCCTTGTACCTTCTCTGCACCACGCTCCAGCCCCTCCACTGCTTTCTGCTTCCCAGTGGCAAGGACTGTTCCCTCTGCAAACCAGAGCATTTAGCGGTTTAGAGCTCTGACATGGCAAAGCAGCAAAGAGCCAGCAAGGCTTTTGCTGCTGCAAATATGGATAACACAAATTCTAGCAGAATATCATCCACTGTTGGAGAAGGTTGTAAAAGGATGTAGAGCACAAAGCCAGTGAGGGGAGGCGCTGAGGGAGCTTTAGCCAGAAAATCTGGAGACTATGGCAGATTTAGAAGGCCGTCAAGGCTGCCAGTACAGAACAGCAGACTGTGACATCAGCAGTGGCCACAGACTCCATGGATGGCAACCTAAGTGAGCACAATGCACTGTGACCTCACATCTCTCACGGCTTCTGTTTGGGCACGGGCAGAGCCTGGCTCAGACTCGCTCGCGTTTGGACTCCTGGCACGCGTGTCTTGGAGGACTGGAAGCCCGCGAGGTCATTGGGAGCTGCTGCCAGCAACTCTCAATTCTCGTTCACGAGACTTTTCTTGTTTCCTTAGCCCTGCCGGGTTCAGGAAGCCAAGTACTGTGTGTGGTGCTTGCAGCAGCACAGGTGAGCGGTGCAGGAAACGTGACTACAGGGTGACCCTGGGGTGGGCGATGGCGTTTGGGCAGCTGTGAGTGTGTCCTTCTGGAGAGGCCTGGGCATTTCTTCTAGCCACCCACCTCCCCAGCACAGCAAGTGACCTTTTGGCAGCGTGTCACGCCAGCCAGAGGGAGCGGCCGCTGTCCCCGGCTCTGCTGCGACACGCCAACATGGCCACGGAGAGAGAGTGGAACTGCCCCATCTGCCGGGACATCCCAGGTGAAATCGCTTCTGTAACACCCTGTGCGCACCGGTTCTGCCTGGGCTGCATTGTGCGCTGGGCCAAGAGGAACCCGTCCTGTCCCCTGTGCAGGCAGGCCATCCACAGCATCGTCTACTCCGTGCGCTCGGACGATGACTTTCTGGAGATGGTTGTCCCAAGCCCCCCGGACTCACCGGCTGCTGGCCAGCAGGATGAGCAGGGGGCTGCGGAGCCTGCCATGCCCAGTGCTTACGTAGCTGGCTACCCAGCTGAGCTCTGGGCAGCCTTTTTCCAGGAGTGCCCAGAAATCCTGGAGCCCCTGGTGCCCTGGCTGAACCAGGAGCTGTCGGAGCTGCTCGGGACCGGCTGGTGGGAGTTGGCTCTGGCACAGAGCGCCGTGGTGGCCAATTTGTGCCGCCACGGGCTGAGCGAGGGGCCCTTGGTGCGGGAGCTGCAGCCCGCGCTGCAGGAGCAGACGGCGGCCTTTGTGCGTCGCCTCATCGACATCGCCGCTGACAGGTGCAGCGATGAGATCCTGCGGCAGATGGACCTCCTGAACCCCCGTGCTGAGGAGGAGCAGGAGGAGGGGGATGAGGAGCAGGAGGAATGGGATGAGGAGCAGGAGCAGCAGGATGACCGGGAGGAGCGGGAGGAGCAGCAGGAGGAGCAGGATGGTCCGACAGCCATCCCTGGCGCCTCTGCCTCCCGCCAGGGCACTCCCGGCCCCATCGCGGCCTCCTCCCGCAGCCCTGCCGTCTCCCATGTGGAAGCTGAGGCTGGAAGGTCGGCAGGCCCCCTCCGCGGGGGCCCCGGGCGCTCTCCATGGGTCCCCGCAGGGCGGGAGCAGCGCCAGGAGGAGCCCGGCCGGGCCGCAGCAGTCGCGGGCCCCTCTGCCCGGGGCTGCAGCCGCAGCGCTCCCGCTCCCGGCCGGGACACGGAGGGCTCGCCCCAGGGGCCCCGGCGCCCCGCCAAGAGGAGCAGGAGCGCCTCTGGCCCTCAGGACTCTCCCCAGCCCCCAAAGAGGCCGTCCCGCCGCCGGCGGCACAACCCCAGAGCCCTTAGCTGTAGAAGGAAATAAATAAATGTTTGTTTGTTTCTTTGACACGGGCTCTGAGGGTTGCTTTCCCCCGCGTCTCCTGGCCCTTCCCCTCTCTCCTCACACCCCACTGTGGGTGGCCACTGCTGCTTTTGGCCTTTTGGGCCTTTGGGCCTTTGGGCCTTTGGGCAGGGCCGGGGCCTCGGGAGCCGCCAGGCCGGATCCCGGCCCTTCTCCTGCAGAAATCCCGCTGCCCTGCGGGCGGGGCGGGCAGCAGGGACAGCCGGGCCATCGGCAGGGACGGGCTCAGCTCACCCAGCGCTCCTCCCTGTCCACCCGCCCTCACCTTCTGCTCCGCTCCCTCCACGGCAGCCTGGGCAGCCTCGCTCCTGGGAAGGCTGTCAGGGAGCACAGAAATGAGTGGGGACATCCGAGCTGGAGACAGGACTGGGAGTAACAGGATTCCAGGGAAAGAGCAGGGGGAAGGGGAGAGGGGCTGAATGGGACTGCTGGCAGTGCAAAGATCCAGAACATGAGGAGGTGCCCGAGGTACTCAGCCCTTCCCTTCTGGAGAGCACTGGCCAGACCAAGGAGGGGATCCCTTCAGGAGGAGCCTTGCAGAAGCAGGGGAGCAGGTGTAAGATATCGGATGCAGGTATGTCACAAGGTATTCCACTGGTTTGGAGCACCCACTGGTGTCCTGCCAGACCTGGAAAGGAATGTTGTCTCCAAGATGCATTAGGCTGGGGGCATGTGGCTACTTTCACATGCCTCTTTGATGCCTCTATATTGAGTCAGAAAATGGCTTGGACACCTCATGGGTGGTTTAGCACCTGATGTGACAAGGTGGTAAAAGGTCTCAGACAAGTGCTCAGGGAATACCTGGTCACCAGCACTGAGATCAGGAAGGAATTTTATCCTGGGACATATTGATATAAACCTGGGGTTATTTTAGCTTCCTCTGCTGGACTGAGACTGACCACTGCTTAGGCTTCTTCCATTTCTTGGGGCTGGGTTTCTGTCCACTGCTCATGCCCCATGAAGATGGCCTCTCATGCCCTGCAGCTTGGGAGAGAATGGCTTTTTTTTCCCCATGGTGGATAATCATGTGTCCTCAGGTGGTTTTTTTTTACCTTCCTCTGCAGCACTGAGCAATGGCCTGTTGTCAGGGCTCCTTTGGGCCATTTTGGCCAGGTACTTCTGTTCATCCTCTACAAAGTGTCCTTTGTGGCTCACATCTTTGGGGAAGAAGCTTCCGAGACTTCTGGGTGTGCCCCAAACGTGGCCATACCAGTCTACTCTGCCCATCTTTCCTATCTCTCAACAGTGTTCTAAATCAGTCCAGATCAATAGCAAGGGCTAGCAAGGGATGGCCAGGGATGCTGCTGTGCAGGGTTTAGAAAGGACTCTGTGGCAGCTCCCCAGGGCCCCCTCAGCAAGTTCTGCCACTTGGCACCAGAGCAGTCTTCTGTGCATATGCTTGGGTCTCTAAGGGCATTATTCCCCATGGGGATGAGGCACCAGAGGAAGGCCATCACCAGTGCCAGCACTCTCTCTGTCTTCTGGTCCATAAATAATTCCTTGTAGACTGTGTTTCCCAGAGAAAGGGGAACCAAGTAATTCCTATTCCTGCCTTTGTGGATTTATCGGTGCTTTTTGGCTCTACCGTTGTAGGTCCCTGGCTGAACCTCTCTGACTCCTGGGCTCCACATCTGATGTCTACTGAAGCAAAAAGGTCTTTTCTCTATGTTTTAGTTTTTCTGTCTTTTAATTTCTGTGTGTTGCTTCTGGTGTTCCACCGGTCCTTGGTGAAACTTTTGGAAGGCTACTATGTCAAGAAATTGGAGAGCAGTACACAAGGAGAAATTTTGCCTGATAAAATTTCTTCACAGCTCTGGACTAGCAGAAGGTGCTAAATATTTGTAACTATTTCCCAGTCTAGGCACTGGCTCTGTCACTTCTTGGGAATAAGGCATGTACCTTCTGGGCAGGGGGAGAGTTGTGGATCATCTCAAGATAATGCAACCATCTGCATAAATTTGAAAAAAAGTGTTTTTTAAAATTTTGCTGGGTTTATCCAGCTTCGCTGGGTTTCCACAGGACAACAAACCCCCACACCTCTGACATTATCAAGGCTAGAAAATAAAGCCCTCAGTCTGATGCAGGATGTGCTCCTCAAATACACACTATTTAGCACCTACCTCCTCAAGCCAGCTCAGACACTCACAGGAGTTACAACTACTCATAGCAAAGTGCTATCCGTAGACACAGTACATTATTTTTAACCTTATTTTTGACACTTCCCCCATCTATTTCAGTAGGAATTTTGGCAGCTATCAAATAAAACAGAATGATTATTGATTTAGATTATTTTTTTAGAGATGACTAATAACTAACATTAGTCTGGCAGCATTTTAGCTAACAAGTCTGATTTGTTGCACTGAAAAAAACCCCAACCCTATCTAATAAGTTTTCCTTCACAGAAGAAGCAAAAAGCAAAAATAACTCTAACAGAAGCATACCAAGCATGCTGAGCTCAGTTGAAGGTAAACTTCATTACTTTCAGGACCTCATCCAGTGTATAAAATATAGCATTTAAACTGCTGATCATCATCATGCCTCCATTCTTAGCCACGACATCAATGAAGCAGCTCAGTCTTACTAGATCCTCTCCTTTCTGCCTAGGATACTGACCAACAGTAAGCTGTCACAGCAGCATCAATGAAGAACAAAAGGGTGGAAAATGGACAACCCATAAGAAGTACAGAGAGAATAATACTACACTACCTCAAGGTCCCAGATCCTCCTTCAGACTTTCCATGGAAAAAGAGTGCAAGGGTATTGTCACAACTGCAGTGGGTCATGGCTGCAATGGGTCTGTGGATGAAGCTTCTTCCTACCTGCCTTCAACCTCTTTTTACTTTACTCTTTTTACAGCACAAGCATGGGAAGCAACATTAACCAGATCAGTGGCTCACACTCTGTAATCATTTGTTGCCTACTCCCTTTCTGAGAAGAATGAGAGTGAGGTCTGTGAAGAGGACAGCAAATGCAGGTCCAACACTGCTGCAGGTGCGATCTCACTTGTTACTCAGGTAGCAAGAAAATACCTAAAAATCAGTACTGATGCTGCCAGGAAGAGGAAACAAAAAAAAAGGCACATATCCAGTTTGCAGTTTGGCACTATCAGCCTCGTGGGCCTCACTGGCTGTTTTTCCCACCTTGCTTTTGGCACCAGGCACACGGCACCGGTGCTTTGTGCCTATCGATGGTGTGCACAATTTTAGTTCCTGATCCTCTTCTTACCTCCTAAAGCATTGCAAAGACCCACTGAGCTTTCATCTGAGTTCTAGACACTTCCTGATTTCTTCCTTTTCCCACCCTGTGCTTTCACAGCTGCCCATGGATGATGGCCACTTGCCCTCAGGTGGTGCAGAAATCAGCTTCCCCCCTCCTCTCCTTGCTCTTCTGCCATAAATATGGCCAAATCAAATAGAAACGGACTATAAACAAATGTAATTTCTACCAAGTTAATTAAGTGAATTGATGTATATTTTTAAACCACCATTCTGCACAGCATGTCTTAGTTTAAGATAAATTATGGGGTGGAGGCTTAGAAATGAGCTACCAAAACTACTTTAGTTTTAACTGCTCACCTTTCACCAATAAGGAGAGATGAATGTGAGAAGGTACAAGTGAAAAAATAAGTTTACTAAAAAAGAAAATAGCGACAACCTAGATAACAGTAATAATCACAAGGTAAAAAGGTACTGAATCCTGTGGACTCCCCAGGAACAAAGAAAACAAGATGATGGAGAAGCCCCATCCCAATACAGCAGCCTCCAAAGAAGACCACACAGCCCAGGGGACAAAGACAAGATGGCAGAGAAGCACCCCTTGGCTCAGCCTTCCCCCTGCAGTGTCAGTTCCCTGGGACTGGTACTGTCTAGGGCAGCTCCCAACCTGCAGTGTCACTTCTTCTGCTTCTTTTTGTCCAGCCAGACCCAGTTGGTTTGGGCACTGCAGTTCCAAGCTGCTGCTGCTTTGTGGGGAAAGAAAACCAACTCACTGGGCACTGAAGCCCACAGCTCTGGCCCCAACAGCTCCATCTCCATGCTGCAGCTGTGTATTGTAAAATTCCCTTTGAAACAGTTTTAGACTGAAAAAAACAGCTTCTTGGAGACCTATGCCAGGCAACTTCCTTGGCATCTCAGCAAGAAACCAGAAAGAGGACTCTGTGTGCCTGTTCCCTGTCTCTAAAAGGATCCCTCGAACCTCGCCCCCACCAGAACTTACCCCTCTAGGGTAAAACTCTCTGGGTCCACTTCTGGCCCTCAGGTCTTAAAGGGACATTAATACAAACTGCATGGATTGATGTTGAGGAAAAATTATGTACAATACACATTTTTTTTTGAGTTGCCCAAAACTCAACTTTTGAGCTGAAAAAAAGAAAATACTTTAAATACCTTAGAGCACACACAAACCAAATTATATCCAAAATGGATTGTACCAGTTAAACAGATGGTTAGATCTACTCAGGGTCTTTTGAAAATGGGAAGAACCTTGGCATATGTTCAGTCCTAGGCAGAGCTCATGTGGTATGCATTTCAGCATTTCAACAATTTTGGTAACAAGCTGAAGTTACCACAAAAATATGCAAGAAGTTTCTCTCGTAATTCAGTTATTTAAATTAATTACAGCCAAAAATCAGTAGGAGTGAATTTGGAAATAAATATTTTATGCACATGACTTGACTGCACATCCACATGGATGTAAGAGCCAACATGTCTAACAATGAGAAAGTTTAGAAATTAAGGTGTGCGGTTAGTTTTTCCTCTTCAATTCTCAGTTGTCATAGGCTCAGTCTTACCTTCTCATCCAGTTCTGACACAGCTACATGTATTTTTTGCACTCATGTGATACCAGCCATTGCTCTGCTGCTCCATATTTTGTGTTGAACTATAATCAAGTAGAGGACACCTCCCCTCTAGAGGAAGACCTCATTGCACTCTTCACCTTCTCACGAGGGAAAGCAGAAGGGAGGTACTGTTTCTTCTCTCAGGAGCAGTGACAGGACTCGAGGAAATGGCATGAAGTTGTGTCAGGGAGGTATAGGTTGAATAGAAGAATGCTCTTCACAGAGTAGGTGGTTGGGCAGTGGAACAGGCTCCCCAGGGAAGTGGTCACAGCCTGACAGGGCTCAGGATGTGTCTGGACAATGCTCTCAGGCACATGATGTGACTTGGGATGGCCTGTGCAGGACCAGGAGTTGGAGTCAATAATCCTTGTGGGTCCTTTCCAACTCAGAATATTCTGATTCTGTAGTTTCACAGAGGCACTGCAAACCTTGGTGTCCCAAAATGGAGCCCATGATTTTCAGCAAGCCCATTTCACATATAAATAGATTTAAAAAAATTGTTCCTACCTATGAATATAGTGAGCACAATATGGAGATATGGAGTGTATTTTATTGCATTATGGTTGCCACTGGAATTGCCAGAAGGGTCATTCTGCACTCTGCTCTGATGTTAACAAAGTCTCTGAATGGGAAAGGACTTCCTGCATACCCTTGTACTGCTGCAGAATAGTCAAAGAAAACTGCTAGACACCACTATTGTTAAGGTACTGCATATTCAGCAGGAGGCTACAGAAATTACCAAATACATCACAGATTTCTTAGCCAACATTTTTGAAAGTCAATTGAGTTTTTAAAGCTATAGAAAGCTATAGAATAAAATAAAGTTAGCAGAAAAATTCAACATTGGTTTCATATGTAACAGAAGACTCGACTCTATAGCTTTTTACAAATTAAAGCATCTCTCTCTGGTCTGCAAATTTACCATACATTGAATTCCACAAAAGGGAACAGTACTGCCAGCATTAGGCTTAACTTGGAGGGAACTACCATGGAAGGCTTTGATCTTGCCAGGAAGAAAGTGTCTTCAGCTTCTTGAAGAAATAGGGGATAAAAATTGCCCTCAGGCACCTAAGCACTCTGAGCAGCCAGACCTAGGAATTTCAGACACTCAAGTAGGCTACAGGAAACACTCCTCTATGATGCAAATGTAACACTCGGTTTGGATGACTATCAAGATACACCCAAATCCTGTAATACATTATGTAGCTATAGTCCCTGCAGGTTGAGGAAGCACACTTAGGTTCTCCTGGAGTGTGCCAAAAGAAAATTACTTGGAATGCATTTTTATTTTATTAAAACTTATGAGGTTGACTTTTTTTTTTTTTATTTGGGGTTTTGTTTGTTTGGGTTTTTTAGTTGTTCTGTTGTTAGTTTTTAAAATATCAATTTCCATTCTTATAGAAAAGTAATTCTGGAATAAGCTTACCTCGGTTTGTTGTCCATTTTCAGGTAGTCTTGTAGCAACTAAGCAAATTAGCTATAGACAGAAGGCAGCACATACATAACCTCAGCTTTTAAAAAGTGTCTTTTTATCAGACTAATCTGGTTTAATGTACAATTTTCTTCATATACACAAACCAGTCTTCTAGATTACTTAGGTTTAACTGCTTGACAATTAGCAACGGCAATGCTAATTAGCAATGTTTATGAAAACCACAGTTGTCAATTAACACTGTACAAGCATTTTAGAAAAATGGAAGTTTATTCATCTTTCAATGGCTCAAATAGCAAATAAAAGGACAGGATAAGGCATCAGCCAAGACAAATTTTGTGTGTCCAGTGGCTTCATAACACCTCAGTTCTCAGTATACAGGTTCCAAAGCAAAGTCACAATGTTAGTGGTTAGACTCCCTGGCTAAATAGACCCAAATGAGTACACAGTAAGATGAAGACTGGCTTATATTTGCCAGTTACATGAGTAACTTTTATTCTGCACTTGGCAGTCTACTAAATGCACATACAAAATTCCTACTGATAAATATTGAACATGACAAATATAACTCCTAAGACTTGAGTCCCTAAAACATCTGTTAGCATGGAAGTTAAATATTTGTTACCTAGTTTGCTTGAGCACATTTTAAACTGTCAGTTATAGGCCTATACATGTATAAAAAGTATAACAGTTTGTGGAATTGATCTAGCCTGTCTCACCCCAGAAGAGTCAAAAACCCTCAAACATTCTGGTATATTTTCAGTTAAGATGTAGCACACTAACCATGTGCTAATATTCTTGTTGTTCTGAAGCAATTGAGGCAGTATGCTTTTTGGGGGATTTTGGATGTGCATGTTAAACATTTCTGTGTTGCAAAGCATGTTTGATTGTTTGATATCAACATTAACTAGAAAAAGTAGCTACACTGTTCCCCATTTGAAAATCAACATAGACTAAACAGTACAAAACCTGCAAAGAGCTTCAGCATAACACACCATGTTCCAATAGCTAAGTATTAGGAACACAAAAGAAATAAACCAGAATTTCCCAGACAACATCTTAACTCAAAACACATAAGCGCTACTAGATCAGCCCCACTCCACCCAATTCCAGGGAGTTAAAACCCAAGGAACATCTAGACAAAACTCTATGTGCAAAAGGGAAGTTTCAAGGTACCAGCACGTTAAATTTTAAACAACCATTCCAGGCTTAGATGTGCCATAGGCTTATGACACCAGTCTTATGTGTATTCTGACCTTTTAGTTTTAAGATACCCTATTGTCTACCAAGCTACAGATGACAGAATATGCTCTGTATTATTCACATTACCAAATTATGGCACACATTTAAAGAACAGACACTGCTAGCAGACAGCCAGTGAGTGAAATCATCCAACATAACTGCACTCCGTAGAGAGGGCAGTCTCACACTGATGCATAGGGACAGTCTCCATGCAACAGAGTTGAAAATACACCCTTGATTAAGCAACCTGCTATGTTTGGGTTTTAAAATTAAGGCATATTCAAATGTTTCAATGTAAAAGATTACATCGCTCTTATAAGTTAATCAGGTAATGCAGAACCACATACAGTTTTCCTCAACATAGCTGTTCACATATACATTATTCTTTTCTAATTTGCATAACTCCATGGCAAAACAGCTGCATACTGCTTTGTTAGGTATCATGTTCACAATTGTAATTTTCAAGGCAACAAAAGACTAGATGAATTGACAAATACCAGTGATAAAAAAGTATGTTTTATAAGAACCCACAAAGTAATACTTCGCCCCTCTGTTCACTATTAAAGAAAAGACTACCTATGAAACACTACATTCAGAAGAAATGTGAGAAGGTAGGCAATTATGAAATGGACTGAACTTTGCTTCTCTTGAAGCCACATAATTTGTTTTCAGTGAATTTGACTTTCAGTGCAGCTCCAAATCATGCTCCTAGTGGTACATTACATTTTCCAACATGTTAGGGTAATTTCAGTCACTTCAGCCTTCAATGGCATGCTTATAAATTATGGTTTTTATTAGTATGGTCAGGGTAGGAAAGGAATCCAGCTTTTGATTATAAAATGCAACATCTTTCTCTGATCCTCTTAGCTAGGCTTTTTCTTTTCTTCTTCCCATTCTTTTCTTTGCTGTCTTCCATTTTTCTGGCTCTAATTTCTCTCATTAAATCAAAAAACACCTGAAAAAGATATAAGAAGGAAAATGCAAAAACAAGTCACAGTCATGAATTTAAGCTGTCACTGACATCCACTTCAGTTGTTTCAAATCGAACCAATTACATGCAACCAGTTTGAGCAAACAAATATTAATCCAACAAATCTGCCACTGGTTTTGAGGGCCAAGTTGAAATAATGCAATCCTGCTTGTCTCATGGCCTCATAATGTTCCCCTATCTTCTGATAGTTGCTTATGAATCCTGTTAGGCAATTTTAAACAAGAATTGAAACAAGGGTCTCATCACCAGCCAAGATTTTCAGATGATGTATGTACATACTACTGAGGAAACTTAAGAAACCAGTTTATCTTTTGAGTATTTTAAGTGATGAGCTGCAAAGGTTAAAAAAGTGCAACATCCAATTTTAGAAACCTATTAATGGAGCAGTAGCATAGACTGAAATGTATGTATGGTATGTTCCATGATGCAAGTCTAAGCACAAAGTGACCAGGGGAAAAAAAACCCAAACTCGGCATTTCCTTTAAAGCAAAGTTTTCAATCATACAACTACATAAACAATTTCTTACATCAGGTAATCTTGGCTGCAGCTGCCATATTACAATCCTAAAGTACACAAGAAGTTCACTTTCACCAAATGGTTAGGACAAAGTTGGAGATACACCACTGACTTAGATAAAAGAGATCCTACTGACAGACAGTTAAGGCTTTATGACTGGACTGCTTAAAGCTACTTTACTAATTTGAATAGCAGATTTTGACTTGACTTACAGAAGGTTACGGCAAATAATGTGTATATCTTTATAATTTTACTGTAGGAAATCAGCTCAGCAATTATAAAACTTCTCGCTCAGGAGAGAGTCTCTAGATGCCCTATCACCCTGAAAATGCTAAATCTCATCTGATCTTGGAAGCTATGCAGGATCAGGCCTGGTTAGTAGTTGAATGGGAGACTACCTGGGAATACTAGGTGCTCTAGGCTTTTTTCAGCCCTGAGATGAGCTCAGTTGGTCAGAGCATGATGGTAATAACATGAAGGTCATGGGCTTGATCCCTATATGGGCCACTGGCCTAAGAGTTGGACTCACTGGACCTTGTGGGTCCCTTCCAACTCAGAATATTCTGACACTTTAAAATTTGAACTAAGCAATACATCTGTGTCAAGGGACTTGATCCATTTCTGTGAAACACAGACAGTGCAGCGGCTGAAAAACTCCTCTACAGAGCTTTGAAAACAGTAGGCTTTTATTACACTAATTGCATATTGACTGTAGGAAAAGTATCAACCTTCATCACATGAAATCCAAAGAAAATCAATCAAACTAAACATTGCCATCAAGAAATGAGATTGCCTTTAGATTTTTAAATGTGTGCTAAGTAGATTTTTAAATGTGTGCTAAGTTGCTTGTATTTAAATCTGTGCTAATGGCAAGATGCAACTATCAGCTTGCTTAAGTACTGATACTGTAAAACAGTATTTAGCTGTCTGGGATACATAACCTTCTGAGAAAATGTTTAGTGGGTCACCTTTGCCAAAATGAGTGGAGGCTGGCTGCGTTTTTTCAAGAGAATAAAATCACTATTCTAGAATTCAGAGAGGCCAGATTTCTTGCACAATACTAACCCAAGTTTGTGTAGCAAACTCCAAAACTTCATACGCTTTGAACAACTAAGAATACCCAGTATTCATTTGTGCCAACGAGGCCTCATTTATGGCCTGTCAAACCTTCAATCTATATGACACATGCTAACCTGGATCCATTATGCCATCAGCTCCAAAAAGAAACCTGGAGCTCTCTGGTAGCTTACCATGTATGTGCAAAGGCTACTGATCCAAGAGCTATTGAAAAAATATATTACATACTTTTTTTTCCCCAACTGCTAAGCAATAATGAAGTGGAGTTGAAGAGCTGGATTTTTACAACTGTAATAGATGGCTGTTAATTGCAATTATACACCAAAACTAAAAGATGTGTTAGTTTTTATATATTAAAAAAAAAAAAAAATCAGAGCTTTATTCAACAGTGAGGATGACTTCTGGTGTACTTGATTAAGAACTTTGCTGTTCTGTAGGGTACCTCACTATAGTACTGAACAATCATTTTCTTCAGTAGGTTAACTGACAGAACTCAACCAACAGTTAAGTTATTGCAAAAGACAATTTGCATTACAGCTCTCATGCTGTAATTGACAGCTCATACATATGTATTTATATTAAAGAATTTTTCACCAAGTGCAAGGTGCAGCATCTGGATCAGGGCAACCCCAAACATGACTACAGAGTGGGAGATGAACTCGTTGAGAGCAGCCCTGTAGACAAGGACCTGGGGGCTTTTATGAATGAAAAGCAGGTCATAATCTGGCAATGTGCACTCACAGCCCTGAAGGCCAATGGTATCCTCAGAAAGAGAGGGTTGGCCAACAGGTCCAGTTGGTGATTGTCCCTTTCTCCTCTCTTATGAGAGCCAGCCTGCAGTGCTGTGCCCAGGTCTGGGGTCCTCAGCACAAGAGAAAACATGGACCTGTTGGAGTGGGTCCAGAGGAGGCCACAAAGGTGTTCAGTGGGCTGGAGCAGCTCTACTATGAAGACACACTGAGAGAGTTGGGGTTGTTCATACTGAAGAAGAGAATGCACCAGGGAGACCTTACTGCAGCCTTTCAGTTCTTAAAGAAGGCTTATAAATAAAAAGACCATCTTTTTACACAGGCAGCTTGTGATAAGACCCTCGTGGGAAAAATTTTGAACTAAAGTGGAGAGATTTAAATGATCAATTGTAAAAAAAATCTTGACTGTGAGGGCAGTGAAGCACTGGAAGGGGTTGCACAGAGAAGTTGTGGATGCCCTTACTCTGGGAGTGTTCAAGACCTGGTTGGATGGGGCTCTGAGCAACCTGATCGAGTGGTTAGTATTCCTGTCCAAGGCAGGGCAGTTGGAACTAGATGATCTTTAAGGTCCCTTCCAACACAGACCTGTGATTCAATGTGGGATCAACTTTGTCAACAGCTCTGAAAGGTTGGCACATTGCACTAAACCTTATTTCTTCTTACGAGTTTCTGAACCAGGTTTTATCTCTGAAAACTCATGAGGCACTTCTGGGCTTTTCACAGCTTTTTGGGTTCATCTGTTCTTTATCAAAACAACATACAAAGAGGCAGATGGTTAAATGAGGGTAGGGAAGGCTCAAATTCTCCCCTTATTTGCTTTTATAAGGTGTTTTATTCTGACTGAGGGTCAGAAAGTATTCTTCACTGTTCAGAAGCCAACTCTCTTCTAGTTACAGAAAACGCAGTATGAAGTCTAGGCCAAAGGAGCTGACCCAAGAAAATTTTATAAGGTCTTGTATCACGTCTTGGATAATAATGATTCCTTGCAGTTTAGAATGGGATAAACATGTTATGCCTAACATTTTCACCGTTCCACAAGGAGTCACCTACTAATGCACTCCTGGCAAGCCAAGGAAGGAAAGTATTTGATTAAAATGCTGCAAAATTACTGCTAAAATTAAGAACTTAGAGTATGACCCATGAAAAAGAGGGATAAAGTGAAAACTGATGGACAGATTGTTTGAGGCTAGTTATTACCTTGTCAACATTAGCTCGTGTTTTTGCAGAAGTTTCCACATAATTAACATTCCACTGATCAGCTCTGTTTTTCGCTTCCTCTACAGAAACTTGCCTTTTATCTTCCAAATCTGATTTATTACCAACTAGCAAAAAAGGAACATTCTCATCTTCTTTTACTCTTAAAATTTGCTCCCTGCAGAAGAACAAAAAAAAAAAAAAAAAAAAAAAAAAAAAAAAAAAAAAAAAAAAAAAGGAAAAGAAAATGAAGCTTTGCATAGAGTACCATTCTTAGAACACAAAAAGAACTCAGACTAAATACTTTTACATCTTACAGTGAAAAGCCACTTATTCCTTTTATGTAGTTTATATAACAGGAAAGTCTTAAACTTCATTATGACATTTTACAGAATGAAGACAGAAACAGACAACTAGTCCTCGAGGAAGGAAGAAGTTGAGTCAGTAAGAAATGAAAAAATAGAACAGGATTAGTTTAGGTAACAATTTATATTAATAATTAATTCCCTTTAACAGTGTTATTTGAGAGCATCTACCATTGTCTTTACATTACTGTGCTTGATGGCCATTTTTAAGCTACCCAAGCTGCAGTTTTACAGCTGATTATTTCCTAACAAAATGTGCCAATTTAAAGCTGATAAAATGGTTTATAGCATATCAAGAGAAAATCTCTTCCTTTCGGTAATCTTTCTCAAGTCAATTATATTCAGTTTCTCCAGAGATCTTAATTTAATTACAAATCTGTGTGCAGACACAAGCTGTATATGCATCAGATTTTGAAGGACAGACAGTTTTACTGTTTTAACTGCTAGGATGAAAGGTTTAAAACTATAAATAAAACTCAATACTACAAAGAGTTTGGTAAGCAAGTCTTCAACACTTTAAAAAAATAGAAGTTTTATTCTAACTGAAAAAAAGTAACAGGAAGAAAAGTTGTCTCCAAATATGAATATTCTGTATTTTATCTATGAAAAAAGGAGTATAAAGTTAGTTGTGAAATGTAGCTCTTTATCATGAAGCAATTCTGAAAGACTGACAAAAAGCACAGAAAAATAAATTTCTTTCGATGGTTGAGGTGAAACCAAATTTAAAGTTGAAGGGAGAGAAGCAAAACACTGTTAGGTAACTGATAGTCTAAAGGGCCTTGATATGGTATACAGCAGGATGCTCACATTACAAAAAGCTCTGAACAGCATGCAGTCTTGTGGAGGAAGCCTACTCACAGAGCTGAGAAACTGCAGATAGTCCATAGGGTTGTTTTTTTTTTTCAACTGTGCATTTGAGGCTGACTGTGACACCACATTTATGTATGGGGTATAATTAAAAAGCAACACTTCTCCTCTTCCACACAAATACTAGTGCAAATGTTTTAACAGAATCTACAGCTATCTAAAAGTAGTTTGAGTAGCCAGAGGATCAGGAAAGTGGCCGGAAAAAAACTCAAGTGTATCACGGCAGAATCTGTCTAAATAAGATTTCTGGTAAAAACTAGTAACTTTCAACACTAGTTATCTGGGCAATGCTATACTGGGTTGGTGAGACAATGTTTTGTTAGTGGTGGGTCTATAGATGTGGCTTCTGTTAGAACCTGCCAGAGGCTTCCCCAATGTCCATTACTGGCAGAGCCAATGCCAGCCAGCTCAGGGACAGACCCACTGCTGGCCAAGGCCAAGCCAATGGTAGTAACACCTCTGTGATGCCTTATTTAAAATTAATACTGCACAGGTACAATTGCACTCAGAGAGGAAAGGAGTAAAAATATGCAAGAGGAACAACTATATAGATACTAAGGTCAGTGAAGAAGGGGGAGGAAGTGCTTCAGGCACCAGAGCTGGGATTCCTGTGCAGTCCATGGAGGACACCCATGCTGGGGTATGCTCCTAGCAGGGATCTGTGGGCCCCTGGAAAGAGGGGTCCATGCTAAAGAAGGTTTACTGGCAGGAATTGTGACCCTGTGGGGGACCTACACTGGAGCAGTCTGTTCTTGAAGGACTGTAGCCCATGGAAAGGGACCCATGCTGGAGCAGTTAGTGAACTGCAGCTTGTGGGAAAGACTCGCACCGGAAAAGTTCATGGAGAACTGTCTCCCATGGGAGAGACTTCCTACTGGAGCAGGGGAAGGACTCCTCTCCCTGAGGAAGATGCAACAGCAGGAACAATGTGTGATGAACTGACCATAACCCCCATTTCCTGTCTCCCTGAGCCACCTGCCCCCCTGGGAGGGAGAAGGTAGAGCCCAGGAAAGAGGGAGGGGTGGAGTGGAAGGCATTTTTAAGGCTAGTTTTGCTTCTTATTATTCTGCTCTGTTTTTGATTGGCAATAAATTCAGTGTCTTTCCCTAAGTGGTGTCTCTTTCGCCTGTGATGGAAATCAGTAAGTGCTCTCTTCTGGTCCAAAACTCTTCCCTGTCCAGCTGAGGATGGAAGAGATAGAGGGGCTTTGGTGGGTACCCTGGATAAATGCCAGATCAAACCACCACAGTTGCCAAACAATTTCACCATGCAAAATGTTAACCTAACAGCAATTCAGATTATGATATTCATATTCTCCTTCAAGCCCCTTCTGAAGATTAAACAAGAAATATCTAATTAATGATATGCCAGCTCAAAATATAGAACTTAAAAAACCCCCACACTATATGTGAGAGCCAGACCAATTCTACTCAAAGCAAGGCCAAATTTTAACAAACAACCTTTCAAGTATTTAAAAGTATAGTCATTGCAGGTCTGTATTCCATTGACAAAATTACTTGGAGCAATGGCATTTCAGAGCATACCAGGAACACTATTGAATTGCAGTAAAAAGCTCTCCTTTTGAAGGTCTGCCATTCCAGCAGAACAAAATTCCATGAAAACAAACATCTGAGTTCTTGTCACTTTCTTTAATATTTGGCTCTTAAGTAGTTGTCTTAGGTTACAATGTAAGATGTAATCAGAAGTATGTATTCTACCACCATCTACATAAGCTGTTAAAACCAGGGGGTAGTGTTCTCATCCATGACTCATTCCTGGTAACTCTCTTCTGCTAATGGGCCATCAAGTCTCACTGCATGACTCATAAAATTGCATCATCGCATTGTTAAATGTTCCGCTCAGGGGGAACATTCCTACCTGGATATAATCTGAGGTTTGGAACACCATTGGCAGCCCTACCTACTGAATTCCCAGACAACAGGAGCTCCATAAGCACCACTGGACCTTTAGAGGAAGACTTCTACAGGACCACCACTTCAACAGAGCGACATGTATCACTCCAACAGTACTGCAGCCACCATTTAGTTGGACTGCTACCACCACCCTGACCTAGAGGGCCTCAGGTTGTATCCTCTGTCAGTTTAAGCCAGTATTTTCTGCCTTTATTTTAATTTTCCCATTTAATTGTAGTTCTGCCTTGGAATCTTTCACTGGTTTACTTTCAAACTAGTAGAGTAGTATGCCCCTAGACTACTCAACAGTGCCAAAGGTACTTTAACTGTACCTTCAAGAGATACTGATTACTTTTACACAGAGCAAAAAAAAAAATTCTGAGTTGCATTTTAGCATTTACTCTTCAATGGTTCACTTTCATATTTGGATTGAGGAGAATTTTAATATCTTTACTTCAGGGGATTTTTTTCTTTCATTTTTCCTGTATCAACATGTAACTCTCACCTTTACTGGAGAGTAGGACTTTTTCTAAGGCCAAAGATCATGTACTTTGAAGCACTGGCATGATTTCAAACAGATTTGAATAGGCCATCTTGCACTCGAAGGGAGCTGAACTATAGTAAACTGTCCTCCATGATTGACAGTACCCAGCATAAGCCTGCAAACAAAAAAGGCCTGCTCTTCCCTCCCTCAAAATATATAAACACTGACATACAGAAACACAGTTTTTTTAAAAAATACCAGAAAATGAAAATTAACTTTCTCCCCTCTCCATACCATTAGAGATATTAAACATATGCTGCTACTTAGTGTTAATTAAGTTGAACTGTGACAGCATCTCTAAGAAGACTAATTTCAGTGGGATGCAGATAACTCCTTTTTATATTTGTTTTCTTAATTTTCATTCAAATATTATGGCCCTTCCTATTTCACTACACTTTGAACTGGTAAAACTGTTTCCTGACACCTTTTGTCTTTTTTCAAAATAGAGTAATGAGTTATTAAAATGTTTTCTCTCTCAACTGAAATTAAACACCTATAGTATATTCCTACCTGTATAATATTCTATTACTCTCAGAAGAGTTTTAATATGATGTAGTCTGTGGTTGAGACAATGATGAGGCAGCTGTCTTCTGAATGTTGCTGTGTATCTCCTCTGTGGCAATAGCCTTTCTGGTATTCAGAAACACAGCAGCTAAGACATCTGAAGTGGTTCAGAGAGCAAAGGCCTGGCAAGGCATCTGTTCAAAATACTATGTGACAACAGTAAGAGCTGCCATCCAGTCTGGACCATAAAAAGGATATTACAAAACACACACACAAAAAAAATCGCTTTCAATCATCTCAGTGTAATTAGAATGATTTTATTGCCTTGTAAATTACCTGAAGTCTGCAGTTGCTGCAAAGGATTCCAGCTCTGTAATAGAGAAGACGCAAAGAAAACCTTCTCCACTTCGGAAGTAGTTGTCTCTAATTGCAGCATAGTCCTCCTGCCCTGCTGTATCCAATATATCAATTTGGACTTCTTCCCCATCCAGAACCACCTTTTTCCTGTAGCTGTCTGCTTTGGTGGGCTCATAGTCTTCAACAAACTAGAAAAAAAAAAAAAAATCCCTTCATGATGTAAAATCAAGCCTGTACAAGACAATGGCTTCTGTTTGCACATAAGGATATAACAAACATATTAAATGGGTACTGTAACTAATAACTAAGCATTGTGCATTTAGGCCTGTGAAGTAATCAAAAAACTCCTAGTTAAAGGAGACTCTTCATCAGCCTAAACAGTTTTTACATTTTTTGCTTTCCTCAGCCATTTATAAGGATTACATAAGCCACATTATAAGGAAATGTAGAGGTAATTTCAAAACATCAGGGTCTGTGCACTACCCAAACCTCTTCTGGTTCAAGCACAACATCTGTCTGTGTTCCATTATGGAATCAGGTAGTTCTGAGTTTGGATATATTTAGTATCAACTTTTAAAGTACACTGAATTCTTAACTTCTGACTTTTATTAAAAAGGGATGACCTTAACTGGGAAAAAAGGAAAAGAGAAACTGATTTTCTTTCCTCTCTTCAACAGCAGCACAAAAAACATAGAATAAATTAGTTGTTTCAGGTACCATGCAACTCAACTAAGTGAAGAAGCTTTGACCTATAATAACCAAGCTCTAATAGGTCTAGTGAGCAATGCAAAAATATTCCAGTAATATGACAGAGTACCTAACAGCCGAGAAGTCTGAAAAAGGCCAAATTTTATCTTCACAGGTACCTCTAGAGAGCAAATCTGTAATGTCAAAACATGTTTTTGTTCTACTTAACTGCCAAATTTCGTATCACATCACATACATTTAGACCCTTTCAGAAAATAATTATACAAATGTAGCTTAAACAACACTGTAGCATGCACCTCCTGAGTTAATTTCTACCACAGACTCTTACCTCATCATACATAAACTGTAGTGTTAAAGCAGATTTTCCTACACCACCGCTTCCCACCATGATGACCTTGTGTAAAGCCAACGAATTCTGCCCTTTAGGTTTATTTGCTGCCATCTTTGGATTGCAGAAAATTCACAGGTATCAAATGAAAAAACCTAGAAGAAAAATATTTCTTCATTAGTTTTGTTTTCCTTCTCCCACATGAAATGATAAAATGGGTTTTTTTCAAATGCCTACATATTTAATGACTTCATTTCAGTTCTGCTTTAGTGAAAACTACCTGCTCTTTCACGGGAAACCGTTCCACAAGTTATATTGAGCTCATCTTTTTTTTTTAATTAAGCAAAGAAATCCTTCACCATTTGGAAACAGCATTTTGGTATGTAGTATTTTCTTTTGGTGGCGCAGTAGGTGTCAAGAATTCTTGATAGTTTACTACACAAAAACTGAAAAAAGAAGCCACAGTGAGTCAACACCATATAAGAAAACATGATATGACAGCTGAGCTGCAGGGGAAGGAAACAGACTTTTGAAAAGATTTCCAGTTTAAATGGCAAGCACTAAGACACAGCAGCAAGGATAAGCTAGAGCACTTTTACAGGAAAAGGAAGCAATCTTAAAATCCCCAGTTTCAGTAAGTCAGAAACCAAAATAATCTTGTTTATACAGAGTGAAAGATTCAACTTGCTATGAATGTAATTATTTAGTATATTTAGAGTAGTTGTCTCAGTCCCCTGATTGCTTGTTTAAACACAAATATCTGCAACTCAACACACCAAATAGCTCTATGACAGCTAATTCACATTGTTTAAAGTACATGTGCCCAAGCACAAAAAGTAGCAATTCTATTAACTTAAAAAAAATCACTCATGCTATATTTTTAGTGCATCTTTATTTTCCCACACTTTTGTTTCATTCTCTGCCTATCTCAATAGTAATAAAACTGTATTTGTGAATGCTTGCACCATTCTTAAAACACAAGAAAGTCCCTGTACAGTGACAGAATTGGCTCTCCTCCAGAGACTTAAGGTCAAAACAAGGTCTGAACTCCAAAAGAGACAATGACATCTACATTACATATATAAATACAAGAATGATTTATGGTAGCAATTAAAAACCAAATGTAACTTACATTTTTTAAATTAAAAAAACTCAAATGCTGCATATTCATGTGGCAGCACAGCTCAGTTACATGACTACCAGATAATAAAACAGCATAGTAACTTGGCATGATTACCTTCTTGCCTTTAGCCATCATGAATATTTGACAATGTCACACTAAAATTACATCCTACTGCATAAATAATTACCCTTCTGTGCAGCTTAAACAATCAGAACACAACTTTCTGAAGCACAACTTTCTTAAAACTTGCATCAAAAACTCTAGTTGGGGCCATGCACTAAGGCTTTGCTAGCAGTGATGCACAGGTAGGATACAAGCACAATGACTAAAGCTTCACTGGCAATTAAACCAATCCTTTCTAGAAGTAAAATCAACACGTGCCATCAGGGTTGTCACACTGCCATGCCAGGAAGCAGGCTGAGGGTGAGCAAGGAGAGATACGGCTGGACCAGCTGGCCAAAGGGATATCACCACACCGTGGCTCAGCAATCAGAGTTGGCAGAGAGGTTTGAACTTTGTCAGCACTGCCATTGCTCAGGAACTGCTGGGCATTGGTCAGCTAGCAGTGAGCAAATTTTCTTTTAGTAACTTTTCTTTGGTTTGTTTTCCTTTTTAAAAAATACTTACGAAGTTATCATTATCTCAACCCACAAGTTTTCTTACTTTTACCCTTCCAGTTCTCTCCCCCCTCCCGCTGGTGGCAGGGGGAGGAGCAAGCAGTGGGGCTTACCGGCCTATCAAGCTAAACCCACAACCTACGTCAAAAAATCTTGAGAACACATCAGCACCACTACCCATTCCTCTGTCAAAGAATTCTGAAAATGCAACTGAAAATTCAGTAAAATTATTTTCCCTGGAAAGATTATCTAAGTAAAATTAGCATAAGTAAGGTGCTATACTCATTATAGAGATATAGCAGAGAATGCAACTAATATCATGGTACAAGTTCTTTTAAAAGGGAGATGGAAAAGAGCAAACACACATTTCTGTTTTGGCTTAAAAAGCCATTGCTTTCTTTTTACTCAAGAGGGAGTACAAGAACATGAAAATAGTTCCAAGCCATGTGCATGCTGTCAATGCCTACTACATTGTTTTGTCTTTGAGCACTTTTCTCTTAAAAAAAAAAAAAAAGTATCCTGAAAGTCATGCTTCTTAGTATGTATGTCAAACAAGTAAGAAAGAAAATCCATCTGAATTCCACTATCAAGTGATAACAGCTTAGTTTGCAAAGCTTAGATTACAATATCTACCTGCATATGGCCTGCTCTAAGCTTACTGAGCAAGAAAACAACTATTCCTCTGTAAGTACTCCTATACTACAAGTCCAAATGAACTCAGCAGAACCTCATTCAGATGAGTTTGGGCTAACAATACTACAGTCTGAAAAAGATTCAAATGCACAGTGGCAATATTTCATTGTAATATTTGTTGCAAATTAATCTCTAGTTTTTAAGTAGATTGAGCAATGTGAAAATTGGTATTTTACCTCAACTTACAATTCAACAAGTAGTGTCGCAGTGTGAAAAACAAGTTGCTGCTTTTTGTACTGTCTGCAGCAGCTGACCCATAAAAAACCCAACACATTTCCATTTCCAATTTGATCCTGACAAATAATTGTCAGTAAACAACATTCCACTAAGATACTGAAGACAGCAAAACTTCACACTACCACAGACTTCAAATCTTCAAGATAAGCTTGTCATAAACACTAAGTCACATTTTGTAGTAGGAGGATGGCTCAGAGATGTCAGTTTGCGCCCAAGTTCTTCACAATAAAGATATAATGCTGGCAAAACTCAGGTCTGCTGAGTAGTAGACAATGAGGGAAGAGAGAGAAGTAAGCTACAAACAATGCAAGGACAATATAATATGATACAGTGCAAACAACACTTAATCCAAAAAGACTGCTTCAGAGCAAATACTGTGTCAGAGAGAAGAAAGACCTTGAAAGTGATAAGTTCTAAGCTATTGGCATGATTCTACCTGTTTCAGTGTGCTTCGAAAAACAAAGAGGAACCTAGATTCCAATTTTAACAGTAAGGCACCTGAGACAAAGTTTCATGCAGCCTTTCTGCCTGTAATTTATGTAGCCTGACTTATTTTCATAAGAAGTGTTAATTTGGGTCATATCTAGTTACTGAACTGTCCTACTTTATAATTATAATAAAACAAACAGAGACTATGGCAAGAACCCTGTTGTATGAAGCTCAAAAAAGCATATTTCCTTATATGCATTCTGTGGGGCTTATTATTTTTTTAATCTTCACAGTGCAAAATTATTTGCAGGTCAGAACATAAACACAGGATTATCCTACAGTCAAATCCTACATCATCTACAGCAGACAGATATTCCAAAGAGCCAAGCATGGTGTTGTCATTAGCAATATCATCCATTTATACAGGTCAGCTTTTTACCACAGCCATCGGAAATACCATCACATCAATTCAGATGGTAACACATACAAAAGTTTATTCTTGAACAGTTCTTCATGCAGTTCAATAAGTTGGAAGGGAAGCAAAAGCTTAACTGGTTCAGCATTGTACTGCAGTGTCTTCACTCAGTGGGGCAAGGGCACTGTTTAACCACCATACTATGGATCAGTTCTCCACTTCAGGTAAAGTAGGAAGTGTCCCTTTTCCAACATATTTGGGCAGATAAAGACACAAACAAATGAATCTCTGACCGCTCAGACAGAGTAAGCAGTTCTCAAAGCTCCTACAGCTGTTTTATTGCCTGCTTGCAGATAAAAAAACCCATGATCCTGTGCTCCATTTAATGGCAGGCTTCCAGCTGGAACTAGGATTTTTTTTTTTTTTTTCAGCCAGGGAGCAATTAGATTAACTAAGAACTGCAGGGGTGGGAATTATAATTCACGTTAGCATCAGTGATAGCATCTTGTCCAACAGAGTAGAAAGCTGATCAAAGAGTACATACAAAACTTTTAAATTATTTTTACAGTATTAAGATCATCAAGGAACTTCTGTCTGGAGTTGTAAAGCTGTGGCTTGTCTTGAGTGACTGACTTCTATCTGCATCAACACTTCTCCTAAGTTTCATAAATCACAGCCTGCACAGGTCCCCTGCACAAAAAAAATACAATGTTACCTTTAGCCCCCCATGGATTTACACACAACATGCAGCTCCATCCACTAGAGGAGTGAGCTGAATAGTGTAACACAACTTGGATACAGTAACCATCATGTTAACATCTTCATGAGTCTTGAACACAGAATGGTTACCTCCAGATCCAGGGAAGTAGGATATAAAGTCAGGTGCCAGCACAAAAAGTAGTTTTAATTTTCAGGGACAGTATTTTCAGGGAGAAATTTTTGCAAATTCAAGTTAGGAAGGAGGAAAAAAAAAAAAAAAAAAAAAAAAACAACAAAAAAAAAACACACCACCCACTCACCAAAAAAAACCAAAAACAAAACAAAACAAAAAAACAAAAAAACAAAAAAACAAAAAAAAAAAAAAAAAAAAAAAAAAAAAAAAAACAAAAACAAAACAAAACAAAACAAAAAAAAAAAAAAAAAAAAAAAAAAAAAAAAACAACACCAAAAAACACCAAAAAGCAGCAATCCTTGATCTCTCTTTATTAGTCTTTATTTTGTCCTCCTATTTACTATTTCAGCCAAATAAACTGAGATAAAAATATGCTTATGGGTGAAAAAACCTTATGGGTTTTATCACTCACTCATCTTGCTCATCTGATTAAACTGAGATGATTCTTCTTAAGCTGTCCTGTTCCCGTTAGCTTTTTCTTACAGAATGACTTGCTCCAAAGCAATCAAAGTGTATTTCCTTACATATCCATTCCATTTGTCTTTACATCTCTCCCCAATGCAATAATCCCAGGGTTCATACACTAAGGGAGAGCAAAAAAGTGGCCAACAGAACAGCTGTGTACTATCCAAAGAGAGCAATAGACACCCAATTAAGATTGCTTCCTTTCCTTCACAGGGAACATTGTGGATCACAGGGTACAGAATTCCCCATATTTAGCCAGCACCAAATACTCAAGTGATTTATAGAAACAACCATATCCAAGACACCTACATCTCTGTTAAAATGCACCCAAAACTGGCCAAGAAGCCAAAAACAAACAAAGAACAGAGCATATGATCAGTCTCATTTTCTTTGAGAAAGTGACCAAAAGAAGCCAAGAAACTATTCCACCCACTTTAATTCCTTGGAGTCTCGTAAATGCAACATAAATGAGAACAGAGCAGGAAAAGAAAAGCATTACACCAAAGTCACATCATTACAGGCACAAATTCAGCTGGCATCTTCTGCGCTACTATACATAAAGCTGAATGCAGGCCTTGTGAATATGCAGTTGTCCTTAACAGGAGGACTTTGATTTGCTGCAGACATTTGTTTGAAGGGGACTAGTTAAACATAGCTTTGTATTTACAGATAGCTGGTACAGTCAGCATAGTCGGTTCTAGTTAATAAGTAGAGATAGTGGTGCCTTTCTTCAATTGAAAAATAATTTTTTATTTCTAATTTTATAGCCTACATAAAACTAATACATCAGAACTGAATCTTAGTTCATTTCCTTTAAGAGAAGATTACATAAAGAATTGAAAGTCTGTCATATTAACTTCATTACCCACTCACTTTTATGATAAGTAACTTTCATCTCTGAAGATTGTTTTATGTAATAAGCATCAATTACAATTGCTAGCTGATACATTATAGCGCCCACCTTTACTCTGTTTAGCAGAGCTAGAACTTGATACATTTGAAGGAACAGGAATAATTGAATTGCAGTATGTGAGCTGCCTGCGTAACATTAAGAACTAGTTAATATGCTTCAACCAAAACGCTTCCAGAGAGGCAAAATTATCAATTACTTACTGAACAATTAAGGAAATTTTAGCAATGGAAACTCATATTGCTCTAAACAAATGACTTTTTTTTTTTTTATTTTAAGAAATTAATGCCTGAACTACTCTGCACTTTACACTTAGTATAATCTATCACCTCTATAAACACAATCCACAACTTATTTCATGCTGAAGTGAAAATTTATGGTAATTATTTGACAGTATTTTCTAAAGTGAGTTTAAAAATTCTCCAAAGTTTTGTAATTCCCTGAAGTGAATCAAAACTCTGTTGCCTCAAGTGACCTACAAATTACAAGATCAATTTTCTAAGAAAAAGCACAAGAACAAGAATTTTGAAAAGTGGCAACATATTTCATATCCAAGGACCATGAAGCAATATAATCTTATCTGTTATGAAAATATCACAAATTCAACCAGTTACTTCATTGTTTATTGAGTCACATAGTTTCAGTTTGGTTAACAAGAACAAAAGTATACTTGAGAATGTATTGTTTGAAAATAGCACAAGCATACTAAGTGCCAAATATCTGGAAGACACCTCACAAATGTTTCAGATATTTCTGCAACAAAAGCATTCCTGGAAAAGGAGGGAAGCAACTCCAGGCAAGCAGAATCTAACCCTCCCATCATCTGGTTCCAATTACAACATTCAAACCAGATCAGCAGAAACATCCCATGACCCAGAAATTGATAGGATACATGAGGACAGGGGATGGGACATGATACTGGCTGCTTTAAGAACTAGAGAGTAAGAAAGTTTTAAAAGTTAGATCAGCATTATTGTTGTGTCATTGAGTCTGACTGGTGTTTTATTACAGTTTAAATACACAACATCCATCAAACTCTGCACAAAGTAAGGTCAGTATTTTATTAAGGTAGAACAAGTATTTTATATGTTAAAAAATCACTACAAACTTTAAGTGGCAGGCTAGACAAAGAGAAGAATGAACCCAAATGTTCAAACTTATCTTAGAAATTACTAATCTCATTAGATAATGAAACAGGCCTCCTGAAACTCAGCCTCATAACAAGTTAGAAACTTTCACAGCGAGTATTTCCCTATGTCCTCAAAATAATCCTTTGATATAAATACATTTAACTAGGAATTAGGATCTGGATCTTCCCATGAATTTAACAAGCAGTTAAATCACATTCAAGGTTTCATAAGAATCCTTCTTTCCAAAGCTTTCTAGGGCACACCTTAGAAGGTGCTTGTGCCTCCCACACCCACAGAACAAATTTACTTTATGGTGACTGACTACACATACACTAACAAAAGTAAAGCGTAGAAGACTCACTTCAGTTCTATCTCTCAGCAGAAGCAAATCTCCTCAGACAAAAGGCCTAAATTTCCTATCTCCTTGAGACATGTACTTCAAATCCTAACCATATCCAAGCACTTTAAATGAAAAAGTCAACCAGTGAACTCTTCATCCAGTAACAGAGGCCCATCCATCCCATAAATTACATCGTGTTCTTATAAAGAACAGGGGTTCCCACATGTCCACAGCTTTATACTCTTAAGACACCACCAGAAGAATTGAGATATCTCCAATACAAAGTCACTAAAACATAAGAAACAAGTTCACAGACTTCCAGCAGTCTCCCAGAAGCTCCACAGGGCCTTAGTGCCAACTTCTGGGCATGGCCATGAACTAGACAGCACCTTCTGAAGTGAGAAATCTGTATTTCATGTGCTTTAAGTCATCATTTCAGCATTTTTTTACCAAAAGGCCTCTTTGGTTTCCTGCAAGATGACTTCTAGGGAAGTACTTCCATAAGGAAATTTCTTGAAACCCACATGAAAACCCTGACAAATTGAACAGAAACAGTCTAGAACAAAATCAAGGTCATAAGATTTCAAACCCTATGGTGTACTGAAAAGAAAACAAAGCAGCTACATCACTGTCCACATAAGCAGCTGGCAAAACACAGCCCTTGAGCCCAACTGTGTGTGTCTGCAAGGCTGATACAAACTGAACCTGCAACAGTCTGCCTGATATTCCCACATCCTTTCTCCCAACAGCACTGGTGCAACTATTGGATGGCAAAGCATTTAAGAAATTGCTCTAGATAAAAATTAACCTATACTGTTTTCTGAACAGGTACGTGACCTAAACAAGTCTGCTGCTACCAAAGACAGCCCAGAACAACAATAGCCGAGCACAGGGAAAGCAAAACTACAGCACTCCCAGCCTAAAAACACTGTGGCAAAATGATGCAAGTGTTCTAGGGTTCCTCAGCCATAATCTGACACCTGTTAAAGATTCCTCACTTTTTTTCAAGTTATGTGATGGCTACTACAAAACATTGGAAAGAATTCTAGATACTTGCAATGGTTTATCCAGAGGTCAAGGGAAAGAGCAACAGCAAAGTCAAGCACACCACCAAGGTTAACACAAGGTTAAAGCCTACTTTCATAGTTCAACAGACTAAAGTTACACCACAAAATAATTTTGGTAATACACACAGGTAAGAGTCAATAATACTGTTCCTGCTTCTACAAGTTCAATATGTGTGGCTCGTGCCCTCCCTCAGTCTCTCCTAATCACTGAGGGAACTTTGCTTTCTGAGGCTGACAGTGCTGAAGCGCTTTAACACAAAGTGCAAGGGTCATGTCTTCTTTCATATTCAATTTGTAAACATGAAGATCTGTAATTTAGCATATCAACAGAAGGCATTCATTTTGTTCCAGAATAATGAACAATCATTCTACATGCCACTAGCCTGTCAAAGCTATCCAGAGACTTGCACGGACTCAGAGGGAAGGCAGACAAACAGGTACTGTGGTACTATGGCTGATTTTCTACCATGAAAGGCTGAAACAGATGAGGAGGACATCTGTGGAGGAGCCTCCCACATCAGTTATCCATAATCAAAAGTCAAGTTACATTCATGGGAGATGCATTTGATATAGAACAAAGACACTCTCCCAACCCCCATCTCCCCAAAAATGTAAGAGTCAACATACAGCCTACAAGGATGAATTTTAATAATGCAGAATCAACAGCTCAGGTTCTTAACTAGTGCTATTCCACTAAGAACTCAGTGAAACATTTCAAGAACACATTTCAAGAAAGTGTGTCCTTTTTGCCTCTGTACATTTACATTTCAATATACACTATAGAAATTTTGGGAAGATTTAGATGTAAGCATGTTGACTTGGCATGATGAAGTAAATTCTTTGAGAAAAGTCTGAAGGTGTCTTCCTAAAGACATACTTGAAAAAATACAGGTTTTCCTCTAACAAAAAATATCTTTTTAATTGTTAAAAACTCTAGTCTTCCTTTAGAAACTGAGGATGTAAGATGTGCATTTTCTAGAAACAGCTAATTTGCATGGTCATTTTTACAGCCAGAAAGAATGACAATCAAGATCCACATCGCTTAAACCTAAAACTGCACCCAGACAATTTCACTGCTCTACAGGCAGGAAAGTTGTGTCAGAGAAATCTAAAAACAAATGGTATCTGCAAAGCAAAACAGTCATCAGGCTCACGGCACCCAACAATCTTATGGAATCTATAGAAGGGATGCAGACAGCATCTCTTCTATGCGCCAGGGCTCCGCCCAGCAGAAGCAGCCTTGTTGTTTTGCAGGCATCTCTTGTCACACCAAGACAAGTTCTGACGCTGATAGCTCAGGGAATTTATCCTGCTCAAACAACTATTTTTCCCTGTTAGTCACTCATAATAATACTGTGGTGAAAACTCACATGAACACCCTTAAATTCTTTCAAGTATTAGTACAGACAGAATGAACACAAGAGCCTTGTTTGAGTAACACTCCTATGAATTTTTTGACAAAGAAAACGTCTAAGCTTTCAAATAAAGCATTTTCAAGGCAGGCACTGCCTTCTTCCACAAGTCAGTGGAAGTGCCTAGGTGAATGAAGTTTCAGCAAAAGCTGAGTAGGAATACTGCAATACATCATCTTTCACATCTCATGCTAATAAAACAGCTTCTAACAATGCAGGATGCAGGAAATGAGTGCTCCAGCAGGTGCAAGCACGGTTACATCAAAGGCCACAGCACAAATGATGGAAGCACACAGGACTGAATGCAGGGCATTAACAAGGGACACCAAGAAGGAGGTACCACCAAGTTCTCCGTCTCCTCTTCACAAATACAGGCAAGTGTTCTCTCTCCCCACAGGCAGACTGCATCAATCACCAGCCAAATGGAACCTAATGAAATACGAGCACGTTGGATTTTGCATTTCAAAAAATTCCTTTTATTCCTCTAAAGAATCATGCAGCTGTGGCAAATTTTTTTAGTAAAATCTGACTTGGCAAAGTAAGTTACTTCATTCATTTTATGACTTTGCCATCTGTTTTACCACCTAATTAGAAATGTACAAGTATTTTTTTGTAGTATTCTTGCAAGAGCATTACTTTTATAGCCATATTTTGTTCTGGTAATGTGTCCTTCTGTTTATATTCTAGGCAGTGCAAATTTCTCCTCTTAAAAGCATGATTTTTCTGTTTTATTCAGGAAAAAATATTTATGCACAACTCATTGAATGAGACTGGTTTGCAAACACACAAAAACTTTTTGAATAGGTGATTCAAGAACACAAGTGGTTACAGACCTGTTGTTACATAGTAATACAGCACTCAAAACTAAAACACTCTTAGGTGGAACCCTCCCCATTTTTTAGATGCCATTTATCCTAAAACTGTTAGATATATGATTTGAAAAATTTATAGATTTAATCTAATAGACCTAAAAAGACCCGATCAGGAAATGAGTTGTCTTTTAGTTCAATATATGCTTGCCAGTCATACGATACATGATAGACTTTCATGGCTATTTCACATATTATGGACATTAAATTTGTAATGGCTAGAAACAGAGGGCATTCAGTTCATTAAATCAATATGAAATTATTAATATTCATGTCAATTCAACAATTTTCACATCAAGTGACAGTGCAAGGTGGTTTTCTTTATTTCCTGCTTAAAAGACTGATCACCCTATTCTTGCAGTACCACAGATGGTATTTTCAAATCAAACATTCCCAAACTTAAAAATTGCTTTTTGCTCCTGTTTCAATTCTTAAAGCTCTTAAAATGCACAAAGTAACTTGGAACTTTTAAATGACTTTACAAGAATATAAGTGTGTAAGTTCCAAATTTTAAGAGAACAGGCTATCTTTAAAAAGTTCTTTACAGAGCAATGTATGTTAAAAATCATAGATCAATTTCAGAACAACTGAGCAAGCATAACATTAATTTCTGACTATCTGGGGATAGTCAGAAATGAAGCAGCTATCAAAAACTTCCGATAAACAACCTAAAAATTTGTTTTTAAATCATACTCCAAAGGCAAAGACTCTTGGAAAAGGCACTGTTAAAGATGGTGTACAACTGCACACCAGTAGATAGGTCTGAAGTGTGTCTCCCTTCCTATGACCTGACACGAGATGCAAAAGCTAAAGGCATTCCATAAGTGGTCACAGACTAAACCCACTTTATTTTAAAGGCCAGTCTCGCCAGGGAAAAACTACTATAGAAGTCTGTCTACAGTGAAATCCAATATCTTTATCAACATTTAACCAATTTAATTCTACACATGTTGCAGTGCTAAAGAGTACCAAGTGTGAGCTGCTTTCCTTTCTATACACACAACCTTTGAAATTCCTGTGAGAAGTATGTGACCTAATAACTTTTCAATGTTGCATGGTTTTCTCCAGCCTAAGAAACCTTCACAGCCTCTGACTTATAAAAACATTTTCTTTTTAGCTGGTGACTTGCAAGCTTTCAATTCAGTGGCAGTACTTCTATTAGCATCAGTTCACCACAGAGTCAGAAGCGAATTTTACTGCATTTGTCCTTGAGGGGTTTATTTCTTCTACCTTAATGCACACGCAGTCAGAGTCCTGCATGAAGCCTGAAAAAGTTAGTGCTATTAAAACCCATTCCTGTTGTTCATAGATGACAGCATGACCAGTCTTATTTTCAGGAATGTAATTCCTGTTTTACAACAAACTATCTCCTGCAAACCCCACACCATCCAACTATGCCATTCTGACTGTGTTAGGTTTCAGTATTTTATCTTATTGTACTTCATTGTTCATACCACCTAAAAGAAATCCTAGTACTTGGCTACAAGATTGTTTCTGTTTCAGTTTTCCCTCAGAGAAACATCTTTTCCCCCACATTTGTAAAAAAAGTCGACTCTCCTAAAATGGTAGTAAAACTTATTAGAAGGATTACAATATAAAACTTCACTCCTCAAACAACAGACAGAAAATTCCCTCAAACTTTCCAAGCTACTCTTAAGATCACTAGGTCTTCAGACTGCTTTTACAATGCTCTTCAAAATACTCCAGTCTGAAGAAATTCACATGTTAAAAACATGGTCTCAGTTCTAACTCATGCATCTTGCAAAGAATATTTTTGTTAGTTTAATTCCTTCATCTATCTGCTTTGACTGAAAGAGCTATAAAATTCAACCTTTGCAAGACAACAAATACAACAGATACAGCTTAACTTTCACCTAATTTTTAGAAAAAGATGCTCTTCTACTAAAGTTCAACATGTACTAAACAAAGTTACCTAAAAAGAAACAACTATCTCACTGAGATCCAATGAAAAACATTAAAGAGGCAGGACAGTGAAGAAGTTTCTCACAAATCAGGACCTCCTACAGTTTCAGAATGATTCCAAATCGAAACATTTCATATCTCACTCTGGTTCTTGGGCAAAGAAGAGGTGAGAAATCCCAGCATTTTTGTAAGTGGCTGCATTATACAATCTTTAAGTGGAATTGTAACTCTAAGCTCACCAGTAAACTAATAACTACATGCCCAAAATTAGTGATCAACAGGGAGACAGTTGCACGGGTGGACACATACAGGCTTTCCTAAAATATTCTGTGGATCAGCTACTGGCCTCTTCGACACCATCAATCTATAAATTATAACCTCCCACACTCCCAACACAAGAAAAACCAGTTGGCAATGCCTGCAATGGGATTTCTTAACAAAGCACAGAGGCATTTAGGATGTGGAATATATATATAGGTCAAAAGTGAGTATTTCCCCCTAAGAGCAGAGGCACAAGGGTAAAAAGTTGAAATCATGACTTAAGATCCAAGTTATTATCAAAACAATATGTGAGAAATAGGACAGAGACATATCTTGAATTAAGATTTAGAATTTAACTCCTCTAAGTCCAAATGGCAGCAACAGCTCCTGCTTAATTGTTATCATAAAACCACACTTGAGACAAGCTCTTTGCAGAAAGAATGCTGCACCTGGAAGAACAATTGGTTAGCTCTCTTTGATATTTCTGAAACAAACGCATCTATATTTTAGTTATTTTTTCTAAAGCAGTCCTTTATGTTTCACTATACATTAAAACAAAATGAGTACTGATGCAAACCAAATTAATAATTCGGATGAGCAGCCTTTTTATTCTTTATCAGTACCTGAAGTTTTCATTATTTTTCTTATCACAGTCTTCATTAAACTGGGAAAAACAATTAAGTTTTTCCCTGAAATGTGTGCATTTCATACATCTCAAATTAGCGGGTCTCTTCCTACAGGGTACTCTGAGATGTTGCAGAATACCTGAAATTAATTATGAATGTTACCTTTAGCTATATTTTCTTCCTTACAATACTAACCATTTAGTAACATTTTAGATGGCAAACTTGCTGAACTGAAAGCAGTTTCTGATATTTAGTCTATTGCATCTGCTCCCTAAATTCCGAGTGACAACAATGGACTGTATAGAGAAGGAGTCCAGAGTGCAGTGTTTTCTTTCTAGGTCAAGTTTTCCTGGTTTATTATATACTTTACTTCCACTGAATATAAAGCCTGGAACCTCACAGACATCGGGTCTAATCAGCAGCAGACAAAAAATCTGGACCAGTAAAGCAAGATGCTTTAATAAATCACACTCATACAGTCCCATGCTGTATTATTGACTTTAACATGTAAACTACATCAATGTAAAATAAACTTCATATTCATTTTCAAATCAGTGACAACTTTAAAAATGCAAAGTTCTTAAAAATCAGAGAATTCAAGTTGTAATAAAGTGCATTGAGCTACCAGTCATGACTCTACTGGACCACTCACCAAACCATTGCAATGAACCCTTAATTTGGACAATATAAATTTTGACCTTACAAAAATTAGTTCTTACAACTGTGAAGCGTTATTTCTTAAAATAAAAGTGTTCTGACGATTGGAATGGAACTTATTTGCATGTTACACTACATAGGCGAAATTAATTCAGGTGTTCAAGTGTGCAAGAACTTTATGATTTAATGGTGTCATCCCAAAACAGCTCTTCCACACAAGGGTCACCTGGATTTAGTGACCGGATTCACTGGTTTTGTTTACTTTGATCTCCAAGGGTAACAGTGATGGATGGTCAATGATGAGCTGCCACCAGCCTTGCTTTGAGTAGGGCCTTCGGGTCCATCTACTCAAACACCTCCCATTGTGTGAGCTCACCCATCAAGTGTGGGTGTTGTGACTGACATAGCGTGCCTCCAGACCTCTGTCACATTAACATTGTTTTCCTGTCTGTATAATTTCTTTTATTTTGAGGTCTGAAATAAATCCCACAGGGCAAGGTGTTGCTGGTATGAATTACTTCCGTGTTAAATGCCTTGTCAGGACACAACACAGCTATACCCAACAGAAGTACAGTGCTACATCTTGAAATGACAGAGTTCCTTTACACCGTCTGACAGGCTGGAATGGGAGTACTAGCAAAGAGAAGGACTTTACCATATATAGTTGGCTTTTTATTTTCTTCACAGAAGTTTCATTTTTGCAAGACTTCCATGTTTACTGCAATCTCCTTCATGTTGACAGAAACATTTCTGCCTGTCTGTATGTGGGTGCTATAAGTAGAGCCTTCTCAGACACTCAGAAACAAGGATCAGAGTTAAAGATCAAGTCGTACAGTAGTACAGAAGGCTATTAAATTAGTATTTCAGAGAGCAAAATGAAACAGGTACCAAGGCCTGGATGCATGGCTGATCCCTGCTGTCCACCTACTAAGCACAGGTGTAAAGCACATTCATAAATAGCATTTTCCATAATTTGCAGAAATATTTGCTTGGTCATACAGTATATTTACATGCCAACTTTTAATGAAACCTGGTGAGCCACTGCACCAGCCAGTGCAGTCTGTGCACTGTCCAGTGCACACACTCTTGCATCAAATGATGTAGTAAACATACTTTTATGGAGAAAAATACAATGCATTATACATATATACAATGCATGAACTTTACTGGTAGGTGTTCAATGTACATTATTATTACTTCAACTAAGGAGCTAATATCACAAAATAAGCATCATCAATTCCACTAAAGGAACAATTGCAGAGTTACTACGCAACCAACTCTGCATCTCCTGTTTGTTCTACTTTCTCTTTGCATTCCTGGCTCCTCTCTGTTATAAACTGATTACAGCACAGGTTACTTTGACTTCTCTATAGTAACTGTCTACATCATCTAACATCTTCAACACACCTTTCTCCATTATTCCTCCTCTGTGCAAAGCCTGGACACTTCAGTGTTGGCAATCTATTATCCCAGAGGGAATTCTGACAGAGGCAAACCAAATCTAAAGAAAAAATGATCAGCAAATACAGAGCCCCTCTGTGGGCAAAGGCAATGAATTCTCTCATTGGTTCATTCTAAGGTAGCATTACTTAACCTATACAACATTTCTTTCCAACTTCTTCCTAACTTTCAATCCAAAACTGGGTCTTTCTCTGTGGCAATTTCAGATTTTTTTTCCTGATGTAAAAGAGTCCCTAAGGCTCCAGACTATATGCCTAACCTGATGGTTATGGGCTGCACAACTACCAAAGAGATTCAACAAGCAGCTGTAACCATAAAAAATAAATTCTCGGGCTTTAGGTGCCGACTCTGACTCACAATATTTAAGAAAACACGATGAGTAGCAAAACAGGATTTAATAATCCCCTGGTCTGCAAGTTACATTTGCTATAAAGTGACTTTAAGTTATTTATATCCACAAGGACCATAACCAATTTCAGATTCTGCAGACAGTATGCCTTAAAAATAAGTTTTTATAACTATCCTGAGAGCTGATTTGAAGTACTGTAACGGACTAATAAAATATAACAATTTCTTCCCTACTTAGCAATTTATAAAATGTAAAATATTTTGCAAAACACTTAGTGGACGTACATAATATTATTTGTTCTATTTACTTGGTTCCTCACATAAATTCTTTTAAGGGTAGAAAGGCAGCTTAACACAATTGTCCTGTAATTGTGTGTTTGAGGCAGGCAGGCTACAGTATGTTCAAAAGAATGCTGTCACTAGCCTACCAAACTACCTTGTTCACATAAAATAGATTTCAATTTAGATGCAAAGTAATTTCAATAGCTTGGAGCCATTAGAAGTTTACTGGGAGCTGGCTATAAGCACTCTCAAGGGGGTGGGGAGTTCCCTGTCTAAAAGATGTTATCAGCCACTGCTTCCCAGGACCACTATATCCTACAGCACTCACTAGCATAGCAAAACAACCAAATCTAATTACAAAGTTAAAAGATTTTTCTCATGCAATAATTTCTTCTTTAGTTGTAAAACTACAGCAAAAATAATGCTGTTGTCAGTTGGCTGAAATGCAGTGCCTAAACAACTTTTTACATAAGACATTGTATCTACAGCATCCTTTGATATTGGAGACTGCCATTTATCAGTTTCTAAGACAGCAGCATCTTCTGACCCAGCAATTATCTTCTTCCAAGTCAGATACATTTGAAATTTAACAGAAGCAAAACCACTTCTTAGATGGAACACCTCTGTTTCAAGGTAATCACTCAGAAAAAGTAGATACAGGGACGTCAGTGCATGACTTGGTAACTGAGGTTAAGAACACAACTGCTCTTATGGAAACTGGAAGTCAGTCTGAATACATGGACCACTGCAAGGTCTCCAACCACACTTATTTAACAGTCCTGTGCTCCTCCTTGGTTGCCTTTACCCAGCACTGCCTTATCCTCACAGCCACATCTCTCCCTGCCCCGCTTCCCCACACCCACCCCTTCCCCTCAACAGCCTGTAACTATTTCTATGGGTTATTTATCTAAAGACTGTGTGACCACAGGTGACAGAGATTACAAAGAACGCACAGCTAAGACACATTCTAGTTTTCACTTTCATGGCTAAAGATTCTCTCCTTAAGGTCAAAAAAAAAAAAAAAAAAAAAAAAAAAAAAAAAAAAAAAAAAAGCATTATTACAGCACTATCAAAGAACGCACTACACAAAATACTACACCTTAGAATGTTTGAATATTTGTAATCTTTCTGTTCCTCAAATTCAAAAGATCACCAAAAAGCAAAGACTGAGATCAAGTAATTTGCAATAGTGAAGGAGTACATCCACTAACCAGCATCACAGCTTATTTAACCTCACAGCTGACCTCTCATGCAGTGGACTGAAGGCTTTTTTTGATCTTTTTGTGCAACACTACGTCATATTCTCCTATTTCTACAGAAAAGACTCGGACTATCTATCCCTAAAATTTCTGCATTTTGGAGGCTCCCACGAAAAATGCTTGACAAACTGTCACACAAGCACAGGCAGAAGGATTTAAATCTACATCAGAGACTGACATATCAAACAGTTGTTCTTCGTTCTATTAAGAATGCTCACAGTTTCCCAGGACTTAAATGTGGCAGTACATGCTATCAGATTAATAAGTCAGCTGAAAATAAGAGGATTTTTAATTAAGAATCCAGTTATAATCACTATTAATTATCCTGAAAACTAAAAGAAGAGCAGTATCTTCTCCCAGTCCAGACCCTCTCTCAGGAGCTCCTCTCTTTCCAGTTTAACTTTCAGTGGAAAAGACAATGAACAACTGATAGGTTATGGAGAGATCAGAACATAAAACTATCTCTATTCACTGAAATGCCAGCAGAGGCACCTATCGCTTCCACTTGTGGAAGTGTCATGTCTTGCAGTGCAGAATGCAAGTCTCTTTCCAATAAGAACTGGAGATGCAAGCGTGAAACAAAACATTAGGGTCATTTTGAATCTGAAAAAAACCCAAAACATTTTGGCAATCTTTCTGCCAGGAGGGTTTAGGGATGCTACAAAACACACACACAGATCGCTCTCCAGATGACTCTTGGGATGGGTATGGCCCACTTAACATTTTCATTTTAAAGACTCAATTAAGGGGAAGGAGCTGAAGCTATTAACTTCCATTTAAAAGAAACCCAAAAGCAAACACCAAATCGCTTACTTAACCAAACAGGTAAGCGTCGAAGGTTCTTTTATTTGGGGAACTTAATAGCACACCTCGTATTTCTCCCTTGTGTCACGAGCAGACACAAGCTCTAGTTACCAGCAACTACAGAAAAGCCCAGCATTCGAAAGCGGGCAGCAATTAAATGTTACAGAAACCCTGTTCTTACTCAGCCTGGAACCGCAGCGCCCGCATACACGCACAGGGAGGGTCTCCGGCACCGGCCGGGGCAGGAATCGCGGCCGGGTGAGCGCCCCGAACCCCTTGCCCGGCCAGCCCCGGGGCGCGGCCCCTTTGTTCGGGGCGCAGCCTCGGCCGGGCCCGCCCTCCGCAGGTACGGGCACCGCCCGCCGCCGCCCCGCGGCCCCGGGGACCCGCCGCCCCCGCCGCAACAGGCGCCCGGCCCCGCCACGGCCCCTCCCCGGGGCTCCCCGGGCCCGGGAGGGCTGCGGCCGGAGGTCGCCAAGGTCGACGCCCGTAACCTTCAGGGAGCGGCCACCGGGTCCCCGCAGGACGTTCGGGGCGCCGCCCGCCCCCGCACCCCGGGGTGGGGCCGCCCAGCGCGCTCCGCCGGCCGCACCGCGACACCGATCCCCGGGCGGCGCCGAGCGGCGGGCGCGGAGCCGCCGTAAGCCCCCGCCCGCCCGGCAGCCTCCCCCCACGCGCCGGAGAGCTCCCTCGGCGCGGGCGGAGCCGGCTCCCCGCCTTCCCCCGGCCCTGTCCCTGTCCCTGTCCCCGGCGGCGGCTCCCCCCGCCCCGGCCCGGCCCGGCCCGCGCGCTGTCCCCGGGCTCACCTGCGGCGGCGGTGCCGGCGGCGCGCGCTCCGCTGCTGGCCCGAGGAGCGCGCGGGGAGGGGCGGGGCGGGGCGCGGCGCGCGAGGTGAGGCCCAGGCACCGCCCCCGCGCGCACGGCCGGCGGCGCGCGCGGCCCGGGGCGGAGGGCGGGCCCGGCCGGGGCGGGGCGGGGCGGGGCGGGGGGAGCCGCCGCAGGGGCCGCAGCGTCGTCACCGGGCGCGGCCCCGCCGCCCCCGCTCCGCGGGCGGGGCGCGCTGTCAGGCGCCGGGGCGCAGGCGCAGTGCCGGCCGAGGCGGAGCGGAGCGGGGGCGCGGCCGGGCCCGGTCCCGGAAGGGGGCGGCTGCTTCCGCCTGAGGCGCGGGCGGGGCCGGGCGGGGGCGGGTAACGGGCGGGGCGGAGCCGGCGCCTCCCCGGGCCGCTCGTTCCCGTGTGGGGCCGTGTCCCGCTTGTCCCACCGTAACTCCGAGCCTCGAATGGCACCTGCTGGCCCTTTCCTGCTTCTCCTCCTTTGTTTCGGCCGACACTCTTAAGGGAGATAGTGAGAAAACATTGTAGCTCGATGTCTGTCCCTCCTTCCCCCCAGCTAATCCCCCATCTGGAGAGTAGAGGAGGCGTGTCCTGCCATGGTAAGGAGATAAATTCCCGACATCTGTCGCTAGGTTTAAAAACAAAATTATTTTTAGTGGAGCTTTCCTCAGAGCACAAGAAAAAGCTTTCTGAGTTAAAGGAAAATGATGACTGGCAGAGGGGAACATGAAGCAGTGAGCCTCTTAAGAGTTTTGGGGTTTTTTTCTATGATAATGGACCACTCCATGCATGGAGGATTTTACAGATGCCAAACAGAACAGGGAGATAGGAGAGTACGAAAGTTTCCATGTTAATTACAATAATTCAAACAACAATTACAAGAGTACCTCAATAACGGTATCTTTTACTATTAAATTGTGGATATAAAGGGGAGCTTTGTGCAAACACAACATGATTTAAGCTCATTATGTAAGTGATGTAATGAAACCTAAGCGTAATATGTTTATATCAACACTGACTGCTCAGTGTGCGTCTTTGTTTTTCATACTGCAACCATTCACAGACAATACAAATTGTTTTGAAACATCCCTTCCTCCACATAATTGTTTGGCTGAAGGTAGTTTCCAAGTCTAGAAATTCTAGATTTTATCACCTCAGATGGAAAACTTTGACCTCGGTGTTCACCTTATGGAGCCATTGCACTTTGCTTGCAAAGCAAGTGCGCTATAAAATTTTCATTGTTGTTCTCTCTGCTCCGTTTTCTGAAATTTTTAACACCTTGACATCTTGACATCATTTAACCAGTTTTTAGTACCTATTCCTCTAGAATTTGGTTTTGTTCGTCCTCACATTTCAGTATGAGCTAATTTTTTTGCAAATTCTGTAGAGTTTGAGAAAGTGATAGAAATCCAGATGGATTTAATTCTGATTAAAATATCAAAACATGTCCATTTACACAAAGAAGTGTTGAATTCTGTTTAATGGAGAGGGAGGGGAAAAAGGCTGAGAGGAAAGGAAAGCTAAGCAACACTGAGTCAACCAAATGTCCAAAATAAAACACAAAACATTTTTGATATTTCATGACAAGGAAAAGTTTTCATAGTATCTATGATTAGACATTTCATGCAACCATGAAAAGGTTGGAAGAGTCTTTGCATGATTCTGTACAAATAATGATTCAGGAGTCCTCAAGAAATCCTGGCCCAGCTTCTGCAGCCTTTGAGTATCTCTGTGCTGTATTACTTTTTAATGCTTATTCCAGAATCCTTCTGTTGCCAGAGTGGGTGAGTCGTAGTTAAGGTCTCATTAATAATGATGTCTGCAAACATTTAATGTCATGGCTGCAGCTGGTCTGTAGCTGCAAAGATGGATTTGGCCATAACAGACCCCCAGACTTGACCAGCCTAGAAGTGAACAAGTCCCTGGGTGAGGCAAGGATAGGTAGGATTTGAACTCAAACAGGAGACCCCAGACAATCCCATTCAATCCTGAATGTAGATGTATCACTGGCCAGGGAGCTGGGCCGTGGTGAAACCTTCACCAATCAGTTGTTCAAGCCCAGGAACCCCCTATAAAAGAGGGCAACCATCAATAAATCTTTGCTGTTTGTCGCATGTCAGTGAGTCCTGTCGTGTGCCTGTCTCCAACCTACGACCGTAACATGATAATTTAGTTCTTCCTTATTCATTCAATACTAGAGCTAGTCCAAAATAACTTTTGCCCTGTAAGACATACAGTGTACTTACCCAGATGTTGGTAGCAGCCGTATCGCTCGCTGGAAGTGCCCCTTTGCATTGAGGTTTGGGTTGGAAGAGACCCTAAAGATCATCTCATTCCAAACCCCCTGTCAAAGGCAAGGATGACACCCACTGGACCACACTGCTTAGAGCCCCATCCAGCCTGACCTTTAACACTTCCAGGGCTGGGGCATCCACAACATCTCTGGGCAACCTGTTCCAGTGCCTCACCACCCTCAAAATAAAGAATTTCTTCCTAAGATCTAATCTAAATCTAATTTCTTAGTTTATAACCATTTTCCCCTTGTCCTATCACTAATATACCCATATAAGAAATTGCTCTTTCTACCCTTTAGGCACTGGAAGGCCTCAGTGAGCTCTTGCCAGAATCTTCTTCAGGCTGAACAACCTCGGACAGATCTCAGCCTGTCTTTGTAGGAGAGATGCTTCAGTCCTCTGACCATAGTCGTGGCCTCTTCTGGACTCTCTCTAACAGGTCCACATCTTTCTCATGCTAAGGACCCAGCACTCCACTTGGGGTCCCATGAGGGCAGAGTGGAGGAGGACAATCACCTACCTTGATTTGCTGCTCACCCCTCTTTTGATACAGTCCACGATACCATTTGTCTTCTGGGCTCCGAGTGAACTCTCTAAGTCCTTCTCAGCATGGTTGCTCTCAACAAGTTCTTCTTCCAGTCTGGACTCATGTCTGGCATTGTTCTGACCCAGGTGCAGTGCTTTGCACCTCAATTTGTTGAGCTTGAGGTTCCTATGGGCCCACTTCTCAAGTCTGTCCACCTGGATAGGATCTCTTCCTTCTGTTGTGCCAGCTGCCGACTCAGCTTCATGGCTCTGCAGACTTGATGAGGTGCACTCAATCCAACTGACAGTGTCATTGATAAAGGTATTAAAGAACCCTGGTACCAAGACGGGCCCCTGAGAGACACAACTCATCATCAGTGTCCACCTGGACATAAGGGCACTGACCAGAACTCTGGCTGCATCCATCCAGCCAATTCCTTATCCACTGAAAATTCCATCCGTCACATCTGTGTCTTCAATTTCAAGATAAGGATGTCATGTGGGACCACCTAATGGGACGACTTACAGAAGTCTACATAGCTGGCATCTGTCAGCCTTTCCTTGTCAACTGTTGCTGTCACTCCATCATGGAAAGCCACCAGATGGGACAGGCATGATTTGCCCTTAGTGAAGCCATGCTGGCTGTCTTGGATCATCTCCTTGTCTTGTATGTGCTTAACACTGTTCCATGAGTATCTGCTCCATAGTCTTCCCATGAAAGGGAAGGTCTCTGGACCTCCAGTATGTACTTCCCTGGGTCTTCCTTTTCCCCTTTTTAAAAATAGGAATGATGTTTCTGTTTTTCCAGTCACTGAGGACTTTTCCTGATTGCCAAGATTTTCCAAATATGGTATAGAGTAGCTTGGCAACAATATCGATCAGTTCCCTCAGGACCCTGAGATGCATCACATCAGGCCCCTCAGACTTGTGGCTATTCAGTTTCATCAGGTGGTCTTGAACCTGCTCTTTCCAGTGGGAGGGACTTCATCCTCATTTTACACCATGCTGCTTGTTAATTATTGTGGTCCTTGTACTTTTAATCTCTCTTTACAGCTATCTTAAGACAAAAATAATTATTTTTAAGTTTTGTTTTGTGGCCCAAACTGTGTGTTGTAATGCAATAAAAAACAATTTCTAGTATACCCTTCATTTTTCGCTTGGATGTGTCCCCTGGGACCTCACCTAAACCAAGTGGAAAAAACTGAGCTCTTTAACTCAAAACTAAAAGAAATATTTCCATGACAATGCACTATATTAATAATTCCTATTCAATTTCTAACAAGTGACCAGAGTGAAAGCATCTCTGGAGCACCTGGAATATTTTACAGCATGACTCTGGCTCCTCAGTGTAAGAGAGCAACTGGTCCAAGGAGGTATTGCAACTGCTTCACTCCACCGACTGTGTAAGAACTTAGGGTTCACCGTCCAAGGCAACAAAAGGTTTTAATTGCTCTCTGGTGTTTAAATGCTACAACAGGTACCTAAAACCATACAGGCAGTGTAGTAGAGATTTGCAATGTGGCTATAAAGGCTGTAGGTAATGAGTGTCCTTTGTTATGTATTGGCATATGTGCCAGTATAGCTCTGTAAATAAAATTCTTGAAGGGAAAAATTATGAAGACTAATTAGGTAGAGATGTAATTTGTTGTGTGCTACTAGTACTTGCATAATGTACCTTAATACAACTGAGAAATCAACTGCCAAAGATTTAATTTATTTTAAAAAGCTAAAGATACAGTGGACACATCAGACAAAACATGTCCAGATCTTTGGGAAACACATTGATGTGCAACTTCCATTCCCACAGAGCAAAAAATACATGTTCCCTTTAGCACACATTTAGTAGCACACAATTTATAGTTAAAGTATGCATAATTTAACACTGTAATTTTATCTTAGATTTCTGTTGACGTGAATAAATGAACCACATTCTTTGGAAAACCATTTTATCATGCATAAAACATCCATTCTTCCTTCAAGTTCTCAATAAATCTTCCAGGGTGAGAGAGACTTAATTTTTCGAAGGGACAAAAGAGAAAATGAACAAAACCACTTAGTGGTTTCTTGAGGGCACCCTCCTATTTCAGCCCAGAATTGATTACTCTGGCATCTGCTGGGTCTGTGGGTGGGTGGGCCTTTGCATTGTCAAGTACTGCTGAACTGGAATCAATACATGGAGGTAGGATTTCTTGGTCTTATGGTTAATTTCTTCTCTTTTAGGCTGGTGGCACAACTGTATTAAAATTTATTAGATGACATTTTATTACCAATGTGAAAGTATGCATAAAATGTATTTGTGAATTTATAGAGTTTCTAAGTAGCAGGCCAGTTGAAAAGAAATCACCCAGCCCAAATCCACATGTATTTCTCCACATGTGAGAAAACATAAATAAAAAAATAAATAAGTAAAAAAAATAAGTAACAATGAGTGAAGAATATGCTAAACAATTATACGCCAAACCATTATTGGCTAATTATTAACATACTTGTACTTCTCAAGTTTGTAACTTTGTGCTTTTCTGTGCTTTTGTGTAAGGGATAGTCAGGTTTTAAGGACATACTACTCTTGAGGTCTATAACTGGCATGTCCAAGGGCAGATTTGGGATGTAGCTCCCACTTCACACAAGAAGAAAGTGATGGCTGCCTTGAGGCATCTACTGGTGGGGGGGTCATCAGATCTCTCTCTGGGTGTGCCTGTTTCTCTCTGAAAACTAGCAGGAAAATCTCATGTGACAAAGCTTATTTTGGTGCCTGCACTTAGGCAGTACAACTCCAGGTCTTAAGTGACAGACTACTGGATTGGAATTTGTATAATCTTAGTTCTACACTGTGCTAGTTTTGGCTGGATTTGATTTTGTTTGCAGTAGATAGTGTGGGGCTATGCTTGGGATTTATGCTGGAAACACTGTAGATAACACAGGGATGTTTTAGTTACTGCTTAGCAATGCTTGTACAGCCTCAAGGCCTTTTCTCTTCTCACACTGTCTCACCAGGGAGGAGACCAGGGGTGCTCGAGAAGCTGGGAGGGGACACAGCTGGGAGAGCTGGCCACAGCTGGCCAAAGGGATGAACTGTATGACCCACACTGTATGGTGTCATGCTCGGCAGTAAAAAGTGGGAGAAGAAGAAGAAGGAAGAGTGGGGACATTTGGAGTGATGGCCTTTCTCTCCCCAAGTAACACAGGGTGGAGCTCTGCTGTTCTGGAGGTGGCTGAACACGTGCCTGCCCATGGGAAGTGGTGAATTAATTCCTTGTTTTCCTTTGCTTGCAGCGCGTGGCTCTTGCTTTCCCTATTAAACTGTCTTTATCTCAACCCTCGAGCCTTCTCACCTTCTGGTTTCTGCCACCTCCTCCCCTACTTCAGGGGAGAGAGTGAGGGGCTGCAAGGTGCATAGTTGCCAACTGGAGTTAAGCTACAGCATATCCTCACAGTGTCACTAATTTGCTCTAATCTTGGCCAGTCCTTCCATTTCCCATCCCAGCTTTTATCTGCCTTTCACAATTAGAGGTTAAGCTCTGTAGGCACAGTCTTTCTTTATGCTTTTTTCAGCACATACAACCTGGGGAATGTTTGTGTGATGTGCACAGATAAATAAATATGCAATGCAGTGCAGATTCTGAGTGCTACAAATCAACACACACATAGAGGTTGTGTGGACAGTTGTTCCTCCTATTATTGCTCAGTGCAAGGTCATCTTGATCTATCAGTTTCTCAGAAGCTTCATGTCATCTATAGCTGCCTGCAAATCTGTCACATGTGTATCCCTGCACTTGCAAACAAATACATACACTCCAAAAACCCATACTGTGATGACTGTAAGAAGATTTTGGGTAATGAGATACTTGCATTTCATTAGCTCTGTTAGCTCTCCAAATGATAATATTCTCAGTACTCCATCTGAGCTAATCATGGTTCTTAACTTACAGCTTTCTTACCTGTTTGAAAAGGTTTATCCCCAATTCATCACCCCTGTAAAGAAAGTGAGGTTAAATCAACCTCACTTGAATATTCCTTGAATAACAAGGAATTAATGAGTAATGATGAGTTTGCAGTCATTCATCTTGTCATTCAACAGAGCTAAGACAAATTATATCATTCTAGTAGGTGACTAGGAATCTGGAAATCTGAGAGTTGAGGGTTACAGCAAAGTTGGTTCATAATATATAAGAATGGTCAAAAACATCTTTAAAAACATAATTAAGGAATTACCAAGTGTCTAAAAATATAAAAGCATTAAAATGTATAATTGAACATCTATTGCATATATTTATAACAAGTCTTCATAGTTTAATTAACTTCAGTTTTAAAATATAAGATATGAAAAGCAGTGTCAAATTTTTTAACCAACATAGAATGATGTTAAATGTGTACTTTATATGGAGTTCCTGTCTGCATGGCACTGCTATAATATCTTCAATTGGTATTTGTTGGGATTGAGCTCCTTTATCGTATTGCCTTCCCTGAAAAATGTAGCCTGCCCACATGCTATTTTATTGAAATCAGTATTTGCCACTGAGTGCTGTTTCTTTTTTCAGTCTTCATGTTATATAATCCATATCCTTATATATATTCAATCAAAACCCTTAAGCTGAACAATTATCTCCAAACCAATATTGGTTTAAAATAGCTCAAAGTAGACCTAAACTCATCTCACTTTTCTGTCATTAAAATAACACAAAATCCTGTATAATTTTCGAATTTTAGTGTTGTCTATATAGCTATTTAATCTTTTCCTTTTTATGTATTTTCCGCTTTTCATATCCTTTTTCCCCCCTATTAATTCTGTTTTTCATACTTTATATGGTTTCATACTTATATCATGGTTTTTTCCATGTCTTTTTCTTGTGATTTTCTAGTCCCTTTCTGCACCTCTTTCTTTCATTGCTGGTTTCATTCTTTATTCTACTGGGGATGTACTAGAGTTGAGTCAGGTAAATTGCAGTCTGGTTTCTAGTTCTGTGGCCAGCGTTTCAGGAGTCACTTCTTCTTCCCATCTCTCTGTATCCCAGTCTGAAAAAACAAGGTAATAAGCTGGCTCCTGTGTGGTTAGCTTTGAGACATACTGGTGGAAATCTCCTTTAAGCACAATTATTATCTTTCTGTATTATACCTCTACCTCAGTGATCTCCTCAGTGCTCATCATTATTTTCAGCTCCTCAACTAATTCTTAGCTCCTGCTTCTCCTTCCCTCCTCCTCCACCCCCATCTTCTACCAGTAACATTTTCAATGTAGACCTTCAGTATAGTATGGGTATTACTAATTTTGTCATTTTGTGCAGATTGTGTGTCAGCTACATTCATTTTATGTCTCTCTTCAAGGAGAGCTGTGGCAGCTCTCAAGTGATGGGTTCCATTGATTTCATGCTGGCTCAGTAAAGAACATGAATGATGGTGCAACACCTGATTTTAGTTATAACAATGATCAGGAGACTCTTAGAAAGAGATGTAGAAAAAGCAACAAGTGTTCAGTTATGAACAACAATCACGGTGTCCTATGAAACCCTGCAAAGAGCAAATGCACACACTTGAAGGCAGCCCTCACATGTTCATTCATGAGGTTATTTAAATTGTGGTCACATGGATCTAGGGCCTTTGAGAAAAGATTTAGACAAGAACTATTTGGAGATTATAATGCTAATGTCAGGCAGAAATCAAGTGTTAGCCATATCTTGACTATGAGGAAAAGATATGCCCTGTCTGTGTCGATGTGTTTCTACATCCATGATCATTTGCTATGAACCTATTTTTCTGATGTTTGTCTAATACAGCTTTTGGCTTTGAAGAATCATAATCACTTTCAGTGAAGGAGCAGGAAACAGTCAAGGCCTGCCAATGTTAAATGTCTCAGACTAAGTACAAGAAGTGCTATTCAGGAAGTCGTGAAGTAAAAATGGCTCAGTCTATATGGCTGTATGAAATAAAATGCAGCCACCAACATTCTGATGTTACTCTCGGGAGCTAAATATTCACAGTCCGTAACTGTGGAGATGATGTAGAGACTGAAGGAAAGATGACAAAGCATACTTTGTGCAGTTTTTATGGGTTGTAAAGCCATAAACTATAGACTGTATCAGACTATGCTATAGATCATAAAAGTTAAGCAGCACTTGCATCCTGCCTTAGATGGAAGAGCACTTAAGATAGATAAAGGAATTGTTTGAATGTTGATCATTTTTTGTAAACACTGACTCATGTTCCAGTTACATGCCCATTTTATAGCTCTGTCACTGCTGATCACTCTGAAATCCCATGGCACTTTGTGAAAGAACAGTTTTAGCTCTGACATCATAATTACAGCAACATCTCTTACACATCCTGCAGTTTTAACTGAAACCACTGGTTTTCACAGACTGCCCCACGCCCCAATTCTGTATTAAGACTTACTGTGGGCTGTTATGTAGCTGCTGTTTTCTCTGGTCAGCAGTTCAGGTAAGGGCTTCTGGAAAGATGCAATTCCAATAAAGTGCTGGATGCAGGCCAGTGAAAATATACTGCTGGTGATCGATTTTGATTTTATTCTTTAGATGAAAAAGAATTAAGACTAGATATAGGATTAATAGGAAAAAAGCAACCCCAGTGTGCCAAAAGGAACCAGAAAGAAAAAAAAAACCTACCAACATTGCACTGATTATGGAGTACTTGGAATATTTTCTGAAATGATGTCACTAAAATGTATCAACAATAAGCCAAGGTTTCTTATGTTCTATAATAAATCTAGAGTATCTTCACTGAAAAAAAATTGAATTAATGCAAGAATATGAATGAGAAATATGTTGATTCTTTCTCAGAAAAACAAATTACCATTCAATGAAATGGAAAAATCATCAGAAATGTTTGAACTATGAAATTACAGAAATGCTATTTTCATATGAAACACTATGTGCCCAGGCCATGCATTATGAAGCGTATTACAGAGTCAGGAATTTAGCAAGATGCAGACAACCTTGACAAAAATCAAACAAGTAGTAATAATAATTATTTTCTTAAAAGATGCCTGAAGAAGCATACCTATTTTGCCTTTTAAAATGTAATAAGATAAGCTGCAATTATTTGAGAGCAAAAGAGGATGTAATCTGGAGATAACTTATTAACTAACTGTACACATGAAAGATTCTTTCAGCAGAAGTTTTTGATTAACAATGAAAGAGAGAGTAATCCAGAGCAGGTGGGCATGCAGGATTCATGGAGTAATTCCAATTACTTTCTATGCTCATGATAATGCATGTCCAGTTGTTTGTTTTTGTTTTTTTTTATTCCATGAACTGACCCATTTAAACATTTGTGTATTTAATATGCCTGAGAAGCTATAATTAGAACATTTTTAATTATTTATCACTCTTAACTCCTCTTTCGAGTGCAGTAATTCAATATGACAGGCAAGCTGTGGCGTGTTTCCTTCCATTAATTTGGAAGATTTCTCTTCAAGATAGTCAGCAAATAATTTACTTTCCTGCTTATTCAGGACATGATGAAACCACTGGAGTTAGTATCAAGATCACAGAGACTCCAAAGATTTCTGGACAAACATATGTGAAAAATGGCACAAAAATATTAAGCACTACGAAGCTGTGGTATGTCATATTTGCACGTACCCATTCCTATGATGTGGACCAAGGCAAAGTACTTTAAATGGGCCATAGTACATGTTCTTGCTTAGCAGAAAACATTTCAATAGATTGTTCAAAGAAACCTAAGCTAAAATGACTCTCTATGTCATCAAATGCTGAAAACATGTTTTTAAATTCATGGACCAATTAACAGGTAAAGCTCATAATTATGGCTGTGACTATAGCTATGGTCATTGCTAATGTCAGGTTAAAAAGTAAATTAGTATTTAATACCATACGCCAAACTAATAATTTTACAGAAATGTGATTTACCACAAGTTTGGAATTACATCATCAATTTACTTGATCACATTTCACCTCCCTTGTAAAAGCTGAAGTGCAAATACATATAACTCACTCAGCTGCATTGACTTTCTCTAACTAGCATGCTTGACACCTGTCTGGAGAAAAATAGCACTTTCTGACATATACTTCTCCTGGGGTTCCTAGGCCCATGCTTAGTTTTTTTTTTCCTGTAATCTTAGTGAGAGCAATGAACTATTTAGTTTCTATTCAGGTTTCTACACACAAGTCAAAAATCCTCTATTTTACGTGCTGTGACACGATTTCAGGCACTGCAGCATGACGGTTAACGGCTGAAAGCGGGTGGTTTGCTGTAGGGTATCCTGACACAGTGCCACCCAGGGTTTATGTAGGAGATGTGCTCTTCTTGCTGTAGACCTTGACATTCCCCAGCAACTAGATTTCGAGCTAGTGCCTGTACAAAGGTCAGGATTAACCCTTGAACCTCGCACTGCCACCGTACACTGATTCCTATGTACAAACAGATTGCAACTTGAGGTGGCCACAAAATATACAAAGATTTGTACAAATACAATGGAAACATTATCAATATCTTTTTTTTAACTCCCTCCACTAAAAAGCAAAATTAACCCCCCCACTTTTGGAGTGCCTTCCTGTTTTGCTGAGTGATTGTTACTATCATATAGTAACAATCACTGTTACTAAATCCCCTGCCTTTGTCCCCCAGTTAAATTTAGTCTCTGAGCATACTACACCTTCTGAAAAGATGGGGATAGACATAATGCCTTAAATATGCAAGAACATGACTAACAGGGTACCTCTTGTAAAAAGTAGCAGAGGTGATGTTGCTGTGCTTATCAAGCCCCAAGTTCAAACACTAACCCCTGGGGACCAGCTTTTTGAAGGAGCAAGACTTTTGCCTTGCACAGCACCTATGGGTGCTGTCTTGCAGCTGCTACGAATAGGAGTCTTGGTTTCTTGCATTGTGAATGGAGATACAGGGTGGGTTGCAACACTTCTATCAGCATGAAGGCATGAGAGAGCGGAGGCACGTTCCCAGCAAGTGTGCTTGCAAGAGCTGGTTGGGGTCCACTGCTTCCCCTTCCTCCAGCTGGCTGAAGTGGCCTGATTTACAGGGGTCTGTGGTTGCTGCTCTGTGATCCTCCCTGCAGGAGGGAGAAGCTGCCAGATCCTTCTTACTATCCCTCCTTGGTGTATGCAAAAGGTATAAACATCCCTGTCCTAGTCCGTCTCTCTTTCCCCATGCAGTGCCCCTGGCTCAAAGGGGCCAAATCTTGGCAGCTGCTGTGCCCTCTAAGAAGCCCTTTGTAATGTTTCTTCTGGTTCTGGGGCAGAGCAAAGTGTGTGGCATGTTGCAGGACTCAATTTCTTCTTATTAATAACTTTGGAGTCTTCCTACCTGTCTCAGACTGATGCATTAGAAAATTCACCCCTGTTTTTCTCCTGATGGAAGTAATGTTTATGGAAGTATCACATTGCAGCAAAAAACTTTCTTTGTGTATCTGGATTCTGTGTAAGGCCAGAAAGAATATTTATAAGCAGACAGATGGTGGACTGAATATATTCCTTCTCCCAGCCCCTTCTCATTCCTTGCCACGCCCTCCCCCCCCCCCCCAAAAAAAAAAAAAAAAAAAATTACACCCCTGCATTGAGACTATCCTCTGTAAAATCAGGATAATTTGGGTTGGAAGGGACCCTTTTAAGACAATCTACTCCAACCCTCCTGGAATATGCAGGGGCATGGAATGTTTGCAGGGGTAGGGCATGTACCACTTCTTTGAGCAACTTGTTCCAGTGTCTTAACACTCTCATCATAAAAATTATCTCTAATTTTTTATCTCTAATTAAAGTGAGCTTTAATGAGCTCAAGGTGGTTGTATCTGGATATCTCAACTCCATGGCAAAGCCTTGGTATTTATTAAGAATACATATATGAAATTGTGCTTGGGTAAAGAAAGCCTGATAGTTTAACAAACTCGAGATTCGGCTGCATATCTGTATTTAATATTGAGAATACTTGCCTATACAAATCTCCCCCTACTCTTTTTCTGTCAGTCTTACAAAAATCAGATGTTTGTGTGTGCAAAATTCGAGTAAAACATTTCTTTATTACTTCTTTCTTTGAAGCATAATATCTATCACCTTAGCAAGGTTTTACATTTGTCCTCTTCCAGCATTTCTGGTTGTCAATGTAAATACATGCCATTATATTTAGAACATTTTGACATGTTTTTCAGGTGTTGTGACAGCTTTTTCTACAAATGGTTTAATGGAACAGTTGCGTTTAAAATACCAACAAAGGCCATGGACTGAAACTCTGAAACTTGTTTATTTTTGCATGGTAAGAATCTCAGGTTAGGTGAGAGAAGGGTATGTGATATAAGAGTATGATTCTAAGGTAGTTAAAAAATTGCTTGACTTTCAAAAACAACAAGCAAAACCAACCAACTGAAAAACCACATGCAATCCAAAACCAATCAAAAGATAATCCCCAGAAAAACCTGGTGCCTAGTATAGCTTGACTCCCCAAGCTATAGGAGTTCTTAGAACAATGGATTATAAAATTTCCAGCCTAATTTTAACACTTTAGAGGGTGTTTCTTGCATTGTTTTAACTATTCAGAAGTTAGTACTGATTGGTTACCAGTTGAGGTTACTTTTCATTCATTATCATTACCATATTCATGGTATGTAAAGACAATTTATTGCCTGTAGGACTGGGAGAAAATATAATATTTTAGAAACTGGTCTGAAATCTGCTATCTAGACTTTCTGCTGCTGTGATATACTTTAAATCATTCCATGCTTCCTGCCCTTCAGTAGCTAATTTAGGAATCATCTTTCTAAAGAGCAGATTAACACGACTGCTGTGAGCTCAGTATAAAAATTTCCATTTGTTTCCATGCTTCTTTTTATTAATGTTTAACTCAAGCCTTACTCTGAAAACAATGTCCTGAATTTGAACAAAATGAAAACTCTTCAGCAGTGAGAGTTCTTTGTTAATTGAAGTGCAAAGTATGAAAAGTTTTCAGACAAGAGCTTGAAGAGAAACTGGGAGAGTTTGCTTGCTACTGAAGTGAATAGCTTCAGCTGAAACTTGTATCCTAATCTAACCAAGTACTCCTGTGGCACTTATTGATCTCCTCTATTCACTCCGGCAGATTTTTTCTAAAATAAAATCACAAGTATTTTCTTAGTTTATCTCTAGCTTCACAGTGAAATTAGCTGACACGTCTAGTGATCAGTTCAAAAGACAGGGGAATGGAAAGCCACTCCTTGCTCCAAAGGTATCTGGTATGTAATTCCTGCACAATAATGTCTTCACAAATCCATTCAGTGCTGCCATTTCAGAGAGAGCTCCAATTGTAGGTGACCTCTGTGTTTGACAAAAATAACCAGAGGTTTGTTGTACGGGGCATCTGTGTGCTGTGTCTCTTAGTTAGTAATTTAAGGAATCTTCCTCTGTCTCTTGTTTTCGCAAATGTGCTAGGATAACGCACTTCGAAAGCCTGTCAGTGATGCTCCAGATGGTCTATTGCTTTCTTGCATGGAGAAGATAGAGAGGACAATAAATGGTAATGAGCTATTGGATAACTCAAAGTATATATTTTTAATATTGTGTGGAATCTACCAATCCTTCTCTATTGATGTTCTTCACAAAGAGGTCAAATGTACAAACACACAGGTCGATAAGGGACAAGACACTTGTCGCTCGTCTGAGCTTAGCCTTCAGGCTATAGCTATTCTTAAAGCCTGAGAGTATTTTCTACCCAGTACAGCACTTATAATAGTTGTCATTAATAACAAGTAATCCAAGAGATACTATTTTATCATTACCTAAATCATATTCTTTAAAGCAAGAAAATTCTGGTTCTACTTCTTGATCATTATGGTTTGTTTAAATTGCATTTCTGGTTTTTGCAGCTAAATCCATATTTTCTGTGATGAACACATTGGAAGTTTTATCCAGACAAAAAGGGTAAGTTTGTTTATGAATAAATGCAAATAAGCAAGCATGGCCTCAAGTCCAGAGAGGAATACCATCTGGATGGCTTGTCAACAATGTTATTTCTTAGCTCAGTGTTCTAATGGAGTGTATTTCCCTATTTTGATTAGTCCTTTGTGGAGGAGGTTGTTGGGTAAAGAGAGGACATAAATGCCTACATCCCAAAGCTGCAGACTGAGGTTAATAGTTTTGAGCAGACCAACATGATAATGCAAATAGCAGAGCACAAATACACGCCTGGTTGGATAGTTTTCAGAAGCTGAGCCAAGGAAGTGTTATTTTTGAAGCATCCCTGGTGTCTCTTCCCACGACCAAGTGAACTACACTCATTTCCTTTTTTAAGTTACAGAATTTTTATATACACAGGCTTTTTTTTTTCTTTTCTTTTCTCATTCTTCTCAGACTTACTGTTCATGTTAGCCCCAGTGGGACTGCCTGCTACATAACATCAATGATGTTTTATGTAGAAATTCAGCTGGAGAAGAATGGAGATGTGATGGATGTAAAGCTGGCTCACTTTGAAGAAGCTCCTGTGGTAAAATTAATATTCTCTGTCTCTCACAATCCTGTAGTCTCCTACCTGGCTTCCAGCTGTTATGTCAAAAAGGTGTTGACTTCCTTTTGGTCTTGCAAGCCTGTGCACGACATTAGCTATCTCTTTAGGCATCTGAATCTCTCACCTAAACTTACAACTCAGTTACAGATACTAAATACTCTAGTGCTAAGTATTACAATAAAACTCATCTGACAGGCCCATCTTCCAAGAATTTTGTGGTATCAGGCATAATATTTTTATTTTCATGCTTCAATGTTGCCAGTATACAATAAATAACAGGGGCTTAAAGTATTTTCCTACCAAGGTACAGTGCAATATATATTCTCAATGGATTCTGCCTTCTTTAGTATAATATATATTTCTACTAGTGGAGATGTTTTCCTCGCAAAATTTCTATGAAATTATTCACAGAATATCGCCCTGAAGTTCACCTATGTTCTGCAGTAGTTACAGAATTACAGACAATACTTCAGATCAAAGATATAACCACAAGCTGTTGTGGGGGGTTGGGGAACATAAACTCTGGTTTTTGTCAGTAAGTATCCAAATTATTGCATTGCCTTGGAGTTAATTTTGTCCATTATTTTTAGTTGAAGTCAGCCATGGAATTTCAAATTGTTCATTTAACCAGCACAGGCCCCTTGATCAGTGAGTGCTGGACAATATCAGTAGAATGAAAATGCATATTCAGAGAATTCTAGCACAATCCATAAAAGAAAAACTGGCCAAGATGCAATTTTTTTTTCTGAAAGAGTTTATAAAAAAACTATTTCTGTTAATTTTATCCTCTTTCACAGAGCCTTTGTTCTTCCAGTTATTGTGGTAATGTTTTTTTAACTACTGCATTGTTAGTCTTGCTTTTGAGTGTTGGGGGATTTTTTTATGCTAATCATGCAGCTACTTAAAAGTAATGAGGATGAAGCTTATCATTACTAATGAAATGCTTATAAAAGATGTGTCACAAATGGAAAGAAAGATGAAATTCCTGTCTCTTATTCCTGTAGGTTTGTGATGACTTGGTCCAGCTTCTAAGGTAAAAAATCATGGTTAGGGTTCCATGTTGAATGGAAAGGAATTCCTGATGCTAGAACCATTCCAGTATAAAAACTGAAGAAGGGGTGGGAAAAAAGAAAAAAAAAAAAAAAAAAAAAAAGAAAAAAAAAAAAAAAAATATATATATATATATATATATATATATAATCAGGGAACAATAATATGAATCCAGAAAACAACAGAAGAACTAAAACCATTTTGGATTCCATTTTTTGTGGGAAGTTGGTTCCAATCCTCCATATTGGAAATTGGTTGTCATTGTAACTGTTATTACCTGCTTCAAGTTTGTCAATTCAAGGCTAAAACTGCAGCAAATATAATTTTGAAAAGAAACTTCAGACATTATTTATTTCTCAAGTCATTCCACCAAATGCATCTGCTTCAATGGAGCAATGGTAAATAGTAATCCTCTATTTGCCTGTCAAACACAGCCTTGGAATACTGACCTTTGTCTTGATAGCAAAAATTATAGAACTACTTGGATCCATAGTTTTGGTAATGGACTGATGATGACAATTCAGAACTGGCAGATTTACAAACTATGTATTACTTTTCCTCTCCTCCTTCCATCAAATACTAAATAGTCTTTGTATTGTTCTTGTGGAAATGCTTTAACTGAATGTTCAGGCTTCCCTCACAGCAGTGAAAGCAAGGTGGTATCACATGACCTGAGTTTCTTTGCAAATACATAGGGAGACATGTGATGTTAATTTTCTCATGTAGCAGTAGGGCACTATATATATTTATTATTACCAAGTTTTGTTTTGTTTGAATAGTTGCTGTTCCACGTCAGGCCACCACTTAAAAAGTCTATTTATAAGTTCTTCAGTGAATATGATCAAGGTTCCCAATTTTAATAATAATGAGTATATTTAGGAAATTGGATTCTTATTTAAATACGGTGGCCAAATAGTAGAAGGGGAAGGTAAAAAGAGAAAGAATAATCACTGACCTTGAATGTTTCATCTCTCTTTTATACTATTCATCATCAGTTTTTCCAGCCCTCTTTTTCCTCAGAAATGAAGTTATATTAGCTTTATGGGTGTTAACAGCTATGACTTAAAGCTTGAACTTGCATTTTCCTATATTTTTGACTTCCAGTGATGTTAATGCCAGCAGTTTGACTCTGAGCACTGACATATAGTTGCCACTGGTACTGTAGGTGCTACTTCTCTGCCTTCCTGGTTTTGTTAAGATTTGTCACAATGCACAGGTATCCCTTCTCACCTTTTGGTGTAGGTTGTAAGGCAGTTTGTTATATATGTAATGTTTCCCATGAGTCTCAAAGTAACAATAAAATTAAGATTAACCAGCCAGCTAATGCATAGGGTGGTGCTGTGTCTGTTCCTGTACCACAGCCTGCCTCCTTCTCTCCTTTTCCCCTGCTTCACCACTAGTCTATCTGGAAAGAGACAGAGGAGAGCTGAGTGACTTGTTTAGGTTCCAGGTTTAAAAGAGTTTGTCCCAATGTCAAAGTTCAGGCAGGTTTATTTTTTCTCTGCTGACCCACATTGCAGCCACATCTGCATAGGAAGGGAAGTCTTGAGCACCAGAGTTTAGTAAGACTTGTAAAACTCATGTAAAATCTACTTAAGCAAGTGAGTAAATACCTGGTGGGTTAGTCTGAACACAGTTCCACGTTGTCACAGCAAGTCAAAATCTGCAGGAATTCTGGGGTTTGAGCAGTCAGAACCATTCCTTTACAAACCAAGCCACTTGTCTCGGTGTTTTTTGTTGTTGTTGTTGTTGTCGTTTTTGTTTTGTTTTGGGTGGTTTTTTTTGTTTGGTTGGTTTTTTTTTTGATTGATGTATTTATCAGTCATATTTAAGGTCTGTCTCTCTCACATGGCACTGTGAAGTGCAGCATTAATACATTTTTATATTTTAATGAAAAGAGCAATGTACACATGCAAGGTCTTAGAGAAGTAGTACTACATGGCTAGCTTTATTGGAAGATCAAGTAAAGTGTTTTGCAGCTGATGAGCTCTCATATTTGTATTTCATGTACATTTATTGCCTTCAGTGCTGCCTACTTCAGTGCCAGTTTCAGCTATAATTACAGTGCTTCTTGCAACAAAACCAAAGGTACACATTTTCTGGTATCTTCAAGAAAATTTAAAATCAGTACTGCTACTTGATCTGATAAGGAGGGGGCCACTGTCACTCTGAAATGGTGCCTTTTCTAGCAAGTTATGTGTAATAAGAGTTATTTTCCATCTCATTTAGTAGTGTGATAGTCATTATTTCTTTTGTTAGGATGAAGAACTATGATGCCTTCGGCAAGATTCTAGAAGACCTGTCAAATATGTATCAAATTCCAGGAAACAGGTTGCAGTTATTTTTTGGAAAATCTTTGAAATCCACAGCCTAACTTTCATTTACTTTATTTATTATTACAAAAATAATAAATTGTCTTTTTTCTCTCCCAGTGAAATGAAAGCTAAGGGATACCTTGCTTTGCAAGCCCTTGAAAAAGACCTTTATTCAATGTCTCTTCTAGACAGGTAACTTACAGTCTATGTCTTTGTCCCTTTACCTCTACCCACACCCCTTCATTTCACTAAAAAACAAGTTAACTGATCTAATCATAGAGCAGGATGTGGAAGGCTAATGAGTTTTCTCCCACTGGGAAGCTTGAAGCCTTTGTCAACCCCAGACAAGCCAAATGAGATGATCTACTGAACTCCTCTGCTTTATCTAAGAGACTTCCCGAGAAAATGGTTGGTTACAGAGTTTGGGAGTGTGTGCACTAATGTCAGCAGTCATGTTTAGGTGTCCCTGTGGCAGAAGTAAAATTGACCTTTTGGGGTTCTGCTGTTTGGGTATCTCGTTTTATCCTCAGGTTTTAGATCAGGCATAGTGGAGGCCAGTTTTCCTCCTTCCTTTTCTAATTTCTCCTTTCAAAGAGGAAGATTACAAATAAATGGGGAACAGCTTCCTAAACCATCTGGTAATGAACAGGGATTTTCAGTCTTTTCAGAAAATCAGAATTGAGGGCAGTGCTTCCCTTCTGGATTTTTGAAATATTTTTCTCTCATATCTTGCCTATTAAGTTACATACACACATACCTTGGCAGGTATGGCCTCCTGTAAACACCCTCTTGGATTATTTTTGCAGTTTTCCCTTATGAAGCATAATAACACTATGAACTAATGTGCTGTATCCTTGCTGGTCACTGATATCTCAGTAAATATTATTTATAAATTAAACAGATTATTTGTCCCATCTGTGCTCTAAGTTAATGCCCTGCATAACTGCATAGTACACAACTATGTAAATGTATGGCTGTATGTATTCAGTATGTATGTATTCATTCATATGAATACACTTGAAGTCAGAGACTGGTTCTGTTCAAGTTAGTTTATCCAGGTTATTTCTTCATTCTTTGCTCAATCTGTTGCCACTGTAATATTTTTAACCCCTGTCATTTCTGGTAAATAGCACACCAAAGTGCAACATGAAACAGCTCAGATACAAGGAAAGTGGAAGCCCAAGTCCCAGGAATAATGCATGTGTGGTGTTGTGGTGTTTTGGAAGCTGGACATACAATCTACTTCCAAAAAAGCATTCTTTTGATTAAGGATACAAATTAGAAATTACATTAGCCTAGCTAGCACTGCAATGCAGGAAACACTAATTAAGATGTGTTTTGAAATAGAACACAGGATCTAAACAGAGTTACTGAAGTACTTAATGGAAAAGTAGGACACCTGGTGCCAAGAATTGGAGGTGATTTTTTTTCTTTTTCTTCCTATTTTTTTCTTTTCCCTTTTCTGCATTCAAAGAATTGTAATCAAAAAACACTACTGAGTTGATCTTTGTGTACAGGAAAGATCCTCTACTCTAAATAAAAATTGCTGTAGGGACTTACTGTGCCTGTATTCTCACATAACATGTGTAGACATACAGAACATATATTGTAAGTAGAGATGTTCTCTCACAAGGAATTTCCCCTGCCTATTTACAGTGTTGGATTTTTCACCTTTGTGTCAAGGCACCCAACATATTCCTCTATTTACCTGTGTAGTAACTATTATTTTTTTATTCCTCAGGAACCCCAATGAACATTGAATTTTACATTTCTCCCTATCAAGTTTTGGAAGCAGAACTACGTCATGGTAAAGCTATTTCAGCTATTTTGCTGTTTCAGCAGAAATAGCTAACAGGAAAACTTTTTCAATATTACCTGTTTCATTAAACAAAGTTAATTAATGAATGCTCAGAAATAAAATTTAAAATTCTAGTTTAGTAGAACAGTTTATCTGATGCACTTTAGCACATTTTTAATATCCATCAGGAAACTACTTTCCATTTCTTGGTTGCAGATTTAGCTATTGCTCCTATCCTCTTTGGGCAGCTTTGGCCTTTTGGGTGTGATCAGTGCAGACTTCTCTTCTCTGCCCACACTACTGTGGCTGTCAGTTGGACCTGACCTTCCAAGTCCTTACCATTGTATATTTTGCATACATAAGATTAATATACACTAAAATAAGGAAAATAATGCCATTCTCTTTCTCCCTCAGGTTCCCAGGTATGTGGAACAAAAACAGTTGTAACTGTTGAAGGCACGGATACACTCCACAAACTGCCTCTTTCTCCATTAATTGTAGATCCTCAAGCTGGAGAGGATAGGTGAGGCTCTGGACACTTGTCAATACAGAAATGGATTTACAAGACACTGACACTGACTTCAGCATAACTTACATTTAGCCTTTGCTGAAATAGGAATCTCTGTTTTATTTATGCCTTTATGCTCCATAGCTACACCCTCTGTAATCCGTGGCTTTTACAGTTTTCCCGAATGGACTTCAAAGGTATTGTGGTCATATTTAACCATCTCAGTTGCATTGAACTATGAATTTATACAAAGATTTGAAGCCAGAAAGAGCCACTGGAACAATATTACTGAATTTCAACAAGCAGTCCTTCAGTCAGTTCTGTGTCTCACTTTTCCTTTCTGTCGGTTTTCACATTAACCATGTTTTAAACAATTAAAGTTGCATTTATAAAGCAAAACATTTCTCAAGTCAGAAAATGTATGGAACATAGTAAACTGCTAGGGACCTGATAGTGGCCTTGCACTAATAGTCCTTGTTCTGGCAATTTCTGTAAAAAATCTTCCATTCTGACAATTTTTTTTCCTAGCAACCCTGCTTTTTTGCAACTGACTGATGAACTCAGCATGGATTTGCCAGCTCTTTTTGTTCTGAAGTTTCATCAGCCTGTTCCTATGTCTTCATCGAGTATTGAAGAGATACAGAGGCTCACAGGTATGTTGTAATTGTTTTTTAAGACTAAGTGCTTCTGTGACTATACATTGCTTATTTGCTTTTTACTTAATGTTGCAAGAAAAAGTTGCTTCTGGGGCAGAACATATTCTGTTCTATCAGTCGAAGTGTAACATTTAACAACCAGTGCAAAACACAAAAGTTCTAAGAAAAAAATGACAATTACATGCAAATTTAAACACACTCAAATTCCCAATAACAAAAAGGGGGAATAGGAAAGATCAGTATTTTTGTCTTTTCAAAACATTGGGTTTCATAGTAGCTCTCATAACCTACTGTCATAACCTAACTGCTAATAAAAATAATGACTTGGTTTCAGGAATTCAGATTTCTGGCTTGAAACTAGCTCCACTGTATGAGCTAATTGTTCAGTCTACTCTTAAAGAAAAATGCCGTGAAGACTTGTCTACAAATAAATCTTGTTTCTTTGTGGTAAGTATAGTGTGCATTTGACACACCCTGTGCTGTTGTGCAAGATATAGATACTGAATTACCATTTCCCTATAAGCAATCAATGTAGGTTTCCCAGAATCCCAACAAAAGTGCTGTTTAGGAAATAGTTCCATTTACGAAGTAGTATTAGATACTTTCCTGTAAGTGAGCTTCTCATTCTCCTTAATGAAACATTGTGTGCTTGGCTGCTGAAGTCATACTAATTTGTCTGTCTGTAACCCAAATATTTACTCTTCTAAAAGCTGCTCAGAACTTTATCATTAATGCCTTAAAAAGAAGGAAACTTACTGACAGGTGAGAGGAACAAGTCCCAAGAAGGTACTTACCTAGATTTTTGAAGATCTTTATCATGCTGCATGTCACACTGTTTTAACAAGAGATTTCTTAATTAGGTAACACTGAGACTATTCATTCCTTTTAAAGGGACTGGCAGGAAGAAAAATATAAAGTGTTACAATAGTGATGCCAACTACTATCTAGAGACAAGGTTGTTTAACTGAAGAAGGCTTTTCTTTTAATAACTGCATTACTGAAATACAGTGGCTTAGGCTGCATTAAATGTAAAGTTTTAGTATACAAAGTTGTGGCTAAGATGCTTTCCCCCAGACTTATGTACAGGGTGACTACAAGACAAGCTTCAAAGATCTACTTTTTTTTTTGCTAGGAAACATTAATTTTGCAATTCATGGCAGCAAAGGAAGAGGGCACTTTTTTTATGTTCTACTAGCAGTGTTCATAGAGCCCATTGCCTTCTTAGTTCTTGGACCTTGAGGTGGTGGTACAGAAGGTAGTAGTAAATTCATACCATGCTAAAATAATAATGTTTGGCAAAACTCTTCTCTTCTGTAAGATGGAATTAATCTTTCAGTTCTACTAGATGAACATGAAAGGCTCTGTAACTTTTCAACAATTCCTTAAAGTATTTGTACGTGGTGGGAGAACGTTTTACTTACAAGTTTAAAGATTTTATTTCTAGAAATACTAAACTGCATTCTAATCTTGAAATGAGTGTAGGGGAAATCCTTTCAATCAATGAATATACACAGAAAAGTTCTTCAGCTTTCATTAATGCAGACCCTCCTAATTAACTGCCCTGCCCTGTTCCAAGGGGATAGTTCCCATCTGGCATCCTGAAGTAGATAACACAATAGTGCACTTCTAAGTTTGTCAAAGAATCACTGTTAACATGAACAGGTGGTAAGTTTTTGTTACTACTTCCTCCTCTTCTTCAAGTGAATCATCAGGAGATATTCCAGCCAAACATACCTCTCCAAAGAAAAAGTAGTAGTGATGGAGGTTGGAACAACATCTGATATCCAGAAGAGATTTCTGGCAAAACTGCTATCCTGTTTGTGCAACTATCAGGCAGCATTACTATGATATTATTATCTTGGTCACTAACATTTTTGTAGCCTATAGGGCTCTGAAAAGTATTTGGAAAAATTGGTGACACTTGAACTCCTGACCACTTGGCTCTGGGTATATTTGCCTAATTTGGATGTATTTGGGAGGGAGAGTGGATCTCATTTAGCTTCCTCTAAGAATTCCACTAGAAATCCAGAGGGGTGTGATGGATATGCTAGAAATACATCTTTCAGAAATATTTTTGTTGTAGATTGTACAATTGCCCGGTAACACCAAGCTTTACTTTCCTGTTTTCAGTCTTTGAAATATCACCATAGTTGTTGCTTAGTCTCTTCCAGATTGCCCAAAGCACTGTTACTTCATAAACAAGGGCTCAGAAAAATCAGATTTAACAGGAGCCTTGGTCAGTAAAATCCCATTTAGCCATCCAAAGTGTGTGCCTGGCGTAATAGAGATTCTTCGACATCAAGTGGCATATAACACTCTTATTAGCAGCTGTGTCTCTGAGAAGCACATAAATGAAGGTAAATTGTGTGGCTGGAAGTGATGGCACAGTATTAGAGACAAACTAGTTCCTAAGTTGGCTGTTGACAGATTTTACTGCTCCCTTGCCAAAACTGTCATTACTTCTGGAGTACTGCAAATGATAAAAAATTCTTAATATTGTATTGAATTTTTTTTTAATTCTATGCACATAAACTAAGTTGTCAAAGTAATGAATAATTAGACTATTGTATTGGTATTTTTTAAATTCTGGCATGTAATTCAGCCAAAAATAGTCCAACTTGAATGGTGGATATCACTAAACAGTAATTTTATTTCTAGATGATTCAGAACTGCTTTACTTTGAAGTGGTTCCACACAAGAACACCAGCTTTTCTGTCTTTTTCCTTCATCCCGCGAAAGAGAATTTAGCCTGCGGTATGTGTGGAATAATTGCTACTGTCCTCTTTACTGAGCCAACAAGGGACTTGGTTCTGTCTAGGCTCTTGCACTATGCTTCTCAGCTACAGACATTCTAAGAGCCACTCAACAGTGTGTAGCCCATGAAAAACACAAAGTGTATACACTTGTGTATAAACTTCTTACTAGAAGGTGTTTTGTACTCAGAATAATACAGAAAGTAAATGCAAATATTCAAGTCCTGTTTTGCCTTGGCCTGCATTTAATTAATAAATTCTAACTTCCACTATTTCTGATTTAAGTATACTAAGGAAAAGCAAGTCATGCAAATATATTGCTGCAAACCTCTTTCCATTGACTTCAGTCTTAGATCCCTTCAAGCAACAAAATGAAAGGATGGTTTTCAATGTTTGTAAGTATTTCAAAACAAACATTTTTCTGTTCTGTTCCTTCTTAGTGGTAATTGATCTTATAACCTCCAGAGAAGTCCAATGTCACCTTCATTTAAATCCTCAAGATCCTACGCTCAATTGTAGTGATGACTTCATAGCAAGAGCTGTGAAACGGTAAGTACTTTTGTCACAGTTGGAATGAACATCAGATGTCCATTTAACAGAAATATCATGTGCGTTCATAATGCCATAAACTCAGCGACTGGGAAACTTCACTCTAGTAAAATGCTGTAATACAATAGTGGGAATAAGTTACTTCAGTGTCTAAAATATCTCTGTCAAAATTTTTAAACATTAACAGTGATGAAGTGTTTCTAGTAGAAAGCATGTGGAAGCACGGAAAGACTGAGTGAAGAGTTTTACCTTTTATAAAGATGCTTTTTTGAAGACTCGAGCCAATGAGTCTCATGTGTAGCATAGCTCAGAATAGCACAGAAAGGTCTTTTTACACATCTACCTAATAGCCATCAGTGCTTCTCTTCAGAAAATGAGTTATATATGGCATGTCCACAACACTGTCTCTGGCTCATTTTCTGAACAAATTCCAAGAGAGCAAGTTGTTGTTATACATGAACATAGGCTAGACTAACTGATTCAGAACACAGTCTAAGAGCATTAATTGATCTGACATAAGCTAGTATACAATTATTATGTCTGATGACAACAAAATCAATGCAGGTTGGATTTTGAATCTGATTTTAAACTAGGTACTATTTTTGGAACTAGGTTAAGAGTGGAAAAAAACCTCCTCCAGTACAGATTGTGTTTTAGAAAAGATACATTCTGTACCTGTGCTATACAAAGCATGAAGGTTGCAATTATAAAATTCAACAAGAATGAATATATCCTTAGTTTTGGTTTTTCAATATTCTTGGTTTTCACTAGAAGCACCCTTATGACTTTTTTCTTTTTTTTTTTTGACCAGACCCTCCCACTGTTTCAGTTGAAGCTTCTTTGCACACCTAACTTCAAAGATTCAGCACTTAGATTTCAGTGTCAACATGTATTTCTGGTACAGCACACCTAGTTTATATTATGGTTACAATGTAACACCAGGTTGTACAAGACAAACACAGAAAGACAGTAACGCTGGTTTTCATTCACATGTCACCCACAGTGTGAAAAACAGAAGTACTCTAAAGAATGGATGAAATCTGTAGTAGTGACTAATGTGTTATTTCCTTCTTCAGCTGCATGTCAGTCCCAGTTGTCATGAGAGCTGTGTTCAGGAATGCTGCCAAGGTGAAAGCTGACAGTGAAACACAAGCCAAGGGCATGGAACAGCAACCTGAACCACAACTGGAGGAAACCACAGATTCTAACAGTCTCAAAGAAAGCCCTTCTGGGGCTGGTCAGCAAGACTGGGTAGTGACAGATAAGCCAAATAATACAAACAGCACGGAAGAAAATCTCTCTGCAGCCAAACTGGAAACTCTGGGTGATAACGTGGAAAAAAGTAACCCCTCACTATGCACCGAAACTTTGTGAAGGAAAGTAATTCTATAGCTAGTATAGAAGCTGGTATGATAGACAAAGAACCTGATGGTTTTATAAGCAAAAATAAAGTCTACTTAGTAATTTGTGAATGGTATCTCCTCTTTGCAAACTTTGAAATACGGGAAACTAATTCCCTTGAATCTGCATTTTTAAACATCCAAATTTATAAAGTCTAACACTGTTCTATTAATCTTTATTTTGTCTTGTTACTGAAAACCTCAAAAATTGTTGTGCTAAGTAAGATTCCCTCTAACACTGTATTTTTATTGTTAGAAGGTAAAATGTTACTTTATTCTTGGTCAAGAGATGTGTGTGGCTGACAAAGTTCCAGCCTCAACAATGACCCCAATGCAAAACTTTTTCACTTATTCATGCATTTTTAGCAAACAAAGACATTAATATTCATCGATTTAATTTACATAATTCTCTTCATTAATTAGTATTCTATCCCCAATTAGTTATTGCTTTCTCTTCATGCTAATCTGGTCCACATCCTTTATTCTTTCTTTTATCTTTTTCTCAGACAGAATCTATCCCACTTTCCAGGCTTTAATCTCCTCTCTATCTTCTGGTTACTCTAATGTCCTTGAATGGCCATAAATTTAAGATTCCCGATGCCCAATCTTCTAATTTCTTTGGCTTTGTTTATTGAAGATTGTCAGGCTTACTTTTAACAAACTTAAGGTTTCAGTGATTTAATGATCAAAGTAGGTCTGTGAAGAAACTTAACTGGTGTTGGCTAAAAGTGGGCACTGCTTACAGCTAGATAAAATGACTAATTAAAAGTTAGTTAGGAAATTTAACTTCAACACTGTCTGCACCATATTCTACCAGAATATGGAAGAAATCTGTGTCTAAAATAGTCTGTAACACCACACAGGCATCTGAAGAAAAGTAATGTTTATCCATGTCAACATTATGCTAAATAAATTGAGCAAAAGTTACTTGAATGATTTTTGTTTATATACAATTAATGCAGACACCCCTCTTTGTCCACTATTTCATAAATTTATTCAATGCAAGACTCTGAACTGCAGTTCTGCTTACCCTTAGAGCAGAAGTGCTATTGAAAGGAAACCAAACTTACAGTCTGTCAACTCTGACAGGATAATAGTCTTTAGTAAGAATGTTGTAAACTCAGGCCCTGAAAAACAAGGAATTTTTGCCTTAGATTTTTTTCTTGCCTTGAAATATGGTTTTGGGATTTTTTTAAATTATCGTTTACTGTTCAAAATCTTACTTTGCCTATATCTAGACTTTATCTCCAATATGAAGGAGTTACAAGAAACTTCCAAGAAATAAACTGGTAACTTAGTATAAAACAGTTTAATTAATGTAAAATAGAAGCATTTACAATGAAAAAACTTCCTGAACAGAGCCATTTATGGCTACAGTTACAGGAAGCAATGGGAAAGCAAGTCAAATATAGAATAGTTACAGAAATATGAAATAATCACAAATAGGCCACATGTGTGGCTGATGTGTTTCTAAGAGGTAGTGAATAAGCTTGGCTTCCTTGGAGAGTTTGAGAAAAACACTACTGGAATGTAGGAAAGAGTTCAGGCTAGAGGGACTGAAAAAATAAATACAAAAATAACACAAGGATGTTCATTAGACTGAAAGCATGTTTAGTGTGGTCTGACATGGTAAGAATAGATGTCTAAGAGTAAAACAATGAATTGTCAGCAATTCTGCATTTGAGGAGAATGGTGTGTTTTCAGCAAAAGTGACAAATATAACTATGTAAGAAGGGAAAAATAGTTTTTAACAGTGAAAGTGCATTGCATCCTGTGTACAAAAGATAACACAAAGAATTTGACAAAATGTGACAAGAGAGTCACAGCACTCTAGTGCATATCATGTTCTATTTTGCATACAGCATATCATCAACAGCAGCTTCTGCAAAAACACTGACCATTTCCACAGCACTGGGCATTTATTCTTTTGATATTGGAGGGGACCAATTTAGAGGGGATGTTTAATGGACCCATTTAATTTCCAAACTGCTGCCAAGAAAAAAATGAGGGTGAAATGGGAGCTCCCAGCACAAAACAGAAACATGTTTAGTAACTCTTTGTAAAGTTTAAAGCCACTTTTTGTGAATATTATCTTTAAGATTGAAAGTGAAGGGTTTTGCCAGGTGAAGCTTTGGTGATCAAAATCTTGATGAAGATTTACAAAAATTATTTCTACTGTAAAGCATCAGATTTTCCTAAAAGAAAAGTGATGCATCAGCCTGTACATGGCCCACAAAGTAACAATCAAAACCAGCTGTGATAGTTTTAAGTACCATGAGACAGAAGAACTAACATTCCAGTTGCTGGACATGATGGAGTACATCCAGTGATAAGCCTAGTTGCTCTACTAACTGAACAGTCTGTTTTTTAACCCACGCAAGGGTTGACTTTTCAGGATCTGTGCAGAGGTTTGCCTTGCTGCACTCAGACTGGAAGGAACCAACCTCACCATTACTCCTACAAATGTTTTCACTGGAGCTGCCACAGTCTTCGTGTTTTCCATCTTTAACTTCCTTGTATTCTGTCCCAGCTGTGTGATTAAGGTCCATGTCCTGAACTGAGTCTAAAATGTGTCCAAGATGTGGCTGTTCTTCAGTAGAATTCAGATACTTAAGCACCTCATCTTCGAGCTTTCCAATAACATCAAGAAGATTATTTACCGTACATAAAGCAGAATCATGTCCATTAAAATGACACCAGGATAAGAGGGCACTGAAAAGTGAACAACAACAGAAGTGATTATATTCATCTACATACATCTCCACTTGGTGAAGGTAGATAGCAATGTGATAAGGTACCTATGAATCATAAATACATTTATGTATAATTCATGTTTTATGGAAAATTCACCCAGTAGAACTAAATAGTAAGCTTGAATATGTAGATTCAGACAATTTTGGAAGAGGAACTGAAAGAGATTTTTTTGAAATGATACTTCTACACCCAGGCAGGCATTCTCTGTTTACAAGATCTGGGAATTCTCAGGTTGCTCACTTTGGACAGTTTTAAAACGTGAGGTTTTTTGGGGTTTGGGGGGTTTTTTGTTGGTTGGTTTTTTTTTTTTTTTTTTTTTTTTTTTTTTTTTTTTTTTTTTTTTTTTTTTTTTTTTTGTTGTTTTTTGGTTTTTTTTGGGTTTTTTTTTTGTTTTTTTTTGTTTGTTTGTTTTTTTGTTTTTTTTTGTTTTTGTTTTTTTTTGTTTTGTTTTGTTTTTTTGGTTTGGTTTGGTTTTGGTTTTTGTGTGTGCGTGTGTAGTTTTTTTTGGTTCTTTGTGGTTTTTTGGTTGGTTGGTTTAGTTTCTTAATTAAAACAAACAAAAACCTGCATACATGTTCCCCTGTTACACACCCTCCACATACACTTGACCTTAAGGAGTTTGTAACCTACTTCAGGGTTCCTTTGAACTGGCCACACGTAATCATCAGCTTGGCACCGTGTCTGTAACCTTGATTAAAGCCTGTCTGGAGTGCAAGTTCTTTCCCGGCCTCAATTCCATCCCTATAGCCTTCCTGTAACAAGAGCAGTGAAACAGGTTGTTTCCAACATGACTAAGTGGACCTTTGACAAATACATAACAATAATAAAAAAAAGTTTAAACAAGTATCACAAGTGTTCAATCTCTTCAGTTACAGGTTCTGTATCTGAACATCCTTCACAGCTACACCTCCACTGCCAAACCAAAACATGCTTGTTGCGGCGTATTATGATTTACTGACCTGTAAGATGCAGTTTTTTACTTTTCCCAAATGGATCCCCAGAAAATCAGAAACTTCTTTTAGAAAGATCAAAAAAACCAAAAAGCAGGTTTGCTTTTAATGATTACCAACTCCCTTGTGTGAAATAGACTTCTTTTTTCTATCTAAAAAGATATGCAAGCTGCCAAGTTTCCCCTTTAGCAGAGGTACTCTCTTATCTGTAATCCATCTACATGGAATCAATTTATTTTCACAAAACTAACTACTGAGCATTGCTCCTTTATTTGCTAGACTTCACTCCATTTAAGAATTATACCAGAAAAAGAGACAGTGATTTACTGAGCCACATATAAATACACTTAACATTGGGACTGCTTTCTTTAAGTAAATAGCAAATGATTGTAATGCAAATTACTTTCTTTACATTACAACCACATGACAAGATCACACAGAATAATTCTTAACTTTTTTCACACCAAAACTGCAAGCTGTGAAAGTGAAAACGCCTATTTGCTCATGGTGGCCTTGCTAGAAAAGTGGTCTGGAACACAAAAATTTATTTTGCCCAACATACAACTCTAACTTCAATAACACTTCATGATTTTGCAGTATCTACTCCAAAATATCAGAGAAATTTCTGTAAGAACACTAAACAGTTCCTTAAGAAAGCCAGTCTTTTCATAGAACTCAGATAAAGAAACTACTGCCTAAACAACAGTGTCCATCCATGCTCCTCAGCTTAACGCTGCACAACTGCCAGCAGAGGAGCCCTGCTGGCCCCACTCTGAATGACACAGAATCTGTCAGAGTAATCTCTCTATGAACTCGTTTTGTTCCCTGCAGAACTGCAGAGAGCCAAGGGCTCTGGAAATCAGCTTTCGTAATGTATGTATTTCTCTAGGAAAATAAATTAACCAAAGACCTACAAAGGCCACAACGCCCATGTGTGGGTGCACATGGAGTCACACATCTTACAGTGTGACTGATGAGTAACTCTACTCAAAACCCCAGACATCTGACATCCTTTTATTAGCACTGCTCAGCTCTGTTGCCCTACATTTACTAGAGGTATACCTGCAAGTACAAAGCAAGTAGCTTGCATCACAATTCAGCCCTGCCTTTTATAAATGCACGTGGTTGTGCAGAGAGCCAATGTCTTTTGGTAAAACAGTACTTTGCTCTGGTGACTACTAAGGAGTGTTTATGTAAATTTCTGCCACATTTTCCTGATATTCAGAAGAAAGTGTGCCAGAATAACTTTTAAGCGGCTACTTTTACTTTTCCTTTTAAATCATTCACATGTATATCAAGTTAAGAGTCAGTAAATCTAAAATGGCTAAAAAGAATATTAAATAATTTTTATAGAAATACCTTCAATCTCTTTTTCATAGTGCTGTTCCATTCCTTCTGTAGTAGATACATCTCATCTGCATCTTCATCAAATATATCCTCACTGGACTGGCTGACTGCAACTTGTACCCACGACATGGCAGTGCCCTTTGACACCTGTTTATGTGGTAAAAATCCACTGGGAAACTCTCAGAAGTGCCTCTGGTGACGTGTCAGATGAGGAGTATTGGCAAAAACAGTGAGATCTCAAGAGAAGCCAGGTATGGAGCTGATTATTCAAGCTGTACACGGGAACTCGGTGCTGTGTGACATAGGGGTGCGCCTGTAAAGAAAAGACAGTCAGATCATCATTCATAAAGTAACTTCTGAGATACATTAAGGCACCTTATGATAGCTCCTTCCCATCCTATGGCACTGACACACATATGGATGCCAAGGCAGCATTTCTGAACACTGCCAGTACAAGGACAGCTGGCAGAAACATTTACAACTCGACTTCAATGGCAGCTGACAAATAGTCCCATACAGCCTCCACGTGGTGCTCAAGTTACACACACAAATTGTACGGGCACACACGAATTTGTATATTTGTATTGTGCACAAAATTCACTACACATAGGTTATGCTAACACCTGCAGAGTTAACAACTGGAAAATACCTTCACTTTTGATGTATAATTTTCAGGTTATGCCAAAACACTTAACTACCTTACAAAACAGAAACAGTCCTTTTTGCCTAAAGAATTAGCAAATGCTGCTGCAGTGGAAAGATGAAATTTTCAGATTATTTAATCTTTTCCTACGACGAAAACTTTGAGAAGCGTCTCACAACTAATTCATTGGCAAATTTTTAGAACGCACAGACACCGTTCCCGGCGGATACACGGTGGGTCTCAGCGGGCCCGGGGCGCTGGGACACACCCGGCCGGTGTCCTGCGGCCCGCGGGGACAGGCGGGGCATTCCCGGGCCCACATCCCGAGCTCCCCGGCAGCGGAGCCTTCCTTCTCCCCTTCTCCCCCGCCCGGCCACAGGCGCTGCCTCCCCTCGCTCCGCCTTTCCGCGCCGCTCCCACAGCCCCGCCGGCAGCCCGGCCCCGCACACCGAGCCTCACCGCGGCCGCCCGCACAGCACAGCACAGCACGCCCCGCCCGCGCCGCGCCCGGCCATCTGCACTGACGGCACAGGGGCGCGGCTGCCGGCGGAAGTGATTGGGCGGCGGCGGCCATGTTGGATAAGGGCAAGTCCCGCCATCTTGGCCAGCGGCGCTCTGGCGTCAGAGCCGCCGGAGACACGGGAGGCGCCATGTTGGGTGAGGGCGGGGCGGGAGCCGCCAAGGCAGCCGGGACCCCTCACCCCGTGTTCCCTTCCCCTTCTCAGGAGGGAGCGGCTGCCTCGGCCTCCCACAGTGACTTCGGGACAACCCTAGGGTAAACGTGTTCCTCGGTTTCATCCTCTTTTCAGTCGTAAGTGGTGGAATAAAATAAAATAAAATAAAATAAAATAAAATAAAATAAAATAAAATAAAATAAAATATCTGCCTTGTTGACTTCAGAATCTTCAAGCACTTTATGTGCAGCATGCCATTGAGCTATCCTCTACGAGACCCAGGTATTACAATGATAAATCCTTTTAAATATTAAAGACGCCAGCGGGACTCAAGCGTTTCACTGCTGACTTTGACTAGAGAAAACAGGAATATCCTGTTGACATAAGAGAACCCGTAAATAAAACAATGTTGGGGCAGGCTGCATTTGGCTTATGAGCGTAAGTTTAAAGCTGACTAATCTTCATGTGAAAAACGAGATTCACTTTTTAGTAAATTTTAAGAAATATGTTTAATAAAATAAGACAATTAGGAGATAAAACAAAGCCAAGTACGGCTGGCTGGCTGACTTGGCATTCAGCCAAGTCCACACTTTGCTATTTTAGAGACATTTTTAAAATACTCTTCTTATTGCAATAGTTTATGAATTCCATAAACTAGTTTCCATATTTTAGGAACTGTTTTGCATGGTCTTTTTTTGGGTCCGCCTTTTTAGAGCATGCGTGTTTTGTGGCAGTGTCTTTGTTATCGCTTTCAGCCTGGGCTTTGGTCTATACTTTCTTCAGATGGGAGATGCTGATAGTTGGTGTATCAGTAGCAGAGTCTTCTTTACATATTCACTGGATGTTACCCTGACCAAACAGACAGTTTAAGCAGACTTACATCAACTACTCCCGTTATGCCTAATCTTCTTTTACCAATAGCAGAAATAAACTTATATCCTATAACCTTACTATGTTATTAATCATATAGCACACATCTTGCGAAAAGCCAATTTTATAATACACATTTATAACATTCACGATCACACAATACACCCTTGAATCCAGGCTGCCCGTGTGTCCCAATTGCCGGAGCTGCCAGTGCAGGCCCGTGCGGTGCCCTGCGGGACACCCCAGGGCCCATTTCCCCGGCCACGCTCCCCCAGACACCGCCGGGTGCTCTGCCCCTGTCCCCAGGGAGCCTGGGGACATCCTCACAGCGAGGCTTGGGGACAGCAGCGGGGCCTGTCTGTGCTCTGCAGGCACCAGGGCATGAACAAGTGCGGTGTTGCTGCAAAACTGTGCGGGCACTGCGCTGCCTTTCCCTCCTCCCGTCTGCTCTGCTGACACTGTCCTGCTGCTTATGGCCCCTCTTGGGTGCTCGCTTAGGGTTGAATGCCGAGGTACAAGTAACCAAGTACCACAAAGCTGTCTAGAAATTAGTGTGATAGGTGTCAAAATGACACTGGTGCCTCTGGATGGCCACAACTGCGTATCTGTTCCTCAGCAGTAACTACACGTCGACGACTGATTTCCTAGCCCACTTCTGTCACCTCCAACTCCAGTTTGGCATCTGCCATTTTTAAAAAACTGATAACACTACTGACTTATTGCCTGCATGCACAAATGCACAGTCATGAAAAACCCTTCTGGCAACAGAAACATTAACTGGTCATAATGACACTTTGCAAAAATTCACCAGATGGAAACAATTCTTCATCTGGCAACAACACTATTAAAGTTGGGTTAACCCTTTGCTTATCGTCTTCTGCTGTCTCCTCAGCGTCTTGCTCTTCTGGAAAAGATACACAGGTCACGGCTCAGGGAAGCTGTGAGTTTCCCAGATTCACACTGTCAGTTTAAATGTCTTGAATTTAACAAAGTTGATGTCCCACACAGATGTTTAAAAATGACTCCGTATAATTGTAAGGAACAAAGAAGAAATCTTGTATTTCCACCCCTTTCTGTTATTAGATGTGGGTGTTTAATTAGGTGGATCATTGTATGTATTGTATGCATTGTACTGTTGCATCTTGAAGACAATTTGATTCTATTTTGAGGGCCTGGACAGGAGTGCTGGGATTGAGGGTGAGGTGTGGTGCCTCCAGGTGTGGATGTTTCCCACACTTCTGTGTGTTCTAAATGGGGAAGGGTCTGTGTATTATGGTGATGCTCTGTCAAGATACATACCAGAAGATCAAAACAGGAGAGCAATATTTCACTGGCTAAAAAACCAGTTCTGATATTTTTGCACAATAAAGTTACCCGAAATTGTGAAAAACAAAGTAGTAGACTTGTGACCCATTGTAAAGTTAGGGAGTGCCATATCTAAGTTTAAAACCAGGTTACTTTTAGGCTTAGGGTATCTCATGTACCAAAGGTACTTCTGGAACATGAATATGCGTATCTCAGTAGCTACTCCCTGCTTTCCTGGTGTACTGGGGAGAGCTTCTAGAGAGGTCAGTACACAGTCAGAGCTTAGAGCTACCAAAAGATTTCAGGAGAATTTCACATGAATTATGTCAGCTTCATCTTAGCAGTAAGGTTTGCCATTAAGCAATCAGCCACAAGTGATCTCCAGAAGTGAAATGTATGAGCAAAGTGTCATAGGCTGTTCCTTTGCACCATTTTTACTGCATATAATGCTTCAGATAAAGCATTGGTCCTATTTAGATCATTATTATACAGCTTTGTCTCTCAAGCAGAAATGGATGGGAGCATCCAATGGATTTTCTTATAATGCAGACTGCTCAAGACTTCAAGCTTTTTAGAAGGGTGGTTGATTACATTGGCCAGGACTTGCATATGGGCCACTCTATGGGGCAGGTTCCTTTCATTCTCACTACAGCAATTTCTATTGCTGTGTGCTGTTGTCTCTGGCAGAATTGAGTAAAGCCTTGTGAAAGACCCAGGGCAGAGGACTATTTACACTGCAAATTGTTCTCCAGTCGTGCAATGCTTATGGACTGACAGAGCTGCATTTCGTTGACTCCAACTTTGGGAGTAATATTTCTTCTAAGAAATCACAGCTCTTAATTTGGATAAATTTCAACAACATTTAAATAATTTAAACATTTAAACTTCTGTTCTACAGTAAACAAGACAAAAAGATAATGAAAAAGAGCAAGCCATTGAAATGTGAGGAGAATGGAAACCATCAATATTTAATAAAGATGGTATATGCATTGTCACCAAACATTGCACAATGTTTCCGAAGAGCCTTAAACAATATGTCTCTCCCAAAATGTGTATATATTCTATGGTCAGCTCTGTAGTCTTTTCTAGGTATGTGGCTCTACTGCCTGGTCAGATTCTAGGGTGTTTCCTGTGAATATGATATCAGGGCATTGGTAGGACTGCCCACAACAGCATCAAGAAAGACCTACTCACATGCAGTCAATGTCTCTGTCCTGGTCTTGGATCTGAGCATCTTTTCTTCATGCATGGGGTTCTGGGGTTGTGTATTCCTGGCTGAATTTCAATAATAATACAGTGACCTCCAGCACATAAATCCTTTGCTACCACAGAGAAGGAAGCAGTGAGCAAACAGGTTAAGTCTAAGGTCACAGGCTTAAGGAGGTTTTAAATATGGCAGCTCATAGCATAGGAGACTATAATGCCCCTAAATTGAACAAGAGGGTTAAAATAAACTTTTAGGATCAATGATTATTACCAGGGCATGGCAATAAACATACACCTCTGTATTTTCCTGTAATATCTCTCATACAGGGTACTAAGACAATTTACAAGTGACGCCCTGTCATCCTCTTCTGATGAAGGTAACTAATACATATGAATTACTTCTCTGCTTTGTGAAATCACTTCTCTCTTCTTTCATAGCATACAATAATACTACAACAACAACTCTTTGGGTCAAAATATCACATTTAATGTGAGAAGAAAATGGAAGAATATGGAAAAGAGTATATCAAAGGTAAATGTCTAACATCCACTTCCAAGCACCACAGGAGTCTTAATAGCTCATTTGCCATTACTTCTTAGTGTTTTCAAGAGAGAGGATACTTTTTCTGCCTCTTCCCTCACCCGTATAACCAAAGCACGGGACTTTGATATTCAAATATTATAACAGGACAGTTTTCTTATTTGCAGAATCATTACCATTTCAGATCCTGGCAAAGAAACCTTTCCTGTCTATGTCATGAACTGCCAGCAGTTGGGCTTAAACTGTAAGTGGAAGTGGCTAAACAAAGGAATATTTCTTTTTCCCCCTGCTTTCCCCAGGCTTTCTTTGAATGTCCTCAGGGCTTGCAGTCTGGAAAACTGTACTCTGCACTGCTGTACTCTGCACTAAGCAGAGCAAAAGGTACACTTTATTAACACTAAAACAATTCTCTTCTGTAATTTTCCTTAGTTTGCTCCTCAAATAAGAAAAAATTGTCGTCCCTAGAAGTAACCCATATTTTCATTCTGGAGCTTTGATAACAACTCTAACACTACAAAAAAGATAGTATGGCTGAGATCAAAAAGAGCTGCATACATATCCCAGCTCAAAATTAATGTTGACAGAACAGAGTGTAGTGTGGGACTACACTATTATTTTTAGAATATACAACAGAGAAACATGGAAGGAATAGTCCCAATTGTCTTGAATCTGTTGATAATGAGCTTTTTACAGTGTGAAATTCCACATGAACAGAAAAAGGTTATGTCAATAAGAGCAAGAAAATGAAATAAGTTCTACATTTTAGTTGTGTAACTGAATCATGTGTCTACTGAAATCGTAATATTAGAGATGAGTCTCACTGGGTTTGTATCATCAATAAATCAGGACTCCAAAGCTTTCTGACTCAATTATCCTTAAATAAGGTTTTTTTGGTGCAGAGCTGCCTTTTTTTTGTTTTGTTTTGCTTTGTTTTGTTTTGTTTTTTGGGTTTTTTTTTTTGTTTTGTTTTGTTTTTGTTTTTGTTTTGTTTTGTTTTTCTTTTTTTTTTTTGTTTTTTTGGTTTGGTTTTTTTTTGGGGGGGGGGGTTTTGGTTTTTTTTTGTATAATACTTGATCATAATATGCAAATGTTTACTGTAAATGAAATTGATCCAAGGAGAATGCTGTATTTCACTTATGGATTTCCCCAGGAAATTGCATCTCTATTCAAATTACACAGAATTTTTGGTCACACTTCATTTCTTCCACAGGAGAGAAATGCTAGTTTTTTCTCTTGGCAAAGAGAGAAATTGCTCTCTCTGTGTTATCCTTTGTATAACTCAGGCAAATGCTGACAAACTGCAGGAATAGCAGCTGTACAATGCTGATTCAATTGTCTGAAGTGAATAGAACTGCTAGAAGTCATAAAACCTGTGGAATGCACTGATTTTCTTGGCACCTGAAACCAGGAGAAAATAATTGGTCCGGTGGCAATGCACCGTTTCAGAAGGGTTGAAGTTATGACAAGGGTGGTTAAGTGGTGGCTTTTGAGTTACATGTGGATTGTGAACAACTCCAGTACAGCATGAATGCCACATCTGCAGTGTAAAATTGGTTGGCTGACTGTGCTTGCACAAAGGCTGCTGGATAACTCATATCTCAGCTGAGGAAAAAGGTGAGCTGGCATTGCTGGACCTCTTGGGAATCTGTTCTACAGGGAGGTACAGCCTCCTGCAGAGCCATTGTCACCTGTAGATGGCTACCTGATTTATTAAAAAAACTATGGATATTGATCTAATACCAATATCCAACTATGACAGACGAAGACTCTCTAACAGTTTAAAGTTAGAACGTGTATGTTTATTACGACGCCGGGCAGCGTGCGGGATCGCTCCCAAAAACACACGGGCAATTTACAGATGATCACAGGGTCTTTTATGTACAGGAGTATTGAATACACAAACTACAAATGCATATTCATAGCTCTGGTACCTCCCATTCCCCGCTTCGTATGGTAATTAGCCCAAAAAGCCATCAAGCATGCGTAGTTTGTTCTTTGAAATGGGTCGGTGGTCTTTTTTATAGGGTGGGGTGCCAAAATGATGAAGTAACATGGGTCTTCCTCTCTTGACTGTTTAACCTTTAGTGTTCGTGACAGCTAAATCCTGTTTTTTCCAGGACTGTTTGATTTATGATTGTATTGTATTCATGGGGTCTATTGATTATTCAGGATGCAAAAGCCTAGTTTGACAGCTTCCCTGATTTATCAGTTTCTTCTAAGATTTATCAGTTCCTTCAGTCTGGCTTCTGTTAGCAAAAGGGAAGTCCTAGCTACATTATCTCAGCACTATCTATTTTGACTACAGTCTTTAATTCTTCTAAATCAATGCCTCATACCTAAGGTCCCAAAGGATGGCCCGTGCTAGCTGAGAAAAAACAATTGTCCAGGACAATATAATGTTGGGCATGGAAAAATGTTTATGCCCCTTTTGCCCATTTTTACCTTAAAACTGCTGCTGCAGCCAAGTGGCGTGTTTGACATTTCTGCACCATCCCTGGCAGGGCAGTTGGGCAGTGACTTTCCTTTCCCTTAGCTCCCTTTCTTCTCCCATTCTTAGTCCTATCCTCTTAACCAATGCTGTAAGAACAAGTACGCTTATGGTTCTGAGTCATGCTGAACTACCTGAAGATGATAGCTTTCAGATAGTAGCTAAATAGGGATTTATTCTCCTGCCTACTCTTGAATGGGATTTTATCACTTCCATGGGTTATTTTCTCAGACCTGCAAGCACAGGTATGCTCTTCTTTTACAATTATCATAGGTGTCAGTGGAAGGTGCTATCTTGAAGAGCAAGTGCAGGTGCATGCAGCCAAATGGACAGGGACTTTGTCATTTGAACAAGGTGAAATCTTCCATGGGCATGTCTTGAGCATTACTCACTAATCTGGAAGAGACTGAGCAAGGTTTCTCACGGCTACGCCAAATTTATTTTAAAGGACTTAGCTATATAAATATTCATGCAGTTACCTGCCCAAACTTTGCCACGGTATCTTGCTCAGGAACAAACAAGTGCAGTCAATTTGACCCAATAATCAACTGCCATGTAAATTTTTTTTAATTGAATTGTTGTAGTCAGTATCTGTCACCCTGACTTACACTGAGAAGAACTATTGAGACTAGTGAGGTAGTTACTGACTTCTGTGGGTTTGCACTCAGGATAATACAGTTTTCAGTGTGCAGAATCACAGAGAAGGAGAACTTCCTCATCAAATCTGCAGTGGAAGACTTGCTAGCTCTTTAAGAAAACTGAAATGTCAGTGCTCATGTTGCAAGCTGGGGGTCAGCTTTGGAGTAAATCTCATACATTCAAAGCCTGAAGCTGCCTTTTTTTGCTCATCCAAAAGCAGCAGTAAGGTGCACCATGCAGGTTTGACTCATATTTTAAATAGCAATAAAGCAAAGAATTAGAAAAAAGAGTTATGAACAATACTTGCTTTTTTAAAAAATAAATTAAGTCACAGCTGCAAAACTATGGATTGTATTGTACTACTGACTCAATGTATCAGCCCATTAATTGCAAATAAACAATTTTACAAGTAGTGCAGCAATTACATAGGCAAAACCTGAATGAATTCAGCACCATGTGAAGGCAAGGAATCAAATTCCATAGTAACATGTCAGGAACTCCAAGTTACAGGAGATGAAATTTAAGGGAAACTGATTTGAGGCAATCTGTGCTCAGAGAGGGCAAAAAGCTCTCTACAGAAATGGGTTACTTAATTTTATTTCTTCCTCCACTCGGATTCCAGTCATTTCTCTTTCTAACTCACATACAGGCATCAATTTCTCTGAGGAACTTTGTTCAGATACATCAACTCAGGTGAAAAATACATCTCAAGATGGGAACTGTGCTATAATTTTAATTACATAGCAATTGCAAACTGATCACATTGTATATTGTATGGTTTTAAAGTATTACCTGTCTGTGGAATATTAATATTAAGGTCCATTCCTGTAATTTATAAGCGTGGTATAAACTTAAATTAACTGTCAGTTCTGTTCCCAGGACTCTATGAAGTTTCACATTTAGAATACTTTTCTGAATAAAGTAACTGATTAAAACTTTTTTTCTGTGAGTGTTCATTATTGGATTCCATTGAGAAGCACCCTTTATCACAATGTTTGGCAAAGTAATTTCCAGTTTATTAAAGAGATTGTTATTTAATAATTTGGCCAAGGAGAATTTGCAGGTCCTCTGACAATCATCTTATCACAGGTGGTACCCTTCCCTTTTTTCTTTCTAGCAAGGAAGGGTATATAGTGCTGAGAGTTATATTGTCTCCTCATGCAATATTAGCTTCTCCAAGAAGGTTCTTAGAACATATTAAGACATAAGATGGTGTAGTCTGTGATTACTTGAGAGCATAAAACCTTGTCTGATTTGTCATTCCTACTGCCGTATTTCTGTGCAATGCTTCCAGCTTCCTTTCAGAAGCTAAAACAACAGAGACAAAGCTTGCTTCCTGGTTGACTTATGGGGTAATGAAAATTATTAGTAGCCCTTACAAACACCACCATTGATTTTTTTTAAAAAAAATCTCAAATATTGACACCTTAGCTTTGTATTTGAAACAAGCATTTGTCTGTTTGTTATATTAAATGTAGGTAGGCATGTACACACTGATACTTACGAGTATTGTCTGCAGACTCTGAGGAGCTCACGAGTGTATTTCAAATTCACTTCAACAAGTGCACCAGGCAATGTTATAAGGATTTTGTAAAAAATCCAGCCTTTAGAAGCTTGCAAGTAATCTCTTGGATATCCTACAGGTTTGCCTTCATAAAGCTTTCAACACTGAGTTGAGTGGGCTGTGTGTGTGAAGCTGCCCTGATTGAAACGCCAATATTCTCTCTTTCTCTGGGCTCTGAAATTTACTATTGCAATAAAACAGAAGCATTCCCTTGCATACTAAACTGAAGTGGCTATGAAGAACAACTACTGAAGCCCCTCATTTATTTCATGGTTTCGGTCTAATTGACATCAGCATTCAATCCTTTCTACTGGCCTATTCATTGTCTCCCTCTCCTGGAGATTCTGTCTGGATTCAGTGTACAACAAATTCGTTACTGAACTGCACCACCTTCCCTCTCTGAAATGAAGGGGAAATAAGAAATCACCCTGTAATTACAAGAAAAGCCTATTTTCTTTGTTTTGTAGCTCTTAGGTATTTCCCATAATACCTACAGCAAGCAACCAACACCACCTCCCTCATCTCCCAGTCTAAGACTATATTAAGAGGATATCTATCTATCTATCTATCTATCTATCTATCTATCTATCTATCTATCTTTCTGACTCCAAAGAACTAGTGCCAGAGACACACTAATACAAATATTTCCTAATAATTCATGGAATGATGGATGGGCAAAAAATATTGCAAAATATGTATTTTTGGCATATTATTTAATCAGCAGCAATAAAAATTCTCTTTTTAAAAAGAACATGAATAATTAATTTTAGTACTAAAGGATGAAAATTCCTGTAATGCATCATTTGCAAGAATGATGCAATGAGCTCTAATCAGAGACAAAAATGATGAAGGGCCACTGGTACCCACTGGTCCTTTCATAAGAATATGGACCAAAAGTGTTTGAAATTAGTGCAGAAGAACTGGTGTGGCGTAAAATAAAGAGAAAAAGAGAGCAGGTTGGGACAAATCTTGCTTCACTTGGGGAAATAAAAGCAAATACTACCTGTAGAGAACATGAAGAATTTCTGTACTTTGGCATGCTCCTGAAATTGTATCTATTCCCCTGGTGGTTGGTTGTGGTTTGGTTGTTGTTGTTGTTGTTGTTGGGTTTTTTGTTTTTGTGAGGTTTTTTTTTTTTTTTTTTTTTTTTTTTTTTTTTTTTTTTTTTTTTTTGGGAGGGGGGTGCAGGACGTGTTTTTTGGGTTTTGTTTTTTGGGTGTTGTTTTTTGGGTTTTGTTTTTGGGGGGTTTTTTGGTTCTGTTTTCTGGTTTTGGTTTTTGGTTTTTTGGGGTTTTTTTTACAGACTTGTCAGGGGAATTTTATGGGGCTTGTTTGGCTTAAACTCTTCATTTAAAAATTTTTCTTTGCGCCGATTAAGAGAAAATGGAAGATCAGTGGATAGACCATAATTTGACATGAATATCACAAATGAAAACTAGAATGATTCTTTAAAATGAGAATAAACCCTTTCTTTGCCAGATTAGCTGCTGGTTACTAAATCTTATTTCTGAGAGAAGAGTACAAATGAGGAGACATGAGGTCTTCCCTTCACCTAGCTGTTAGCAGACTTGCAAAAAGTCCAGTCATCCCTTTGCTACCTCTTCTGCCCTGTTTTTGAGCTGCAAGGTGTAGTAGTGAGACGTGGGCTTTGGATGCAACTTCTCTGACATTGATTGAACAATTGATTCAGTTGTCAGGATTTCAACCCGTGTGCCTCAGCCAAATGCTGGACACAGGGTAGTCCTCGATATTAAGGTGGAGATTGTTCAGTAGCATTTTATGTCTGCAAAAAAAAGAAATTTCCATCAAATTTTTATGGGCAATTAAGGTGTTACTCCTTCACTGCTGGATCAGAAGTAGTGGCCTGACCTTAAATATGTTACTTTCTTATTGGTCTATGCATTTTTCCGCTCTGTAACAGAAAGCAAGGAACTTTCAGATTCTGAAGCTAAAATAATGAGAATATGTTTAGGCTTATGAAACATAATTCCAAGTATAGTGTCATTATTAAAAATCACAACAAATGCACTTTACAGTAAATGAATGAATCAAATTTAAGACTGATTCTGCAAAATAAATTTGGACTGCCTTTTTTTTTTCTTTTTTTTTTGGTGGGGAAATTCATTAGACTGTGGAAATTAATCACACTCTGCATAATACCCCACTGGTACACATTACTCACTGAAAAATAATTCTGTTGTTTTGAGACTTTTCGTGTACACTGGATTGATTCAATGTTTATTGAGATTTTTGGCTTGCATCTCATTTATGTTTATGCCTGCCAGATGATCTTTATTTTTCATTGTATTTCTTAAGAATATTTCTATCTCAGATTTTAGTGTCTCTATGATGAAGATGTAAAGGAAGAAACTGAGCAATATTAAACATCACAGACAAGTGATTGCTAAGTGTAAAGAAAGCACATTATGACTGCAAATAATAATGTAAGAGAAAAGCCTGAACTGATCTGTATTTTTGCTCTAGAGATAAGATTCTCAAGCAAAATGTATACCTTAGTGTGTTCTTAGTGTTGAATTTAGGGATTTAAAGTTAGGAAAGAAACTAAAGTATATATTTTTCTCTGATTTTTTTTTTTTATTATCAAGACTTCTTTTCTTCGTCACAAGCCTTTAAAATCTCATTGCCTGAGACATTTATACAGAGAAGGCCTAAGTGCCTAACTTTGGATTATAAGCATAATACAGGAGCTGTATAAGAAGCAATGTCTGCCTAATTCTTTCAGTCTCTCCACCTCAGAAGAGTAGACTGATTTGTTTTAGATCCACTAAGCCAAGGTCCAGCCCTCACTGTGGAGGTAAGGACTGGTTGAAGCTTCTCGTATGGGAAAAAGTTTCCTCTCTTCATTTACAGGAGGGGGACACTGACATCTATAGTACTGTTTCCCTTGGCAATATTGATCTTTCTACCTCACCCCCTCCCACTTCCTTTCCCAATCCCTTCCTGGAATAGGAAAGACACACACAAGTTTTGGAATACATGAGAAATCTTCAGTCATTTCAGATAATGGAATAGTCTTTTCCAGTCTTTAATGGCTGAAGCTTTATGAACAGAAGCTGGGTCATATATCCTCAAAAAGATTTTTCCCACAGAGGATACTGAATGAGCTTTTGACAAATTTTCAGCAAAAGGACACCTTGCTAGAAATGATAATCCTTCCATGTACAGACATAGAAACTGACATTAAAAACTCCTGGGTCTGTTAATCTTGCAAAATTCAGCTTATAATCAGAGATATGCTTTTCACGAAAAGTCAACCCAAAATACAATTAACACAGCTACATAAATATATATAGTGAGAATAAAAGCAAATAATAGCCTTAGTAAACGCAGGACACAAAAATACTAGCTCCAAAAGTCCTTTGTTTCTGTCTTAAAGCTAACTGAATTATTTTTCTTCAACTGTGAATCAGTATGTCTCAAGACAAGATGCTGAAGGAAAGCTAAAGTAAATTGAGTTTGAGGCCATAGACCATTGTCTCAAAAAAACAGGAATTAGTTAGATCTACCTATATAGCAATTTGTTAAAGCTAAACAGTGAATAAAAGGAAGCTGTGGTACCAATCACCTGGTGTAGACTAAAAGGGGAAAATTGTTTTCTGATAAACCAAATCAAATCCAGAATAACCAGAGATGGTAGATGAAGTTGGTGGTGAAAGATATCCAGTCATTTAATCTGGCTTTTGGTAATGGCAATATTAACAGCAGTCATGGTTAGAAGTCTTTCACTATAATAGAGTTTTGACTGTAGTCTCCACTTCTCTCACAGAGTAGATTGAAATGAACTTCCTATTTTCTCACCCAGGATATGTTTTTTACCGTTGGGAAGTATTTGGGGATATCTAAGAAGAATCAGAAATTGTTCTATGATAGGAAGAAGGGGAGAACAAAGCGAAGACTGGAGGATTTGGAAACCCTGGAAACAGACACCAGGTAATTGCCATGCACAGCAAAAAGAGCAAAAGTGTTGGGCAGCAGATCTGATTCCTGATTAAGGTTGTTGTGTGTCTGTACTGTACATTATAAAGAGCTGATAACCATATATTAGTGACTGGTGTTAGTTCAAGTTGATCCTTTGCATGTAATGTGTTATCCAAGTAGTTTCCCCAATAATGTGATATGTTTACGGCGATCACAGGAAAAAGAAAAGGCTAGTGATCTTTCTGTCCTTCAACAGATAAAAATTTTACCATGCCTCTTCTATTTCTTTATACTGTATTGACACCTTGTCTCCCTCCCCATATGGTCAAGTTCTCCTAAACAAATTTTCATTTTATAGAGTCACTACCAAAGCTGTAATCACAGCTGGGTTGAACACCATGCCTCACCAGCCCAAGGCAACTTAAATTCATTGTTTTCATGGGACCCAGCGGCGAACATAAATTACAGCATCCCTGACCTTGTTGCAAACACTTCTTTTTTCCTGACCTCTTTCAATTTGAAGATAAAAACTGTCACAGTTCTCTTCAGGCACTAACTTTTCAATAGCCATTAGTGAAAAGCTCTGTATTTAACGTTCTGTGTTTTCTTATATGGAACAATATAGACTTTTCAGGAATTACATAAACCATTTGTAAAGTTCTTTCTCGCTAATCTACAGCTATGCTGTTAAAGATATCCTTAGAGAGATTTAGGAAAGCAGTTGTTTGCTTCACTTCAAATTAAAAGAAATAAAGAAAAGCGTGTGAATTCAACACTGCTAATAGCTCAATCACAGGAGTTGTGTATACTTAACCATAAATACTTTTTCTTGTGTTGGAGTGGGCAATATTTTTTTTTTTTTCTCCTAAAAATACCTTTCACTCTTTTGCACAGCTCTCCTCTGGCCTGTAGGTGTCATAGTCAGAATATGGATGAAATAGAAAAACATTAGTCTACTTACTTGAAATAACTTTCTGAAAAGCAATGTTCTTGTTAGGTGAGTACGGTTATTTATTGAGGCTTTGGAAGTGGAGAAACGACTCTAGTACCTAAGATAAGCATACAAAGGTGAAAAAACATTTTTCTCAAAATATTTAACTTGATGCCTCCATCTTTGGACTTGCTTGTCTTGATCCTGCTCTTTGTCCATTTTTTCCTTTCACCCTTGCTTCTTGATATGTAGGTCAGATAAGACCCAGAGAATTGACTGAAAATATTAAAGAGCAGTGTGTTCCTATTGTAGGTGTAGAGTGTTGGACTGTGCATGTAATAAAGCCACAGAATGATACACCAGTGAATGCTAGGGGAAGTTGCCTGACCAGTACAGTGGTCAGGACAAATCCTATGATGGAGTGATGGCAACAGTCAACAACAGAAAACAAACAGATGTCATCTATCAAGATTTCTGTAAGGCTTTTGACATGTTGCACAAGACATCCTTATCTCCAAATTGGAGAGACATGGCTTTGATGGATGGACTTTTCAGTGGATAAGGAATTGGCTGGATGGATGTAGCCAGAGAGTTGTGGTCACTGGCTTTATGTCAAGGTAGAGGTCAGTGATGAGTGGTATCCCTCAGGGCTCTGTTTTGGGATGATGCTCTTTAATGTCTTTATCAATGAAATAGTGAGATCGAGTGCACCCTCAGCAAGTTTAAGACCCATGAAGCTGAGCAGTGCAGTTGACACAATACAAGGATGAGATGCCATCCAGGACATGGACAAACTTGAGAAGTGGGCCCATAGGAATCTCATTAGGTTTAACAAATGCAGGTACAAAGTGCTGCACCTAGGTCAGGGCAAGCCCAGACATAAGTCCAGACTGGATGAAGAACTTGCTGAAAGCAACCCTACTGAGAAGGACTTGGAGGTTCTGGTGGATGAAAAGCTGGACACAAGCCAAGAGAGTTCACTTGCAGCCCAGAAGGCAAATGGTATCCTAGGCATTATCAAAAGAGGAGTGGCTAGCAAATTGAGGGCAATGATTGTCCCCCTTTACTCTGCCCTCATGGGACTCCACCTGTAGTGCTACATCCAGGTCTGGGGTCCTCAGCATGGGAAAGATGTTACATCTAATACAGCAAGTCCAGGGAAGGCCACAAAGATCCTCAGAGGAATGGAGAATCTCTTCTACAAGGGCAGACTGAGAGAGTTGGAGTTGTTCATCCTGGGGAAGACAAGGCTCCATGGAAGCATCACTGCAGCCTTTCAGTTACCTTAAGAGGTGTTTATTAAAGGAGGGAGGGCAACTTTTTTTAAAGGCAGATAGTGACAAGGCACAGGGCAATGGTTTTAAGCTAAAAGAGGTTTAAATTGGTTCTTAGAAAGAAATTCTTTACTCTGAGGGTAGTGATGCACTGGCACAGGTTGCCCAGAGAAGTTGTGGCTGTCCCATCCCTGGAAGTGTTCAAGGCCAGGTTGGATGGGGCCCTGAGCAACCTGATTTAGTGAATGATATCACTGCCCATGATGGGGAAGATGGAAACTCAATAGTCTTTAAAGTCACTTCCCCTTACCATCTCCAAGCCATTCTATGACCCTGTAAAAACATCTAAGGAACCTAAGTTGTATCAAATTCTCATAGTACAACCAATTTCCATGCTCTGTTTCCTACTAAGTAATTAAAGACAGCAAAGATCAGATTTAACTGGTCTAGGTTCAAGCCCTTCACTGGAGACCTAGATTGGAAACCTTGTCACACTGTATAATTGATGCAATATTCAAGCATCAGCAGGAAAATATTTGTCTACCCAAGAAGTCAAGTTCTCCCCAGCTGCAGGGAAAGCTAGCAGTGAACTTCTAACATGACACCCAAAGTCGCATGAAGTAGCAATGAGGTGTAGTAGGATCTGATAACACATTGAGAGGCTGCTTACATAAATGTTATTTTATCTACATTTGCTATGCAAACAACTTTGGAAAAGGAGTGCAACAGCTATTCTGATTGGCCAGTGCTCAGCTCTACAACTTGGAGAAAGGACATAATTTCCTCCAGTGGAAGGTTCTGTGGGAATTATAGTTCATCAAGGACAGAGGTTTTGGAGCCTTGGATATTTGTAAAACACAAAGAAATTAATGCTTAGGAACCATTTTGGTAATGTTATTTTAAAGCTTTCCCTTTATTAACTACCTAAAAAATGTCCCTAGAAAAAGAAAGCTCGATATCCTTTGAATAAATGTGCAGTGCAAGAAGGATTATAATTTAAAGATTTAGGCATGTGATGAGTTAGAATTGGTAACTTGCTATTTTGAGCATTGTTTTCTCCTCAAACACAAGGAGAAATGGTAAAAAATTCTTTGATGTCATTTGGAAAGTACCAGACATATGTTGTACGACCCAAGGTGATAAAAAATGGAAACCCTGGTAAGAATCATGAAGCCCTCTTTACTAGATAACACAGTCTAAGATTTTCATGCTTATTACTGTAAATATTTTTTTGTTCTTCACCATTGTGCTAAACAAACACAAGCTTGTAGACAATAAAACTTGAATTTTTTTTTTCTTCTTTAGAAACCTGGAAGATTTTTATTTCTTTCTGAATCTAGGTATTTCTTGTGCCCTTGTAACTGTTTTAGTTCACCTTTTTGATAGCTAGTCAGCACACAAGTCACTTTTTCTGACACAATAACTTAACTCACTACTAAAGAGAGATGTACCAAAGACTTTCTGCCAGAGACAAGGTTTCCCACTCCCCAGGACAGTTACTTAAAGCAATAGCATCAATGTTTAGACAAATTCACAACTTTTTCTTCTTTTATGAAAGACAAGGAAAACAAAAAGGAAAATAAACAAAAAAAACACACAAGAAAAACCTTTCCCAAACCCTATACGAGGCTCACATTAGAAGACTTCCATCATCTTAATTTGAAAAAAATGTAACTGAGTAATGAGTTCAGTAGCCTTACTCAGTAACTTTACATGTATGGGCAAAAATATTAATGCATGCAAATTACATCGGTGACAGGAATATTCTCATGAGTGTAACTGCACTTATTCTTGGTGTTTCCTATTACAAACAAGAAGTAACCCCTCAATATATCTTAATAATAATGTAATGCCTGTGGTTCAGAGGCGCATGTCCTTTGGGAGACTTGCCTAGCCCCACTGCTTTTAACCCTGATAAGTAATTAAAATCTAATTTATGAATGCTTCATATCAGGAAAGGAATCTGAATTTGTTCAAAAGAGCCCCTGTCAGGAAGTTTTCCTTAAGCAAAACTTTACAAAGTATCTTTACAACCAATATTTCTTAATTCTGTGAAGAGGAAAAAAACTCTGTGTAGCTCTTTCAAGATCCAGGTAATTTTAGAATTATTTTCATTGTTGTAGTTGTTTGTGTGTTGGGGTTTTTTGGGTGTAGTTTTTGTAAGTTTTACTTATTTTAATGGTCCTTTGAGGAAGAATTATTATGTGCAGCACATCTCAATCATCCTTTGACTTGATATATTTTTGTATAACAATCTGGCAAACAATGAGTACTGTAGATTTAGGGGTTTGTTTTGGTTTGTTTTTTGGGGAATTTTTTCCTTGCTTGCTTTTATTGTGGGGTTTTTGGCATTTGTCCTAGGGTGACTATGATGCTTGTATCCCCAATCGTCTGTATGCTGTATGTCGTGTTCTGTATCTCTAAGACTGGTTCTGAGAGTGAAGCAAGGAAAGAAGAAGCGCACAGTTTGTTTTGAAAAGCAGTGTTCACTCCTCTGCATTTTTCTTCTTCCTCAGGACGGTGTGTTCATCGGATGCACGGACAGAGAGAGGTTTTTTTGTTTTTAGTTACTTTAGCTAGCTGAGGGAAAGAAGCTTCCTGGACTGTTGTTTTTTTTTTTTTTTTTCCTTTTTCTTGGGACTGTTTAAATCTGCTCTGGACTGAAAAACCCTGAGAGACACCGGGATCTCACGCCTGTGGCCCACCTGGCCTGGACCTCAGCATTTTCCAGCACCAAAGGGACCGGGACTGATAAGAGACTGAGAGAGCTGAGCTGCACTCACAGCAAGGACTTCTCTCAGTTTTGCCATCTCTTTTGAGAGCAGCAAGAGGTTTTATTGTTTTGTATTATTAATTCTTTGTGCTTGTGGGCATTTGTTTTGTTAAATAAATAGTTTTTTCCACTTTTCTCCAAGGAAGTTATTTTTTTTCTGGACCAGCTGGGGGGGAGGGGCTGTTTGGGTTTGCTCTCCAGAGGAACCCCATTCAGAGGTTTCCTTCCAAATTTGCCCAAAACCAGAACAGCATGTGTGTGTAAAATTATTCGTTTAAGGGTTTCTATGCATTAGTGATGATATTCCCGTTCTTCTGGGGAGCCTTTGACTGAATGAACTTCAGAACCTGCTGTTCCAAGGTGCTACAGTCTATTAGAGCATCTGCTCTCAAGTACGTAATATTGAAATGTTAACTAAATAAAAATAATAGGAACTGTTTTGAGTGAAATGCTGCAGGCTGGCTATTGTGTCTGCTCCGTAGTATAAATGCAGGCATAAAAATGTTTTGATCCTGACTGAGCTGCAGCAATAAGAATGGACATGAATTATATTTTTTAAATTATTTACAACTTCACAGTGTCTGTGGCTTTAAATAATTGATGCTTGTGACAGCAACTGTCAATGAGACAAAGCTTCCACTGAAACAGCAGCAGCATACTGTGGTATTCAGTGCCTCCAGTCCTTCTTATTAAGGAAAAATGTCACTTCTTTCATTGTAGGAGAGCAGAAAAAAGGAAGCAAGATCATTATTAAAGGAAAAGTTTCCTGCAAGACTCTTTGATTACAGCATGTCTCTCAGAACTCTTGGCATAACACAAATGTTCTAACTGAGCATGAAAGAGACCAGTCTTATCAGTAAGAGACTGCATAATGTTTGCTGTAACACATTTTTTAACATGTAGGGTTATAGCAGCAAAAAGGTCCCTGCTGGACCACAAAGGATGAGGCAGCCCTGTGTGTTAGAGAGAGACTTTAGGGGGAACATTTGTCCCCACCTACACCCCACAGAGCATTGTCTAAGGTGGTGTGACTCATTATTGAGGCAGTACCTTCAGAACAATGGTATCAGCTGTCCAGATGTGGTACAAACACTTGCACCTCTGTTGATATAGCAGCGGCTATCAGGAGTACCACAGGTCATCTGTCTTCTTTATTACTGCTGCTCCCTCCTGCTGACCTATGAAGCTGTAATCTCCTGAATCTGTCTGTCTGTATCTGACAGGTTCCTAATAAAGTTTTGTTGCTTTAGGTGCAAAAGGACAGGTCTGTTTTAAGTATGCTGGTGTGTGGCTCTGTTTTCCCTGTTTCTTTATTCAAGTTTGAAACAACAACACACTAGGTGAAATTCATGAGGACAAAAGGAGATCCTTGTGTTATTTGCACCTAGGAGCTTACTTGAACCCATTACTGCTGAAAAAGGAGAAAATTCCTGATGCGAAAAGCCACATGAGTGTGCTGCACATGTACTCGCAGAGTGGCAGAAATCTGTATGGAATATGAAATTGCATCCTGTACTGCTGGGGATCAGGTGCTGGATTGTATAAAGACAAGTGCTTTATTAAGAGTGGGGAATGACTGAAGAGTGATTGTCTGTAGATAACGATTTTCAGTAGAGGAAAAGAATCATGGCTATTTTGTGTTCTTTTATGTGCACAGGTGGAAGGAGAGAATCAAAGTCTTCTGCTGTCATTTAGGAAACAAAGATTGTTTTCATGACGTAGAAAATAGTGATAGATACACGGTCACAATGCCAGGGAGTCTGTGAAGCTGCAAGAAATGAAGTGTGTTTTCATGGTTTAGGTTAAATCCCACTAAAATGGACCTGGACTCATATTAAGACAATGGCTGACCTCTGGTTGCAGGTCACTAAATGGCAAAAATTCTGTCCCCCCAGAGGATCTAAATGGGGCTCATCCATGTAGCCTAGGGGGCCTTGCAGTTCTGTGGCTTTACATTGCCCAGGGCCCTGGCCTCAGGAGCCTATCCCTGGCTTGTCATGCAGAGGAGAGTGGTCTGAATCAACATTGCTCAAGGCATCCCTTTTCCCAGCAGAACAGACACAATACATAGTGTTTGTCATGACCCCCAAAATATTTGCTGTAAGATTACTAAAAATATTTTTTGATTTTTCCCCACTCCTTCAATATACCTGAAGTACTGACTGCCCTGTGTTTTAACAATATAATACAAGTGCACTAAGGATAATCAAGAAACAAGGATATGGGACAATAACAGGGTGCTAACCTCTTTGATAATTCAAGTGTACCATGCAGGACTTAGAGACCCAAGAAAAGATATACATAATTGTATTTGTATGGTAGTAAATGCAGTATTAAGGTGAAAATTTTAGGGGTCAACAAAAATCCCCCAAAAGCCCAGTAGCAGGATCTCATAAGCTGGCCATATGAAAAAGCAATATGAAGATTTTCAAATGAATCCCCTCTGACTAAACTAGCCGTGGCTAAATAAGTCTTGTTTGATACCTTCAGTGTTCATAAAAGCAGAATACTGTTTCAGAAATAAAGATCACCAACATAACTAAGATGCTTGAATCTATCATTGATTAATCTTTTTTTTTTATTATTTTTTTTTTTTTTTTTTTTTACTAATGCCCCACAGAGGGTAATGTTTGGTAGCTTAGGTTGTCTGGTCCCATCCCCTCGAATCAGTAATGCAGTATTTGTTCTGCCACCATTTACCAGGCCTCCAGCACCATCATAAAATGAAAGTATGCAGTATTAGAGACAAGATCCTTCCAGCATCTCTTACTGTAGCTAATAGCAGGACTGCTGACATCATAAGGAAATGGATGACATCATAACTTTGATTCTGTACAGCTGTTCACGGGCATTGACTATGGAGCACTGACATCAGGTAGCACCTACAGACTGAAAACATTAAGGTCTTTTGATACTAACTTGTAGGATCCAGCAAGAATATTTGATTTTGTAGTTTAACCACTAGTTAGTGGCATAACAGCAACAATAAATGCAAAGACTCTTATTTTCATTTTAAAACCACCAGGGGATACTAATGGGAAGATATCATTGTCAATATGCCATGAAGAAATGAAACCTAGTGAAATACAACAATTCATACAACAGGGTGCAAAGAATGCCTTTGAAAGCAGAAAAGTAGCATTTCTTATTTGTCTAAATCTATCCTACATGTCTCTTAAAAAGAGAAAATTCACTCAAATACACCCATTAATTCATTACATTATAAGAAACCATTGCATTTAACATTTTTTCACAGAATCTTTATAGCGACATACAACAGAGTTCATTGGGTCAGATCTTTCTCACACATCTTATGAGTTCATTGTCCTTGACTGCCACTGAACACAATGTAGTCTAAGGCTTTTCATGTATCCTGGGTGTAGGAAGGGATTTCTGCAGTGACAAAGCTGAAATGTGTCCAACCGTATAGATTCTTTTATCAAATGCAGGTAGATTTCTTCAGCACTTGGCTACTTAAACATCTCAGTCTTTTTGACATCTCATATCTTCCAGAGCAAAGGGCCAATGTATAACTGAATGATTCTTAGCAAATTAGGAGCTGTTGGTATTGTTTTACAGGTAGGGAAACTTGGGAACTAGACAGTGCCCAAAATTAAGCAGCTGGTAAATGATGGAGCTAGGAACTGTTTATCTTCCAAATCCAAGCACTGCCTACTTTACATTTTACAGAGAGAATTAACACAATAAGAAACAAAGATTTTTATCTAGATCATGAGAACAGTCGGCCACAGTAAATAGAATCCACCTCAAGACTTTGATACTTAGACTAGTGGTTGTCCCACCGAATACTTTTTTATGGACAGAAAGATTCCAGAGTGATCATCCCTCACAATAACATGATGGAGGAGACAGAGAGCAGACCAGGTACTACAGTTCCCTCAGCTCAGGGATGAAGAGCTTTTGTTTACACAGTGCATTAGCTTTACCCAAGCCACGGCTGGAAACTCACCTAAGGAACAAAATCCTGGACTATCCAAAGTGTTGAAATTTTTGCACTCCAGCCTTTCAATATTGTTCATACAGGCCTTAAGTATAGGCTTTTTTCCCCCTACTAAACTTAAGAGAATTTATTTTTTTGATATATATTTTTTGAACAGCAGGTGATGCTATAAGACTTGGGATTAAACTTTCTCCAGACTCCAGTTCTCTACAATTGCTGCTGAAGAGTGAGGAAAACACTTCGAACTTTTCCTCTTGTCTGCATAAGAAAGGTCTATAATTTCAGATTATAGAGACTAAAATGGTTGCTCTCAGAAGCTAGAAGAAATGCTAAGCTGTTTAATACTAGTAATTTATGTGTCTGTTTAATACCCCAGAAAAATGTGTTAACAGGGTCAGGGAAATTCAGAGAAGGTCTCTCTGTTCCCTGATTTTGGTCTTGTGTTAAAACTTCATCTGGGAGATATACTGAGGTTAATAGTAATCTCAGGCTCAAGGTGAATTTTTACCTGAAGAAAAAGAAAAACAAACAAACAAACAAAACAAAAGAAATAAGCCAAAAAAAAAAAAAAAAAAAAAAAAAAAAAAAAAAAAAAAAGACTGAACTCTACTTAGGAAATGGAAACTTAAAGAAGTGGGCAATCATTAGAAGTTTCTTGCCTTAAAATCAGGTGAAAAATAAGTGGGAATTTTGATCTCCGTCTCTTGCACTAACTCCTATGTTCTTCTGTCTGTATCCATGGTGCATAGGAGAATTAAAAAATCAATCATAAAAAGTATTGCTATTTCACCACTATTAGCACAGTGCTTATTTGCTGTCTCTTCAGGCACCTGATTTCTAGTGTAATACAAAGTATAGCTTTGCAGTTTACTCAGTTTCATAAAACAATGTAGTACTTTGATTTTTAATTTGTGTGACCACATTAAAAATTAGGTTTTAATTTGCACTTCAGAGGACCTTATGTCAAGCTCCTCACCGAGTTCCCATTGGAGGATCGAAGCCCTCAGCCTTTACATGGGGTGGAATATGTTGTGTTACATTTTAAGAGGCAGAGATTATTTCTGTGGACTACAGTGTAGAAAAACTTCAGTAACAAAAAATGCAGCTTTTAGTAACTGCTAAAGATGTAATTCCATGTAGACATGCATAAGAATAGCTTCATATACTAAAATTGGTGTATTTATAGCTAAAACATTAGGATGAAAGTCTTTATAAAGACAAGTAGTGGAGGAGACAAAACCACCCAAGTGGCCACTGTTATTTCATAGTAACTTAAATAAGTCAATTAAAAGTCAATACGTTTCCTCTTTTGCTAGTAGCACTCAGTAGATCATTGACATAGGCAGTGACAAGGAAAGCCATGAAACTTGTGTTTAACTTGAACAATTCAGAAATGTATTCAGGTACTGTAGCAGTTACGCTGCTTTATCTTCTCCATTTATTTGCTTATAGGAACAGAACTGTAAAACACAGACTGATCTATTAACAGTGTTAATAGATTACAGTTACTTAACATCTGTAGATTCCAAAAGAAGTAATCCATAGGTTGTTTTAGTAGTGATTGGGGTGGTTTTTGTCTGTTTTTATCTGTATTGAAAAACTAAATCGAAACAGAGGTACAGCAGCATTTTCACTGCTTTTGTCCTAAGTCAAAACTGTTTATAATTCTATTCTTGAACGAAATCACTCGCAGAAATTTCATGGTCTATTTTAGAAACTCAGAATTAAAAATTTCTTTCAGATGAGTATTAACTTAGAGACAAAACAGAAAAGTTTGCATTTCACAAACTTCTCAACTAGAGAAAAAACACACAGGGAGATCTTACAAACAAAATCTACCAATATCATTATTTGATCAAGTTTTGCTGTTTATGATAACAGGCTGAATCAACCAATGCTTTAGAGAAATAATAAAAGATTTATCACCAGATGAAAATTCTTGTGCCCTATGGTTGATGCAACAATACCGTAAGTAATCAGTCAAATACATTCCTACATTAGAAACAAACTGGAAAATATATATTTTGGCATTCATTGAAGTTTTTCACATGGCTTTGAAATACACCTCATAAAATTTCTTAATTGGAAGAGCAGTCTATCTGGCTGTCTGCTTTTAATTACATGTCATAGGAAACTTCCTTGGAGACCCCTATTAGAAGAAAATTATGTGTTTAAATGGAGAATTCCACTGCTGCTATGGGTACTGTTATTTCTGGTAGCTCTGTAACTAAATGTTCAAATGTGATATTTGAAATGAGAAGTATAATTTTCTTCCTTTCTTGCACAGGATTTTAACTGCTTGTGACTTCTCTTTGCTGGTCAAACAGCCATCCCAGCAGGAACCTTACGCAGGACACTGTTATAGGTGAAGTCTGTCTAATGCAACATCATTCCCCCACTACATTTAGAAGAAACTGGTACATATTATGTGTCTTTCCTCTCAGTAGATCTCAACTGTTAGCATGGCTTCTGCAGATGCTGTTACATTAGGGACAGAAGCTTGCTTTCTTCCCTTTCCATGCTTGTGGAGTGAGATTTGACAGTCTTCTCTAGGGACTTCAGAATACAACTTTGGATTTGCAAAAGCTGTCACAGAACTTCTGCTGCCTTCCTGATTCCCTTGAATAAGCCCTCTACTAATTTGATTTTTTATTATATCTCAGCTCAATACACATCATCTGGGAAGTGTTTGAGCTGAACATGTTTAGGACATATCCCCCTCCAATATAATGGTGGGAAAGTACAGACAAGCCAGTCTGGCTCCAGGTCACTTAATGTGCCAAGTTTAAATCATTTTATTTAAAAAGCACAGATGAAAATTTGCATGACACCTGCACAGATCCAGGATAAATAAAGATATGTAATAAGAGATAAGACTCCTTGCACTGACTTAACCTGTAAAATTTATGCCTGTTTCATCAAGAGTCTTCATGTTGTAAAGTTGCTCTTCTCTGCAAAGGAGAGAAGAGATTGTAGCTGTTGGGGAACAACAAGAACAGGGCTACACCATGACAGGAGCCAGGCCAGGAGCAGCATCTCACTGCTGACCCCACAGCAGGGCAGCATCTCACTGACAGGGTACCATCCCACAGGGCTCAAACTAAAGGAGCAAAGCTTGAGGTTTGAAACAGGGTCTATCCACAGCCTCTGGCATAGTGAGGAAATCAGCCATGTCCAGGATGTGACTGGAGAAAGGCTGTACACAAGGCTGCACTGAGGGTCCCAGGTCCATCCAGAACACAGGGCTAGATGGCAGCTACCTACAACATGTCCTGGCTTCATCCAAGAAACAAAGCCAGACTCAAGAGTTGAGACAGGCACACCTGTGACTCAACCTAAGCAAGAAGTGGGTGTGCTGAGCTGAACTGAACTAAGATTTCCTGGACCAATGGTCAGAGGGTGTGGGGAGGGGCTGATCAGGGCTATTGGAGTCCACAGGACTCTGCTGGTAGTACCTGAATGTCTGGCTCTTTTCAGATTAATGAGAGCATGAAGTGCAAATCTTGTGTCTTTCACATAAGAAATGATCTGATGTAGATGAAACAAGAGATCTGTGTACTTTAATGATTTCAGGGCATATATCAGAGCCAGGGCTGAGCACCTGCCCTCTTCCTTGCCCACTGAGAGCTGTCATTCCTTGCTTGCTTCCCTTCTGAGTTCACAGTAACTTTTGTCACCTTTTCCTTCATACCAGCAGTTGGGTGTTGTTTCATGGTATATGGTAAGAGTCCTTGCTTCTTTGCTGCCTCTGACTGCACAAACCAGCTGACAAGAACAATCAAATAAAGCAGAGCTCTAGTGGGAATGGTAGGCTCTGAATGATTGCTGATCACCTCCTGGTCTTCTTAAAATGGAACAAGAAAAGAGCTGAAGTGAAAGAACTTTTTTAGTTAAAGTAACTATAAGCTTCATTGGAGCCAAAAGTCTCTGGAGACTTGGAAAACTCACAGGAAGTTTTAAATAGCCTGTCATGCTGTGCTTGCAAGCATCTGTATTAGGATGTCAGCAACAGAGGAAATAATTTAGAAGGTTGCTCTATTTCTACAATAGTTGTCTTTGAAGGGCTCTATGTGCCTAATAATTTTGATGTAATTTAGACAAAAGGAAAGAAATGCTACAACTGTTATAAGGAAATTTGAAGAGTATGGTACCACATAGCTGCAAACAATGAGAAATGCAAACTGAAGATGAAACCAGAGAATAGTCTGTAACAGAACTGAGACTTAAGAGCAATTTTTAAGGACTAGATATGTTCCCAGCAGGAGGTGAGACTACGAGCAGAATAAAAAATTCTAGGAGCTGCTACAGAAAAAAATCAGAATTAAATCCTCATGAAACATTTTGAGTTCACCAGGCAAAGAAAATCAACCAGTTCACAACAATACTATGGAGGATGGTCAGTGCTCTGAACTTGAAAACATAAGAAAATCCAAATCACTAAGAGCCACCTGAGGCAGAAAGTTATGCAGAGCTCAAAATTTCAGTCCAGCAAAAACTGGAACTGGTGTGTATTCAGCTCCCAGGGTGTTTTCTGGGAAAATTCATCAATATTTTGATGGAATGGAAGGCATGAAGGTTTAATGGAATGACATTTTGATCTGGGAGAACACCAGCTGAATATAGCTGGAGGCACAGAAGAATCAGAGCTAAACTAAAGAAAACTTAAATCCTGCATGGTGGAAGAAATGCACATGTAGATCACAATAAAGGTATCACTGAAAGTATCACTAACATCTCTCTGAGAGATTAATAAGAAAGTGCGAACATTCCCTGAAATGCTGAATTATGGAGGGAGAATTGCATCTAATCTGTGAGATACACAGAGCCCTAAGTAAGGGTTGGAAAAATGAAGTTACCATCAGCTCATAAATAGATCCTGTAAGATGAGATTGTGACTTTCAACACAGAGCAACCACAAGTGCATTCCTAATCCATCTTACTAATCAGAGAAGAGCTCTCTGTTGTCATCATGTCAATAGCGAACTAAAGTGCATTTAATATGTGTAATGCTACCACATAACTTTATAAACAGAAACAGAGGAGAAAGGTAGGGAAATAGCTAGGGAACAGTTCCAGGATGGTTTTTATCAACCTCTGTATAACCATAAACATTCAATTACCATCCAAAGCTGTCAAATAGTCTCTTGAATGGTGGCTTGTCTGCTGTTTACCACATAATAATTTCTTTGATCATCTAGGAGAAGATTGACCTGAAGAAAACCTTGGTATTATTTTTGCTTCTGATTTTCTAAGGGTCCAAATCACTGCTGACAATAGTATTTCTTAAGGAACTACAATGTGAACTTGTGGGAATGGCAGGAAATCTTTAAGAATTCAGCAATAATAATAATAATAATAAATATTTTTTGAAAAGTCTTTAAAAAGGAGTGATTGCAAATCATCTTTCATCTGACAGCCCTACAGAAAGATTCAAGAATGTAGAAAGCCATGGTACCTCTATATGTTTTGTTCCTAGCTCAACCCAGAAATCATTCATTATCAGTAGCTCTTGATAGGCTACTGGGGAAGAAGAAAAGGCCAGGGTTTAGACAGTGTTCTGATATGTCCTTGACATAGAAATTATAAAGCCATTGAGTTGGAAAGTCTTACATGTACAGAGAAATTATGAGGTTTGGCAAGTTGGATCAGTTGGCTTTTGTTTCCTTTGTCAGTTTTTTTGATAGAAAGCTGACTCAGAAGGAACTGGAATCTGTCAAGGCCTTTCATAGCTCCCAAATGAACAGTCAGAAATCCAGCTTTGCCTTACTCAGGATAAGACCTTGTTATGAAAATTTGCATAGCACTGCTGTATATCTAGTTAGACATGACAAGAATTTGCTTATTATGCTGTACATTTGTTTCAATATCAAATTTAAAAGGAAAATAAAGGTATGCATATATTGTTTGTTCTGAATTCCATCTCATTGTTCTGCCTGCATTGCTTTATTGGTATATTTTTCAAACTACTCTGCTCTATATATGATAAATTTAAACTTCTGCATTCTGCCCCTAAAAAAACTTTTCTTGCCCTCCAACTTTGATTTTTAGGTGCACTAGACTTACATTAGACATGAATCATTTTATATATATATTGATCTGCATTAGGTCATGATCTGTCCATTAATATGCGTTCAAGAACTCAAGAATAAAGCAGAAGTATAGAATCAGCCAAGAGTATAAATGTGTCAATTTTACCTCATATTAGCAGGTGATAGTGTTTCAGTTCAAAAGAATATCTTCAATAAAGTTTTAATTTTCAATTTTTCACAAAACTTTCACCGGATCTTGTGAGAAATGTACTGAGAACATTTCTATTAATATCTCTGGTCATTAGTCTGGTCATCTTCTATTCCAATGAGATAATTTTTTTTTTGTAAGAGGTGAAAATGGGATTTTTTAGTTGTAGCCTAATGAGATATAGCCTATGTTTACATTTGTGAGAAGAGGTGGAAACATCCATTTATATGCAGCACTAGTAGTCCCACTTTAACTATGGATAACATGACATTCAGAGTAGCAAGCGCAGACACTTCTGACCCTACATTTTATATCTTTAAAAGTGCCGCTTGCAACCTTCCAATCAACAGGTTCTGCAAAGAACAAGTATTGATTGAACAGCAGCCCCCTTCCAATATTCCATAGCATGGGCAGAACAAACCCTACCTTATGTCATCCAGTGTATTTCTTATGACTGCTTAACCTGCCCAGATACACAGTGTGATAGTTCAAATGAAGTCATAATGATATTCTTGTCATACTGGGTATCAGTGGATGGCAAAAGTGACAGCGAGACCCTCTAATTGGGACAGTACCAGTCATTTTCCTTTCTTTCATGAGCCAACAGTGTTTTATTCTGCACAGAGAACTGAAAAATGCTGTGGGTGGTGGGTGATTTTGAAAAAATTACCTAAGTCCACTGAGGTCTTTGTGTGAACTAGAACAGCTAGGGCATCACATAATCCTGAGTTGTTTAAATTCTCCTCCAGTAATCACAGTCCCCTCCTGCTATAATGCAGGTGTAGTGCTGTGACTCTATTAGTTGTCCTCCCTGGAATTTCACTACAAATGATTACTGGACCAAGGTGATACAGGTTAACACGTGGCCAGATTTTATAAACCATGTGTAAATGCATCAATCTGTGAGAGTCCAGCTCTTGCAGATTGGCTTAAAATAATCTTAGCAGGACTGCTCTTCAGAGGTGTTCTGTGAAGTAAAAATAATAATGAAAAATATCAAAGTAACAAATGTTACAGCAAAACGCCGCACACAGGCTTTTCTCAGAGAAAACCTCTGAACCCTACTAGAAACACTCCAAAAAGCCTCTTACATTTTTTTGGGCTCCTTCCTAAATACTGAATGTTTTAGGAGGGACAATTTGGCTTGCAGCCAATAGGGAGAGATACAGGATTTGAGGAACAGTGAAAAGATTCAATAGAAGTTTCTCTCTTGGCACTGAGCCAATCACTATCAGAACCGCAAAGAACTTTCTGGGTTCTTTACCTTATAAGAAATGCAAGGGGATGAGTCTTAAACTTTTCCCCAAATGAGAAACACTTGCTGGGAATGTGGGGCGCATTACCACACCAAGGAGCATCAGTGGATGGAGGGCAAAGATTTATATCGTAACAAGATGCTGTACTCTGTATGGCTTCTCAAGCTATCAGTATCTGCTTGGAAATTAGGTGGGCTGATTCTCCTTTTTGTGGTCAAACAAACCCTTTTGTGGTATTTATGCCAGCCTATTCAAAATATATGACACAGTGTAAGTTCCAAATAATCCTCAGAAGTTTTTTGTTCCCCTGTCATTTAGCATCTGCTTTAGCTAGTGGTTTCTATTCAATTCCTGTCCTGCAAATCTTCTTTCTTTGAGCTATAGAAGCTAGTGCTGGAAATAAGACAGCCAGCTCAGCAACTCTGGTACAGAAACTATCTCACAAATTAATGTTTTTACCTTCCTAAAATTATACAATGTTTTTGCAAGCCTTGTTCAGACAACTCTTCCTCTTTAATCAGTGATTTTAATCCTTGATATTTTTCCAATTTTTCATCTCACTGTTGTTTTTTTAATTGTAAGCCCAGCACTCAGTAGGAGCTAGTTCTTGCTAACAGTCACTCAGGTCTTCCTCATGGCCAAATCCCAGAACTTCTTGTCTATTTTTTCCTCTAGAATATTTTGGCTGCTTTTGGTAGGGAGTCCTGGGGTTTTATTCTGATCTGTCCTAATTTTCCTGTTGCTATTTCCATCATACTTGTAAGGTGTCTCTCACTGTCTGCTACATCTCTCTTATCTGTTGTAAGTGTCCCTGAATACTTTGCTACTGGTTTTACCTTTTCCTGGATTTGTTATGAAGAACTTTTGAGACCTTCTAGCCCTCTGTTCTGAGATAAATTCCCTGCAATTAACAAGCTACATGCTATATTCCTAAAAAGTTGGAGACTTAATTTTTTTCTATCTTGTTTATTTCTATTTTTTTGGAGTGAGAGAATGTGTCAAGGGAAACAAGGAGTGACAATATGGTCAATATAATTTGACCTACAGTCCATGCACTGGGCTGTAACAGCTGAAACCACCACTAGCTCAGTTATCTACAAAACCTTAGGATAGAGAAAGTTAGAGGAAAACAAAAATATGAAATAAAAACTATATGTTATAATAATAAAAGATTAATGTTAGTGTTACAATAATGAGAAGCGCCTTAAATTTTCCTTTGCTGCCTTTTTTTTTTTTTTTTTTTTTTTTTTTTTTAGCTCTAAATTCAGGAGGATGGAGACAAAAAGAGAACCAGACTGTGCAGTAATAAATTACAGATAAAAATTATTCCCCAACATGGATGTACTTCTAAAAATACCACAGAATGGTGTATACTTTGCTTCTTAAATTTAGAAGCTGTCATTGCTTTGGGGATGTACAGAGTGATTGAACCAGATTACCTTATGTTATTGTTCTAAAGAGTCAAAAGAAACCCACTTGTTTAAAAAAGTAGCAGTGGCACTTTCGTGGAAAGTCTTTTAAAAGTGTTTTACTAGTTTCCTAAATAATTTATTTGACAGAAAATTTTTACTTAGCACATGCTTTATCTTCTTATTCAACCAGTGCTCTAAGCAAAGCCTCCTCAGCGATACACTTCTTCCCTGATTGAAAATGATCTGACATTTCTGATTTCCACCAGTTATAAGACAGATGAGATTTACACCTCAACTGGACCTATCCTGTGAAAAACAGTCTAAAGCAGACATAAAAATTAGTATGATTTGATCTGCTTAGTTTAAGTTCCCTTAGCAATTTTCATGTATATACATAAAAGACAAACTTATGTGCTAGCCATTTTACTTTCCTATGAGAAGCACATCTAAGGGAATGGTTATAGCTACTTCCCTTTTCAAATTTACTTGGTTCTCAGTTGTTACAGTGAATAAGACAAACATTGCCTACATATATTTATCTGAGAGAGGTGGATTAGTCACAGACACCTGTATAATATAGCATGTACTTTTTGCAGTGAGCAAGACCAAAATATTTTATTTATTATATGTTTTCTTTAATAACAGAGCCATACTGAAATAATTCATTCTCAGTTTTGTCCAACTTTTTTTTTTTTTTTTTTTAATTTGCTAAAAGTGGATGCCTATCATATGTAGATGGGCAAAGTTGTTTTGTCAGTGTATATAATTTTTCTCATGGATCCAGTTTTACCTGTCCAAACCAGGCCATTGCTGAGATTCCTGGAAATATATTTTGCCTGTGAAGAGAGAGATCATTTTGTATCTTTGGAAAAAAGAAATATGTAAGTGTGAAAGGTAATACCTCTACTCCAAGACAACCTCATAAACCCCTGAAAAATTACTACTTTAAAACTCCCATTTTCTGTATTTCCACCCCTCTCCCCCCAGCATCCATATTGGTAAAGCAAGCAAACAAAAGCAAACATTCCCCCCAAACCCAATCCCATATCAGAATGAGTTCCCTATTATAGCCACAGAATTTTTTTACAGTGGGGAGGGGTTTTGAAACACTACATTACAATATGCCTTATTAATAAGGTAAAGCCTTTTCTTAAAAAAAAAACTTTTAAAGCAGAAGAATTAAAATTTCGTCTGACTCTGCTTAGTTTTCTGAAGCTTAATAATAGTTCTGACTTCTTCCTGAGAGTGTTTTATGATAATGAGTTGCTATTAGCACACTATTAAAAGTGAACTCTGCTGTGACAAACATCAGCACTTAAATTAGCCTATTAGAAAAACACAAACCTAAGAAGTACTGCCTTTATCTTACCCCTGTTAAGTTGTGGACGCACTATAAATTGTAATGCTCCAGCCTATAAGGCTGAGGCCACAATGTCTTATTGAAACATGGACACTCAGTTATTCCAAGATACCAGCCAGAGGTGGAATATAAGAAGGCCTTGGAAACTGTTGTCTCAGAGATGCCCTGCCAGCTTTTGCTGACTTCAGTAATCTGCTACAAATTCTCAATTATTGTCTTAAAATAATGCTTTTATATTTTTGCAGTGGGCAATTACAGGCATCACAGATCACAGGAAAAAACAGATGTGCTGCTGACCAGTTAACTTAGTCTTGCAGAAAGCTGTCTAGAGCCAAACTGTAGCAGATGGCAACTAACTCTGGTTCCACTTCATTACCTCAGTAAAGTGTGAATGGCAAGGATGGTAATTTGTACCACTTAGATACTAATGCTTTTAAGCCTAGGGAATTGCTTTCTTTAAAAAAAAATAGTTACATCTAACATATCTTCACTTCTATGACAGTTGGTCAGAACAGCTAAAAACATGAACAGAAGAAATACAAATATCTGAGCTTTCAACAGTAGAGCTGCACAGGTTACCTGGGTTTCATACAGTATGTAGGGCAAGACTCTCAGCTCTGTGACATGAGTAGAAAAGTAATTCCATTACTGTGTGTACTGGTTTGGGCTGGGGCAGAGTTAATTTTCTTGACAGTGGCTAGTGTGACACTGTGTTTTGGATTTGTGCTGAACACAAGGTTGATAATACAGAGATGTTTGTGTTATTGCTGGGCAGAGCTTACACAGAGCCAAGGCCTTTTCTGCTTCTCTTACTGCCACACTGGTGAGGAATTTGGGGGTGCTTGGGAGGCTGGGAGGAGACACAGCCAGGAGAGGTGACCACAAATGACCAGGGGGATGTTCCAGAACATATGACATCATTCTCAGTATATAAACTGGAGCAAGAAGGAAGAAGGAGGAATGTTTGGGGTGATTGCATTCATTGCATGTGATGTGGTCCTGCTCTCCTGGAGGTGACTGAACACCTGCGTGCAGTGAATCAATTCCTTGTTTTGGTTTGTTTGTGTGCATGGCTTTTGCTTTCCCTATTAAACTGTCTTTATCTCAACCCATGAGTTTTCCAGCTTTTACCCTTCCAATTCTCTCCCTTATGCTAATAGTGGGAAGTGAGTGAGTGGCAGTGTGGGGCTTGGCTGCTGGCTGGGTTATACCACAACGCTGTGGTAATAAATCAATTGCATTACACTGGAAAAAAAATCTGGTGAAATTGAGAGCAGGAAGGAACTGAGTTCTTGCTCTATTTTTTCTCACTCTGAGCAAGTACTAATTCTTTGAATTTCCTATTAGTGTCTCTGCAGAGTGGATAACCACTTATTTTCAGAGATTGCTTAGAAATAATCACTAGGAAAAATAATTAGTGCATCCAGTCAAGATCCTCAAAGGCATTTGAGTGCCAAATTTTATGATGGAAGTTGCCTTAAATATTTTTCAGTGTTTGAACTTGAAGCCAGAGACTGGAAGGCTTTAGCCATGACATTAATTTCTTATCTACTGACCAGTTTTAACTAAAACAGGTTCATTGACCAGGAAAAAAAATAAATTCTACACGTACTAAACAAAATGAAACAGAAGATATGAAATGATGAGAATTAAAACTAATAATTTTGAAGTTAATAGTTCAATTATAGAATCATAGAACCATTTAGGTTGGGCAAAACTTTTAAGGTCAAGGAGTCCAGCCATTAACCCATCACTGCCAAATCCACCACTGAGCTACATCTCTGAGCTCTACACACACATCTTTTAAATACCTCCAGGGAAGGTGAATCAACTGCATCCCTGCACATAGTTTTCCTGCTGCACTTACAGCTCCTGGAGTTTGCCCATGCTCTGTGCATTGTTGTAGACACAGTCCAGTTGGGCTATTGAGCTCAGGGCCTTTTTTTTCTTTTTTTTTTTTTTTTTTTTTTTTTTTTTTTTTTTTTTTTTTTTTTTTTTGTGGGAGGAAGTCTAATTCCTGTGTGACAATTCAGATGTGTTTCTGTGTTTTTTTAGTACATCAATGACTGTCACTGTTTTACACCACAACGACACAGACTCTGAGATTCAGCAGGCTGAAAATGACTTTTTATTTTTGGGATGTGTCTCCCTTTTATGCTGTTTTACACAGACCAATTTGATTGGTGAAACAAAGGCAAACTTTTTCAATCACATTGGTCAGACCAGAGGGACATCAAGAAGAAGTCCTTTCTAAGAAAAAGGAATGAATAACATAGGTACAAAAACATTTCTCCTGTTTACAAAAAAATCCCTGGGAAAAGAATTTCAGAAAACCAAAACACCTCAGGCATATATCCAGGACTGAAAACTACTATTGTGACTTTGCTCTTACATGAATCATCACACCCTACCCTCCCCAGCCAGAGCAGACTGAAGGACCTTGCTAGCATAACATCCCTCAAGCTTTGGTGCGCTGCCCACAGGCTTATCTTTAGTGAGCCTGGATTTACCCCTTTCTGCCTTCACATCCAGTTAAAAGCTTTTTCAATGAGCTCTGCTAACTCCTTCACAAAGACCTTTTTTCTCATTGAGATCCATCTGCCATCAGCAGGACCTGGTGTTGTATAGACTGATCCATGATCTAACACTCCAGAATTCTGTCAGTGACACCAGGCTCAGAGCCAGGTATTGATCTGCTGGATCATCCTATTCCTTCCCTCATCATACCCTGAAACTGAGAGTGTTACTTGTGGTCCTGATCTCTTAACCACATGTCTCAAGGCCCTGAAACCACTCTTGATTTCCCTTAGGGTTCTTGTTGCAACTTCATTGTTGCTTACCTGAAAAGTTAATAATGAATAATAACCTGAGTGCTGTACCAATGTGGGGAACTTTCTCTTTGCATCTTTAACCCTGGGTCCCAGAGGAAGCAACAGACTCCTCTAAGCAGCCTGTTCTGTATGTTGAGCACTCTCTTCCCTTCCAGAAGGGTGTCTACTATGACTATGACCCAGCTATTTTTCCTTACAGAAGCAAGCTTGATGCAGGACATAGTTCAGTTTACCCTCACTGATACCTCCATGCCAGGTGAATCATCGTCCTCGTTATTGTTTGGTTGCCTCTTCCCTTTATGCCAGGGCATATGCCCCACCTGGGATGGTGGGGCAGTCAGAGATGTACCTGCTGTGCTGGGCAGGAGCTTGTTGCCATAGTCCCTCTCCCTTCCATTGCTGCATTCGGCCAGGTGGTAACAGGACAGGGAATCCTCTGTGTCACACATCCTGTCTGCCATCATGCCTGTCTCAGGGAAGGTAGGGTGTGATTCCAGTGGTCTGTCTCTCTATCATTCCCAGATGCTCCTCAACTTACTGACCTCTGAGAGCTCTTGCATTAAGCGAAGGTGTCCCTCTGCCTGTCCCACAGAGGTGCTCACTGCTGCTGGCCTGTTCTGCTGTCAGAGCAGCTGACACCTGAGTGGCAGCATGATGTCCTTCTCACTGAGGTCTGTCTGAGAAGCTGGGTCAGCTGTGCTGGATGCTGGTCCACCAGAGAGACCATGGCTTTCTGCTGGGTGGAGAGCTGAGCTCCCTGGCTGAGCTGTGTGGAGGCTTGGCTGCCATTGCTCCTGGCCCCGCTCAGGTAATTTCTGTTCCTGTCATGCAGGCTGTGGGCTCCTGGTGGCTTGCTCATCTTCTCCTGAGTTTTCCCCAGCTTGGGAACCTGCTCTGTGCACCACACAAGAGTGTTTCATTGCAGATTGTGCCAGCACCAAAGCTACTCTTCTTAGCAGTCCTTGGAGCCCATATAATAAATACTTCAGGAGCCTCTCATTCCCTGGAGGAAGGAATATAGACTTACTGGGAATCATCTGTTCACTTACACAGACTTTGGTTCAAGTGTTCATGGTCTCTACTCCAGTTCTCTTCCTAGAGGTTTTTTGCAAAAATAATTAAGGGCAATATATCAAATATTTGTCCAACATAACTGATGAGTCTTCTACTTCTGAGCAAATCTGCCTAACCCATTTATACAAGTCTTTTCAGTGAAACACCTACCATGGGTGCAATTAGATAACAGTATACAATTTCCCTTTCTGTTTGCTCAGAATGAACAGTCACCCAAAATGAGAGGAGGTGATAATCCTTCACTGTTGTCGGGACCCAGCTGAATACATCTAAATGTTGTGGTTTTCCTTCCTGAAAGAAGAATCCCACTTGAACGACTCTCACTTATTTATCAGCTATTCTTCATAATAGAATTCCTTCTTTGTTTTTTTGAGAACGTGGAATTTATATTTCCATGTTACAGGTGTTTTTAATGCATATTGATACCAGTATTTCAGCTTCTTTGTCTGAAGAAGGCAGCTCTGTGAAACAATGGAATGCTTTTCTTACAATGATTTTTAAAAGTATCATTTGCGGCAATATTTAAAACTGTCTTTTCCAAGCTGCTTGGAAAAGTGTACTTGTAGTTATTTTAAACAGTTGTAATTTCTCCTTCAAATTCTAATCATAGAAAAGGGTGTGTAAACTTAATACATTATGATATGAAGCCTGAAAGTGTATACCCTCACCTCTGTGAATCGTACCCCCATTCCATTAATCTGTATGACTCCCTCTCTATTTTTGTCAGAGAAAGTTGTTACTTATTAAAAATGAGAAGGTTGAACTATCAAGCTATGCTGTTTCCTACACTGGTAAGAATTGACATGAAAATAATTTAAAAATGTAATTACTAATGCAAGGAAAAGTTTTAAAAACTGTCAGCTAATAGCATGTTCTTCAAAGCATCCCTAGAATTAAGTATTTTTGTCAATTATTTAGTAAGTGCCTAATTTGCTGCTACTGGGGAAGAAAATTACATGGTTGCTTCTAAATTATTAAACAATATTTTGATGGCATTGACAGAGCAAATAGTAAGATATTGACCAGAGTCATCATGCTATAGACAAATTCTCACAGCTTTCCTTTTTATCTTTTTATGTGAAATTGAAGAGAAGAAAAATGTCATTAACTGTTATGAACTATATGTGCAAACTATGATTGGAAGCCATACCAAGAGTTCACCTTCCTCTAGATTTTCTTGTAGAGTCACTAATATATAGGGATTTTTCTAAGAAAACATTTAGAACTCACAAAGAAACTTGATTGCAACATGCTGTCAATCTTCTGGCTTTACAGGATTTTTGCTCTTCTGCTGTTCATTGGCAGCAAGGTCTATTTTCAGTCTCTTGGAAGAAATGTCTGCATCTTTAACGGTATTTTAATAAGGTGATACCTAGACAGGCTCAATCAAACTTTACCTCCCTTTTAAGCCATATTCATTAGTAAAGTTTAATTTCTTTCCCCTAAATTTCATGTGATAGAAAGATCCTTGTGTCACACATTCACCTGTACTTGTCCAGAGAAGTCAAGACTTCATGATCAGGCACAAGGCAGAGACATGGGTGGAGGAAGATGGAAGGACTACTCATAGTGCAAGGTGGGGATTAGTTTGTATTTTGGACTGAATGCAGCTGGTTACCACATCTCTAATATGGACAGGGATTGTCCTAAGGGAAGGTTATTCCTGCGTTGTGGAAAACCAAAAGTGTTCACAGAGGAAGAACAGGAGTGTTTCTTTGAATTTGTACATATCTTGGTTCTGGCCAAGACAGGGTTAATTTTTGCAGTAGCCAGGATGGCCTGGCTAGGACACAAAGGTTATTCAATACCACCTCGCCATTGCCAGGGTGGGAGGAAGGGAGTCTTCCAGGGAGTCTTCCAGGGGTTCCTTCTGGATGGGGTAGCTTGTTAGAGGGAATGGTGGGGTGGTGCCATTTCTAGTAAACAGTTCTTATCTCAGTACATTGTTTTTCACCTTTTGTGCCTCCAATTCTCCTCTCCAACCCTCAGCAAGGCATGGAGGCACATGGAGGTGAGTGAGAGGCACATGGTTTGAAGAGTCTCAGTATGAGCACTAAACTGGGGAGTAGCATTCCTGAAGCATGACAGTAAATCACAAAATTTGGGTTGATGACCACAATTATGAGTATATAGCTGTGGCCATATGTAGGGATGATCAAAAGATGGACCACAAGCCATTACCAATATTTAGGGTGCATGAGAAAATGAGGTAGTTCAGAGTTCTTTAGGGTATGTACTTAAATGTTGTATGTCTAGGAGACCTATGGGACTTAATTACAGAATTTGCTGTAATGATTAAATAATAAATCAAGGCCAGTTTAGATTCATAATTTGAATGCATTTTCCATGCTCTCAGGAGCAATTTTTATTCTTAGTTTGAAGGACAAGCTCCACCAACATCCTTAGAATAATTTGTCAATTTATCTCAAGTTCTAATCCATTAAGTCTGAAATTTGGCTAACAACAGTTCAAAATAGGAGGACCTGCTCTGCTGACACATTGACACAGGAGATGAATACAAGCAGACACAGAAGTGCATATGCAGGTCTTTCATTCCCTTTTTATTTCATGTACAACCTAGTCATGGCCCCCTTCTTGTAAGAAAAAAGTGAAAACCTTAGCTCATTGGGCTCAAATTATGTTTTATCCACTGACGAATAGTTAGAAAAACCCTTGAAATTGTTTGGGCAAAGCCCCTCATTCCTGCAACCTTTTATTCACATAATAGTTAATTAAGATTAGTTGTAAGTATCAGCCTATATCACATGTTCTTAGAGTTGAGACTAGATGCCCAAAGTATCCAAAATACAAAATCAGTAAGATTTTGTGAGAAATCAAAAATGAGAGTGAGAAAATAAAAATGGCTTTAGAGAAAAAAAAAAAAAGCATAGTAATTAAGAGCCTGGAGTATAAGCAGATGTCTGGAAACATGCATCCACAATGTAGTAGCATCCTAAAAGTTACACTTCCTAACATCTGACAGCTACTGAAACTTGTAATCATCTTGCCCACCTTCTATGCCTGCAATGACATATCTTTTGCAATGATAAATTTCTAAATGACACTCCTACTCCCCAATGAACAAGAGAGAGTATCAAAACTGTGCCAGAATCATAAAAATTCGGTTCTCATTTTGAAACAAAATCATATGCATTGAAATCATTCCTGATTGCTTAGGCAGGCTCTTATTCATGGATGTCCATGTGCCTTGCCCTGAAAGGTTTTTTTCCGATAATATCCAATCTAATCTGTTTCCCACAAGTTAAGCCTGTCACCAGATTTCCTCCAAGGTATTTTTAACCTGCATCCACTGGGCTCAAAGCACTTCACGGACTGCACTTTTTTCCACTGAAATCAGTTTTGACGCTGAGACCAGGACACAATTAGGAAAACCTCTTGATGTCTTATCCAAGGGATGGTCATTTTTATATTTCTTCTGCAGGTGTGTGGATATGGGCTTGAGGGATGGGATTCATTTTATCTGATATTAGCACTTTGGCATCTGGTCTAATCCTGAAACCAATAGGCAGAGGAAGGGAACTTTGGAGAACTGTTCACCGTTCCTGTCTTAGAATGGTATGAGTGTTTCTGTGAGGTTGCTATCTCTCTGAGACAAGGAAACATGACACCTCGCTTTTAAATGAGAAAAAGGAAGAAGAAACAGATTTTATTATTTCTTCAAATGAAATGGTGTCTGCACTGACTTTTGGATTAAAGACAATACTCTGCTTGTGTGATTGGAACATAGATTCTGGGGGAAACAATTGGTCTTATATTATTACCATAAGTCATCATTCTCTTTTGTTTTTTTGATGGCTTTAGATCTCCAGGGTTCCCACCAAATAGAAATAACTGTTCTGTGTAACATGTCTGACAGGATCCTCTAAGCTTACAGCTACAGTATTCGTCTGGTGCACATTTAAAATAGAAAAGTGAGGATCATGGTAATCTGGGGAGAGAAATGTCTCCTGCTGATATTAAACTCAGTTTGGACATTCTAAATGGCTTTCTTTGAAGATGCTTAGACGGTGAAATCATTAGAGAAATAAAGATTAGTTGGGCATTCCAGGTATCGTCATCCCTAGCCACTCCTGTGGCATGGCTTGGAAAGGAGGTTTTTCCCCCTGTAGATATTAATGGCCATGTTGAAAAGCTTAGATTGGCCTCATGTGGAAGAATTACCTATTCAGTAACTCCAACTAATTGCACATGGACCATCAATGACTTACAATTTACACAACATGTTCTATTCAAGGGTTGAATGAAAGAAACACCAGAACTGGACAGAAAAATTACAGCTTTTTGTAAGTTCAACCCTTATTGTGAAATCTTGATGAAGAAAGTCAAGAGATACTGATTCATAATTAAAATCAAAGATAGTAGGTGCAGAATTTCAAGTCCAAAATTTTCAAAAATTACTTTAGAGCCATTTTTAGTGGGGGATTACAGATCCATATTTTAGAGAAGGAGTTCTTTGGTTTGCTGGCAGTTGGAAGTTTGGTGGATTAGGTTGCTAATGAATATTCTGTGATAACATATCTTCTGGTGATTTTGTTTGTTGCTTCCATTCTACTCAGGCATGCATTTTCTCCTGATAGATGGTTCTCCAGATTTTCAAGAAAAACTCCAGATCACTTGAATCCTAGTACAATGTACATGCTGGCAATGTTTTTTTGGAGTGGTTACAAAAATAAAACTCTGGTGGTGACTTCCTTCTGAAACAGATGCATCTCAATGGCAATTTTGCATTCATTAATATGTTTGGAAGCAAATTCTCCAATCTCAGTGCACTCCAGCCAGGTCACCAAGAGTGATACGGTGCCCCCCCCACGCTCCAAGTACATGGTCTAATGATGCTACCCATAACTTTTCTCTCCACTGGAAACCCCCTGTCTATCAAGAGGTTAGATTCACCTTGGCAATTCCACACAAGGTAAATAAATACAAATAGTTCATGTCATGACCTTTCTGTTCCGCATATTCAGCATGTTTCTACAGTATAAGCAGACATAGTTCAGGCTCTGAATGTATAAATACAAAGATTAAAATGCCCTTTTGTCCTAGAGCTTGGCACCTTGTGAGACAAGGAAGCACACTGGCTGCACAGCACCCCAAAGCCAGAGCAGGGGACACTTCCATGGCCCTTGGCTGAATGCTGTGATTGCCACTGGGGCTGTTCCAGAGGCCTGGACACAGATCAGGCAGTGTGGCGCAAGTGCTTGGTTTGCCTCATGGAAGTTTTTGTGGAAGAAACTGCTTAACAAAGGAAGGGGGGTGGAATTTTACTTTCCATATAGCAAACATTTTACACTGTCATTAATATTGCAAACCTTTTTTTTCAGAAGAAAAAAATCCCTGCTTTATTTTAAGATTTTTGTATGGTTTATTCTGAGATTTAGAAAACACAAGAGAGTCAGCCCTTCCAGACAAATGCATTTACCTTGACGGAATGCATTTGCAATAGCTTTACAACAATGGCCTAGAGAATACTTGCAATTCACATTGGACTATTTTTTCCCTTTTTTTTTTTTTACTGCTCGGAAAATGGACCTGGTTTGGGGGCCTAATTCACAGCTACCACACCTACTCTCTCTGCCCAGAGAGCGAAGAGAATGAATAGGTCAATCACCTGACATATTTCCATCCAATTTCAAGGGTAGAATGTGTTCATTTTCTGACTAATGGCATGTCATTTTGCAGAAGCCTTTGGTCGCGAATTAATCCTGGAATCAAAACAGATTTTCCGGGGAGCAATCTTCCATCAAGTATTGATTTTTTTACACTCATGGAGTCTGTACTCCCTAATTTAACCTGACAATGATTCTGCACAATGGGCTGGGAGCACCTTGGCAACTCACAGAAGGAACTTTTAGTGTCTTTTCTTTCTGCAAAGTAGTGGAGGGTGGGGGGAGTGAGGAGTGGGGGAAAGAAAAGACCCAAACAACACAGTTAGTCACTGAGGGAGTGTTTGCTGTCTGATGTTTTATTTCTGATTATTTCGAATGGAGAAATAATGCTAACTTTAGAAGTAACTTAAGTGGAGATGTCTCTGAAAGACACATGACTCTGTGAAATCCTGTTTATGGCAACAGTCCCCTGCTGCTCTTGCACCTTTTTCTCACCCCCAGCACTCTTGGATGCTAATAACACAAAAACTATAATAGCATCTCTAGCTGCACCTGATGTTTTTATGAGTTGACATTTTACTCTACAAAAAATAAAAAAATAAATGCTTCCACACATAGAAGCATAAAAATGATCCTTTACCGAAAAGGTGTTTTTTGACTCTGGCCTCACAAATCCACTTGCCAATAGCTAAGCTTTGCTGTTTAGTTCTCCAACAAGACAAACTTCTTTGTAACTGATTCTCTACATGCTCTGTACTAAACTCTGTTCTAGCTGTTTGTTCTATTTATTTGACTACTTATACCAACAAAAAAAAAAATAAAAGATCTATCATTATGAAACAATAATGCACAACACTGTGAAAAGTGAGAAATCATTTAGAGACAGGAGTATTGATGGGACAAGTGGTGAAGAAGCCATAAGATGCTGTCTTTTAATAGAAAACAAAGATGGGCCATTTTTGTTTTTGAAGATGCCACTGCAGAAGTGAAATAATGCATTGTAATCATAATTTCCAGGCTAAAACTTCTTTCTCAGAGATGAGAAGCAATACATATATTTAAGAGATAGTGAGTAAGATGCCCATCCTTTTGCCTTATTCTGAAACTGAAATGGAAGAGATTTTAAGTGTCTTGCACAAAGATCTTTACAGAAAAATAACATCTCTGCTGATGATTTCTTCCTTAGAAATACTTCATTACTGAAAACATAGCTATATGACCTGAAGAATAATACTTTTATTTTCTTTGCCATTTCAGAAAAAATCACAATTTGAGAGGTATTTGGTTGGAAATAATTTTTTCTCCTCTATAAAACAGCCTTTCAATTTTACTTTGAATAAAAGAAATATAAAAACCTTTCTTGGCCCAACAGGAAAATGTTTGGAAAAAATGACACTAGTTCTTCCTTCAGTTTGGCTATCAAAACCATAATATAATAATTGCATTTTTGGACATTTCATTCCAGATAGTAATCTGTTGCAGATCAGACTGTGCAAATTTCTGATTAGTGGATCTCTGTAATTGTTAGTTCTGGATTCAAAAGAGGACAAAAAGTGGAGAAGAGTAAAATGTCTTTAGAAGAGATTGTGCCTGGCTGAATCAGGATCTAAATTCCTCAAAACTGCAATTCCAGAGCATAATGCAAGGAAATGTTTGTGGAATATAAATAAACTGAGATACACAGAAATAAGAGGTCCATATACAATTTCAATAATGATATTAAATAATAAATCAGTAACAGTCATTCCTGAACACCAGCAAAAGCATATTATTTCTCCATTGTACTATTTCAGGAATACCTTGGAAACCACAAGATAAGTGTTTTCTGGCCTCATCAAAAAGGTTAGGGTGAAGAACCCTTGTGTGAAAAGTTTTGAGTGATAGAATATGTTTAAATTGTTACAAATGTTTATAAAAGTGCTTCTAGGCATAAAGATGATGACTGAAATCATACACAGGAACAGTTGAAGATAGCTCTCTTACTGTTAAAGAACTCTTTTCTTGCAAGTTGTTTTTTTCTACTTTCATCTCATTTTCCAGAGACATTTTGAAAGAGGACTGCTTCTTTTCTTCCTTGTTTTATGAAAGTGCCTTTGTACATTAGCAAAGTGCTTTAATAACATGCACTTTGTAAAAGTCAAAAGTGCTCTATTATCCATAAGTATAGAAGTAAATAGCACTTGTTTTAATTGAAAACACCAAACTTTTGTAACTCTAAACACATCAAAGACACATTCATTTGTGCATCTCTTCCAAAAGGTGAATTCTACTGCTTTTAGACAGACTGAAAAAGAATCAAACTTATTAGAGCCATGAGAAATTTTCAAATTGAAATGCCTTTCAACCTTCAAGTGGTTAAAATATGGAAATGGTTAATGCACTCAGCATGTGAAGCCACTTTGAAAGAGTGAGGGGTTTAACCAATTATCCCTATGAGCTGAGAAGTGCCAACTGACCACAGACAGTCTTAGGTCAGTCTGACTTCAAGGCAACACATAGTGGTTTACATTTTAATCTGTAAGTTAACTAGCAAAGGGAGATTTAAGCTGCTGTATTTTACTTTACAGGAGCATGCACTCAGCCTGTTGCTGTGGCTTGATTGAAGGACAATACGATTTTGAACCACTATAACTTGACAATTCTTCAAGTGTACTTAAACTTTATATACACAGAAAAGTGTAGAGATTTGCTCAGTGTCAGTGTAACAAAACTATTTCTAAACTAATTTATCTTTCATCCTTCAAGACAAAACTTAAATGGCTTAAGGAGTGCCATTTAGTTGGTCAGTTATTAACTTAACCTGAAAGAAGATGATGTCTCACTGTGGGGGTAAAAAAGTGGCCAGAGTGATTTCTGAGACAAATTGAGTTACATTAATAAAGCTTTTGAGACCAGATGAGGACTACTGGCTCTGGTACAGACTGGGGCAAATGATGAACACAATCACACAACAATGCCTTAACATGTTACCATCTGTCAGCCAAGCTCTGGTAACTGACTGTGATTAGATTTCATTTTGATAAAAAGCTAATGGAAAGAGGACAAATAAAATCAAAAATCAATCATATCCCCAACCATCAAAATACTAATAGAATTTTTAATATCTGTCCAGGACTTGACATCCTGTTTTCTTCAGGTTTCTTGTCCCTTAAAGGGTGAGTCTTCTTTTTCAGAAGCCTCCTGTCCACTATTATTTGTATTATCATTTGCTTAGAGGCCTGTGTCAGGACTCCAGCCATGTGGCAGCAGCATATTCTAGTTATTGTCTTGCTTTGATTGACAAGGGTAGCAATAGTGCTTGAAGCCTTCACAGAGTAACATGTTTTATGTGAGCCCTGATGTAATTTCCACAATAGGCACGAACTGTGGCCTTAATGGTATATGGATGCTTCCATGTGGACAAAATCTCCTCCACATAAACTTGGAAGCAACAGTGTGAAGGTCTATTTTGCTGACAGAGAAGGGATGCTGCAGGTACAGGCAGGGATAATATCACAATTGAAGTCTCCCTATTCTCAAAATATGACTACTGATAATAATTTCTTGACCTCTATACCATCAATAGAGGGCAAGATCTTCTCTAACTCTAACAGAGCTTAACAGGAAAAACATATTCCTTGTTCAACAGAATGGTTATCTCTGTAAATTTCTTTGCCTCCTGCTGCTGCACTTCAAAGAGTGGGCATGATTAGGTATTATGTGAAAAGTTCTTACTTGTTTCCAGATTTGAATGTAGAAATGGATATGTGCAGAGTACAGACACTTTGGAAAAAATTCCTTCCCCTCATAGTCAGTAGTCTAACATTCTTTACTTCAAGCAGCCATTTGTTTATTCAGGCCACTGCACACAGCACCTAGAAAGTTCAACTAGCACCAATCTTTATGATAAGGGGAGCAAGGTGTTGCTAAAAAGTTAAATCACATTTAGGATGCTTACTTTAATTTAAAAGCAGGTGGAGCCTCCAACAACTCCTTTTGAAATGAGTAGTGAAGAACCAACAGTTTTCCACGTTCACACAGATGCCGCAGTAAGACACCTGTAATTTGATTTCAGAGCTTAATTCAAGGTACTCTACTTGATAAACTATTTTATTAATTTATTATCAATCACCCCTACTTAAGGTTACAAAGAGCATAAGATAAACCATGTGGTATATTCCATACAGTAGGCAGTTAAGAAAAAGAAAAGATAAAAGAAATAGAGTAAACTTCTTTGTATGCATCCTTTCAATTTTGTTTTCTTGCTTTCTTGCTTGTCACACCCAAAGTGAGTTATTTATTTAGCAGAATATCTGTTTAATGAGTTTAGGTCAGCTTGTAGCTAAAAGGCAGTCTGAACAGCCAGGGAAAGGTACTGGAGCCAGTAGAGGTGGGAGCAGAAGTGAGCCCTTTATAGAAGCTGTAAGCTCTCAGAGGTGCTCAGCTTGTATGGCCTCACCATACACTTAAAGTCAGAGTCATGGGCTATGTGACTGCTGAAACACTTTTTTTCCTCTGGTGGTGGTGTGGTGGGTGCAACACAAAAGAGGAAGCAAACAAAAAGGTGATGTGAATGAGCTCTTGGGAAATCAAGATCTTAAGCTGCTGCAATTCGTTCTGCTGGGGGTCTGCCCATGAGCTCCACAACAGAGGGCTGTGCTGATGATCTTGATTTTGTACTTGCAGTAGACTGGGAATATGCACTCCAAAGTTACCATTCTGTCACCATGTGGTGAGTTATTAAGCCTTCTTGCTCAGTCCTGTTTCTGGGTATAACAATACAAGTATTTCTGAGTATACAGCCATGACAAGCCTGTGAAAGCAAAAATTTCTTGTTCTGACTAAAATGAACACCTCAGAGCACTCAGGTTGTTTCAGTCTCCAAGATCCAGGTTAAATGCTGGCAGACTGCTTCTCTCCAAGGGAGAGAAAAAACAAAGCTCCCAAAGCAAAGCTAACATCGCATAGCACCTGCCAGGGAGCAGCCATAGCAGGTTCTTAAGAGTCTGGAAGGAGACTGGAGTTGCTAGTCAGGAACTGGTCCCGTTATCCCTGGGAGGTGTGAGCAGGGTGGGCTTAGGGAGGCTCAGTAGCTGGATTCATACCAGATTGTCTGGCAGGTTCATGATGATAAAAGAGATGAAGCCATACCAGGACATTGGCCAGCTCAGTGCAGGGCAGGACTGTGGGGAGCTGGATGTCAGCACTCCTGAGACAGGGACTGATGGTCCCAGCTGGGCTGAAATGGGCTTGTAGGCAGGGGCAGAGACAGCAGGGTCTGTTGGTGCTGCTGGGGAGTTAAGTATACTGCTTTTTGCACAAGTCCACATCCTTGAGAAAATAACCCCTAAATCAAGTTGACGAACCCTGAAAATGCTGCCAGAATTTTTCCCCCTTGAAGGAAGAAACCCCAGTGATACCTAAACCCCATCTGCCATCTTGCCAACCCTGTAAGTTTTCTCCAGGATGGTCCATCCTTGCTCCACCTACATCTCCTGAGACAGCTACTAGTTTTCAAAACTCTGTTGCTCAGAAATTGCAGCAGAGTGACTTTAAGATTGGTTCTTCAGTTTTCTGTGCACACATGGATGTTACTTAGCAAGGCAAGTCCTAACTGCAAGATATCAGAGTAATTGTCAGCAGCATGGAACCTAATTTTCTACTATCTAGATATTTGTGTTGGTTACATATATTAGAGTTGTCATGCTTTAAATGTCAGCACCATTTTAACATCTATAGAAGTCTGTAGAATTAATGATGAGAGAGATTCTTACTGTAAATGTATTGGAAATGGCAGCGTTCAGTTACCTGTAAATGTTAAAACAATGTCTACTGAGAGCTGACAAAGACAATCAGCAGATGCATGCTTTGGTTTGGCAGACGTTCAGCCCCTGAAGACCTGTTTCAGCTCACTTTGTGTTCATCTGAATGTTATTCATGGTGCCAAAAGGAGCCATCTGGCTCAAGATTATAGTGATTTCTGCCCTTGGGAAGAGAGGGGGGAAACTGTAAATGCCTCAAGATGATCTGAGGGGGCTGCAGTCACTGGTGCTCTTGGTGGAGATTGGTGTGTGAGTGCTGCAGACGTGTGCCCTGCACTGGCCCGTTCAGACAGGTGGCAAGGAAGCTGTTGTAAAGGCTTTCGAGGAAAGAAAACAAGGCAATTTGTCCTACTGGGAAGCAAAGGTGAACAGGTACATGAGCTTTTCTCCAAGAGTGCCCTGCCAAAATGCAAACAAAAAGAGTTTTAATGCTTCTGTACAACCTTCCAAGTGGCTGTTTGGATGAAAAATGTCAATGTCCCTGCAGCTAAGTAATTTATGTACTTTCATATAAGTAGCTCTATTGTTTTAGGTTGTATTGGGTAATGGAGAATAGCTTTCAGTCTGTATCATTTAGAACCAGTGCAGATTTCATTGAGTAATTTCCAGTAGTTAGATTGTCTTGACAGGAAAACTAATGTTTGAATTTTATCCATTTCATATCATAACTTGCAGTTCACTACTGAACTGGACTCTTTGACTATATCTGAAGGAACCCAGACCTCTCCTGAATTCAAAGTCTGAATATGCATCTGGCTTCTTTTGCATCCCAGAAAGAAGCTTCCACTAATTATCTTATTTGTGCTTTATGTAAAACCTCTCAAAGTAGCTAGCGAAGATAGTGCATTTGCCACTGAAGACTTAGTGTGAGTGACTGTCTTAGACTTGGATAGCACTGCAGCAAAAATCCCCAAATGTCTTTAGAAAGCAAACACAGAAAGGTCACTAAGCAAAATTCACTAATGAGTTCCAACACATAAGCAAAGAAATATGTTTTCCTAGATTTCATTCAAGTTCCACTCAATGTTTTCCTTCATTGAAACTACTTATAGTCTATTCTCACAGAACATAAGAAATTTTATTAATTTAAAACTCTTCTGAATCTAGGCAGGTGTACAAATATCCTATCCCCTCTCCTCTTTCAACATCCCACACACCCCTGATAACAAATCTCTGTGATTTTTCTTCCAGGAGGATGTGTAAGAAAACACTTTGAAAAAAGTTGTTAGACTTTTTTATGGTTATTTTATGTGTGCATTTCACTTTGCTGCAGGCAATGGCAGAAGAAAAAAAATCAATCCATATTTGTGCAGAATGAAAAGATGAAAAGAAAAAAAAACCTCTTCCAAAATAATTAGCTGTGTGGTATAAGGAATGGAATCATCAAAAATGCTTGACTTTTTCCTCCTGCTGCTGCAGAGCCCTTAAAATATCCAGATGCATTAAGACAAATAGTTACGAAGGTTTATTTTGGGGTACAGGCTGCTCTTGTTTTGGAGACAAGTAAATGCTAGTGTTTTTGTGCAGCCTGAAAACTCCTCAGTTCTAATTTTGGAGTGAATGCTTTAAAATGTAACTGAAACCAAAAATAACATAGCAAGGCATTTCTTTAGACAAAGATTAAATGGGTCAACCATTCATTCAGCAATGGTTTCAAATGTGTCTACAATAGTACAGATGGAAAGTTCTATTCATATGTCTCCATATCTATGGCATGTTTGCGTGTGCATATATAAATACAGAAATACATGTATTCATATAAACATTAGCATTTGTGTGACTGTGTATTCATATTAACATACACAGTAAATGTGGTTAATCTTGCATCTCTTCTGAAAGGCCCTAAAAGATGCAGAAAGGAAATGTACTTGCCTTTGGTTTGGTCAGAATATACTTGAAAAATAGTTTATTAAAAATGTGAGGACTTCTGAATGACTTAAACATACAACCTTACTATGACAGTGCATTAACAGTGGGTAACTCCAGCAGGAAAGATTAATATTGCCTATAAAAAGCCTGGTGTAGAATGTTTGTTGTGCTGCCAACAACACTGTATAGGAGGCGATTTTTCGGTGCCTGGCAATGATTTTTGCACAATGTACTGTGTAATCATTGTCTACAATGCACTTTTTTCTACCATAAAACCTGTAGAAGGAATAATATGGCCCTCATTTTTTCTCTAGCTTCTAAAGAGAACTCTAAAATATATACCTCATGGCAGTAGTCCATAAACTCCAGTTGTGCTAACGCACTGCGCAATCTGAGGCTACCAAGATCAATAAAATCATTGAACCCACAAATATTTCTACAGCTATAGTTCCGTGAAAAGTTAGAGAAGCATATATATCTATATGTAGGAAAAAATAGACAAAGAGGGTGTTGTTGGTAGGAGGAGCAAAATCTGCTGGATTTAGACTGCAAGAGAGTGAACTGCAGAAATGTGATGTTCATGGTTTCATACCAGAGCAGTATAAATTCAAGAGATGCAATTCATTCAGGAAATGGATTTAAGTGGGATGGATGACTGGCTCTGGCAATTGCTAATAAGACATAGAATGTTTCCTGCCAAGGTCACTGATTTTACTCCATTTCATTATCAATTATTAAATATCTCTTCCTCTTATTATTAGTTTACAAGTTGTTTTCACATGAGGGATGCCATTTGGTGTCCTGTGTGAGGTGAATTGTTGATGATAAATCAGGCTCAAAGCGGAGTGGTATCTGCCACAGGAAAATTGTTGTTACATCAGCAGAAGCTCGTGCTCTGTCCTGACTCTGTTAGGAGTCTCAAGAGGAAGGACAAGGTCTATGTAGGGGTATAGAGCTTGAATATTTCTCTCTCTCTCTCTTTGTATGTGAAATGCTGCATCAATGAGAAAAATGGGTCTAGATTTTTCCACCAGTCTGATACTTCTCACATGCAATAAATCTCTTTCCAACATGGTAGCAGGGACTGTACTAGGTGGTCAGCAGTCACCTCTTTGCTCAGGTATGCATATATCTAACACTGCTTTACCTTGTGAAATAAGAATTATTAATGTTAATTTTTCTTCTTCATCACAATGGCAGCTTAAATTGGAGTTTAAGAGACTGAGAGAACAAAGAAGAGATTTGATCATGTAAAAAATATGTTAAAAAATACTAAAGAAAAAGCCTAAACTACTTCAATACTGATATCAAAAAAACCCAAACAAACACATATTTCAGTTCCTTTTTTCCTCACAGAATTCCTTATCTAAGGGAAATTCTCTGAGGTTCATTAACAAAAATACAGATATTTCCAGCAAGTCAGTCATCAAACAAATAGTTTTCCTTTGAAAATATCTCAACAGATATGGTATATTCTTCATGTTGCTAAAGGAGGGGAAAAAAAAATCTTACTGAGATGCTGTGAGCAAGCAGAAAATTCAAAGCACAACTATAAGCTCCCTCTCTAAAGACCTGATGAAACTCTGAGGCAGTGAAAAGTTATCTGCTTTTTGTGGATGTGGTGGGCGTTTGGATACACCTGTGCTCATGCACGATATTTCTGTGCTCTGCCTTTTCCTTGTTCCATTCTTCTTGCACCTTTGCCATTGGAGCAGCTTGTGTGATTGCCTTTCAACCAGCTGTGGTCATAGAGAAGTGAGTTGGCTTAAAAACTAAGTGTTTCTTGAGGTTGCCCCAAGTAAAATGAGATAATGAATTATAAGAAGAGATTATCTGCTGGAAGATATGAAGAGACAGTTTTCAGCCCTTGGGGGTAAGGATGAGAAAGGGGCATAGCAGACAATCCTGCTGTTTGCAGATCCCATTTGCCTATACCAAGAGAAAATTATGGATGATCATCTTCTAAAATTTGCTGCCCAGTGGATCTGGACATGAGGTTTTTGGGGAAGACTTTAAATTCCACCTGACAGCTACATTTATACTTTTAAACTCTGTTCAGATTGTGCTGAACATCAAAGGCAAAGAAAAGCAATGGTTGAAACACTGGAATACCTGAAGGGAAGTTACTAGGACTGACCAAAGAAGGGGAAAATAAACACGTGTTAATTATCTGGACTACACTTAAAAATTGCTTTATGTAAGAAAAGGTCTTCAGGATTACATTTTTGCCCAATTAGCTGTATTACATGCTAAACCCTCTATTTCATCAGCTTTTCTATTTTGGAGACTGGCAGGTCAACTATGCTACACTTTCCAGCTCCTCAGTGGCTGAGCAATGATTTTGCTTCCTTGCTCACATGTCCCATGGTGGCACACTGAAGTGTCCTTAGGCCTCAGGAGCCAGGCACCACATTCTCTGGGGGCTTGCACTGCAGGGGCTCCTACCCACCCACAGGATTTATTACCAGACAGCCCCTGAAGATGCAACCCTGTAGCAGCAGCCCTCTCGTTAGAGGGTAGAAATGAGCTGAGACACAGACTTCTTGTTTATCACAGCAAGAAAGGGGTCCTGGTTTATTCTTCTTTACAGCTCAGCCATCCTGACTCCAACTATTCACTGACTCTGGCTGCAGCAAGCTCCTCCTGTAGGCTTCCCTTGCAGCCTCTCACTGCTGGTTATGCCCTGCTAAACTATGACTGCAGGTATTGGTTTGCAGACTGAATGCAGGGTTTTACCCAGCTAGACTGTGACTGCAGACCCAGACTGACCTCACAGCAGTTATTCTCTCTCCACAGGATCCTTCTTCATGACCCTCTTGCTCCCTCTTCCTCAAGCTTCCTCCTCCTTCATAATTTCCCCCGTCACTGGCTAAGGCACTCCCTTTCCTCACACTTGTCTTTATTGGCTGTAGCTGTGACTCATCACGGGTGAGGCTCTTACTTATCAGTACCACCTGTTATATTGTTACTCTCAATACCACCTGTATTCCCTTCTCCTACACAACCCCAGTGCAGAAATGGCTCTAGGTTTGGTGTGGTTTAACCTTGCAGAACTTCTGCCTTGCACAGTGCTTTGTAGTAGGATGTGTATTTTTCTCTGTGGAGGTGTGTTTTCTGAGGGAAGTAAGCCTCATTGCCAAGCATGAACAACCTTCATTCCAACAAAGTGAACTGGGTATAGACTTTTCTGGACTCCTCTAATGCATTTTATGGAACAGGTGCTGCAACAAGCCTCAGAGCTTCACTGAAAGCAGATAAGCATTGGCAAAGAGGAAAGCTTTGAAAAAGAAGTCTAAATCCTTTACACTTCTGGAATCAACACTCCAGCAGGTAAGTAACAAAGACACTTAAGGTAAACATATACACCTGTACATTTGCACATCTCCCCCCAGTTTAAATATGCTGCTTGATAATAATAGCAAACACAAATAGCCTTAAACCTGCTACAGATTTTGTTAGATTAATGAGTGAAAACTTGTGTTTATTTCTCTCTTGTGTTCAAAAGTAGCCTATTTTATTGTGTTATACCCTGAACCACAAGAACAGAATTTCCAATACATTACCTCATAACCAGTATCTACAGGGATGATATTTTCCTTTCCCCCTTCCTTTTAATCACCTTCCCAGTGCAAGAGGAACAGAGTGGTACATTCAGCTAGAGATTTTCTTCATTCTAAATTATAATAATCTGCTGTATTGGAAATTGAAGTGACAGACTGCTTTCTTTAAAAGACAGTTTGCCTCCACAGTAAGGAACAGTTTTACAGGAAGTCAAGGCCTATATAGGTGTTGTGCTGGGAAAAGCTTTGTACCCGTTTATTGTAATTTCAATGCACCCCTGCAAAGTTAACTTCTCTGGAAAATTTAAGAGAGGATGTAGAAGGTGTGTTGCCAAAGGGTGTTGGGAGAAGAGGCGGCTCTTCAAAAAGCTGCTTATTGTATCAAAGTGTGGCAGCAGTCATGGGTCCTGGGTAAGAGAGCCAAGCCTAAAGCTGCCAACTACAGCTTGTAGGCATTCCTGAAGCCATGTTAGCTCTGGTTACAATGCATGATGTAGTTTTCTTTGCTGAGCATCTTAATACACAAAAACCAATTAGCACCATACACAATACCTTTACCATTACTTGTAGCCTATCATAACTATTACCATTACCATGTTATGGTTATTGCTACCCAATCACATCTACTTAGTATGTCACAGTTTAAGCAGAAAGTTGTTTTTCTGTTTTCTTGCAGTGGAAAATTCTTAGACCTTTTTTCTACTTGGTAAAAACATGTTTTTGTTTGCTTATGGTATCTTTTGCTTTTCCTAAGACCTATTTCTACTTGCTTAAAAACATCTTCTTTCTTTGTGGTCAACATATCCTTTGCTCTAGCCATAAAACCTCCTTCCAACTCGACTTACCCTTTGCTTTCTTAGTTGTCCAGTAGCAACTGGCTCACCAATTCTAACTTTAGACATCCTTTATTCTTCTACATCAAAACTTGCTTTCATTTCTCTTTCACATACAGATTTTACCTGCAGAGAGCCTTCTGCTAAGCATTCATATCTGTAAAACTTTCCTGTTTAACTTTCATCTTCTCCAACAAGAGGGCTTTTTCAAAGGAAGGATGTGAGACCAACACTGGTCCATTCTGGTATGCCTGTTCCAAGAAATCAGTGGCTGGTCTTGTGAATAACATGAAAATTATGAAGAACTGCAAGCACCAAGACAAATGCAATCTGGTTTCCCAGGATATGCATCTCCTGGTGGCTTGTGAGCTCAGTGCTATTGCTAATTCTCTCTGGTGTTCATTAAGGTTTACTTACTCAAGTTCATAATGTGCATAACTTTATTTGCCCAGCTAGTGTTAATGGTGCTTCAATGCTACCTTCATAGATACATTTAGTGACATGTGTAACTCTTTACAGGATTGGACCTACCCTCAGCAGTTGTGAATCAATACTCTCATTTATCACTTTTTCTGGCTCATTCATCAGTAAATCTTGATGTGCCCTTTATTATTTTAGAAACACAAGCTCAGAAGGGACTGTATCTCAACAGGAAAGGCATGTGCATGTTTATTCTAAAATAATACATCTATTTCTGGCTTGGCAGTTGACTGCCAAAAACAGTGCTGAAGGTAATCTAGAGGGGGGCTTACTTACGAGTTCTTACTGCAGCCTTTTTTCTCACCTGGGTGTCCGATCTACCTCTTTCTGTAGGCTATTTTTATTAAACCTGTAGTCATCTATCTCCCTTATGTTAGATTTGTTTGAATTTGGCCAATCTTTTAAAGCATCAAGGTTAAAGTTGTATGAAATCTAAGTAGGTAAAGAAAGAAGCATGCAATGAGTTGTTTCTTTTTGATACCAAGCTAACATGGATATGTAAACATTTAAATACATCTGGGTTGCTGAGACATGATTGTACTAAACAGGAGATGCTGGCTTTGCATATAGGCACATTCATTTTTACATAGTAAATAATTATATATTAAATTAATTAAATAATATAATTAAAATAGAAAACCCAAATCTGCGCATAAGCAGTAAATAACTACACTAACTACACTATGTGATTCTTCGAAAATGGACATTACCTTCCCATTCTCTAAAAATTAGGAATGATTGCATATCAAAGAATATTTAAAATTAGCTTTAAGGAAATTATTCCTATCACTCCAGTAAAATAATCTTAGGCTCAATATTTATCTTTTAAAAAATGTAACTTCTTTAGGACAGTCAGGTTTCAATTTAAGTGTGAAATTCAACCCATTTCCAGACATAAAAGTAACTTGTCATATTTTCGTCTTCAGCTGATATCTAGGGCTACATGACTGCTTTTGATATCACATCTTTAGCCACAGCAGAGGAAAGTACATTGTAAATAATACAGACTTCTCAGAACGTTGATGTACAGTGAGTGTATGCTCAGCTGATGCCATGCGATTGATAGGCTTTTACTGCAGTGTATGGCTGTTCCAACACATCTTAGGAAGCTACGTGGTCTGTCAGTTCTGCCTTTTCTTTTCTTTTCTTTTCTTTTCTTTTCTTTTCTTTTCTTTTCTTTTCTTTTCTTTTCTTTTCTTTTCTTTTCTTTTCTTTTCTTTTCTTTTCTTTTCTTTTTTCTTTCCCTTTTTTTTTTTTTTTTTTTTTTTTTTTACAAATGAATTTGTGTTTTTTTCCTTTTCAAATGTGGTCTTTATTACATATTGCCTAGTGAATAAATTCTTTGAATGTATGATGACCAGCAAAGTGCTTATGCCAACATGGATTTTGGATTCTTTATGTTCCTCACTCTGGATGTACAGACCACCTGGTGAGTTTTGATTCCCCAAATGAGATGACAAGTCTTAGGTTGCTGGTGCACATGCTTGGGATTAATTTTACAACAGACACAAAATGGTGTTGCTGTAAGCTCTCCTTATTTGTTAGGTCATTACGGAAATTTGTTAGGGTACCTTCAGAAGGAAGGATTTTAAATTAAGCGAAACAATACAGAGTATTTTAAAAATAACTAATGACTCATGATCTTGCATTTCTTTCCCTCAATGTTTCCCTCATGTTTCCCTCCAGATTACCTTCAGCATTGTTTTTGGCAGTCAACTGATGAGCTATAAAGAGCTGTATTAATTTTAGAAGAGACAAGCTCATACCTTTCCTGTTGAGATACAGTCCCTTCTGAGTTGTTGTGCTCTAAAAATAATAAAGGGCACACCAAGATTTACTGATGAATGAGCCAGAAAAAGTGATAAATAAGAGTATTGATTCACAACTGCTGAGGGTAGGTCCAATCCTGTGAAGACTTACACATGTCACTAAATGTATCTATGAAGGTAGCATTGAAGCATCACTAACACTAGCTGGGCAAACAAAGTTATGCACATTATGAACTTGTAAGATCAGTCTCTTTAGATTCCACAACAAGTAACTGAAAATAGCTGCTGCTTTTCAAGAGATAGCCACTTCTCTTCAGCTGCTTTCAGTCTGAATGAATTGAAGGGTAATTTTGGAGAAAGTTTCATACTCCTCTGTTTAAGAACATATAATTGAGCTAAAAATGTCAAAAGGACAGAGGCAAAATGGTAAAAAAACCCATAGTGCTTCTTTGCAAAAAGAAATTAAAGAATCTTCAGAGTTTTGTGTTCTTTTCTCTCAGTTAATAGTTAAAAAGCAAGTTAATATGTTTTAAAGACAGTATCAACAGTTCACAAGGTGTTAAAAATTAGTAGCATTACTTGGAATTGGCTGATGCGGTTCCCAAGCCATTCTCCATGATATTTGAAAAGCCATGGCAGTCAGTGAACTCCCAAGTAACTGGAAAAGGGGAAATACTGTACCCGTTATTAGAAAGGGTAGAAAGGAGGACCCTTGGAATTACCGATCTGACAGTCTAACCTCTGTGTCTGGGAAGATCATGGAACAGATTCTCCTGGAAGCTGTGTTAAGGCACATGGAGGACAGGGAGGTGATTCAGGACAGCCTGCACAGATTCACCAAGGGCAAGTCCTGCCTGACCAACCTAGTGACCTCCTAGGATGGAGTGACTACATTGGTAGTTAAGGGAAGAGTTACAGATGTCACCTATTTGGACTTCTATGAAACTTTTGACACCATCTCAACATCCTTCTCCCCAGATTGGAGAGAGATGGGTTTGATGAATGGACCATTATATGAATAAGAAATTGCTTGGATGGTCGCATCCAGAGGGTAGTGGTCAATGGCTCAGAGTCCCAGTGGACATCAGTGACAAGTGGTGTCCTTCAGCAGGTATTGGGACCTTTGTTATGTGATATCTTCATTAATGACATGGGCCAAAGCAGCAAGTGAACCCTCAACAAATTTTGCAATGACACCAAAATGAATGGTGCAGCTCCCATACCTGAGAGATGGATGCCATCCAAAGGGACTTGGGCAAGCTCAAGTGGAAATCTCATGAGGTTTAACAAGACCAAGGGCAAGATGCTGCACCTGGGTTGGGGCAACCCCCGGTACTGACACAAGCTGGGGATGACCAGATCAAGAGCAGCCTTGGGGAGAAGGACCTGGGGCTGCTGGTGGGTGAGAGGCTGGACATGACCCAGCCATGTGCACTCACAGCCCAGAGAGCCAACCATAAAAGGCAGTGTGGCCAGGAGGTTAAAGGGGGTGGTTCTGCCCCTCTGCTCTGGTGAGACCCCTCTTGGAGTGCTGCATCCAGCTCTGGGGTCACCAGCACAGAAAGGACATCAAACCTGTTAGAGCAAGTCCAGAGGAGGCCAACAGGCCGAGTTGATCAGAGGGCTGGAACAGAGGGTTTTCCTCTCCTATGAGGAAAGGCTGAGAGAACTGGGGTTGTTCAGCCTGGAGAAGAGAAAGCTATTGGGTGACTTCACTGCTCCCTTCCAGTACTTGAAGGGAGCCTAAAAGAGGTGGAGAGAGACTTTTTACAAGAGCATGTGGTGACAGGATAAGGGAGAATGGATTTAAATTGGAAAATTAGACATTAGGAAGAAACTCTTTCCTGTGAGTGTAGTAAGGTACTGGAACAAAGAGCTCAGAGAAGTTGTAGATACCACATCTCTGGAAGTGTACAACACCCAGACTGGATAAAGCTCTGAGAAATCTGGTCTAGCAAAAGGTATCCTTTCCCATGGCAAGGAGTTGGAACTAGATGAACTTTAAGGTCTCTTCCAACCAAAACCATTCTATGATTCTATAATGAAAAACTAACCAAAATGCTTGAATATAAGCACAAGTTCTTCAGTGAATTTTAAAAATAAGTCAGGCAGAGGTTACTGCCTCCAGGAAATCCATATTTGTGGGACAATTCTGGTTCTGCCAGGACTGATTGCAAATTGCCACAGAATTCAGGTTTGTGCAGTGTCACCATCATGTTTTCTAAGACCTTCAGTATTATGGGACCATTTGACGAACTTTTCTGGGGCCATCAGTGACAGAGAACATACAGGGTTGGATATTTTCCTGGTGGTGGTACCGATGGATAAATTGGATGGAGTATGGATTTTTCTTTATTGAAAGCCAGAATCTCATTAGCTGAACACAAAGATTATGTGATGCCTGAAAAGAAGGGAGTGACTCCATCCCTGACAAGCTGATTGATGCTGTGGTGGTGGAGGCTGGATTTTAAGCCACAGCACAAAACCAGAATCTTGTGGTCTTTGGGACTGGCCCACTCATGTAGTCTCTACCACAGTTTTATTACTGCTAAAGCCATTTTTTGCTGACTCTTGATTTGTGTATGAGTTTGTGGTCTGATCCAAGACCCAGCCACGCTGAGTGTGCCTGTGACCACACACACAGCTCTTGGTCTGAGAAATGTTTTGACATGAGGCCACTGATCATACAAGAAGCCCAGGGCCCAATAAAATGAAAGACTTGTTATTATTTGAGCTGCCACATGCCCTCCCTGCCGCTGCTGTGGTAGATGATACAAGGATGTTGCAGGCATTTTAGAGAAACCAGGGCTCTTGGGGTCTGGTTTGAAAACCACAGTAATGGCTGGTGGGCCACCGGTGACTTTTCTCAGTCCTGGCCACTGTTGTCTGTCCATAATGTGGCAAAATGCAACAGTAGAGAACTGTGAGTGAGAGAAAAACCAAACATCCAGGTCTGTAGAGCAGACGGAGAGAGAAGGGGAAAAAAAAAATCTTTCAAGTCTTTAGTTATCAAGGATTTTCAAGAACTTCATGATCTTATATGGGACTGATTAACATTAATCTGGATTCTCAGATCAAAAATCTCTATTGGAACCTTCCCTTTTGATAAGTCTCTTTTGCTTCCTCAGTGTTTGTTTGATTGAAATTTAAGCCGGAAGAAGAGAATCTTTGCTTACCAAAAATCTCCTAAGAGGTCGTTTAACAAGTATAGATTTAGGCTGTGATCAGTCCTGAAGCAGCTACAGAAGGGAAGAGACCTTATAAAAACATGTATTCTACAACTTCTGTGTAGTTCTCTGACCTTACTGCCAGCTTTCCTCCCATCATGCTGTCTTAAAGGACAGGACACAGACCGAGTTCCTTGTTGATTAAGAGTATCACAAATATGTTGGGGGTTTTGTGTTTCAGGGGTTTTTGTTTTTTTGTTTTCTGGAAGTACAAAAGAGAGGCACAGAAAGCAATGTGCCTCTAAATCCCCTTGTCCTTTATGATGCAGTTAAGGAGCTTTGAAGTCCTGTCATAGTCAATTTCTAGAAATTTGATTTTTAAGCAGTCAGGAGTGTGAAGTCTTATAGTCAGTATTCAGTAGCTTTAAGGTTGGATCTATTTTGAGATTTCAGTGATCAATAGGAACTTAATTGATTCAATTTGTAAAGTCACCATTTCTTCCAACTTGATAGATCCAGTTTATTTGGATTGTAATGGCTAGGTAGAGTCTATGAGGCAGCTAAAATACCTATAGTATGATGAAAAGAGGAAGTTTTGCATTTTTAAATAGACTTGGAGGAAAAAAACTTTAATCAGTGTTTGCTTGCTACTTTATCACAATGGAATGAAAGCACAAAGGGTCATTCTCCACTCTATTGTATTGTATAAATAGATGAATGACATGTGCTTGAAGTGGCTGTTAGACCATGGCGTGGAGGCAGGATGCCTAGAGGACCTGATGCAATCTTTGTCTTGTTTATAAAGCTTCTATCATTATGTCTACAAAAAAAGCTACCTTTTTTGTTCTCTTTCTATGTACCTCATAAAATAGAGAAAAATTGCATGTAAAAAGCAAATTCTGATCTGGAAAAAATTCATAATAAATAAATATTCCAAATGCTCTCTGTTTTTCTATGCAAATAAATATTTTGTTTTAGTTTTGATTATTTAACACGTGATATTGGAAAAGTGAAACAATATTGAACAAAATCAAAGAAAAGAATCTTTGTAAAAAATTTGTTCCCAAGACTCAAACACAATATTTTAAGATTGTGGGATTTTTATTTCATTGTCAGAGCTTTGTTTTTAGTATTTTTAAGGCTTTTTCCAAAAAAGCCTTTATAATACAACTAATTAATTTCTCAAATATGCTGGTATTTGAGAATCCTGCATTTTGACAGAGCTCAATACGACTCAAGAGAAGTGGCCTGAAAAACAGGCATTTCTGTGACCTAATATCATAATTGCTGAAAGAATTGAGTAATGAACCCCATAAGCTCTGCAAAAATGCAAGAGAAATAATTTAAATGGCTGACCCAGCCTCTCTAACACACTCCTGTCACTTACCAGGGCTTTGTTATGGCACTGTGGATGGAAGCATGAGGGGATACACTGGCCTTAATGTCCATCTGTACTTTGCTCCATTTGGCCTGGGGACAACACACACTCACCTGGGGGATTCCAGAGTACTTCTGAGAGAGATCCTCTCCTCTGCAGTACCTGTAGAGAAAATAAGACATCGCCAATGCATGCACCCACTCTGGGTACTGAAACAGTGCTTGGTTTTGCAGACAAAGTTATGCTCCACAGTGCAAGTGGATTTTCTCTCTTCCTTTTTTCAAGCATTTAACTATTTTTGTATTGAACTGATGTGAAATTACATGAGCTTGGATAATGTGAATAATGCATGAGATTTAAGACAAACACATGAAAGGAACTTATTTTTCATGTCAAACAATTCTTTATTTTTTATGGTACAAATTAAAAGTGACAGATCTGAAGCTGTTTAGAAGTACACAAAGTGCAGCTTTACTGACCATACAGATATTGCTCTAGATTAAGTACAGTTTTTGTCAGTTTTTTTGTTTTTTTTTTTTTCATGTTAAGCAACCTGTGCAGAAAAATCAGCTTTGGTTTCAAAGTCAGAGTAGTAAGGAGCTTTTAAATATCCAGTTTGTTTTCTTGGTCACAAGTCCACCATATCCACTCCTTTTTAATTTATTCATATTTTTTAACAACACAATAGAGTCCATTTTGTACTGCTATCTTTCCCCCTGCATGCTCCATGCATGGAAAAACAGATCTCTTCGCAGTGCTTCATAAGTGACCCTGGTGACCATTCTGTAGATTATAGCACATAGGAGACAAAAAAAATAATAATAGTAATAATAATAATTAATAATAATAATAATAGTAATAATATCACTTTTTAACAATAAATAAACAAATGTGCCCCACATAGTCTCAAGTTGGAAACAAGCAAACCACGTGACAAAAAGCTCATTACAAAATGTTTTCCAAACAGATTTTACAGTCAAACATTGACATGGAAATCAATTTCCTCTCTTATCTTCTTATTTGAATGTTGGTCAATAACTGGGTACAAGTAGAGTGCTGAGGTAAAACACTGATGAACAGTTTTATTTTTGTATTTTTTCTTAAATAGTAACAGTTTAGTATTGCGAGATTGTCAGCAACATTTAGCCATATCTATACAATGTGCATATACCTACATACATTGAGCTTTGGTCCAGCATTGAGAAGACGAGCAAAGGCATTTTACATATTTCTTTTTGGTTATAGCTTGAGTTCTTTGAAACGCCTCTACTTGTTCCTTCCTAGCTCCTTTTGGCTTCCTTGTTCTCTCTCTTTTTTCTTTTTTTTTTCCTCTTTTTTTTCCTTTTTTTTTTTCTTTTTTTGGTTTTTTTTCAGCAATAATGTAAAGAAATTGGAACCATTTGAATGCATTTTATTTCTTCAACTGTCCAAAATAGCTTTTTAGTGAAAAACATAAAAAGACAAAATCAGAAGAGTAAGTGAACCCTTGGTTCATTATTCAAATAATATATTTTATATATATATATATATTAAAAAAAATCAATTATTGACAAAGTGGAAAACCATTAAACGTTCACATATGACCGAAGAGACTTTTGTTTCATTTGCTGGTAGCAATCTATCTTTTAGTCACATGCAAAATTAAAAGGTATTCAAATGTTATCAATACATGAAAATTGTTTACAAATGGGAACCAGGAATGTTGCCAGTAACAAAACAAAACAAAATATTTATGGCCCTCCCAAAGATGTAAGACTCACACACAATTTATCTTCCTAAGAATCTGTTCAGGCACCATTTATGCCTTATAGCAAAAATTTGTGTATAAAAAAATTAATATGAGAAGCATTACAACACTTTATAAATAATTTACAAAACATAATACAAAATTAGAAAACTGTAAAAAAAATCACTGCACATGAATGATTTTAAGACTGTGGGATGAATATTATTTTTTCTTCCATGCTGGCAATTTATATTTATTTTACATTTTCACTGTCCTAGTTATATCCTTCCAATATGTACTTTGGAACAGAAAAGAGCTTATATAACTGCTGCCAGCATATTTTTAAAAATTTAGTATCTTTCATACAGTGTTTAGTTAACTTTTTTCTTGGGGGATTTTTCTTCACAGAATTTAGAGCAGTCCCTGGGAGAACTGGAAATTTAGTTTTGAGGCAAAGAATGGTTGATGGTTTTGTTCCCAGGCTGTTGATGGCGGGGATGGAATGGGGGAGGGTATGGCCTTAAGGATGACTGAACATATAATTGTGTATGTGGCATTAATAACTGGGCAATTAGGAATGTTCTGGATACATGGGTAGGATTTCAGGAGTGACTGCTTCCAAATATGATTTGTTCATCCTTGCTTTCCTGCTAGCTTCTGGATGGTAGTCTGATTGTTATGTAGATTGAACAATGGTGACAACTTTAGGGCTGTTTGGTATAGACAACATAGATATTTCTGAGGATATAGGTATCTATGGAGAGAGAGGGTAAAAGAAAACCCAGAGGGGCAGATGTTTCTGTGAGACTCTCTAATTTATGTGCTTAGCTTGGATACAGCATCTGTTTTGTCCCTCACAATTTGCCTGTGGTTACTGAGGTGTTTTTTTCTTCCAGCAGTTATTTATATATCAACAGTTGAAACAGAGTCAATAACAATTGTCACTCTCCTTGTAAAAACAAGACTGAAAACATCCTTAAAGTCTAAAATGCATTTGCTGGGCATTAGCCCATCCTGGAGTACTGGATCCTCAGTGTGCTCCAACATTGACCTTTGAGAGTGCTCACACTTAGAAGCAGCTTCTGGCCTAGAGGAAGGTCTCTGAAATCTTAAAGCTCCACCAACCGTGCAATAAATACTCCACAAGGTAAATCCCATTAATAGAATACTGAGGGCCAGATTCAAAGCCTAGTGAAATCAATGAATGTCTATTTCTTTCACTAAGTTTTGGATATAACCTGGAGTTTTTGAAAACTCTTTAGTAAAAGATGTGTTATTTGAAGACTCCAGCACTTCAGGAACTTCTTTCCACATCCTAGGTAGACCACCAAAAATCCAGCACAACCATTCTGAGGTCAAGGAATGCAATCATGAGTTATACCATCAGAATTGCACCATCTCTACAGTGAGCTGAACCAATTATATGATGTTATCTTTTGGGAAGACCTGATCAAGATCTACCCTAACGGTGGGCTGGATCCCAAAGGCTTGAGCATAACTGAGCAGAGGATGAAGATTGCACATGACCTTCACAGGTCAGACAACGCCCCATCAAGAACTTGCAATGCCTTTCTCTGCCTCTGAGCCGTGGTATGCTTGTAGGTTCAATGACCACAGTATTTTTGCAGATGCTTGTCCAATCAGAAAGGAAGCCACAGAGATAAACTATTGTTAAAAAAAATCAGTTCACCTGAGTCATATTGCAGGTGACCCACCTTATATTATCAAGGGACATTCAGTAATTTTCCCTATGTCCCAATTGCTTAATCTAGCCAGTGGCCACAGCAAATACCTGCAGAAGCACATCTTCCTACTAAAGAAGTCAACAGGGCAAGCATCAATATGACATAAAAAAAAGGCAGAAGAACAAAGCACTACCATCGAAATTGTCTATAGTGATGTAATGATCAAAACATCCTCCTCGCTTCTCAGCCTGTCCATTCGTTTTCATCAGAACCTCAAGAAATTTCTTTGGCTAGCAGGCTTTGGAGAGAAATTGCTTCAAATGGAGCCATAATATAGACACAGTACTGTACCAAGTGTGCAGTTTATATTTATACTACAAAATGAGTTTTGATAACCTCCCCAGGTTCATGGCCAAAGGACAGAGAAATCTCAAGCTACGCATTCGACAAAAAGCACAATGTTCAGTGTGGGCTTGACAATCCATCAGACATAGTCTTAATCCTTCTTTGTCCTCATTGCATTTCAGCATATAAAAGTGTTCAGATCCCATTTTTCTTTTTAAAATTCTTCAAACAGTACTGGGTTTGGAGGGCTTGGGGAAGGAGTGGAGGGTGAACTGGAAGGGAGGAGGCAGCAAATAGAATCAGAAAAAAAAAAAAAAAAAAAAAAAAAAAAAAAAAAAAAAAAAAAAAAAAAAAAAATGCAAACCAAGACATACATCCTTAGAAGAGAGATAACAAACCCCACAAATCACAATAAAATAATTATTTTTGGCACCCAAACATTAGGAGATTGCAAAACTGTTGACTAAAAGAAAAGAAAATGAGGTGACTACTATGGAATGGCTTTGTACACACCTGCAGGGGGTACAAACAAGGATGAGATAAATTAATCCTGTATTCCTCTTTGCAAAATACAAATGTAAAAATTTGTAACACAATTTTACACTCATAAAAGAGTAAACTAACAATCTAGTTTGCAATGCCATGTTTCTGACTTTGGTTAATAGTTTTCATAGTGAATCAGCACTTGATACCTGAAAGGCTACAATCACTCCTCCAGGTGGCAGGCTTGTATTCTCTGTTAAACAGATAAAAGTTTTTTCTTTTTTTCTTTCTTTTTTTTTTTTTTTTTTTTTTTTTGGTGGTTGTTGTTGTTGTTTGTTTTGTTTTTCCTTAAAATGTGTTCGTATTTTCATAATATACAGAAAAAATTAAGCAGTTATTTGGTTTACTTTAAGTCCATTTAAAAAAACTGGCTTTTTCTTTTTTTGGGAACTAATTCTACCACACACACTCTAAGTGTTGTGTATTTTTTTGTTTTCTTTTTTTTTTTTTTATAGGAAAACTCACGGACATTTATAAACTGTTCTGTCCTTCTTGTAGTTTTCTCAGTCTTTTACTTACAAGGGTGATGAATAGGAATTTTCACAGAGTTCAAATGGACACGTTTCAGTTGATGTGGGGTTTTTTTCTGTGTGATTTGGCTTTGTTTTGTTTTGCTTTTAGGAGTTTTCTTCCAGAGAGTCTGTTAAAGGCTCCATAGGAACTGCTGTCGCGGGCTCGTGTTGTTTCAAACGTTTAATTGTGTTCTTCAGTGCTTGCCTCTTATTGCAGAACCAAACTCTAACTACTTCCCGGTCATAGTTCAGTTTCTCTGCAATCTCTGTCATTTCTTGCCCAGAGGGATGCGTGTTCTTCTCAAAGTGGGCATTCAAGATTTCAAGGGCTTGTGGCGTGAATGAGGTACGCCTCTTGCGCTTTTTGGATGGTTCGCTCCCGATAAACTCGGTAAGGTTCTGCATCCCTGCTCGATGGCGGGCCTCAGCCTCAGCCATCCACCGCTCAAGCACCGGCTTTATCTTCTGGGCACTTTTAGGGGTGATGTCCAGCTTTTCAAACCTGGCAGGATACAAAAGGCCAGGGTTCAGTTTGGCTGTCAGACTGCTAGCTATAGTGTTCTCTTGGGCTTCCTGTGGTAGGAAAAAGTGGCTTCTCAGGATGGTGTGTCTGAGGGAAAATTGAGAAAGAAGAGTCTTACACTGATGCTCTGCCAGGGTGGGACTTCCTGCCTGCCTGACTAATTGACTGGCAGAGGTAATTTACAGTAGATTATGAAAACTATCAGATAGGTATATCTATACATAGATTAGATATAGATGATATAGATATAGATAGATATAAATAGCTGGAGATTTAAGCTAACACAAAATAAGCACTACAACAAAATTCTAGGTACACTAAATAATACAGGTTAAGAATCACATTTTCCTATATCTGATGATCTTCAAAACCCTTAAGACTAAGTCTAATTACAGGAAATGATATCAAAGACATTGCTTTTATCATCTAGTCTTTGTGCTTAATCCTTTTGTTATCCCTCCCATCCCATGTTATCCAAACACCACAGCTTTAATAATAAAAACCAGTGGCAAATACTAGCCTCCAAATATCAGGTTTCCTTTCCATTTTTCAGCAATTTTCACTGTTTGTAAGTTAATGCTATATCCCTTCTCTGGGTTGGAAAAATATTCCCATAGCCACAGTGGTGTTCAGCTGAAACAGCTGGACACTTTGCAATTATCTTGCTGTCCCCACAATGTGCAAAGACAGACTCATGTTTTCCAGATGAAACCCAGCATAAGAGTCTGCTAATACGCTGTGGCACCAAGCTGAGTTTATTGTGGGATTTCTGCAAACTGTACCAGAATGATATCATTTCCTGTAAATGAGGTCTTCTATATATAATTTTGCCATCGAAAGTCTTTTGCCAAACCAGATTTTACAAGTATTATAAAACATCTGGAAAAGCAGCCACACAAAACTTTAATCCTTTCAAAAACAAGCAGAAGAGCAGAGTTCACGTTTCAAGTCTTATAAGTATTTGTTTCTTTCATTTACTGAGTTTATTGTCTTTTGCTACACATTAAAAAAGTCTTAACCCAAGTCCTTTGGTGCCATCCATTTGGGTTTTCCCACTTTGCTCTGTCCACTCTGTATGTTGTGGTATTTAATGCAGCAGAAAGGCAACAATTACTGGATGTCGCTGCTGTGCTCTCCAGCCCCGGTGGTGCTGAAGCACCACCACCACCAGTCACAGAGTGCTCTGGAGATGAGAGGAACTGAATCAATTCCTTTATGCAAAGAAACTGGCTGGCTGGAGCTGGCCATTTTTAGTGTCTCCATTCAGCATGTGGAGGCAGCAAAAAATATTCCAGCAAGAAACAAAGCACTTCTCACAAAGAATAAGACAAAGAATAATTTCAGATAATAATATGCCAAAGAATTTCTAACTGGTGCCTGACATCTTAATGTGGTATTGACTGCAAGGTGGCATTCCTTGGTGTCCAGTGATATTTCAGGCTGAAGGATGTATTTTAGAATGTATTGTCTCAAGTTAAAGAAAATGCTGCTCTTTGCATGCAGCCTGTATCAGGGTGGTATATTGCTCCTGCATAGGCCACCAGGAGATTCTATTTTTCTTTTTGAGTTGCCTTACTGCCCCTTCCATTAACCTGGAGTTCATACTGAAGCTCCTTTGCTGCATTTGAAAAAAAGCTAAATCTACTATTTCTGAGGAACACATGCTGCCACTGAAGCAGCTTAACAAAAAATGCACAGTCATAGCATGCAATTACACCCCAAAATGGTGTCCATCTGAGGGGGGCAAAGGAAATTTAAAAAAACCCTGTAACCTTGCATGTATTTGGGACAAACTCTTGCACCCAATCTCATGTTCTGAGCAACTTGCCCCTTCAAGGAGCCCTCTGTAAAAGGTGTCACCATCCCCAGAACATTCTCTAAGTGTGAAGTAGATGGAAGTAATGAGAAGACAGTAAACTAGGCAAAAAGTAAAGGAAACCATGTGTCCCTTTAAGGTATAGCATGATAAACAGCAACTCAATGCCACAAAAAAATTGTCAGTTGCTAAAAACTCCACCCATTTTAGGCATTCTTTACCAACTGACCACAAAGAAATAAAAAAAAAAAAACCAAAATCTGAATTAATCCTTAGCAATAGGGTGCAATAGTATTAATATAATTGGCATTGTTTGTTAGTGTTGTTACTGCAGGACATGTTAGGTGTAACGACATACAAGTCTTGAAACAAATTTCCCAGCAGTAGTATCCTTGTATAGACTGAATAAAGGTTATTTTCTACAGGGAGGTATCTTATAAGAAAAAACAGTAGGGGAGACCATAGAAGTGAGAGGATCCTATGGAGCTTTTTGTATTTAACAACAATCAATGGGTTTTATGGAAAATCATTGAGCAAAATGTGAGCTGCAAGCACACTACCCCATACTGATGTTATTTATAACCTTAGTCTTTAACTGCAGGAAAAGTACACTTCCATTCTATGGGGAATACATTAAAAGTATAAAGAGCAGATAAAAAGACAGAGCATTTCATGGATCACCAAGAACAAAATCCACTTAAATAAGCTTAGAGTTGGTTTCTTGGCTTTTACTGATGGAGAAGGACTATAAGGCATTGCCCAAGAGGAAAAAGCTGTTACCTAAGTGTGTTTGTTACCTCATGCATAAACATGGGATTACTGTAACACACATACATGCATATAAGGTGTTTTCTTCTACTTTTACTCTGTCAAGACTGTATTATTAATTCTTATGATTAGGACAGATTTCTGCTTCTGCTTTGCATACATGGGTTTGTCTGGTTTTTTTCAGTAAATATTTGAGTGATAAAAGATGAATAGCTGCTGATTTGCAAGATAGCAGGAAGGCTATTTTTTCCCTTCTGTGTTGCCTAGGTAAATCATCATTAACATCCTCTATGTGAAGTGCTAACCACAGTAATACAGGTTTTAACTTAGCAGGGATGCAGCCATGAAATATTTGTTCAGTAACCCTATCTGTAGAAAATGGCACAGTATGAAGAGGGTCAGCTGGTGCTTATCCAGCATCAGCAGGATCTCCATCTCATCTACAGAATTAAGTCTCTATGCCAGGAACATTGTTTCTCACTTGTTTAGAAAAGGAGGGAAAAAAAAGAGACCAAAATCACTCTAAAGATACACAATAAGAACAATTTATATGTCAGATAACAACATCATAGGCTAATTTAAATATCAGGTTAAATAACACACTCTAAAGTTATGAGACTCAAACACAAGCACGCTCCTCACAATAAGCTGGATCATTATTAAGGACAAAGAGTGGAGTTTATGATGTAAATTGTTACCTGCAGATGGCAGACTGGCTATAGGCTGGGCCTTCGGTGGCGCTTAGGGCTTGGCCCACTTGAGTCTGTGTCAGGCCAAGGGACAGGCGCCGGATTTTAAAAGCTTTGGCAAATTCTCGTATTTCTTCCAGATTTACCCCATCCACCTCTCCAGTGGCTGTCTGAGGATCTGTTGAGATATTTTTTAATCATGTCAGTTCTTTGCGTCACGTATCAGTGGGATAGGTTTACAGCCATTTTCATTGTGAAGACTTTCAAGTTCAATTTTTTTAATACTGACCCCTTTCTCTTCTTCCCCAAACAGAAACAGATTTGCCTTGTCAGGTGTGTTCAGATTGCTAAGATGCTGACTGGGCTGCAGGTGTCTGCAGGTAGAAGATTTTCAAAGATACGTCTTTGCTGAACTCCTGACAAAGGCCAGCTCACCTCGGAGGGAGGGTGTGCCTGGGCTCCTCTCTGCCATTTGTGCCTTGCAAAGTCTTCTCTGCATTAGGAGTCACGTTCCCTGTTTTTCCTTTTAATCACATAGTGCGATGGTTGGTGTTAATATATTTATTTCCAGTCTGTGGGGAAGTCTATATATACAAGTAGGAGCTGCTTGGATTTTTAACCTGAAATCAAGTCTTTGTGCTTTATCTAAAGTTAATGCCAAATGAGGAGATTCACAACTATTTCTCCCCTTTTACACAATACCCAACCTAAACTGCCACATGAATGTCCGAAATAACCCAGCAAATGAATAGGCCTAAAAAAATTCTGCCTTTAAAACCTCCTTAATTTAAAGATTGTCTTTTAAAATACCCCCTTCTGAGAAGCAGCCTGTCAAGGTTTTTATTCTGCCTCCCATCAGGTCGATAATCAAGGAGTAGCAACACTGGTTTTGGATGGTAATGCTGCACAGTTTTTTTACTTTTACATTAGCCCCTCAGAAGATAATGCTTACGATGCTGTGAGAATAAATCTGTCCTTCCTCTCTATAGCAGTTTACTGACACAGAAGCCTTTGTCCCTGAAAGGGCACATAATAAAGCATGTCTACCACAGAAAAGCTCCTTTGGAGCTGGATAACTCGGTCAATTTAGGACTTATCAAGGGAAATGACACAACAGCTGGAGAATGGAACTCTCTCCCCCCACCGGCCCCCCCACACCCCCAAGCTACTGATCCCTGACTAAATGAAAGTGTTTGCCAACTCAGAGACAGCATGGGACTGGGATGGTAGAAGATTTCAAAGTGTTGTGCAATCCTGCATGTAGTGAAGCCATTCTCCCAGTGAGACATCTCTATTGTTCTTCACCTCATTCGTCAGACTCAGAGGTGAAAAATCTACAGCACAATAACCCCTGAATTTCTGTAAATGCAAGCAGTTGTCCAAGGACAGTGCTAGACTACATTACCTTTCTGAACCCTGTATGAGAATGGCTTCTGCTAGTTTGGCTCTAGTGAGGGCTTATCAGCATTAGAGCAGCAAAGCTTTTATTTTCAGGGGTTTATAAGCCTGGTGCAAAATTTCCTTGTGATGGAAACATCCCATGAAAAAATCTTTTCATCCAATAATAGAGGGAAAAGGGTTTTCCGATATATAAATTTACTCTGTTGCTAGAGTGTCAGAAGCACAAATGGCAATAATATTTTTTAAATTCTTGTGTATGTAACCAGGGACCACATGAACTATGCATACAAATAAACATGTGCATAGGCTGAACCTTGTTTCAACAATACTCCACACTCAGAATCATCTCTGCTGTTCTCACTGCTGTACTTGTGGCCACCTGCACACCCATGCGCTCATTCAGTTCAGAGCTAGGGTGCATATTGTTTGCTTTACGAGTAAGTGCTGTGACAATGGCCACTGAGGTTTATAAAGTAATTGCCTTTAGAAGCATGAAATTTTCCTGCTTACGCCATATAGTCTATCCACCATATCAGTTCTGAATTTCAGAGACACAGAATGGAGCTGCAGACTTATCTGCCCTTTAGGTCTCTGTACTAAATATCATAAATGATACTGGCCTCAAAAACTCCCCTGAGTAAAAGACACTAAAATGGTGACTTTCTCACCTCTTTCCTTCTGTTACTTTAAGGCCTCTGACTAAGGCTGTTAGGAATGTAACAGAGGACAATTCAGGTGTTCCCAGAGAACTTTCAAAGTAGCGAACTATGGCACCTGGCACCCGTAATCTTCCCCAACTCCTGCTACGAATAAAAAGGGAAGTGAGAAAACTAACTGTAGAGAAATTGTAGAGGAATTCCGCCAAGTTCTGCTGGATCTAGAATGATCTGGCACTGTTGTAACAGTGAGCATCATGGAAAGACCATTCCTGCCTGCAGCACTTGGATGAGGGATTTATTAGGCTGAGCTCTCCTTGAGGTGAGAATAAACCTGTGATGCCCTTCAGTACTCAATGGGAGTAGAATGTAGTATACAGTGGACTATCTGTTGAGAAAAAAGCTTCATTCTTTCACAGAATCTTTGGCAACATGAAAGTACTAACAGATGAACTGAAACACTTAAATGTTTTATCTTGAACTCTAGGGAGAATAGCATTTGTGTGAAATTGGAACCACTTCTACTTTGGGTGTGATTCAAAGCCCTTTGAAATCCACAAATCTTGTCTTCTGTCACTGCCCTAAAACACAAATAGTGCTGTGAAGACAACTCTATTGGCATCATCATTGGTCTGTTTTACTCTATTGCATTAAAATGCCATCAATGCAGTCTTAGACTCTGTGGTCTAAATATGCACATAGATAAACATATTCAAAGAGATTATGGACTTTGTTTTAACAAGTTCTGAGCTTTCAGAACAGTTGAACATATAGTGCACTTCACATTTTTAGGAAGAGTAGCTTATTGAAAACAGTAAATAAGCTGGTTCTTTTTCAATTAAGTGGATATTCCAGGGAAGGCCGCCTAGTGCCAACAGGAAAATAGAGAATTCCAAACCCATTGAGTGTTTGGGATTTATAGTAATGGATTTCAAGACTCTAAGTTTACATTATTGTATGTGAAAACAGTGGCTGCCTATGAAATTAGTGGGTGCTGGAGAAGGGTCAGAAAGTGGTCTGGGATATGGGTACATATAACAAAAAGGAAGACAGCTAAAATTCCACCAGCTGTCCTGGTGGATGGTGAAGATAAACCAGCAGTGTAGAAGAAATTACATCCACAGGCTCTCCTGTATTGAAATATTTTTTTCCCTATTGCAGGGAATACTTCTCCCACTTTTGAATTCTTCTTAAAATCCTGTGTGAGTTTTTTGTTGATTGAAAATATGCTGTGATTTTAATAGTTAGGGGAAAGAGCTGCTACAGAGAAATCAGTGCACCCTGAAGGAGAAACCAAATTTGTGTTGCACAGAGTCCTGCCATGGGAGGGATTACAGGGGGATGATTCCCCTAGCCAGACAGAAGAAGAAATAGCTGGCGGAGGAGGTCCAATAGAAAGTAAATTGGATAAAAAAGGCAGGACAAAACACTGATAATGGAAAATGGAGTGGAGCTCAGGGGAAAAAAAGAGGAATAATTTGTTTATGGGAGGCATTTTAATTTCATTGTAACAGATGACACTAAAATGAATTTGGGAGGAAGAAAGGAACTTTATGGAGACACAAGTCTCAGAGCATGAGGGGAAACCAGTGATTTCCACAAAGAGAACATATGGTGGGAAAGTTAAAGATATCAGCAGAGGGATGCATTTCAGAAGAGGAAAATGAAATGGAAAGAAGGGAGGAATAAAGGTGTAGAATTGAATGAAGAGAAAACAAAGAAGACAAAAGAGAATACAAATAGGATTAGACAGTACAAAAAAATCATACAGAAGGGACAGGAAGAGTAAAAATGAATCTTACAGTCCTTGCTTAGACAGAACTTATTTTAAAACATTTTTTATTTGGAAATAACTGTTATGTTTTGTCTCCAAAATAATTAGCACTTGTTGCTCGTTAGGGATGAAAGGGTGATAATGAGAGAAAAGCAAAAATATATAAAGAAGACAACAACATAAGGGAAAAAAGGACAGAAAATAAAAGAAAGAGAAATTAAAAACAAAAAGTAAGGAACCTTCTTTGAAATTAAGAAACATGTTAAAAAAAAGCAGCAAAATCATACAGAAAATATTACTAGAATGAAAAGTAAAAGTAATAAACTCAAGGAACATGCAACACTACAGTTAATAGAGTTCTTATCACTTTCTCATTGTACTTTAATAATTTTTCTGATGTGAAGAAACATCTCATAAAAGCGCTACTCTCTTTGTAGTCAGTGTGCAGAATCTTCTCCCAAATAATTATTTGCTGAAGTTAGGATGCTGTATGCAATTTTATTAACTGAAGGAGTGGCTAAATGTGACTAGTTTTACATGAACTTTGCTATATTTAGCAAATATTTCTGGAATATAGCAAATCTCTGCCAAGGTACTCAGCTTCAGGACCTCTGCCAGAGGTCTGGACTACAATTTCATAAGGAATTAGGAAAAGGAAAAAATAGTCCTACCTCAGGAGGAATAAAGAAATCAAAGATAGATTCAGGAGGCCACAAGTTGTTTCTTGCTGCTCTCATGCCTAAGGACTTCTCTCAAAATCACTGACCCATTGCCTGTCTCATCCCACTAAAGGACTTTAAATGGGCTTTCAGACACTGGATTTCAATTGTAGGCCTTTCATACAAAGCTCTGCAGCCAGTGGGGGAGCTGGGATGCTAAGAAGGCCACAGCTTTGACAAAGAGGTTCTCCTGCCCTTCAGGGATCTGCATCTAGGAACTGAGCAGATTCCGTAAAGAAGTGAAATAAGGATGACTTTCTGTCTACATCCTCATGTGCAGCCACAGTTTTGTGCGAATTTTCAGTCACATGAAACGATTTTCAAACTCATGAAGGTCATTTAATACTATTTGTCCAAACAGCATCACTGGTTTATCACTGTGAAGGAAAAGCTATAAAGGATCCCATCTGCTTTTTCATGTTTCATTACACAGGTGGTTTGATCTTTCCTTACTGAACTGACCATATTTTCCTCTTTCTTGTAGGCTCTTTCTGCATAACTAGAAAACAGTAGGTAGCTCTCTTGTGCTGTCCATGATGTGGCAGCTCAAGCAGGCTTAGGCATGCACTGTGTAGCCACCACCAGTTTGTGGTGACTACATGCTCTCAGGAGTATGCTGGACACCCTTTGGGGATCACTGAGATGACTGGTTTGCTTCTATCTGTGTAAGGTTACTATGTAAATGGCAGAAGTGAGTTGATCTGCCCCTCACGCTGTTCATTCTGTTAGTCTTGAATAGCAGAGACTGGAGGAAGCTGAAAGCATAAATTCAAAACAGCTCCACAAGCTTTTTATTTATGTTGAATGTGGATTTCTTTTTTTCAATAGATCCCTATCAATAACATTTTCTTTTGGAATGCTCTTAAGATCTGAATTCCAGTGAGTTAGCTTCCAAGTGCAACTTCTTCATCAGTCTGATTGTATGAAAAGTTTCCTATGCCTGTAGCTCTTTCTGATAGGGCCGCAATAAAGACAGGAAGACTGACTTGATGCTCTTCTTTGTGATCAGTTTTCACACTCCTCTGATGGCTTCTGGGGAGGGTGGGAGTGGCATCAGAAGGATTTAGATGCAGAGGGGGCAAAAATTAACCTCGAGTATCTAAAGAAAAAGATATGATAGAAGAAAAAAAAACCCCAATTTGAAGATTATTAAAGAGCAGGGATTAGAGCTTGGAGTGGAGGGAGAGAGGGCCTGACTGAGCAGAGTAGTACCACCCACTGTGATAGAGGAAAGAAAAAAAGGAAGAAGAGGTGGCACTAGTGATAAAAAATATAAAGGAGGACAGAAACTACCTAATAAAAAGGCTGGTAAAAGGGTACAGATATGGTCTGGAGACAGTGACTGAGTGGGAAATGAAATGGGAAAAGAAGTTGGGTAATTATGGACTGTGAGGAAAGGACTGCAGGGAGAAAACTAGAGGAACGAAAGCATGGAGGCAAAGGGAGAGCAGATTTTGTGGAGAACAGTGTGAAGAAGTAATGGGACTAGAACAAGAAAAGTAGTGGATGGAGTCAAGCCTGAGAGGATCAAGTAAAAGTTCTATGTCCATTAATGTATCTCCCAGTTGTGCCCAGATTGATATTCCTGTACCTCATACTCCTCTACTCTCAGCCAAATCCATAAGCACAGCATGCTTATTTTAAACCAGAACCAACAAGAACTATCAGCTTTTCCATCCATTCAACACATCTCCTATTTCCAACAACAAACATAAAGATTATCTCACCATATGACTGATTTATTTTACTACTCTGCTTTTGAACAACCTTGAAATTTATCTGTGCAAAAAATGAAGCTAAAAGAACAGCCTTAGAGCTGCACAAATTAACACTCAGAAGCTACAAAATGCTGGTGTTACAGCAGCCCACAACACAGTGTACCATAGTCTTTGAGCCCTGGATTATCAGTTCTTTTTCATGTGCCTTGTTCAGTGCACAGAATGAACTGTCCTTCATTACAGATGAACTGATTGATGTATTGCCTTTTTACTTGTTCAGTGTGTGGCCCCAGACCTCTATTAAAGCTCTTCACTACAGACATCTCTTGAGCTCTTCTGGTTTCTTTAAAATCTTAATTTATTTTCTTGTGTTTCTACAAGATAAGGGTCTTCCCCTTCTCATTCAGAGAGAAATGGACAGATATTAAGGGAAGAAGCATTTTTGGGTACCCAGTCTAGGTCAAGTAGGAAATTAGTTTTTAGACTGTCTTTAAATGGTTCTTGATACAGTTCCACAATGAAAGTGCACTTAAAATTGCAGCTGTGAGTACCAGATTCTTCTGTAAATTAAAGTCCAGAGTCTCAAGCTGGATATTGAGGGAGCACTTGTGAAAAATCTCTTTTAAGTGATTTGCCTGCCTTGCACTGGAATTACATAGCAGACAGAAGGCTTCAGCTCCTCAGTCCTCTATTGCCTTAGGCAAGACCATCCTTCACTCCTTACAGCTTCCTACTGTATGTAGGAATGTTATGCAAACTGGGGAACAGATTAGTGAATCAGATAAACCCTAGGACAACAGCCCATCTGTTGTGTTAGTAATTTTGATACACCCCTAAGACAATTCCACTGGGAATGCACTGAAAGAAGGATGAGGAAAAAAAAATCATGATTGCGTGATTTTAATCACAATATATTGTTATAATGAAATACATGTTCTAAGAGGAACTGCATACAGCTGAACAAAAAGCTATTTTTCAAGTATTTCCTAAATTTTGATGGATTTATTCTGTAAACTTAAAAGGGCTTCTTCCATATTGCATTTATTTTAAGTAAGAATGTCCAAAAGAGGAGCTATTCTAGACTAGCTATGAAAAATAACTTACTCTGTACCAGCTATTTTACTCAATTTGCCTACATGGACTAGAGGTACATTTTATGTATTTGTAATGTAAAACCTCTTTTTTGTCTTCCTCTTACAAGCATGTCTACATAAGAAAATTTACTACTGACAGAGAAATAGCAGTATATTTATATCACTATAATTATGTCTGTATCTATATGCAGATATTTTCATTCCAGAACAAAAGTATTCCCACTGGGAGTAATACCAGCATAATTTTACCACTATAGTTCTACTAGTAATTTCCCTATGTAAACGATCTCTGAAATAATCTAACCAAGATTTTTTCACATCTTTCCTTGCATGACAGTTTCTCCAAGCCCTTCATAAGCTCATATCAGTCACAAATTTTATGTTACCAATATGGCATAAGTTACAGTATTTGCTTACTTAGAATATGTACATGGAGTATCATAGAACAAGATCATCCAAAGCACTTGGATTTTTGCAGATGTTCAAAACCTGTCAGTACCTCTTTATGTGTACTGTCAGCCTGTAGATTTTGCTATGTAAAGACCAACATAATGCTGATAAGGTAACAGAAAAGACTCTGAACAGTGCTATCTGGAAGAAAGTGCTATTCAGGTCAGCTGTTATAATCCTAACACTGGAACTCACTTTTTTCACTGCAATGTGCTTCTCCCCAACATGTTCCAGTTCATCCTTGTTTAAATGCTGTAAGCTTTTTCTGGCAAGAAAAGTCTCTCACTCTGGATCTGTGTAGTATTAGGGCTTGTAAAATTGTTTGCTATATCAACCAAGCAAACAAACAAGCAGATTAACCAAAAGTAGGAGTACCTGTTTGCCCACCTAATTCTGAGAAATGTAATTTATTATAGTGAATGATTCAAAAACTTCTAACTTTGAAAAAACATAAACTACACTTCAGTTATAACAATTGCCCTCATGAGTCAATTAATGGCTACTACCATTTTAATGACAATTTCCAGCATTGATTACATTTCTCAAGGCATGTTTAACTTAAGCCCCATCCATGATAACACTTAGTAATTCTCATTAGTGAGAGTCAGCTACTTAGCAACATATAATCTACTATATTAAAAAAAAAAAAAAAAAAATAAAAATAAAAAAAAAGGAGGGAAAGGAGATTGGAAAACTCAGCAGCGAGGAGAACAAACAGAAGGGAGAATTAAGGAGAGCCAGGGAGCAATACTTACTGCTGACTAACTGGCCAACACTCAAAGCTGAAGAGGAGGAGGATGAGGAGGAAGAAGAGGAAGCCTGACGCACTGGGCTTTGAGACATAGATGCTTGACTGTGAGCCAAATGCAGGAGATTGGATTGTGAGGCTGCTTGTCCCACTTGCGTCTGGGAGGGCTGATGGAGCTATATGTTAAAATGTAAAAATAGTATTTAGAAATTGAAGCAGTAATAGGAAACTTGCAATGCACCATCTCACTTATCTGCTTCTGGGTAACAAATCACATAGGAGCATTAAACACTATGGGCTTTGTTCAGGTGACAGTGTTAGAGCAGGAGCAATCTGAGCTGTTTGAAATATTGTCTTTCTATTCAGTTTTACTCAGTTTAACTGGATACTTAATCTAATTAGAAGGTAAATACTTTTTTTTGAAATGGGTGATAAGTGACCTATGACAATTACAGCAGGATTCTGATTTTTTAAATACATATACTTACCTGTTTTCTGACACATGGAACCAGATTTTTTTTCCCTACACAAATTCTCATAGGTATCAGGATTTTTTCACAGAGGTCCTTTCATACTGCAGGACCAGGGTCAAGAAGAGTGGGGATGGGGAAAAGGACAGAAACCAAGCCAAAATCCCTTTCCTACAGGAATCAATGATTGGTTTTGTGACATCAAACCTGGCAAACAAACAAAAATCATGGAAATGGGTAAGTTGTCTTTGACTAAAACAAACACGGAAATTTCTGAGTCCCAACCACTCAGATTGCATCCAGTAAGACATACCTAAAAAGTCTCGGGAGTACGGTAGATGCAAATGATACACTGTGATACATGAATTGACTTTCTAATTTTTTTTAACAAATATTACAAGACTGTAGTCTTTGTTAGTTTACTAGGGGAATGGAAAGAACCATCAATCCATTCAGCCTATAATATGCTTTCTTGTGGGGTTGAAATCTAAGAACATTCTCTGGTACTGATTTTCACATAAAACTCTCAGAAAATGCGAAGGACAGTCTCTCTACAGAACGAAGGCACACAGCGGACTTTACAGTTTTGAATTGGATTCTAGTAGTCCAGTACAGTCTTTTCAGAGCATGAGAATACAGTAATATAGGTCTGATACACTCTGGTGACTGCTTCTTATTATACCTTTATTTTATGTTGATTCTTGATATTGATCAAAAAAGATTGTAAAAATATTCTAAAAAGGCTTCACTGCACCTGTTATCTGTATTTTCTACAAGGAAAGAGATAAAGGCCTATTTGGCCTTGCTTGATGTCAGTAATTAAAATCTATTTCTTGAATGCTAAGGTGTATGAGGTTTTCTCTTTTGATATCTAACTGAAAAAAATGACTGTAGAGAAAGAGCTACATTCATTAGTAACACAAAATATATGTATTATCCTCCCAGCACACATAGAAATGTCTGATGCTAAGTAGACAACAAATTGTATAAAACTGTAGATAAAGGTGTCTGTTCACATTCAAGATGGCACTTTCTGTGGAATATATATGAACTATTTTAATTATGATATTCCTGTTAGGGTCTGTTAAGAAAAAAATTCAGCTTCTTTTTCTACTTTCTATATGGAATAATATAACAGAAAATAAAGGAAGAAACTTTGATTTAACCTTTAATAATAATGATAGTTATTCATCTGGGCAGTTTTAGTGTATTCTGACTTCCTTGTGAATTAATAAAAATGGCATTTTTTATATCTAGGAATTTTTTATGATCAAATTAATTTCAAAAAATATAACTGGCACCTTATCAAGGGGATAACAGTTGAGGAGAAGCTGATTAAGAGGCTTCCCGTTTTCAGACTCATGCAAGGAGTGAGCATCTTTAAAAAAATTCTCCAGCGGCCGGATTTTATCTACAGAGAATTCCCAAACCAGAATGCCTACTTTTATAATATCTTCTCTTAGAGAAACATCCCACTATAAGGGCTGGCCTTTTCTGAACACTGCAGAAGTGCCCATGCATGCCTGCCCATGCATTCTATCCACATCACATCCAGACTGCAGCTTTATGAAACAGGCAGGTGTCTGGGGTCTGGGTCTGTTGTCTGAGGGAATCTCTGGCAAAACTAAAGATTTCAGCCCAGGCAAGGGAAGATAAATATTGTATTTACATGAGTTAGGTGCTTTCTCACTATGTGGAACAGTCTAAAAGACGTTAGTGCTTATCTGTGAGGATGGAGGAACAAATGCAGCAGCTATCTTTAAAGAGAAAGATCTGCAAAATTACAGTCCAGTCAACTGAACTTCAACCATGGAAAAGTACTGAAGAAAATAATCAAACAATTTGTAAGCACCTGCAAGAAAACAAGGTAGCGACAAACAACATGGATTGTTAGAAACAAACTGTGTCAAACCAATCTGATCTCCCTGTAAGACAGGGTAATTGGCCTTGTGGACAGGGAAAAAGCAGTAGGTGGTTTGACTTTACAAGTGTCTTGACACTCCCTCATGTGACATTCTTTATAACCTAAGGAAGCATAGTTTAGGTGAAATTGCTGCAGAATGAATGGCAATTTGGAAAGCAAAACTGAGGCTGAGGCATCTGTGGAAACAGAAGTGTGCATGCATGGTGCTTCACAGAAGTCTGCCCTCATTCTGCACTACTCAGTATTTTCTTAATGAAGTGGATGATGGAGTAGAGAATATCTTTAATAAATTTACATGCTGATGGAGGAAATTCCCAAAGGCTGGATTACAGGATTAGGAATCAAAACATTTCTATGCTATGAACATGCTGGCTGCAAACCTGTGGCGTTGCAAAAGTGAAGTAAAGGCAGTTCCCATACCAAGCCATGTGAGTGGGAGTGATGTCTGCAGTGCATGAGAAGTGCATCTTCTTTTCCATTGATCCCCAGAAGGATCTCTGCAGAGGGGGATTCCATGCCCACAGCTAGGTGCCAGACTTCATTAAAATCTGGACCAACTAGAGTTAAATAATTAGAATGGCTGAAGGTCTGGGAGTTAATTGAGGCTTATGAAGACACCTGTAATGAACTGGTCATGTTTCATCTAAAGGAGGGAAGACCAAGCAGGATGTGATGTCTGCTTTGAATACAGGTGTAGCTAATGAAAAGAGGAGATAATTATTCTGTTTTACATTTTATAATGCAGAGAATGAGGCCCAGTTATCTGGAAAGTTCAAATTAGATGTTGGGAAAAGCTATCTAATGTGGCAGTGAATCACTGGCATAGATTACTGGTGGAATCTGGGTTTCAATGACAGTGGTTAGGACCAAATTAACTAAAAACTGGAATAGCTACTCCACCTGAGAATAACAGTACTGAATGATCTCTTGAACCTTGACCTTGCACCCATTTGTTTTTAATGATTCTACACCATTTCCCATCAGTATTTCTCAGGGAGATAGCAAATCCAACATTTTCCACTTATATTACAACATACAACCACTGAACAGTTCAACTACTAGGCATATGCACAATAAAAATGAAGTCTCCAGGAAGCTCCAGAATGAGAGGGCACTCTGCATTTTTCAGCTCTGCATGCAAGGCATGCACACAGAGCCACTACATAGCATATGCTTAAATGATCGTTAAGTCTAGAAAGTGTTTGAGTCTCTCCACCTGTTTTGTACTATGCATGTATTTTTAAAGTAACTGGAATGCCTAGAAGCATGGCAACTTTCTTGTTGAAGGTCCAGAAATACTAAAAACAAATATAAGAAATTCTCAAAATTTAGCTGGGCATAATGGAATCTGGCTAGTGAAGTTTGGATTCACAGGAACCTTAGGTGTAACAGCAATATATAAGGGGTATTTACAGGTTAGTTTCTAACCCAGTGCTTGTGAGGGAGAAGTGAGCAATGGGTTGAAGAGGCTGAAGAGTCACCTTAAGACCTGACCAAACCTGAGGGAGGATTTAATCTTTAACTCCCTACATAATTTCCAGCACACCCTCTGCTTCACAGACATGATGGTTAAGCTGTAAATGTCCTGCTTAAAAAACAATGATAGTTATCTATGGCATGAAATTGCATTAAAATACTCACTTCTTTTCATCCACTATAATTTCCACTCCAGAAATAGCCTTAAGGAGAGGCAATGATTAGATTATGAATTAGATTTTAGATGACAGAATCACTGTGAACTTGCAATAGCTGACTTTTCCCAATTTTGGACATGTATATATGATATGAATTATATTTATGGCTGTTGTGCATTTTCCATCCAAAGACAGAAGGAGGCACAGAAATTACAGCAACTGTTGCTGTAAGTGTCATTCTGTGTAAGTAGATATAGTAGACATGCCAGAGTGATGACTGTATGCAACAGTGATCAGTATCTGGCAGGAATATGTGTATGCACACTACAGCTAGAGGGATGAATACGAGAGACGAAAAGTGCCTCATAACACTTTGTAAGAATAAATTGAAAACTGAAAAGGGCCTTATTTGTATTTCTTTTGTATGAGCTTTACATGTTGCTGGCAACACTGAAGGTAGTATTGGCTGAAAAATGCAGAGGAAAAAATTAAGTAGGTCTGTAAGACTGGATTTTGTTCTGAAATTATGTATGTAGGGTATTCCTATGCCTGGGAGGGTTGACTGGACTTCTGTGCTAAAGGGCTTATGAGATCCGGGATCTTGTTCTCTGCAACCAGAAAGCTGCATATAAGTGACAGGGTAACAAGGTATTTAGCATAAAATAAGGAAAGAGAAAGAAACTAAGTGGAAATCTAGAAAACTTTTGACAGAATATTGTCCTGTGTCATAACAGAGCTGCTACTTGGTTTTACAGAGAGTCTGGACAAATAGCAAGGGCAAAATATGGACTTAATGGAAAGGAGAAGAAAGTAATGAGCTTAAATTGCGGTAAGGGAAGCTAGGGTCAGGCACAAGGAAGACATTTTGAATACTAAGGAGAAGGGCCTAGGTTGCCTAGGGATGTCAGGGAACCTCCATCACTGAAGATTTTTAAGAACAAGCTAAACAAACATCTGTCAAGAATGATATAGGGACAGCTGATCCTGCCTAGGGGGAGGAGACGGACTACATGACCTCTTCAGGTCCTTTCCAGTCCTATTTTTCAATGATTCAGTGAAAAGGAAATACAAGAGATGAGGAAACACAACAAATTAGAGGAGACAGAGGTGAAAAAGACAAGTATAACAAAAAGGGCAGAACAGATGAAACTAAGAGGAGTGGTACAAAGAGCAAGAAATACATCTTCAGCAATCCTCTTTATGCTGTAAATACAGATTTTTGATTTTTTCTGATGCCAACTAGTTCATCTTGGGAAATATGGACATTAGCTCTTGTAAAGACTTAAGTCCATGGAAGGTCTGAAAAATAAGTATCTTGATATAAAAAGGCATTCCCAAACACTTTGAAATTCCATAATGCCTTACAGTAATAGCAGTTTAAGTGTTTCATGCTTCTATTTTTCTTGCAAATGGAGTCCTCTGCTCTGTATACATTTCCTAAAATACATTTTATTTTGAGAAAGAGTAATGGCATGTTGAGGACACTGCATGATTCAAGAGCACCATGGCAGATGAAGTCTGTTTTCAAACCTACTCATACTGCAGGACCAGGCATGGGCTTCAAAGATGTTTCCTTAAATCTTCTAGCAAATGGAAAGAACAAGTTAATACACATATCCCCATCCTTCATGTCAAATCCCTTTCACAGTCAACTTTGACAGAGTATTTCACAAATACTGTACCCCATCACCCTAATTTAGGTTACTCAAGTAAATTCAAGTAACTGCATATATGAATCTGAATATAAAGGTATTTGATATTTAATAAGCATCCTCTCTCCCAGTAGAGTACAATTTAGTATAGTGCATACAGTATAAAAGGTGTCTGTACACACTGCTTAGACTGACAGGATAGCTACATTTGGAAACTAATATAGAAAAAGTCCTTAGGTTCACACTGGCTGTGTACATACTCCACCCAAAATGAAAACTGTTCTGTGGACATGACTGGGGGCATGACTTCGACTGCATCTGTTGAAGTTCTTTCAAAGCCTTTTTATTGAATCACAACAACTTTCAAAGCACACTGTATGTATTTCAACTTGCTAAATGAGGTTGGGAATATAGCTGGACTTCTGTGGAAGATTGAATTTTATGTGCAAATCAGGTGCATAAGTAATTTTTCACCCCTATCAGGAAGGATATAATGTCAATATAAACAACAATATTATTGGCAATAGATTAATCACTAATTATAAATGATTTATCACTTAATAATGTTAATTAGTAATCTAAATATTACAATAGTACAATAATAACAGTTTTAAATGTGTAAGTGCATAATTCAAAGGTAACCTCATATTCCTACTGTGAACAGCACTTTATGTTTTCTGTGCCTCAGCTGCTTGGAATGACAGGTAATTCAGTGACATCTTCCTACTTCCAATGGTTTGGTGAAGTTATATTTCACTATTTTTGAGATATCCTTCTCCTACAGGTGCTGATGCCACAAAGAAAACTGGTCAAGGAGAGATTACAAGTCAAGCGTCACACTGCGGCATGGAAAGTCTGATGTAGTCCCTTGTAGTAGTATATAGTCTAGTAATCTTGACTTTCAAAATTCTAGCAATTTATCCATAGATGAAATAGAATAATGCAATGATGATGGTAAAGGAAAAAAGAAAGAAGTGAGAAAAATTGTCACCCTCATCACTGAAAGTCATATAAAAAGCAAAAGAAAAACAAAGTCAGATTGAGACAACACAGTTTAGTGACTATATTGAAACAGAGAAAGAAGAGTGCATTTCTCATAAAACAAGACAGAATCAAAGGTATAGGAGCATTGCAGAGAGGAAATGATTGAGAGCTGGTTAGATTTTCATGGGAGAGAAAAACAACCAATTGCATGGAGTTGTGATAACAAGATGGTAGGCTGTTTGTGGCAGGTCGAGACTGCAGAAAGAGAACATCTAACGTGAAATTTGGCAAGCAGATGTACAAGAATCACCACAGACACATTCGAGAGGCATCTATGTCTTTTCAACAGCTAATTTGGAGCTGGACAGCCAATGACAACAAAGATGGGGAACTGAAAATGTAGGAAAATGCTGCTTAGTAGCTCATTTTACTGTGTTAGAATTGGAAGAAGCCCAAAGCCGGTTGTGCTCTAAGGCACGATGAAGTACGAAAAGTTCTGTCAGGCATTGTAGATAAAACAAGACTGAGGACAAGTGGGACTACAGACCTGATTTAATGAATCTAGGATGTAGAAAGAACCAGGCAAAAGTGAGATGGGAACCTGCTTTATGTAGTACACCAGAAAACAATAGAATGTCCAGAGTCTGCTTCTGTATGGGCAAGAAAATAGTTATGAAAACACCAATTATTAGGAAAGCTGTTTAGGAAATTAATAAAGAAGAGTATGTTTGAACCCCAGTAATTATTGGCAGTTGGATTCTTCTCAGTCAATTTTGCTCACCTTAGAATTAACTGAGAATCTTAAAATAGCTACCCTAGCCCTCTCTCATGTAAATGAAAACAGTGATATGTTAAGATACCTATTAGAGATTCAACCTATCCAAAATTTTTCTATTTTGACATCTTGAGTTTTGCACTGGACATGCATATGTCTCCTTGTCAATGTCTATACAGGAAATAACTTACACCATATACCTAACTCCTCTATGACTAAGTTAAGCAAGGGGAATATTTTCCTAAATTTTATAAGACTGCAGTTCATGGTTCAAGTTCAGCCTTGCTGGTCCTAAGGTTGTGTTGCTAGTGATATGAAAGAACACCTTGAAAGAAATTTTTCAAATCTGATAATAAACGACAATGCAAATAAGTTTTTACAACAAATTCATCTGTTTTCAAAAACAATGTGCCTTTGGCCATAAAAGCTACATTTTGACAAAATTCCTCTTTAGAGTCATGGAGGAAGTACAGAAGTTAAAGTTACGAGGTAGTCTTCTATTATGGGACACAAAGAGCAAGAAACATAAAGCAAGAAACATAAACTCAGAAAATTATTTTATTATTTCCTTTTCAAGAAATAAGACTACAAGTAGAGAACAAAGGATTTATACCAAATTTCTGAATGATTTTAGCAACCATCAAGGGAATATTGTGAATAATGATAAAGTGGAATTGGCAGGAAGAATACATGAATTTCTTTGGTTAGTATAGAATACCATGAAAAACTTAAAAATCCTGTTTAAAGCATGCCAGGGGAGTATTTTGACAGGTAGTGGATCAGTGCAAAGTGATTCACATCAAAAGGAACCATTTTAGTGAAACACATGATAATAATCAGGGAAGCAAAGATCTATTATGGTGGACAAATCTGCTTATTAAGTAAAACTGTTCCATGAACAGAGATAGAAAAAAGCAGTATGTTGGGCTGTATTGAGATAATGGAAGAAACTAATGCTGAAAATAATATTGTGTTATGTAAAACAGGGATGCATCCTCCCTGTGACCGCGGTATTCAGCTCTGATCAAAAAATCTTGAAGAGATTAGTGTGGAAATGGCTGGGAGATGAACAGCAAAAATTATTAAAGGCAAAGAAAAACATGTTTATGAACAGAAACAGAGATTAAAAAAGGTACAGAATAAAACAGGAGTGCAAACAGCTGCCTGCTTTAGAAAGCCATTGAAATTTCTAGGAGAATTCTTGGTGTGTGCACAGATGCTCCTTATATTAGCAAAATCTTGGAAAATAGTAAAATATCTGTAGTTTTATCTATTTGGTGTAATTTGAAGAGGAACAAAATCTACTGTGGGTAGTTTAAAGAACACAAATCAAAACCATCTATCTATACTTAAATGCAGGAAGAATAGGACTACACCATACTTGCTTGTGTACATTGAAAAGCAACCCATTTACAGTGCAGAAAAAGAAACACTGCTTTACACTGCAGTGTAAAGTATCCTATGAACTCATTTCCATTAAGAGACATTGAGGTTTTAATCTGTCAAGTCTGAAAAAGTTGTATGAATAAATAACGCATATAGTCTACCTAAGTAAAGCTGACTAACAACAATATCTGAGGCATTTAAGTCTTCAGTCATCAGGAGAAAAGTAAGCACTAGCATGCATTACTAAGAAACTGGAACAATTTACAGAGCTTCAATTATTGTGACTCAGCTAACAAGCAGCAGCTCACTATCATTGCTCTTTTTCGTCTGCAGTACTTAGTTTCCAAGGAAGTGACAAGTTGAAAGTTAAACTGGGATTATCTGTAACTGGAACATTTTTACTACATTATTTATTTCCTGCATTTATTTCTTCAAAGCATGCTAAAAACTTTCCCCAAACTTGTGTTGTAATCTTTCCCCATGCTGAAGCTTCTTTCATCAAGTTAGAAGACACCAAATGCTGTGACACCATTTTCAAAAACATTTTGAATTCCTGCTGAACCTTCTGCTTTTAAGCACTCACTCGGTTATTTTGAAAATTATATTTTAAACCTTATGACTTAAGATGCCATTATTAGCCAAATGCTACAGTTAGTCTAAGTCTCTACCCAGGCAATAAAATAAATCCAGGATCTCCTTAAACTTTGAACAAATCTATTCACTTTCAAGATGATAGAACAGTTTTTACAGTACTAGCTCAATTGTTTTTCGCTGTCCATCAGCATTATTCCTATGAGGAATCTAGCTCTCTTACATCTTTTGTGCTCCCACTGAAATTCATGGCAAAATTTTCTCTGACCGTTCAGTAAAAGCAGAACAGCCAGTAGAGGGAGCACAAGTACATAGAAATAATTCTCTGTGGTTCCTATAAAAAATTATAACCTGTACTATTTTTCCATATAGTATTTGCGCTACATTTTTTCCCCTCCCTATCAAAAATACTGTGTTGATTAAACTTCAAGAAAGGCTGATTCGAGGCAAGGAGACTGTGTTGTTTGGTAGCCCTTCTTGCAACCCCTGAGTCCTCAGGACTCCATGAAAGAAAGAGGCAGAGCCTGAACCCTGTGAAAATAGTATTGGCAAAATAATGTTTTCTACCTCCATAGCACTGCTGGGCAGAACAGCTTAATGGGGAGCATCTTTGGCTCTTGGACATACTCAGTTCTCTGCAGATTGATATCTCTGCACACGAGCACACAGGTTGGGTGAACAAGTACAGTACAGCATGATGTTGTTAAAAAGTGCTTTCTACCTTGCACCCCTGCTCATTCAGCAAACTGCAGCTTTCAGAGTTTGTCCCTTTATGTGAGCCCAGTTCCACGAGTTCTGCAAAAAATGTCACACCTCTGTGCCCTCCCTGTCCACTGACACTACTGGCAGACATTGCCTGAAAGAGGTTGCTTTGATGCAGGGCTCAGAAGGTGAATTGCTCTGCATGTGAGAATGTCTCAGGCAATAATACAGGTCCTTTATCTTCCTGTTTATGTCTAAATTTCATGAGTTTCAAATGGGATCTCAGGATTGCTATGATTTTTGTGTGCTTCCCCCACAATGGAGGAAAAGATCTAATCCCTCCAGGGGACTGGCTCAACCCCACCCCCCCACCCCCCATCCCACACCCCCTCAGGGGACCAAATGTGAACTGCTGAGTTTCATATGTCATTGTCAGGCTTTCCTGTGGTGGAGAACATGGAGCCTGCCCTCAGATCCATTCAGCTTTGTTTGAAACTGTGTGTATACAACCATTGCAAAAGCATTGGCAGTAGTGCAAGTACAGTCCCATTAAAGAAAACATAGTAGATAAAGGACAAGTGCTTTGGAAAATGCCCATGCTAGATACTACAATGGACAGAATGTGAAAAAAAAGCAGGTAACCAATGAGATGTGAAATATTTTCAGAACAAACAAAAAAATGATGTTAAAGATCCATTGGTTCTCTTCTTCTAAATTTGAAAAAGAAAAAAGAGAAGAGAAGAGAAGAGAAGAGAAGAGAAGAGAAGAGAAGAGAAGAGAAGAGAAGAGAAGAGAAGAGAAAAGAAAAGAAAAGAAAAGAAAAGAAAAGAAAAGAAAAGAAAAGAAAAGAAAAGAAAAGAAAAGAAAAGAAAAGAAAAGAAAAGAAAAGAAAAGAAAAGAAAAGAAAAGAAAAGAAAAGAAAAGAAAAGAAAAAAGAAAAGATCATCAGTTTGGAGTTCAGGTGGCCTGGGATACTCAGCAGCATACAAGAAGCTTCTCCCGGTGCCTGGAGATGTCCGCAGGGATGGCAAACAAGTGCTACCAGCAGTAGGAATGCTAAGCTGAATATTTAAATTAGGGACATTTTTGTAAGTACTTCTTTGGTAATCACATTTGATGTATTTTCTGTCCTCAATTTCCCCTCTTTCAGAGAAAGGAGGTTGGACTACAATTCCATGCCCTACAGCTCTAGGCAAATCTAATGGATTTGACTTGAGTGCTATAAGAAGAGCTACAGAAATATTTTTGGACCTCAGTGTAGTCATTGGATCCATCCTTAAGTCTGTCAGCTACCTGCAATCTTACATTGAATAATAATTTCCACAGAATACTTTCTGTCTATGCAATTATACACAATCATAGCTGATTTTCCAGTGAGGAAATCTAATAACACTTTATATTTTTCCTTGTTTTCTTTGCGTGTTCCAAATAATTTCAAGCCTCAGTCTACTAGGTGACCACTAACTAAGGAACTGTACTTTACAGACCAGATGGGCCTTCTCTGGCTCGTATTCCTATCACATTTTCACTGCAGAAAACATCTCAGTTGGTCCTACACTGACCTTGAAAAGAAAAGAATAAATGTGTAATCCTTGAGTGTATATAAAAAAATATATTATATGACATTAATAATTACTACATATGTAGTATGCAGTAATACACTATGCAGGACAGAGTCAATTTTTGTTACTAAAAATGTTAAAGGAGTGGGGGTTTTTAGAGAGTCCATGAGAGTGTCTGTGAGGAGCAGAAAATTTCTGTGTGTCTGTTTCTATAATCATTCAGGCTACAGACAATTTACCTGCTGGCCTGGTTTGAGCGGCGATAGTGTTATTCCCTGGGTATTGATCACTGGGAGTATCTGGTTGCCGATGACAGTGGCGATGATCTGACCCTGGGCATTGGTCAATAACTGTGGAGTTATCGGCTGCACCTGAAGTCCCTGAGCTCCACCTGCCGCCTGGCTGGACGGGACTGGATTAGGCATCAGTGGGATTGTTCCAATAATCTGGAAGAAACAACACAGGGAGAATGCATGCATGCCACATATCCTTGCCACATGTAATTCCTTATATTCTGCATGTTGAATCAAACTTAGGTGATAAAAGCACAGAGAGATTGGTAAAACAGGCTGAGGATGGGAAGCAGTCATTCCCTTACTGGGGTGATGTGGACTTTCCAATTAATTTGCTATGTCACATAACACCTGTACAATTTACCACTGTCCACTGTCATCTGCAGCAAATCTGCTGTGGCTTAAGAGTGTATAAAACAAATGCTGGGCCACACTCTGAGCCCTGGATCGTGGTTTGTTTTCACTATTCATCTTAACACAGAGTGAAATAGATAAAAGTATCAGTCTTTTTGTCTTGCTTTCTACATCATCCATATAAGGTTACTAATGGGGCTTATGTAATTTTACTTGATTTTCTGGTACTCTAGATGACCACCTATTACTCCCATGTGATCTCAGGAAGATACAAAGGGATGCTAGTACCTTTCAGGGCATGCCTTATTAAGATACGTTCATAAAAATGCAGCTGGTTTTGGATGACAACTATGAAGTACAACACAACAGGAGGGTTGATGTCAGATAAAATATATTAGCTAACATTTCTGGGGCAAACAGTTGCAGAAAGAGACACTTGTGACATGTCAGACTTGAGAATACAGTGATTTCCTAAAATGTGAATGTGCCTGTAAAACTAATATTAGGATGAGATGTCAAACAGATGTCGAAAAAAAGCTTGTCAGTCAATAAGCTGCTAGGCTGGAGAAAGTTATGCTGTTGCAAAATTCTTTTTACAAGTATTAGAGAATCTGGAATAAACTTCTGATGAAACTTGGGCCTAAACCCAAACTTTTTTTTTTTTTTTTTTTTTTTTTTTTTTTCTTCAAACAGCAACAAATGATGCTGGAGTCAAAGGATTGTTGCAACAGGAAAAAAAAATAAAATAATAAAAAAAGCATAGCTCATCTCTATTTCCTTCACCTTCTCCTCTCTCTTTATCATAGCCTCCCTGGAAACATCTACCCCATTATAAGACTTCCAGTCTGCCCTTTCCAGAAACCTTGCTTCTTCCTCTTTATCCTCAGCAATCACCCCACTGCATTGTCCATTTTGACTCCCACTAGTATGACCCAATTTTTCTGTGTACCTGTGTGGCGGTGAATGTTGGACTTTCCTATCTGGGTTTTTTCTACTTTACTCTCGCTGTTAAATAAGTTTATGTATTTATGCTTTATTCCTTTGTTCTCCCTTTCCCGCCAAAAGCACGTTGCTATGGCGATCCCTATCCCATAATAAGTTGTTTACGAGTTAGGTTGAAATGTCAATCACTTGAGTTATATAACCCCTGTTCATGTCACTCACCCTCACCCCACCCCTGGTTCCAGAAGCTTCCAAGGTTTCTGAGTTCTGGTTGGTACAATGTTAATGCATGCATTACCTCACCTTCTGCCCATTGGTTGTAATCCCTGAGACCACTCCCTATGCTCTGCTGATTGGTTGCCTGTATCCCCACCCATTTCGAGTTTTTAAGCCGGTGCACAGTTTGCTCTTGGTCTCTCCCGGGACCGGAGCAGGAGAATAAACTTCTTCTGTCTGCCAACCCGTGAGAGTCCTCTCTCGTTTTCTATTCTCCGCTCGCTTGGCTTTGGGAAGCGGCTGCCAGGAAGAGAAACCCCTAACTGCGGGTGGTGAGGGGTTGCCAAGTGCCGGCAGTTTTGGGCAGAAGCTGTCGCGGTGGATCGCTATCCCTCAAGGAAGAATTCCCGCAGGCTGGCGCCCAACGTGGGGCTCCTGAGACAGTCGCAGTAAAGTCCGGAGCGGCAAGGCACTCGGTGCAGCCTTTAGCAGGAAGACTGCGCTTGGATCTGGCTCATCGGAGCACCTGGATCTCGACTGCTTTGCGCCTAGCAGTGGTAGCAGCCCTTAAGTGGGAGCGCTCCTGCTAGGGTGAGGAAGACAGCTCGAAGCACCCTCGAGAACTTCCTCAGCGACGGAGAAGCTGGAATCTCTCATGTTTCTTCGCAGAAGCCCCAGGGCAGGGTAAGTGGAATTTCCCTTTTCCCTGATTCAGGGAGACTCCCCGGTTGGGAGCTCTCATCGGGTCTCCACGCCCAGGCGTCACTGGCCTGCGGGAGGAGAAGCCGTGCGGCTGCCCAGTGGGGTGGGTTTTATCCCCATTTGGGTTTCCTGGGGGGGGGCAACCTGCGAGTTTTTCGTTGTGAATTTTGCTTTTAACTGTTTGTGTTGTGGGTGCCGAGGGCAGCACATTGAGAGTGCTGGAGGCGCTTTGTTTGAGTTCGCATTTAAAGAGGCGACGGGCACCCCCCGGGGCGGAGGCGCAAGTGCCTGACCGGGGTTTGTAGAGTGCTTGGATTGTGTTTGTGTTTTGGCTTGATTTGGGTGATTCCAGAAAAGGCTTGTAGACATGGGTGCGCGGTTGTCTACAGCCCAGAGAGAAGTTTTTAGCAGTTTGGTTGGTGTTTTGGTTCTCATGAAAGTTAAATATTCCAAGGGGGAATTGAAGAAATTTGTTAGGAAACTCTTCCTACACTTCCCAGGTACTACTCCTGAAGCTGTGGCAGAACCTCAGTATTGGAGATCTGCCATTTCGAAATTCTCTAATTTGGCCACTTCAGGAGACAAAAATGCAGCAAATTATTTATTTTGGTCACAAACTATTTTGACCGCTTCATTGAAAATGAAGGAAGTGCAGAAAGGGACCCCCCGAGGAAATGGTTCAGTTTGTTCTTCCCCATGTTTGTCTTCCCATTCCCCTGCTTTCCGTTCCCCAGTGTCCCCAAAAGGAATTTTGCGTGGAGCGGCAGCTCCTACTCGTGCTGCCAACCCCTGCTCCCCAAAAAATTCCCGAGTTCCCTGCCCCGGACAGACCGGGAGGTCTGCTCGGGGGACTCCGAGTAGCCCTGGCCAGGCAGCTTTGAGTCATTTTCCATCCCCAAATTTCCCTAAAGCTTTTCCTCGTTCTCCCCGAGTTCGGTTTAGCTTGGCAGAGGAGAAAGTTCCCCTGGAACAAAATGGCGCCTGGACCCCGGTGTCCCAAAATGGCCGACGCCACATGGCTCGGTCATCTTCCCTGTCCTCTTTTCCCGCCTTTCTTCCTCAAACCCCTCCTCCTCAGCGAGCTCCTCCCATGGGGAGGAGACTTTCAAATTGGACCCCGCCTCTCGACCCTCCTCCAAAGTGCTCCTCCCCTGACTCCGCCCTAAGTCCCGCCCAACGGGAAGTGACCCCGTGGGAAAATGACACGCCCCTTTCCCACGGGAAGTCCCGCCCATCGTACCTCAATTCAGTCACGCCCACTTCCGGTTCCCACGAAGGGGACCTGGAAAATGAGGGTGAAGATTTGGGAGGGGGAAGGTCAGTGCTCCATACGGCCAATCCAGTTGTTTACAAAAGAGGGAGAGGTGGCCATGAGAGACCACATTGGCAACAGATCCCACAGACTGCTGTCAAGGAGTTGATGAAGGCCCTGAAGGAATACGGGCGCTCTAGTCCGTATTTCCTCGGTTTGTTAAACGGCCAATTGACGGGAACTGTGGTAGTCCCGCATGATCTGAAGTACCTTTTTAGGTGTCTTCATTCCAAAACTGAATATCAGTTGTGGGAAGCCACCTGGAAAGAGTTGCTTCTGGATGCCCTTCCCAGTCTTTTAGAAGCTCCTGACACAGCCGTCGATAATGAGGGCAATGAAATATCTATTAAGCACCTCATGGGAGAGGGACAGTGGGAGTCACCTCAGAGACAAGCTGAGGGGATTCCGGCTGAAGTATTGGGAGTCGCAGCAAAGATGGCTGAAAAAGCCTTTGTAACCATGAAGCCAGCAATCACTCTTATTATCAAGATGTCTTTCAGGGGCCGAATGAGAATTATTTAAAATTTGTTGAAAGGCTGACGAATGCAATCGAGCAGCATGAGGATGATGAGGTGGCGAGAGGCCGGCTGCTTCTCTCCTTGGCATTTCGGCACGCAAATGACGTGTGTAAACAGGCCATCCTCACTCTGCCGCGCAGACAGAAGCCAAATATCCAAGACTATGTAAAAGTAGTAACAGAGGTGGTGCCTTTGTTGACCTCAGAAAAACCCGATCGGAAAGGCAAGAGATCGATTGCTGCAGCTGCGGAGACCACGAACCTTACTCCACAGACACCTTCTTCTCGACAGAAACGGGATCTAAACAGGAAGCCATCGAAGACTGGAGATAGACCTTGCGCATTGTGTGGCCGTCAAGGGCACTGGTGGCAAAAGTGCCCATGGGGGGATGAATTTAAACAGTTTAAACAGCAAAAACTAAAAGACCAAAAAAACTAGGTCAAGAGCGCCGAGCTGTCCGGCGTGATGAAAAAACAGGGACAGCTCGAGCCAGTGGGGGGGGGATTGAAAGTCACGTGACAGATGAGTTTGAGAGAACTCAGCAATTTCCTGATGTGACATTTTCTCCGTTTCCAGGGTCCCTGTCTAAGAGTGGACAGAGATTGACTCCGGACGAGAACTTCCTGGACGCGACACAAAATTCTCCTGTTGAGAAACCCCAAGCCCAAGATAGCCAAAACAGTCACCAAATGTTTCCTTTTCCAGAGACCACTTTGAGGACAACGTCAGAATGTCCACCGTTCCGGCTTCGGACAACTGGGGCTCTCTGGATCAAGGACATGGACTGGCACACCGCTACGGTTTCAAGAGATGGAGGTACCTGGTGCACAATTGGCACACGATGGGTAGTCGTGGGGGATTGTAAATACACCCCGCCAGAGGTGGAAATTGCACCACAAACCACTCCATCTGACCCCGAGTGGTTTGTCCTCTGGCTGCGCTGCACGAGCCCGCCAATTTACATTCCCAAAGGGCAGATATTAGCTCAAGCTATCCCCTCCCTCCCAGAGAGAGAATGCCCAGAAGGGAATTGCCAAATTTGCCATCCTCAGGCGAATCCGGTCGTTGTAGTATCTAACAAAAGGCCTGAGGAATCCTGCCAGCTGAAGGTGGGCGGAGAAACCAGATATGTCACTGGTCTCCTTGATACAGGGGCAGATGTGACGATAGTGCCAGAGCATTTATGGCCGTCACATTGGCCTCTTCAAACCGTGGATGGACAAATCGAAGGTGTAGGAGGTGCCCAATTGGCTCGGAAGTCAAAAAACATGGTGCAAATTATGGGGCCCGGAGGGAAATTGGCAAATGTAAAGCCCTTCGTTTTAGATTATAAGACACCCCTGTGGGGAAGGGACGTCATGGCCCAGTGGGGAGTCACGATTGGCCTACCAGACTCTCCACGAAATTTTCGGGCGGCGGTCGCTGCGGAGTGCCCCACTCAGAAGCTTAATTGGAAAACAGATTTGCCTGTCTGGGTGGAGCAGTGGCCGCTTTCAAAAGAAAAATTAAAGGCACTCGAAGAGCTCGTGGAGGAGCAGCTCCGAAAAGGACACATCGTGGAGTCCATGTCTCCTTGGAACTCCCCGGTGTTTGTCATTCAGAAGAGCGATAAGACCAGGTGGAGGCTCCTCCAGGACCTCCGACAAATTAATAATGTCATTGAAGACATGGGAGCCCTTCAACCAGGGATGCCTTCCCCCACCATGTTGCCCAAAAACTGGAAATTGGCAATTGTTGATATTAAAGATTGTTTCTTCAATATTCCTCTACACCCCAATGATGCCCCCCGGTTTGCTTTTACGGTTCCGAATGTTAACCGAGAGGCCCCGAGAAAAAGATACCACTGGAAGATGTTGCCCCAAGGGATGAAGAACTCCCCGGTCATCTGCCAGTGGTATGTTTCTTCTCTCCTGTCCCCTGTTCGTGCAGCCGCACACCAGGCCATCATTCATCACTACATGGATGATGTACTCGTGTGCGCCCCCAACGACGACCTGCTTACGCAAGCGCTTGACCTGGCAGTCAATGCACTGACTGCTGCAGGGTTCGAGTTGCAAGAACAGAAAATTCAACGAATGCCACCTTGGAGGTACTTGGGACTGCAGATAAATAAGCGGACCATTGTGCCGCAACGATTGGAGATAAAAACTAATGTGGAAACCCTCGCTGATGCCCATCAACTGTGTGGGGCTTTGAATTGGGTAAGACCTTGGCTAGGTCTGACAACAGAGGACCTAGCACCCCTCTTTAATTTGTTAAAGGGGGGAGAGGGGCTTAGTTCCCCCAGAACTCTTACCCCAGAGGCGAAGAAATCACTGGAAAAAGTACAACACCTGATGTCTACGCGACAGGCGAGTCGCTGCGATCCTGACCTGCCTTTCAAATTCATCATTCTAGGAAACCTGCCTCATCTGCACGGTGTCATATTTCAATGGGACACACAGGTAACATCATTGTCACGGAAGGACCGAGGCAAAAGAGATCCCCTCTTGATAATAGAGTGGGTGTTTCTGAGCCACCATAGGTCCAAAAGAATGACCAGGCCACAAGAACTGATGGCGGATTTGATCCGGAAAGCTCGGATCCGGATCAGGGACTTGGCAGGATGCGATTTTGACTGCATTCACATACCCATTCGGTTGAAATCGGGCCAAATTACGAAAGTAATGTTGGAACATCTGCTTCAAGAGAATGAAGCACTGCAATTCGCCCTGGATGGCTACCCAGGCCAAATTTCTGTATTGCGGCCTGCCCACAAAATTTTCAATTCGGAAGCTCAATTCCAATTGGCTTTGAAGAGTGTTCAAAGCAGGGAGCCTCTTGAGGCCTTGACTGTGTTTACAGACGCATCTGGAGGATCCCACAAGTCTGTAATGACTTGGAAGGACCCTCAGACTCAGCGGTGGGAGTCTGATGTGACTGAGGTGGAAGGATCCCCTCAGATAGCTGAGTTGGATGCAGTCGTCAGGGCCTTTGAGAGATTCCCAGAACCTCTCAACATTGTTACGGATTCAGCGTATGTAGCCGGAGTAGTGTCCAGAGCGGAGAATGCCATCTTGCAGGAAGTGTCCAACTTTACTTTGTTTCAGTTGCTCTCAAGACTGGTCAAGTTAATCTCCCACCGGGAGCAACCATTTTATGTGATGCACGTCAGATCGCACACAGACTTGCCCGGATTCATTGCGGAGGGAAACAGGAGAGCTGACGCTCTTGCTGCCCCTGCTGCAATGACTCCGTTGCCTGATTTATACCAGCAGGCGAAAATAAGCCATCAGTTGTTCCATCAGAATGCGCCAGGGTTGGTCAGGCAGTTCCATCTCAGCCGAGACCAGGCCAAGGCCATTGTGGCAACGTGTCCTAACTGCCAGCGGCATGCTGTCCCGACAATACATGCTGGGGTAAATCCCCGAGGGCTGAGCAGTAACGAAATATGGCAGATGGACGTTACCCACGTCCAGGAGTTCGGCAGACTGAGGTACGTGCACGTCTCCGTAGACACCTTTTCAGGAGTGATTTTTGCCTCTGCCCACACAGGGGAAAAGGCCGTGGACGTCATGAAGCATCTGCTTCAGGCCTTCTCCTTCATGGGCATCCCAAAATTAATAAAAACAGACAACGGCCCAAGCTACACCTCCAAGGAGCTTGCAGCTTTCCTTCAGCAGTGGGGAGTAGAACATCGGACGGGCATTCCCTATTCCCCAACAGGCCAAGCCATTGTGGAGAGGACCCACCAAAATTTAAAAAGGGTTCTCGCACAGCAGGACCAAATTAAAAAATTGGACACACCTCAAATCAGAATCACCAGGGCCTTATTTACATTGAACTTCTTGAATTGTTCATTTGAAAATCTAAACCCACCCATAATCAGGCATTTTGTGGGTGACCCCAAATTGAAATTCGAAAAGAAACCACCTGTGCTGGTCCGGGATCCCAATACTTTGGAAACGCAGGGACCTCTAGATTTAATCACTTGGGGGCGCGGTTATGCCTGTGTTGCAGCGCCTGAAGGGCCCAAGTGGGTGCCCGCCAAGTGGGTGCGTCCCTACGTTCCTAAAGTATTGAAGAAAGGAAACAAGTTGGCTGGGGAAGTGTCATGGAAACGCAGGAAAAAGTCACCTGGCTTTCAAGCTGAGGAAGAACCCCTGTCTTGTTTTTCAATCCCAAGCTGGCTCTTTAATTAGTGTTTTGTTTTGTTGATACAGGAACCTGATCAATGGAAGATCCCTCGAAGACACTTCAAAGAAGTCCCCTTGGATCGTCATTGCCATCATCTTTGGATTCCTGATCTCAGTCTCTTCCGGTTGGATTGTCCCACAGCCCAAAGCCAATGTGTGGAGGACCCTCGCGATGGCGATGGGACAAGACCACATCTGCTTGTCCCAGGGATCAGCACAAGACCCGATTGCGTCCTGCCTAGTGGGGATCCCTTTTAAGGCAGAAGAGTTTCCCCCCTCTCTTCTGTCCTTAGTGAAGGAATTTAACGCACAGATGCCAAAACCGTTGCAAAGTCGCCTTGCCTGGTGGGAAGACCCACTCTTCTATAATAACAAGCCGTCGTGGATGCACAGGCGTCGTAGGCGAGTGGTTCTCCCTGTGCGCAATCCACTGATTGTATGGAAGGACTGGGTCTCCTCGTCCTCAACCTCAACCCTTTCCCGTGCCCCTGCTGAACCGCAGGAGTTGGAGCTTCTCGCTCCTCCCCTGCTCCTTATTGTGTCCATTTTAGGTTTACCCCTCCAAAGGGTCGAGAAAAAACTTACATCAATTTGTTGCAGATCAAAGACGAATACATGGCAAGGCAATGGTGCCAAGACATCGCGCACGTGGACACCGCAAGTACAACCAGAAATTTTCCCTTGACCCTCCCCACCGGCACATTTTTAATCTGCGGCGACCGTGCGTACACAGGCATCCCCTCTCGCCTGATAGGAGGCCCGTGCACACTCGGCAGGCTTGGCTTGTTTACCCCAAACAAAACTCAAATTACCAATTGGATTGTGAAAAATTCTTCCTCCCACGCAACAGTCCAAAAAAGAGACCTTGCAAGTCTCGACCCGGACTGCGAATCAGAGATTATCCACTGGTCCAGGGCCAAGGCAACAGCAATTACAGTTTTTCTGCCCTGGGTCTCGGTGGCCAAAGCTATGGGGGAATTAGGCAGATTGGAATGTTGGGTAGCCAAACAGGCCAATTTAACTTCAGCCGCCCTGTCAAACCTCCTAGCAGACGAGGAAGTAACTAGGCAGGCCACTTTGCAAAATCGGGCCGCCATCGACTACCTCCTCCTTCTTCACCACCATACTTGTGAGGAATTCGAGGGCCTCTGCTGTTTTAATTTAACATCCAAGGCCGAGGATGTGAGGCAATCCATCCGGAAGATACGAGACATGGTTCACGAAATCAAAAAAGAATCCAAAGATTTTTGGGACTCTTTATTTGGGAACTGGAACCTTACGGGGTGGTTGAATCCCTTTATAAAGTCTGTTGTCATTTTTCTATTTATTTTAATCATGATAGGGATCTCCTGTGGAGTGATCCGGAGATTTACCGCGAGGATGATCACCAATGCAACATCCTCCTTGTCCGTAAACAATGTGTGGGCTCCTCCTCCATCGCCAGAGGAAATCGAGATGCAGGAGATGACATCTCCGGCAGAAGCCATTGATGCCTGGGATCCAGAAAGCCTTGTCCCGGAAAATCATTGGCTTCCGAGCTTTGAAGAACATGAAGGCCGCATGCGATGGCTGGAAGAACATTACCCGGACTCTGAATACCTACCTCCTCCGCCCTTTCTTTATTAAATAAAAAAGGGGGAGATGTGGCGGTGAATGTTGGACTTTCCTATCTGGGTTTTTTCTACTTTACTCTCGCTGTTAAATAAGTTTATGTATTTATGCTTTATTCCTTTGTTCTCCCTTTCCCGCCAAAAGCACGTTGCTATGGCGATCCCTATCCCATAATAAGTTGTTTACGAGTTAGGTTGAAATGTCAATCACTTGAGTTATATAACCCCTGTTCATGTCACTCACCCTCACCCCACCCCTGGTTCCAGAAGCTTCCAAGGTTTCTGAGTTCTGGTTGGTACAATGTTAATGCATGCATTACCTCACCTTCTGCCCATTGGTTGTAATCCCTGAGACCACTCCCTATGCTCTGCTGATTGGTTGCCTGTATCCCCACCCATTTCGAGTTTTTAAGCCGGTGCACAGTTTGCTCTTGGTCTCTCCCGGGACCGGAGCAGGAGAATAAACTTCTTCTGTCTGCCAACCCGTGAGAGTCCTCTCTCGTTTTCTATTCTCCGCTCGCTTGGCTTTGGGAAGCGGCTGCCAGGAAGAGAAACCCCTAACTGCGGGTGGTGAGGGGTTGCCAAGTGCCGGCAGTTTTGGGCAGAAGCTGTCGCGGTGGATCGCTATCCCTCAAGGAAGAATTCCCGCAGGCCTGACCACATATTGACCTATTGGGCTTCTGAGAAGGAGGGTGGATTACGACTGTGTTTTCCTTCTTTTTCCTCAGTGGAAATAGAAACCAGGTGGTTTTCCAGAGTCTGTCTGCTGGTTCTCTTTCCACTTGGGAGCTTAGTCATCTTTTTAGATCTCTTTGTTTCTGACCAATTTTATAGAAATTTATCAGCTGATTCAAAGCTGATTAAGTAGGTATGGAGAGCTGAATGGATGGAAAAAGAAAAGTATACATAGCACTAGACACAGAATAGTTTCCTCATGAAAATGGGCTGAAGTGTTCCTAATGAAATTCAAAAGCAACTTTGTTCCCCAAACAAATATATAAAACAAAACATGTAACATTCCTATTGATTTCAACAATTATTTTGTATTATATCAATGGAACCCATCCAATACAGGGTAAAATTAGCTCTAAAATAACTGTTTAGTGAAAACATCAGTTAGCTTTTTGGGCAGACCACTTAAGTTGCTTTGTGTGAGTGCAAAAGTAGAACAACACTGAATCTCTTGCTACAGATATAAAATGAATACAGGTGTGAAATGCATGGTGAAGAGTAACAGAGATATGTGAAGACGTCTACCTACTGAAATCACCAGAAGTTACATATAACAACCCCCAAAAATCAATTTTTAAAAAAGCATTATGCAAAGAAATCCAAATAATTCAGGGATAGCTGGAGGGGCAGGTGGCTCTCATCACCCTCTCCCATTTTTGGCTAAGATTTTACTCCATTGAGTGACAGGGTCCTAATGAGTGACTGCTCCTTCAGCAGTCACACCCAGTGATGTGCCTCTAGGTAGGCTCAACCATGAAGTACTGGGTGACAACCTAAACTGACTCCTGGAGCAAGAGGAGTGCACTTTGTTGGCTATGGCAGCTCAGGTAACAAGCGGTGGGTGCTGAAGTCATCATCAATTTACCAAACTTGCCCAGTTAGAAGGCCTTAGCATGGGAAGACCAGAGAACCATAAAGCAAAGCAGGACAGCTCTCCTGTGGGAGAACCTGACAAAATGGCAAGCCCAGCTACTAAGCTGTATTGTAAGAGTTGCATATATCAAGTCTGTTCAAAAGACTGTAAAGATACAATTTAAGTTCTTAATGCATTGCTAAAAGGTAGACAGATCGATAAAGATTATTACCCCCATTTTACGGCGCATGAAAGGGAAGCACGGTGAAGCATATGCACAGTTAGCCTTCTAAGCTGAAATTTCCTGAGAGTTTCTCTTTGCAGATCACAATGCTTTTATTTTATTTTATTTAAGGTGTCCCTAGCTGAATGGCAACTGCTTTCCTGTTCAAGTGGGAAGATGACTGTTCACTGAAGAGAGAGGCATTTATTTACATCATTATCAGATTTCAGATTGTTTTCTAAAGTCAGACTTTCAGCATGGATGAAATACAACTGCAATGCAGTGCAACATGTAAATATCTCCCAGTTTCTGTGACCTAACACGTTTGTGGGTAACAAAACCCTTTTTATATAATCACACCAAACGCAAGAAACAATCCTTCTTAATTTTATCAGCAGAGACATATTAAAGGTCTCCCCTTCCTTTGCCATGTCTGTAAAGGATGCAACCTTGGACTGTCATTACTCCAATGTAACTCTAACTATCAAGGTCCTAATCCCAGCAAAGAAAAAAATGCTGTGTTGGTGTTATCGGTAATAGAAATGTTTGCATTCACATTTAAAATGCATTTCTTGGACTACAGTTGGACATTTCATAGAATGACAATGCTGAAGTGGACAGTTTGTAAGGTCAGGAGCAGAAGGCTATCTATATGTATTAATGTGTGTCACACGCCATACTGTACATGGCATGCTGTACATGCACAGACAGAAATGGAGCAGGAAAAACACAGATGGGAGAAGTGTTCCAGAAAAACAAATGAGCAAACGCCCTCAGGGGTGTTACCCTAGGACCCAAGGGCAAATCTTAATGGGAAACAGAAACTCTGAGGTTTCAAAAGATTTTTACCAAAGTAAATTCTTGTCTGGTTAAGAAAAAGATATCCACTAGTCTCTACTACAACAACATTATTGCATGAAGCTTTGATATGGCTAAAATTGGTTTCGGGTTTCTCCTTTCAAGTTCCCCCTTGTCCAAGTACCCTCTCCTAAATATCCTAATTGCACACTGATTCACATGTAAGAAGTACTACAACTGGATCCATTTGTTAAACCTTTTGTGACTGATGTGATGGTGAGCCAGATCCCTCTTCCTTCTAATTTTGGTATGAAATTTCACCCTGGGCCTTGCTAATCTGTCCTCTTAAATTATCGTAAAAGTTGAAGACAATTTATGGTTTTGATACATTTGAATTTTGTCAAGAAATAAAACAAGGCCATGCCACAGGCTTGAGGCACTGGCATGCCACAGTACAGACTATTTAATTGCCAGTGATTTCCCGAGTCGGGAAGCATTGCTCCTTTCTAGGAAATGCTGCTACTTCAGATTATATTCAAAGATGGTTCAGGAATAACATGTGACAGCAACTCATCCCACAAGATACTTACGGAGTCACACAGAATGGTCTGAGTTGGAAAGGGCTTCTTAAACACCATCTAGTCCAATTCCCCAGCCATGGTCACTAGACCACGTTGCTTAAAGCCTCATCCAACCTGGCCTTGAACACTTCCACAGTGAGACATCCACAGTGCTGTGTCTTCTCTGAGACAAAGCAGAATAGGCTTCTTACTCTGTGAGTGTTTGGACTCGAATTCATAAACAATACTGATTGTCAAAGATGTTCTTGAAGAAAAAAACCCCCACATCCCTAAAAGTTCTCATGCTACAAAAATATAATTTTAAAAGTTTGGAGAGCTTTTACTGTGTCTTTCGCAATTCCTTTTATACATCATACAACTGAAAGCAAGCACTGTTCACAAAAGGGCTGCAAAACAGGTATCATATGCAAAACAACAATAAGACAGTTTTGAAAGCCCAAGGGTAAATTCAAGGGATCCCCTTGTCAATGCTTCTCTAATGGAGTCAGGCACAGTAATCTGCATAGAACTGTTGATGAAAATAAATTACACTAGTTTGTATCTTTCTGATGTACAAGTTTCTCATATTGGTACAAAACGTAGTGAAGGTGGAAACTGTACAAAGATATTTAATGTAAATTCAGACTTCAACTTTTTTGTAGTGCCAGGGTTTTCGTTCTCCTCTACTAACCACAAAGACTGCAATTCGTCAAGTGCCAGGGTGTTGCCAGAATCCTTAGTGAAGTCAGATTATCCCTTTAAGTATGCATTATGTTTCTTTCCTTTTTGTTCATGGATTAATAGATACATCAATTGCATCAAGCTGCTTAGAGAGCATTTTTAACAGAAATTAATTTAGTATTTTTCTTCTTCTCAATTATCAAAATTTTCTCAATTATCTAAATTTTAAAAGTCAGTTGCTTGTTTCCAACTTGGAAAGAAATTTGGAGTGATTTTTAAGAGCATCTAAATCTTTTCTACTGATTAATCTATTAGTGTGATTTTAGCACCCTATGATTTCAAGATATATCAGATCTCTCAGATCTTACAACTTGAACCTACCATTGCCAAGATGACTTCTGCAATAAAATTGTAAGGTTTGGCTTGCACATGAAATTAATTTGTCAACCTATACATTCATACCAGGTGTGGACCCAGTGGTCTTTGCCTACAGAATCCTGCAAACTGCAAATTTATCTGCAATGAAAGAATAGCATGTGGAGGCTGTTAAGCCAGACAGTGTTAATATAAACACACTCCCCTAAAGAGAAACCAGACAATAATATAAACATGCCCCCTCAGAAAGAGAGAAGTTAGGCCCCTAAAGGAGAAAGCCTGGCAAACAGCTCTCTATGTTATGGTGAAGAAATGTGTTAGTCAATTTTACCCCATTGTTGTTTTTTTTACCCCAGCCAATTGGTCTGTTTGGATCCTTCCTCTGATTGGTCCCTTTCCCAAATCCTCTCCCCATTGGCCAAGCTGTGAAACCCCATCCCTGGCCACCCTATATACTCTCTCTCCCCTGGGACCAAGGGATTCTTTTCCTGAGGACTTGGTAAAAATAAAGAAGCTTTCCTGGAGTTGGGAAAGATCCCGTCTCACTTTTACTGCTGCGTCACCCAGGGTGGCAAACGTGGCTCTGCTGCTCAGGCAGCCTCACAAAGAGCAAATCACTCTGCACTTGATAGTGCACCTAAAGGCTGATCACTTTGCACCTAAGGGTGCACAAAGAGCTGACTCACTCTCTGCTCGAGAGTGCCTGTGCCTCTGTCAATCTAGGTGTCTTTTTAAAGACGCTTCTAGAGAGGAAGGTCACGGCACCTTCACCACTGGACCAGACCACAACAATAGCACACAGTTAAAGTGAAGGTAAAATCCCAAGTAATGGAGCTGACCATAGAGGGGGAAAAAAACCCGCAAATCATCAGTATATCAATAATTTCTGTGAATATTATCCCAAATGGCAGGGTAATATCCTAACACTGATTAACTGAAATGTAGTCAGTGTTGTACCTTTAAACAGATTTCAGATTTGCTCAGTAAAGGTTTCTTCATTTTTAGGACATCACAGAAACATATGATGTCCTAAAAATCTGCTCCTTTGAACACGCAATTCTTAAGAAAGAATAACATTTAAAAAAATCCATTCTTATCTTTCCTTCATATTCAATTGCCTTTGTGGTTTACTTTGTTATGTAACACACAGGCTGAAACTGTGGACAGAAGCTGAGTGATTGCCTATAGCTTCTGGGGATAAATGTCTAATTGCAGCATTGCAGCTACAAAACCAGATTTTGCATAACTCTGTGACAGACTAATAGATGATTCCCCAGTAGTGAATCTTTCCATGGGCTCCTAATAAATCCATTGTGCCTTGACATTAGGTGGATTTACCATGATACTCTAAAATGAAGCATACAACTGGTTTTTTATTAAGTTTTTCTCCTCCTCTCATCAGCAGGGATGGTGCCCTGCTTCATTGTTTTCCCAGCACAACCAAAGAAATATTACAAACTGTAGTCAAATTACAAACTGTTGTCAAATGGATGGTTCAACAGCTGCCTTTGTTTCTTCTCTGAAGTGTAAGTAAAATCAAAGACCAATTACACTAGTTTGTTTCTACTATCAGCCAGGGCTGACATAAAGCAAATGGTGACATTTCATCTGAAAAATGTCTTTAACTATAAAAAGGAAATATTAAGTATTTTTAGTAGTATCATCAAAATAAAAATCTCTTCAATATGATCAATGTTACAGCTCTTTAAATTTGAAAGTTAATCAGTTTTGAACAACAGAAGAACAATACAAAAAGAAAACAGAAAAACAGGGGAAAAGTGAGAGAAGCAACAGAAAAGTTGTTCAGCAAAATAAGGCAAACCACCATATACTCATCGATACATGAGGGTGTTGGTGGATGAGACCTGGCAACGTGTTCTTGCATCCCTGAAGGTCAACTGCACTCTGAGCTGTATCAGAAGATTTCGGGGGAAGTGTTTGTCTCCCTCTACTCTGCCCTCATCAAGCCCGCATGGAGTGCTGCCTCCAGCTCTGTAGTGTTCAGCACAAGAAAGACAGGGACCTCACAGATCCAGAGGAAGCCAGAAAGATGATCAGAGGGCTGGAGCATCTCTCCTATGAAGGCAGGCTGAGAGAGTTGAGGGTGTTCAGTCTGGAGAAGAGAATGTTCTGGGGAGAATTTACAGCAGCCTCCCAGTACATAAAGGGGGCCTAAACACTGGATAGAGACTGTATTACAAGGGCATGTAGGACAAGGGATCCATGATCAGACAAGAGGTAATGGCTTCAAACTAGGGAGGGGAGGTTTAGATGAGATGTTAGGAAGAAATTTTTTACTGTGAGGGTGGTGAGAACAAGTTGCCCAGGGAAGCTGTGGATGCCCCATCCCAGGAAGTGTTCAAGGCCAGGCTGGATGGGGCTTTGAGCAACCTGGTCTAGTGTGAGCTGTCTCTCTTTGCCCATGACAGGGGGTTGGCACTAAGGTCCCTTCCAATCCAAACCACTCTATGATTCTATGATTTTGTACAGTTTTGCAAACTATATTCGGAAGCTGTTTCTGTTCAGAGATATGTTGCATGGTCACTTTATCAGCATGAGTTATTTAACAAGAAAATCTAAGGAGAAAATGACTGAGGAAAAGATATACTAATGTGAATCTGCACAGGATTTTTTAGCCTCTGTGCAGCTGCCCATTTCTTAATCACATACATGTATATGTATATATATATATATACAATATCTATATAAATTATAATCACATAGACACAGGTATTTAAAAAAATACATATAATTTATTGTCTACAATATCAATAAACCCAGCTATTTAAATGCACTGTATTATATTTAAATGCATTTATACAATCTGCTTCCAATCTACACACTGAAAAACTGGAATCATGAACACATACCAGGAATACAATTTGCAGACATCTTTTGAAAGTAATGCTATTCCATCTCATTCTTTGGACCTAGGACAATGTGATTCTTGAACCTCATACAGGATGAAACTAAGGCTGCCTGTGTCTTTCAAATTAGAAGTGGTATTAATTTATGCAAAGCTTGCAAATTTCCTTTGCTGCATTGTATTTCCTAATGACAACCCAAAAGGATTGCACAAAAAATGCTACTTTGAAAAAAAGGCATCAAATAGTGATACTGGAAACAGGCACTTATGAAACTGTACTCCTGGGTCACCAGGAGTGACATTTTATGTAAGGAATTGTAATTTTCAAGGTTAAGTATTGTTCATATATCATTCAACATATTGGATAGGTTATTGTTTGTAAGCACCATAATGGAACATTGAGTCCAACATTCTGCCTGATTTTCTCAATGCTTTTTTTAAAATAAAATAATGTTTGTATATTAACATCAAACTATACAGGAATTTATTTGTTATCACTGTAGGAATTATGTGGTGAAATTTTTCTTAAGCAAATACTGTTACATTCTGGTAGTAGGAGCATGTGTACTGTCATAAAAAAGAATGTCTTTTTTATCAAATATTCTGAATAGCACAACATTTTCTCATTATAAAAATCTAAATATATGTAATTATCAAATTAAAGACTAACAATTATGTTGCCTGTCTGCTGGATTGTCCCTTTTAAGCAATCTGCTTATAATAATTAACTTCCTTTTAAAAACAAGAATCAAATCAGGCATCAGAACCCTTAGAGGTTATAGTTCTCTGAGTTGAGCAAAGCAGCTGTTGATTTTAATTAGATTTGCAGGTCCTAAGCATTTCTGAAAATCAGCTAGTGAGATTCTTATGAAAATACTTGTAATTTAAAATTATTTGACATATGTCTAGTGTAAAATATTTTAGCAATATTTTTGTTTGTTATGACAACAGATCCACGATATGTTATGACAGGACTGCCAATAGTATCATATTTGTTATGAAAAACAGCCAGAATTTCTAATAACATTTGATGATCACTAAAAGAATTCACAACTAAATGTTTTTAGCATTTTACTACTTGTGTCCCAAGCCAAAAATAGCTTTCCTGATTGCTGTGCAGATCCTTGTAGGATGTGTACAAACAAACACATTTCTGTATGTGTAGTTTGGGGTTTTTTTGGTACATTCTCTTGATAACCAAAAGTAATGGTGTTCATTTTCTCAAGAATTAAATACAGAGCACCTGGGCCAGAAGTGTGAATTTCTAGAATTGATAACAATGAAAATATTTTCTTAAATATTCATTCACCTTTACTTTCTTTTCATGCTGGCAGCAATTTTCATATTTGCCTACAGAAGTATCACTGTTGTTTTGCTTCTCTGAAGAGTTCAATATCAACTAAGTATCAAAGATCTCAGAGACAAGAAATCCCTGCTCTGAAATAAAATTTCTCAAAGTTTTCAAGCTTTGTATCTGGGCTGCAGCTGCTAACCCAAACATCAATTTGTGTTTTCGATTATAAACTGGATTTACATCCCTTTAGAAAAAAGATTGTCTCTTTTGAGCAATAACATTATTTCCTGCTACTTCCCTCTCAGAGCATAAAGAGTGGACTTGCTTCCAGCCACATCAGAATCTAACATTCTGGACACACAGCACAAGAAATTGTAGGCATCCCCACGCTTTGTAATATGTGCCATGTTGAGCCATTCAAGGATAGCTCAGGAAACAAATTCCCATTTCTCATCAAGCCTAACTAGGCCCAGCACAATGTGTGCCAATGTGATTATGTTGCTTCCATACCTTGCTATGGTGACATTATCAGCTTGTTTGGAACTACCTTGGCTACTTGGTGCTGTATTGCACTGTACTGGCCTACTACAGCGATGCTATCAAAAGGTGAGGATCCAGAATGAGGCAGAGTTTAGTAATTGCTCCATGATCCTGTGGTTTTTAAAAAAGAACTGCTATTGAGACATAGCCTTACACAGATATGAGCACTATAACATCCTCCACTGCCAAACAGTTCTCACTGAAGTAGCTAGGGTTTAATTTTTCAAATTATAATCTTACTCTTTTTTAAAAGGGATGTGGCACAGTACTGGCAGTGTGTCTGGATGAGCAGGATTATTTCTGGTATTATACTTTTTATTTCTTTCCCTTTATTGTTCCTTTCAGCTTATTTTGCATAGACAGTTAAGCAGATGGTGTGCTCTTCACTGACTTCAGCAGATGGTCATCGCTGTCACTGGTTTATCTTGGATGCCATTCCTGAAAAGTTATTCCACTATGGTGAAGACTTAGATTTCTTTTTAACTTTCATTGATGATATCTTCTGAGGAAACAAAAGTATATTTTGGGAAAATGACTTTGAAAGCTTAATGATGTTTCATTCTGTCCTTGACTTGTCTGTTTAGAATACCAATGGATGTTTTCTTAGGTACTCCATGAGAAACTGGATTGAAATCACTAACCATCAAACAATCTTCAGATGCAATCTTTAAGACCAGAGTTCTTTAATTAGATTACAGGTCAAAGAATTTCTGGGCCATCAATATATTCTCGAATAATCCTCTCACATCTTCTGACTATCAAATTACCTACACTATATAAAATATTTATCAGAGATCACCAGATTTCTCAGTCTGTAATTCTTAAAGGTGAAATTAATTGCACATGCTGATTCATTCAATCATTTCAGATTTAGCCAAAATTCATTGCAAGAAGGTTAATATATATTGTAATCAATCAGTAGCAGTGATACTCAGCATTGTTAGACAATCACATTTCTCCAAATACTGTTATAAATCTTGAGCTTGCTGCACATGTGCTATTACTGTGGCTGATATGGTGATTGTCTTTCAATCCATAATTTCAACATAGCACCTGTACAAGATGACATTGTCTAAATACAAAGTCATGCCCTACTTAGGTGATGTTTCTACAATTTTAGATCATCTAGACTTCAGCTAAATAATATATAAAACTGTTGATCTTATTAATTAAGAGTTGTAACTTTTATTGTGATAGTGTATGAAAGCTCAGGGCAAGGATGAGATGAGTAACTGTGAAGTAGTACACAAATATACTGCTGAAATACTTTCCAGTTTTGCAGGACATGCATTTCTTCTACGAGCAAGTTTCTGACTACTGAGAACAAGGCACAATGCTTATCACAGCATGACTATGATGGAACAAACCATCTTGGATTATCTCTCTGCTATAGTGGATATCACTGTGGAAACCAATATTCCAGCTATAAAGTGGAATTTTGCTATAACACACCACAATTTTGTGGGAGTTGAAGACATGGAGGAAAAATTATTTTCACTGAAAGAAGGTGGGAAAACTTAGATAGATTGCATGTAAATTCTTGAATGGAAAATAGTCGTGACTCCAAGTTTCTAGATCTGAATGTCTAGGCATAAAAATCCTTCTTGAGATCAAATATAACTTTCTTTTGTCACACATTCATCAAAGAGCTGATTTAGAGCTCTTTTTAGTACCAATGAAAATTTACCAACCAAATGTAAGCAAGGCATTACTTCTTACCTTGCAAAATTTGTTCTGGCCCCTGGTTCAACCCGCTGCTCTGCTAATCAGTTCACCTTTGAAAAGTTTGTTAAATTCCAGGCCTCCATTCAGTCACCTGTAATATGTTTGCATAAATGCTATTTACATCCCCACCAGTATTCCTATAAGTGTTAAGTAATTTTTGTAAGGCTACCTAAGAGCTATGAAGAAAAGCTATCACAAAAAGTAGGGTATTTTTATGTTGAAGATGAAAATACCCTCATCTGTTTGTCTTGAATATTAGTAGTGGGAACATGTGCTTCAGTGCTTGAAAGCATAGTGACTACATTATGGCATATTATCAAATGCATCATTAATGTATTACACCTGACCTGACAGAAGAAAGGGAAAGAAAGGTGCTCTGCTCACATCTTACAGCCTGGCTTAAATTTGTACACTTTGAACACCACGCTATAGGTATTATTGTTGTAAATTCTGTAACACAGATACTTAGTATCTACCACAATGACTAGTTTTAACATCTTTCTCAGAATAAAACATTCTCCTGATGCAATGGCACTTAACTCAAGAGGGTAGCTGCCTGTGAGTCTGGAGATAAATATCCAGAATTCAGTCATTGCTCCCTTTCCACTTGCCATTTGAGCCCTTCTCAGGGATACCAATTAATTTTTGTAAGGTGTTCCTACTGAAACAAATACTTTAAAATTACAGTTAAATCTAACTAAATGATTCTCAGATTTAGGGAAGACATAGCAAGAGACTGCATTTATGCAGCTGTGAGAAGATATGCAGCTAAATTACCAGTTTCATTCAGACCTTGTCCATAGGTCTACTTAAGGAAGAGTTAAATAACTATAATTTTCGTAATAAAAAATAGCAGTGGCCCTGAGGTAATCCCATCTTCAGTACCTACATTGCTACAGTGTGGAAAGCAACATGTGTACAGACAGGGAAATTGAAATTTGTTTATGTATTTTTATATGAATTCAAACTGCTTTATATTTCTCTTCTGCTGTCAGCAAAGCCCATATCCCTGAGGCCTGTTCTGTGGAAGGTAGATCACAGACAATTTTCTTTTCTTGCATGTTGCCTCTGTAGCAGTCCTAAAGGATTTCCTTTTCAACCATGATTTTCAGGGCACCACAGGTGAGGGGCTCCTTTAATTTTTCGACTCTAGAGAAAGGGAAGGGCAAGGACAGAAAATCAGCTGTTTCCAGAATCCTTTCTCCATCTGTGTAATTGTCACACGTCTTATACTTACATTTTCAGTTATTTTGGGCATAGTTTTTTTGATATGTTAGAATAAGACCTTAGCAGAGTGTTCCCATGTGATTATGTATTTCATTCATGATTATGGGAATGCCATAGACAACAAACAACAGCAATTCTATTGCCATCAAAGAATTAAATTGTTACATTACAAATAGTCTCACATTTCCCTCATTAAGACGACTGAAGACTGTGATGCACACTATCAAGACTTTCAAGTGGGATGCTCTGCACTTTCTGACAATTTTTACTGGAGAGAAGAACAAAGAGGTGCTACTTTAACTTCATCAGTAAAAATGCTTCCTTTACAAAAGGAAAATACATTAATGCAATTTTAAACATGGTGAAAATGTTGAAAATCATAACCAAAAGCTGGGGAAAAATGCTGTGATAATCTAAACCTGACCTTTAAGCTTACAATTTATTTTAATTTTTTTCCCTAGAGCTGTTGTTTTCCACATTATTGTCTTGCAGATGTGGCAGCTGGGGTATCAGTGGACCTCAATGACTTGCACTGAATAAAGAGATCCTTAGCAAGTTAAGAAGACATCATTCACAGTTACAGCTGCAGCTCTCTTGTAGCTTCAGCTATTTCTCCACAGGATCATTCAGAGCACTTACACAGCTCGGCTTTGCCAATCCACACTTTAAGTCACAGAATCATGCTGGTTGGAAAAGCCCTTTGAGATCATCAAATCCAGCCATAAACCTAATGCTGCCAAGTCCACCAGCCTTATTCAACCTCTCTGTCCTGATATGTAATGCCTTAATATGGGTAAGATTGAAAGAAAACAAGAAGGTTCCTCATGGAGTGATGTACTATACTCAGTGCTTTAAAGAACCAGATAATCTAACCACAGATACATTTAACACGTGAAAGTGTAAGGATCATCAGATGTTGCTTCCTTCATTCAGGCTTTACCTTAATTTAAGTAGCCTCCCTGTTAACAATCCCAAGAGCAAGATATTAAACAGAACTAAAAATGGTGGAATTTTGTATTAGAAGAACAAAGCAGAACAAGAGAAAAAAGCAACAGCAAAATGAAACTTACTTTTAAATATTGTCAAAATGCATTTGGTAGGTAAAAATGTTCTTGTAGTACATTTTTTAAAAAACCAACTCAGTCTCAGTAATACGAAACTTCCAAAATAACTTCTTATTAATCTTAGAGCAATAGTGAAGACGATTTCCTGGCATGTAGGAATTACAGCAGAAGAATTAAAAGATGAGTGAAGTGAAAATGCCTATATATAATTCCTACATGGAATATTTTAATTGCAGTTAATTGCAGATTTTCGAATTAATAAGTCAAGGAATTGTGCTCATTTTTGAGACAAAATTGAATATATTAATTGCTCTTGAAGCAATATTTGGGGTCCCATCCAACTCAGCATATTTTCTGATTCTGTGATGATAATTGAGTTGATGTGTCTCCTACCTTCTCCTTCTTCCCTCATTTCCCCCTCCCTGCCATCACCTCACAAAAAGCCAAACCACAACAACAACCAAAAAACAGAAAAACCCATCCCACACCAGTAAACTCAAACCCAAACAAATAAATCCCATATCCTCCCAAAAAAAAAAAACCCAAACCAAACCAAAAAAACCCAAATCCAACATCCATTTCTCAGACTAAAAAGGAAGTTTATCCAAGCTAAACATGTACAAGATTTGTGAACCAGGCTGCTTCACTCAGAAATGAAAATGTATAGATGTGTAAACAAAAAATAACCTCAAAAAAGGAATTAGCATCTCAAAAAAAAAAAAAAAAAAAAAAAAAAAAAAAAGAAGAAGAAAGTTATCAAATATGCATTTGTTTATCACAGTCAAGTTTCATGATTCAAACCTTATTCATATATATTTTATGAAGAGAATACCCATTGTGGTGGCAAAATTAAATGTATTTTGAAACTTGTATGTGACATTTATCTATCTGCTCTATCAGAAAAAAGTTGTCATATTCATTCAGACATATATTACTTTTTCAATTTCCTGTCAGTAATGTTTTTTTAATGTTCTTTAGGGGGAGACCACAGGATTTCTCATTTCTCACAACAAAGACCATAATGCTTTAGAATTATGTTGATGAGTTTATACCTAAAATGTTGCACCACCACTTTTTTTTTTTTTTTTAAGATATGAGCAGTTTGTTCTTTTCTGTGATAACCACGGGATTTTGGCTGTTGGATTTGTTTTGTTTATTTGTTTTCCTTTATTTTTTTAGACACAGTCGGGTAGAGAGTCGTCTGGTCTTTTTTTTTTTTTTTTTTCTATTTTAAAGAAGTTCGTCATACAAACCACAAACTTATGGTGCAATTTTATGATGATTCAAGTTTTACTTTGAGCTACAAGAGATAACAAAGAAAAAGAAAAGTGCAAGTATTGAAACTCCTTATCACGTATCTTCCCTTCCAAGGGGATGCTTTTGATAGAAGGTTCATGTAAATCCAATGCTTTGAATAAAAAGTTCTGTGCAGCAGGCAAGGCCAAAAGGTCATAGTTAGAGAAGAAACAGAAACCAATTAAGAGAGTTAATTGACAAGATGCTACAGCTGTCATGCAAAACAGTGGCTGGAGAGGTGGAAACTTCTTTCTCTGAGTTGCTACTAAAGTGACACTGCAGTGAAAAAACTTGTATTGTATCCCATAGGCTCAGTGCAAGTCCTAGGAGAGATGTTGAAGCACAGTGGGTCAAGCCCTGGGTAGAAAGGACACTTGTTTCTTATGGGGTTTCCTTGGTAGTAATGACCCCATCCACAATATAGAATAAGGCTCACTCTTTGATGGTAACAAATCAGGAGAATTCCATGAACAACATTCAAGTTGCATTTCTAAACAAATGCAGAACATTTGAAATCAAATTAGAAGATATGCCTCCCCTTCTAAGCATACATAATGTCTAGGAGAAAAAACAAATGTTTGGTAAAACTGGCAATAATTATGATGGTGTAGTTTAGATTACTTTTTAGGACAGAATTCTTATGTGCTAAGACTCTTTCACGGCATTTGTGACATCTGATGGTTGGAGCTGTGCTGGAAATACATTTATGTTGGTCTGTGGTCTGAAGATTTAGTGTATCCCTTTTCTGTTCTAACCAAAACAGCAGGGTGGATGGCCAGAGAAATGTAAAAAACAGTCTGTCAAAAGGAGAGACATCTTCCCCATTCCTACAGATTCAAAATGTTTTTTTAAACCAGGAGAACCTCAGAGATGTAAAATCTTCATTTATGCACAACTGATATTTAAATAACAGCATCCTGCAGATGGAATACTTGATCTTGAAAGAAAAGACACTCAACAAAAAGATCCTCCCCTCCACATTGCAAACCATCACTTAGCTGAAGTATCAGTAAAGTTAAGTATGCTTTAAATAATTCAGATAGATACCATTACTTTGGTCTCTATTTATTTGGGAAACACAAAGAAGCAGGCAAACAAAACAGGAACGCAGTTTTCACGCAAAAAAACGGAGAATTCCTCTAGAGTCATTCAAAATATAAGGCAGGTCAGCCAGCACTAAGTTCTGCATGTCCATCCTCAGCTGCTACCAGGATCTTAGTTAAAACTACTGTGACGGTGAGCTTAAGGATAACATTACCAAAAAGACTCAAGTGTCATTAAAAATTACAACTGTGTGACATTGTAAGTATGGAATTAATGTAATGTTAGACACATAGCATTAGAAATCCAGTTGTAGACTGTCATTCATTACTCTCTTTATTCAATGTAGAGAGTAAAAAATTCCTGCAAGATAATTAATACGAGCTTAAAATGCCTGCCTTAGATTGATCCTATGTTTTATTTTTTGAGTGTGTCTATTTGTTTCAGTGATGACAGAAAACATTGAACAACTAGCTTAGATTGGATGCAGCCTAAATTGTGTTTCATGTGATTAAAATTAGGGAAAAGGAATTCAAATCGGGAGTCTAAAGAGACATAGGATTCTGCTGAGCAGTCAATTCTAAAATTGACCTACAGTCTCTAGGTCATTTGGAAAGCAAGTTGCCTTTTTACTGACCATCTAAATTTCAGCTGTACATAAAAGAAAGGTAAAATATTTTTTTAAAAAAATCCCTAAAATTAAAATAAAACCATAGAGACTTTTCTTGGGAATGGGACTCTACTTTTTTTTATTTTTTATTTTGTGAGTTACTATTAAAATAAGACAAGGCTTTGAGAAGACCTCACTGCAACACATGCACAAAATGAAATCTGTTTGACCATCCTTGTCTATTACAAATATAAACACAGAGATAGAGGTGATTCATTTAAATTCCTTCAACTTGACTGGTAATATCTTGACACATTTCACTAGGGAGGGTATAACTTACACAGCTCTTAAAAAGTAAGTTTAAAAAAAAGACACAGCAATGACTGTGGACTGAAGATTTATTAGAAAGATTCCCTAACCATCTCTTGGAAGTAAAATTTCCATTCTGTGCAAACTCAGTGAGAAATTGCTTTCTTGACATGGTACTCATTTATCTCCCCTCACTTGGTGTTCTTTGAGGTCTCCTTTTGCATCAATTGTTTGGTAGTATGAGGCCGATTTAAACATTTTTACATTTGTGCTCTTGCCAGAGACCACAGTGATTTAGTGAATCAGGAATGCATCATTCATGTTTGTTCCCTCTTTTCGCTGCATATGATTTTAAGGAGAAATAAAAGGCAAGAGGGAGCCAAGGGTACAACTTGCTGCATTAAGTGCTCCTTAGGAGGGGCCCACCCCATTGATGGATCAGGCTGTGAGAATTTGAGCTTGACTTGGTAATATTTAACATATACATTTTTATTTGTATTCAGAAAGAAGTCTTTTTTTGTAGCGTATTTACCTGTAGTGTTTTGTTATCAACATACAGGGTGTAATACGTTGTTGGTTAAGGACTTCCACATAAGCAAAGCTGTAAGTATCCATCACTGTATATACAGAAGCATGAATCTATCTGAAGAGACAAATGCATCTGTATATTACTAACAGTATTTTTAGGTCAGTAGTCTAATATTAAGACTTTAAATAATTACCCTGAGTGTCAGAGTTGAGATGGCCATGTACTCAAAGTGCTTTAATAAAAACTTCAAAAGGCTTCAAGTATCAGCACCTTGTTATCTAGATGTCTTTTATACCTTTTCTACGTAGTAATCCTATGGGTAGCTTCCCACAGCTCTGGCTCTTGCTCTCCTTCTTCTGTCTTCCTTCTGCAGTTCCAGCTCGCTGCTTCCTGTCCCTGGCATGGCCACCTAACCCTGTCTGTTCCTCACACAACCTCCTGTCCCCTCCTCCTCACAGCATGGCCAACAGACTCCAACTGACTCTCTACTAACTCACTCACTCTTTATCACACCCAGCTGTGAGGACAAGGCTGTTCCCACTCTTTGGTAATTAATACAGCTGCAATGTATTGGAGGCAGGATTGCCTTTTGCACTATCTCTATCTGTCTTCCCACACCCGAGAAGTTGGCAAAAAGCTTGTCAAGATTTTGTTTTGTACTAATTTCCCCCTTACAATCTTACAAAAACATAGTTTGTGAATGCAATTTCAGAACATACTCAGTCAGCTCTTAGACTTCACAAATGAGAATCAGGGTTTCCTATGCCTTTCTGTATCTGGTGAACTGAGAAACAGTTAGTTTTGTTATCTTTGGACCTTTGTAAACAAAAATTTAAATTCAAAATCTTATTTTTTCTAAGCAGTCATTAAATATTTAATCTCAGTCTCCAGGCAGATTTTTGTCTTGGCTGTTGTGGCAAAAACCCTCAGATGTGGTAGAGAAGAATGTGGTGCTTTTTGCTGATATCGATTACATGCTAATCCTTTTCAAAGATGATGACTTTAGGGTTTATCTAACCTGTGTGCATTGGTTCTTAAACTTTCTGCTTTACCTAAAGGAGTAAAGGAGTATGTTTCAATAATGAAATAAACAACAACTGTTTTCAATTTCATGTGTCTACTTGACATCAAAGATAGGTGACTGTCTCCTACAGGTGTCTGTACCTGAACAATAGAAGCGACAGCTGGGACATTTTCCTGCATCAGGCACATTCTCCTGGGTATAAATAAACTAGCCAGGAGAGCAACATACCGATTTAAACATACAGAGTGCTGCAATGTAGTTGCTAATAATAATTTTAAGAGACTGTAAATACAAAACCCATGCATCAGTATCTGTACATTTAAAACTGAGATCTATAGAACAGATCTTAGAAGATATGATTTAAATACCTAAAATGGAAGCCACCTCCCAGTACTTTGGAGGGGTCTGCAGAGGCAATGTTCATCAATATGTTAGACATCAGGAAACATGCAGACCATGCCATCCTGTGGGTGTATGTTGGGAAATATTTTCCCTGCAATTCTACTAACAAACGTCAATTTTCTTGAACTGCTAATTACTTTACTCTGATCTCTTGTGCAGATCTATCAATAATACCAGTCTACATAGTACCTGCTAGCAGTGAAAGGGTAGTGTTAACATCCAATATCTTTTAACTCTCAATTTGCCATCATTCAAGAGTACTTACTGTTTTTGTGGCAAATTGAATGCCTGGAAAAATACAGGCCTAGTTTTATTCCTCATATATTAATATGGGGATTAAATGAATAGAATGCAGACAATTATGGCCTATGTACACTCATGATTACATACACCTAAAATTACGCTTGAGACAGATCTGAGCTAAAACAGAGGAGCACATCGTCTTCCATGCCGAGATGAGAAGTTTTTGTTTTTCTTTTGTCACCAGAATAAAGAGTCAAATGACCCCAAAGACAGAAGCATTACTCAAGATATAATTCAAATATTTATAATCTCATTTCCCTATGGGTCCTTGTATCTCTTCTGAGGAGATGAGCATGAATTTCCAGGTAATAATACATTCACCTGAGTGTGTGTATACATGCACGCATACTTGTGTTCACATAAGTGGGAAGCAATTCAGTTGAAAAGAATGTTGATGTCTGCTCTATTTGAAATGTTTTAGGATTTTATCAGAATATGGCAATAAGACACAGAGGGAAGAACATTTCTCTGGATTAGCCATGGGATGCCTAAAGGAGTATTGTGCCGTGTCTGAAATGGGACTAGAGACCAATGTTTAATTAACTGAATCCCAGATACAGCAAGGCAAAGAACTATCCTCAGGAAAAGAAAATGGTAGAAACAGCAGAATCAGAACAGAAACTAGAGAGTTGAATACATTGGAGTGTCTGAGGATGTGTCCCTGACGTTGGCCCCAGACACCTGTTCACCCGTACTCTTGTTTCCACATGGGTTTATGCTTCCACTTATGGAAGAAACCAGAAGAGCAAAACCAGAAAAATGAGAACAAATTAAGGCTAATAAGAGGAACTGAGAAGGCAAGAAGGAAATTTTAGCATGGCAAGTGGTGCTGATTCCCCCTTAAAACTAGTACACTGCATGAGTCTGACATCATGTTTTTTCTTTGAGTCTGTCTATTTGTGCTATCAAATAAGACATAGCTAAATGAACAGCCCTCAAAGAAGGGAGTGGATTAGGCCTCTGGAGATGATGACTAACAAGTTAAAATTAAACCTCTTTTCAGTTGGGCTGCAGTGACCTATTTATACAATTTCTTTCTTGCTAGCTAGCTAGCTTTTTTTAACATTACAAGGTGTACCTGGCCTCTCTCATCTCGCTCTAAACTGTCTCCCTGATGTCCTGATCACTCTCTGATCTATCTCTCTATCTGCTGGGTGAATGCTAATATGACATATCCAACCTCTAAAACAAACCATTTATTTTGAAACTTGGCTATGTCAGAGCATTTGATGCGTCAAACATGAAAATGAATGTATATTTGGATATTGGGTACATCATGTCTTGATATTAAATTATCCCCTGAAAACAGGATTGATTTTAAACTGGCAGGATATATGTATTGCTTCCTTGAATCTCTAGCATGAAGCTAGACATGAGGGGAGTCTAGCAAAGGTTCTCTATGAAGCAGAAACAGACTTGCTCAAGGGCTATGAGTGTTTTCTTTATATTAATAAATCCTTATTTGAGCGTAAGAAAAGAGATTCTGTCATTCTCTTCCATTATTATGTGACAATAATACATTAGTCTTCTATGAGAGATACTTATCCTAGAGATAATATTTAATTAATGTGCAAAGAAGGAAGTTTAAGTGAAAAAGGTACTTTCAAAATCATATATATTTAATACATTGGCATAGATATTTCAAAGTCCTTTTTGGTTTTTTTTTTTCCTTTTGATATCTGGGCCATTTGCATACATACACACTGAAGCCTACTACTGTCAGCATCTGGAAAAAAATGGCAAACTGAAATATACTTCAGGAAAAATAGATCAAGTGTCCATGCATGGTTAGGTGATTTTTTTTCTGCTTGAACTTTCCCTGATTACCGTTCCACACATAGAAGAAGGCATAACACAATTCTTTGCAATAATCTAGATGCAAATCAGAAGACAGAGAATACTTCCTCTTCCAGGACAATCCCAGTTCATTGTGCTATTTGGAAGCTTGTGGATCTGCATGCAGAAGTTATGGGTCTGCATCTGACTGGTTATTACAATGAATGCTGCATGATTATATATCAGTGGTTGGCTTACTATCAAATGAGGCAATCAAGGATTTCTGCAATATTCTCTTCATTATGTTAACATTACTTGGGTAGACATATTTCTTCATTTTCAAATTCTTCAGGAGATATTGGTAAAATATCTGTATTCCTCATCTTTTCAGATTTCAAACAAATATTGATTGTACAGCAAACATGGCAGTACCAAATCTTTCCTTAATTGTATCTCTAAGACATACACATACAAATGTCAAGACTGCAGCACAATAAGAAAGACAATGGCCTTATGCATGAAGACTTGTAACTTTTAAGAAATTCCAAACCTCACCAAAACCAGTGAATCAAGGATAAAAAATATTCAGCATTTTGCATTAAATTGCACTCTTGACAGAGTGATCAGGCTTCTTTTCCCCTTTGCCCAAAACAAGCACTTTTGGTTTGTTTATTCTGATTATCAATGCCAATTGAGCAGATTGTAAAATTCTGACACAAGGATAAAGCATTTACTACATATAGGACAAGTTAGATGAAACCTAAATAGCGAAGACTAAGCACCACGTTACACAAAGAACTAAGATCTTTTTTTTCAAATATGATGAAGCACATTTAGAAAGATAACTCAAATTCTCAGATTTGGTCCTCTATTGCCTCTGCTTTCCTACAGCCTCTCTATAATCCACCCTGCATAAGAAGAGGTCCAAAATTAAGAATAGTCTTAGATTCCACTCTGATGCAAGCCTCATATGGGAGGATTTCCATTATCTTTGTTCAGACAATGATGTAGCCTTGAATTCTTCTCAACTTTGTCGACTCCTGAAGCGATGCATTACTCCCAAGCACTTCCACTGTTTGGGAAACATCAGTGAGTGACATAAAAAGCCCTTTTCTTGGTACCACCTACATGCATCAACTGTGTCCACGGCTTTGCTTATGTCATCTTAAAGAGTTTTCAATGTACTTAGGAAAAACTTCAGTCTTCGCCTTCAAGTTCTTATGTGGTCTACTTCCCAGGAATCTAAATGGCTGGCTAACGCTTGTGGATGAAGTCTATAATTACCAAATTCAGTCTTCCAGGTTAACAACAGTCAAACCTTCCCTGTGCACAGCGAAGTTTGCTCCAAGGGGAAGATCAAGTACTTGGAATTAATTTCAACAGCAACTGAGGAACATTCCTGTGTTATTATCTTTGGCTTCACCACATTCTGCTGCAAAAGCTAATGCATTTCTTCTTGTCTGCTTTTCTCTGATGCAAATATAAGCAACATGCATCTCTAAGAAATTCCTTCATAAAGGTTATAAAATCTAAACAAAACAAAAACTTTAAAAGTCAAACAAAAAAAATTCCTAGCAAAGACAAAGCCAAAGGTCCTTATCAAACATGCAATGCACTATTCTACAAGTTTCTGCTGAGAGGAGGACCAATTTGTGACTATCACTAGTCATGTTTCTTAATGCTTTACTGGAAGGTGATAAGACATGATGATAAGGAGAGCAGTGTAAGAACCTCTGTAGAGCAGAAAGATTTCATTGACTGTGATGTATGTCACTGGTGATAACAACGAAAATTTTTCATGCTTATAACCACCTCATGATGCTAAGATGAACAGATTATAGGAATGGTAGGTTCTTTTTTTATTGGTTAGCTTTCATGAAAATGGTTGAACTAGTAGTAAGTTTGGTTTTCTCCTCCATGCAAAAGTAATTAAGAAGGCAATGACAAAAAGACAGTTATGTCCAGTACTTCTAACTTGAAATAATTGATGTAGAATAGTAACATTTTCAAAAGTGCCTAAATGCTTCAGGCCTCTAAGGGTCTCTTCAAAGTATATTTACTGTACATAATACAGTGTGTTAGCAAAACCCCAGAGCTAATAACTAATGAACTAGATCTTGTGTCACCTTGTTGAGAAGCAGAATTAACAAGTTCAGCCATAACAACATACTACCGAGAGTTTTGGCTCCATCAGTCTGTGCTAGTACAGCACTGAGACATGCACATATAAATGAACTGTCTCTGGCAATTTGCTTGCAATGCTCTGTTACAGTGCATAGACATGCCTTCAAGCACTCATACTCATAACTCTGATTGAAGGAAACTCAGGATTTTACAGGTATGAAAGGTGCTTTTGAAATAAGACTTGGACACCTCTGAAAAGATCTATGTCCAAGACACAGTACCTTAGGCAGAAATCCAGGCAAGAGGTTACAGTCTGAAGTGTGAAATTTAGTACCAAAAGTAAGATTTGTTGTAAGTTAGATAAAAGAAATTTCAGTGAATCTTTTGGATAGATGTGGATCATTTCCAAGCCTGACAGAAGTTTCATTACATAATTATCCTTTCTGTTTTTCAGTGATCACTGCCTAAAATAGACAAAAAAGGCTAGTCAGCTCTTGGTTTAAGTTAGACTCCCTTTGCCTCAGTCCATTTCCACTTCATGAAACTACCAATTTGCATGACTGGAGAGCTTAGTCCATGCATTTTTACATTTATGCCACTGTGGATACAACTGATATTAGAGGAATAGTACAGCAAAATAAAAACACAGTCAGCAAAAATACGTTAGAAGAATTATTTGTCTTTTGATTCAAATTCACATGGGAGGCAATTAAACAAACACCCTCCTCCATGTATAGCTGTGGGGAGGGAAACCAATGAAAAAAAAATCCTCCCTTTCAACTGACCTTTTCTCTTTTCACTTTTCTTCCTGCAAATGGCAAAACAGCATGTATTTAGCACAGTGAAACTTTGAGGGGAAAAATAGAGAGTCCACCCGGCAGAAATTCAATACATTAGTATGAAGGTCTGTCAAAACAGGTTCTCCTAGTACAGGGTTTTCCAAGGAACGTTCTTAAATGCTAGTATTATTAGACTGTTACAATCCCTCTTTCTAGCATCTCCCTCAAAATTGTCTCTTTTAATTTCTCAGGCTTCTAATGAAATATCCTTAATATGTGCCATTCTGATACCACCAACTCAGATTTCTGTAGGTCCTAGCCCTGGGAAGATACTGTTAGCAGTCACTACTTAAACAATTGTTGTTAAGAATTTTATGAAGATTTGGATGTTGCGAGGGCTAAAGTGTGAGTAGTTACCATGTATTAAAGCTGCATAGCCAAAAGAATAGAAAAGTGATAACAAGAAAGAGAAAAGAAGATTAAGAGACCATGCTAAGAGACACTGAACACCTGAAGAACAGTATGAACTGCATATATGCAGGAGGACTCAAAGAGTCTTACACATTACAGAACCTTGAGCCTCCTAGAACTTCTGGAAGAATTTACAAATCCCAAACAACAAAAAAACCCCAACAAACAATCAACATCCTCCTTTTAAGTGTATGAGGAGTCACAGCTTGCTGTCCCAGTAGTAGCTGGCAATTTTTTTGACTAGTGTTGAAAAGAAAACTAGGTCGCATAGCAGTCTCTACACATTTCTTGGAGATGAATGTTAATCCCACAGCACTAACTCTGAACTTTAAACTGTGGACATTGAAAAGTTCTTATATCTGTGGTTCTAGAGAACTGGAAGTCTTACAAGCAACTTTGTGTATATACACTCATTTGCTCATCGTAGCATACTCTACCAGAAATAGAAAGGAGGAAAAAATATGGACTTGAACAAGACCAGGAGGAATAAAAAGGCAAACTCCATCCCCCAAAACCAAACCAACCACAAAAAAAAAAAAAAAAAAAAAAAAAAAAAAAACAAAAACAAAAACAAAAACAAAAAAAAAAAAAAAAAAAAAAAAAAAAAAAAAAAAAAAAAAAAAAAAAAAAAAAAAAAAACCCAAACCAGGAAAAAACTCCACTCAATGTATTAGTCCCTTTGGTTTTATCTATGCACAAAGGTATACTATTGTCACTTAATATACACTACAGGGATTTGACAGAAATGGTTTAAATCCCTGTAAAAGTATACATTTCAGTGTTAGAATATCTTATTTCTATTTAGATTAAACAAAACTGAAACAAAAACTTAATAACTAACTAACTAATTCAGGCTTTCCAGTGCTTTTTCCTCACCTGTTTAACTAAACTGCATTAAAATGTCACTTAGATTTTAAAAGAGTATTTTCTTTTGGAATGGGGATAGCCCCAACTGAACATCATCAGAATAGAAAGAAAATGTTACAAACATCTTTTCCTACACCATTTTATAATTTCCTCACTCCCCAAAAGGAGGTAATAGCCTTGTCTATGGGGACAAAGAGGTCCTAGTACTGTGGCCTATTGCATATTTTCCAGATGTGGCCTTAGCCACTTAAACTAAGACAGCTGCCCCACTTAGAATCATAAACTTAGTTTGCAAATAACTGTTCACACTTCAGAAAAAAAGTAGTTACAAAAAACAGTGAAAATGATGGTCCTATATGTAGACATGTAATAGTTGGAAAGACAGAAATTTCTTTTACCATAAAAGATACTTTAGCACTTTCCAAGCCAGTCCACAATGAGGACAATGTTATTTTTTAAAAATCCTATTCCTGTTGTTATTGCACATGACATATTACATTGTACTGTACAGTGTGTGGTGATGAGAAATTCCCTGCTTATTTAATTGTGATCCTTCAATGAATTTGAAAGGGAGCACTTTATTTCCATTTCTTTAATTTACTAGTTCTTTAGCTGATGATTTTATTAACTCTTGTATTTGAGAACTGATGCTTAACAAAAAAAAGGGGAAGAAAAAAAGGCCCTTGGCAGTATTGTGAAGGCCTGGAACTGAATAATGCACTTTAATAATGAGGACTAGAGCTATGGCTTTTGCTGATGGCTGTGACCGGCTCTGTGACCTGATTATGTCGCAGAGTGTCAGCAGCTGAGACACTACAAAAGGGAGCGCATCCCATCAAATCTATCTCCATTGTAATCACTCGCACTGCTGAGAGGCTTGTTAGGAGCAGGGAATCCATCAGGCCTCATTAGCACCGTTTACCATCAAGAAGCTTAAAGAGCAAATGTGTACCCTCTCATCAGAATAATGAGAACCAAAGTACTCCTATTATCTAATTGGATCAACAATGCCTCTCTATTTAGTTTTCTGAGCTACTTGTGGCTACAACACTCAAAAATTAGTTATTTTTTTGTTAAGTACCAGGGTGGACCTGTGCTTAAGATTTTTCTTATACAGAAGGTTTTCATATGTAAAGAGCAAGGCATAGGCACAATGAAGCCTGAGTTCCTTCAGGGGCATTCTTAGATTATGATGAAACAATCCCAATTAATTCACTATATAAATAAAGTGTGGACAATACAATTACACCATACATACTTAGATTTTCCTTTTAATCTTCCAGGAAACAAACTATTGCCCTCTTTATCCATAAGGCAGTTCATCATGCCAACTCTTATCATGCTACTCTTTTCTTTTCTGGCAAAATGTTATTTTGCAACATCTGAATTTAGTGCTATTTTTCTCCAGTTAGACAACTCCCGTCTTTCCAAAAGAGAAGCTAAACTTACTCAGTACCCACAGTTAAAATGTATTTGATCCTGCTGAAGTCAAGAGACATATATGAATGCAAATGATGATAATTAAGAAATTATATTCATCAACCTTGCTTTCATATTTCTGTGGCTCATTTTCTTACAAATATTATGACAACAGCCAGAGCAAACATTTCACATACTTAATAAACATAGTAAAACCAAGACAAAACTCCTGATTTTTTTTTTTCATTTGCAAAACCAGCATTAAATAGAGATTAATTGGGTTATTAAACCTCTGAAGAATCCAAGGGCAGCAATGGTGCTAGGATCCTACTGTAAGAGCAGGCTGAAGCTGAATAGGTAGACAGTCTCTCTTTGAAATCAACTGACAGGGTGTAATCTGGCAAACCTGCTACCCTGGCCTTTAAATTTAAGCCGTGAAAGCCCAGTGCTGCAAACACTTCCTGGAAAGTGCTGAGGGCAAACAGAATGTAAGCAATGTTACATGGGCCAATAGCTCTTCATAATATGCCTCTGAAAATGAAAATTTGATTTAGAGTCCTCTACCTGTACTATATCAAATGAATCAGGTGATCTAATCATATTGTTTCAATGGATTAGATGGCTTGGCTTGGTCTTGGGAAGCTCTGGTATTACAGTTCATATTGCCATCCACAGCAAAAAAAGAAAAATAAATAAACATGCCATAACTGTGAATTCAATAATTAAATAAATAACAATTATATTATATAAATTATTGTTAATATGTATGATTTTGTTACTGTAATTTTAAGAATTCCTAGACTATTGGGAATTAGGGCCATGCCATATGTCATTTAAAGGATCATTTCCCTTAAATTTGCCATGGGATCTTGGATTTGACCTAGAGCTTAATGTCTCCAGGGATTACTGATCACCATATATTTAGCTAGACAGATGGACATTTACAAGCCCTGAATTTCTGTGACAGAAACAGTGTGTAATTACAAAGATTGCATGTACCAATATTCTAGTAACTCCTCCAGCTTTATATTTGCAGGAGTGAGTTTTGGGTATTGTTGCTGTAGGACACGAAAGAAAGATGAGAGACTCCAAATATTTCAGAAGGCAAAGAGCATAGAAAAAAGCTTTATTGTCTACTTCTTACTGCTTTTTAAGGTGTTCTGATACAGACTTAACATGATTGGTGAATAGGAACAACACTTCTCTAATCCCATTGGTTAAACTGGAGAAACAGCAAAACACCACCTGGAGAAAGACTGTTTTGAGAAAGGATAGTTGTTTGCCAGGAATGCTTTGAGAAGAAACTTTCTTGAGAATTTTTTCCTTGGGAAAAAGTTAGCAGCTGCTAGCAGGCTAAAATCTCTCAGACCCAGAAAAACCAGGCCCACAGGGTATAATGCCTGTGATTCCTTGAAAGGGAAATTTTCAAAGGGCAGATTCTTAACATGGTGCAAATCTGGCTATTTAGTGACTCCAAGCAGATTATCCAGAAATGGAGTGTTTCAAATTACTATTCCTTTATGCTCCCAGGTCTGAAGAAACACCTTTCAGTTCTTGGTTAGATGCTATAATTCTATTAATTTGAAGGGAATCTAATTTAATTTCCAGAATGTAAATAATTATACTGAATAGTCCTGTTTTAAGGCAGCCTGAGAAGTGGTCTCTGAGTAATATGAGTTGATACTGAATATTATAAAACTGTGTGTTATATCACACACTTACTATCAATACTATTTTATCTATATTGTAGCAAGGTCTGCAGTACTGATTATAAACCAAGGAACATTTGCAAAAACAAGTAATAAAAAGACAACCCTTATTTAAAAGACCTATGCAGATAGTTAGATGCTGTAATTTTATTTCAACAATTGGGAAGGTTCTTCTTTTCCCTTCTCTTTCTCTGCAACCTGTGGAATTATTGGACTTTATGTCTGGAATAAACATGACTCAGCCTGAGTGAAACTTTCTTTCAGTGTTATCTTTTTGGTAGTATTTTTTTAAGGATAAAATGACATAGATTATGTTTTCTGTGGAGAACATGTAAAGGAAAAGCTATAAAAAAATTAGTCAACATTCATAGCTTCAGCTCTTACGATGAACATCTTTGGTGGCAAGTGCCTCATATGTGCATGGCGACTGTGAACCATTTGTGGAGCACAGAGGAGATAGAAACAAGCAGGCTTCTAGGTTGGAGCTGATCTGACTATGAGTTATAGGTATTATAACCAACTTTTCTCCCAAACCAATACTCCATTCCTCCAGAAATCTTAATAGGCTTTTGAGAGCTTCCATTTAAAGCTGGCTGCATAATATGATCCTTTGATGAAAAGGGATTGAAACAAGGGTTAAAGTAGACATTGAAAGGTTATTGTAGAGGGCACATTGTTCATACAATCCTCCTTTAATATGTGTGGTGTGCACCTGCGATAAGATGATTCATTAGATAAGGCCTCACTTTGACAAGCTCCATCGTTCAACCCTGGGGGTAGTGATGGAACAATTCTGCACCCACCCAGTAAATATAACAAGGTCAGCATTTTTTTTTCCTGGGACTTGGATGGTGATAGTGAAGCTCAGGAAGCATCTTTGTTCATGTGTCGTGTTTAAAAAAAAAATGGGAGGGATTCCTATAAAGTGTTGAATTTTATTTCTTAATGGGCCAAAATAAAAAACCTCACTCTTCTTCCAATTAACTAGCAGAAAATTACCAGGAGAAAAGCTGCTCTTCCTTTTTTTTCTCCTCACTAGCAAACAGTAAGAGTAGAAACTAAACTTTAGATTCATGTATCATCCAAGCTGCATCATTTCAATAAATATTTTTCAGGGCCTAATATCCACATAAAACACTGTGGGTATCACTGTATGCCCAATTTGTAGAATTTAGAATAATGACATTCAAATTACTCAGTTACCAGTTACATTGACAGATTTGTTCCAGAGAAGCAAGGCATTGTGTTAATTTTAGTCCTAATAAATGCAATAATGAAAGTGGTCACAATCTGAAAGCTACTTAAATATGCTGTATCACAGGAATTATTTTTGTATATATGGATTCAGATGCATATCTTTCTGCATCATTCTAAGACTGAAACTGAAATAGTTTGAACAAATAAACAGCTCCAAAATGTAGGTAATGCACATCTCTCTATTAGACACACTAACTTTTAAACAATGTTCAAGTTCCTGTTTGGAAAATTTTCTTTAAACCAAAATAATCTTCCAAATTTGCGCTTACAGGCTGGCATATTCATTGCAAATTGCTTAACATAGTTAATAAAAAATGCATAAGCCATTCAGATAACTCCATTCCTGATACTTCATTGCAATTTATTTTCCTTTACTAGAAATATTTAATGACTTTTAAGAAATGATGTAATACAGAAATGCCACAGAAATGCAAAAAAAGTGAAGCACAGTACTACTCAGTAAAGGTGTCTGTTATTAGGCATATGTAAGTGGAAGAAGACATGATACATTTGTTAAGAATCACAGGGTTGCTGGACTTTTAAAATACCATGGTATTCCACTACTGCGATATTTTTAAAGGGCTGAAACAAAATAAAACAAACCCTTAGCCTTTTCTAGCTTGAAAACACTCTTTAAGAGTGCCTAACTTCCCCCTGTTTCTCAGACTTTCCATTTCTTACCTTGTCTGGCAAATCAATATTTATTTATCTTCAACGTGTGCACTTTTAAATTGCTGTCATACAAACGGAACTCATTTTTGTCCCAAGATCAGCCTGCCATCAGAATTCACTGTTTGGTCCATCTTCTACTCACCTGTCCTTGTGCATTAGTGACGAGTTGGCCTGTGACCCCCTGAAGACTGGAGAGGGCGTTTCCAAAGGCCTGGGAGTTTGCTATTGAGCCCATGGCTGCTGCTGCTGCAGCTGCTGCTGCTTGACTTGCTAGTGGATTATTAACCAGCTGAAAAAAAAAAGAAATAAAAAATCATGATAAAACCCATGATAAACATTTAATGCTAACTGGATAATGTAGAAGTGATAGCACAGTAATATTTATGTTCTTTTAATGTTTTTCTTTTTACCCACTTTTTGTGCGTAAAAAAAAATTCTGCTTGAAAAGCTCAAGTTTGTGAGGTTCTTACTTCTGGGGCTGTGAAAATGAATAGTTTTTAAAAAGGAAGAGGAAATTCCATATTGATGTTAGAGAATAAAATTCCCATTTTTAACCCTATATTCTTTCTCCCTTTTGATTTTTTTAATGGAGTTATGCTTGACGTGTTTCTTTAGGCTCAAGTTGCTAATGCCACAGGTGTAGCAGCTTAGTACTGCTGTAAAGAGCCATCAGTGAAAGATTAATACTTGATTTGACTTGGAGTGGAATGTTTATTTGGGGATATTCAGAGCAGAAACTATTTTTCTCATGACCCCAAACCCAAGAAAAATCTGCAAATCCTTTTAATTTTTATCATTAAATAATTGGTCTCAAAATCTAGATAAATCACAATAGAAGACTCAACCTTGCAAGTGAGGTCAGTAGATGTAAACTAAAAATTAAAAATTCATTTGCAAAATTCGATACTAAGCAATATGCATCTTCTCAAATGTGAATGATTAGTTCCAGGACTCATAAATTTTCAGGAAATAATTCACATTGCCTGCTTTAGTCAATTCTACCTGAATGCTACGCAGAAAGCATAGAGCACGGTCACAGTTTTCACCTTAGGAGACTAGGGGAATCCCACAGAGAAACACTCCTATCTACTCCTGTGCTTATCAAGCATACAAAATGTGTTTTCTTCTGTCAGATTTAAAAGTTGTCTTGGACATGGCTTTTCCACTGGATCATTGTGAAGTTTCTATTTTCTCATCCTTTTCTGAGAAAGGACAAACTTTGAACCAAGCACACAGGGATGACAGTAAACCAAAGACGTTGGGACCCATCATCACTTGGACAGCTGTCTTGAGAGCAGAGTTCAAGAGGCTGAAAATACATTTTACAGTGGCTTTGCCTCCTAAGAATCATTGCATTATAGCAGAACTTGCAAAATACACATTAGCAGGGTAGAGCAGCCAGAAGTCTAAGGGACAGAACAGTCTAGGGACATTTTTTTTTAGACTGAGATGAAAATGCTAGAGCTAACTCAGAAAAACTTTATGTTTGAACTGAAATTAGTAGGAGTTCTAAATCCTTAGATGACTAGTAAATTATCAATCTTTTAGAAATGGAGAGTCACAAGCAGCAGTAAGGGATATACTGCATAGACAGGCTCTGCTTCAAAATAGGTAATAAAAAATTAATCAGTGATTAGTAGATGTTTTAAGCATGTTACAGATATGAGTAGTGTGTATGTTATAGACGTTTAGAAGCCCATCAATAGAAGATGTCAGATATGGTTATAATCTATGCTTATAAGAAACCTACTTGTCTGTTGGACATTGCAAAATCTACAATTGATTGGTCATACATTAAAACATCTATTAATCATTCATTAGCCTTTCATGAACTATTTATAAATGCAACCTTGATATAAAGTGTTGCTTAAAGGGATGCCTTGAGCATATCCCGTCCCTCTAGAAATTGTAAATAACTAAATAAAGATTAGTAGCCAGGCCAGACAGAAAAGATGACATTGTTTGGAAGAAATATTTCGACTTGGAAAAAATTGTTATATGAATCTCTAAAAGCAGTTCACAGCACCCCATGGCAAGAAACTCAAGGAATAAAACACAAAAGGGGAAAACTGCAATGCGTGCTTGATTAGCAGCCCTGATGAGCTGAGCGGTGAAGAGAACTGAGACCAGTACAATGACCAAAGTCCCTGAATGCAGCCTGCAAGAAATTCCACTGGCTGCACAAAGGTGTGACTGCAAAGGTAGCTGATGTACTCTTCAGTGATTTGGGTGGGTGGTGGCTGAGCACAGCAGTGTAATGCCAGAGAACAATATAAGTAAACTGGTTGGTTTTCTGCTCAAAACAATGACTTTTTTTTTATTGTCCCAATCAGAAGTTGGCAAACCCTGCTTTTTTTTTCACAGCACTTCATTGGCAGTACTGGGACTTGAAGAAATTCTCTTATAGCTGTAAATACTTGGAGAAGAAAGAGACAGCAGCAAGAGTCTAAGACTTTCAGAAAAGCCCTCCTACAATCTTATTAGCAACCCACAAATTACTGAACCTCTGATCCTACAGCATCTGACTGCAGGTATAAATTATAATCTTTGGACAGTTACCCAACATCAGCTAATAAACTACACTGGCTTCTATATTCAGGGCTTCAGAGGAGTGTAAGAACAGCTTCTTGGGAAACATAAATAAGCTTGGGCATCTGGAAACTACAAAGGGTTAAAACCTTCTAAAAAAATCAGACTATCACCTTCTAGAATCTCTTTTCCATTTTTCTGGCACCAGTTTTCAAAAAATGTACATTTTCAAATACAACAATAAAATTTAATTACAACAAACCCTGGAGACACTCAGGATTGCTTTTAGTTGCCTCACAGAGATAAGCTACTTATTAAAAATGACAGCAGAGGCTGTGATATGCATATGTACCTTGCATAGTACCTTGTTCCAGGAAAAAATACAGGGAACGGCCAAATCGCAGGGTAAAAGACTTCAAAGTGCATATGAAACCGTCCCTATCTATTCATAAGTCTGATTAAAAAGGAGAGGATGCATTTTTCTTTGAGTGTGCTGGGGAGCTGTTGACTGCAAGTTGTGCTCCATTCAATTGACCCCTTTTATATTGTGTGCAAACTGGGGATGAAGAAATACATCTCATTTCATTATGTCTGGATACCAAGATAACACATTGAATCTTCCTTTTATTTAAAAAAATAAGATCTCTAACTTGAGAGGTTTATGCAATTTCTCAGTGAAAGCTGCATCACTAAGAATATATGTTGGAAATTTTGGAAATATATTGTGAAAATCTCACAAAGGGCTCTTCCCATTTTGTTTCTTTATTTAAATAATGATTTAATTTGGAAGGCTGAGATATTTGGAGCTGTCAATTCCAGTGCCCATATCTCTTCTCCAACTCAAAACACCAGCCATAACAGCAGGTAATAGTAATCTTTGTTTAAAGTGACAGGCCAGCCCTCTCAATGACACCTCTGCTAATATCATGATTATATGAGGAAGCAAACTTCCTCTTTTTATGAGGAAGAATTTTCAATAACTGAGTAGGTTCAGTACTATAATATTTTTCTGAATTTCCAAAGCTGAACTTTTAAAGGTAAAGCATGTCTACTTTAAGTCAATAAAAGCAGATGACATTCCAGTGCAGCAAACAGAATTCATACAAATAAAACTAATCTGAGAAATTCTGGTGGATGAAAGAGGCACTGCTTACAAGATCCTAAAACTGTACCACGCAAAGCAAGAGTTTCTATGGTTAAGAAACAGTCTTCAAAGCAGCTTTCTTCAGAGCCGCAAATACTTTTTTCTTTTGTAATAATAACATCTTCCTCTTCATTTTGAAAACTAAGTTAGTATTTCATTGAACTTGCTTGTGAGAAACTGATCAAGCATTCATCTGTTGTTGAATACAAATCCAGATTTGATAACCTACACAGTAATTATACTTTTCTTTGTAAAAGGCATGTCCTACTGAACATTCAGTCTCCTGGTCTGGAAATCAAAGAGCCAGTTTTACTCATTATAATATCATTCAGTCAACAAATACAAAGAAAAAACAAGTTTTACTAGTGAAAAGTCAAGACATTTCAGGATGTCAGAGCATCACATGAAGAAATGGACATGTAACCTGAAAGGTAAAGTCACTTTATGCAATGCCAGTATATAGATCTCATGTGTTTTCTAAAGCCCTTGTGGAAGAGGCTGAGTAAAGACATGTTGCTATCTGAATGCAGCAATGGAGTATATGAAGGACATATTGCAGAGTAACTTCAGGCATAACTTCATTTTACAAAATAGTATTAGTGTTTTTCATGAAGACTGTTAAAAATCACATTTCTGGATATCTCCTAGAGATGGAATTAGTGTAGAAAAGTATTACATTTGATTAGGGACCAACAGATCTTCAGTCTCTTTTGTTCTCTGACAAACTCTTCTGTAGGGAGCGTCACACTACTAGATTAGCTGCTGAGATTATTTGCTTAAACCAATGCTTTTCAAGGGAAAACAAATATCTCTAACAGTTGAGGAGAATTCAGCAATGGCTCTCAGTCAAAAACATGCAATATTTTTCTTTTCTTCCCATAATGAGTGAAAATTCTATTCACAGAAATGAAATTTTTATCAGCATGGCTTTTGTAGGAATTTTTAGACAAGAATGTATCTGAATTTTATTGTGTTCAGCTGATGAGAGAATTACAGGTTAAAATATAGTGGAATTTATTCCCATTTTTTCTCAGTGGCTTCTGAGAGAGATTCTGGGTAGTAGTCACTGGACCTTAAGAAAAAAGACTGTTTCATACTGAACACAGGCTCCTGAGGATATTCTTGTACCTTCTTTGTTACAGTGACTAGCATTATCATCTGTATTGGGTGTAGATGGAAAGGTTTTGGTAGTGGAGCAGCTGCAGAGGAGAATGATAAAAAACCGGAGCAACAAAACAAAGGGAACAGCAAGGTCAGAGAAAGGAGGAGAAGATGTCCCACAGCAGTGAAAGCATCCCCACTGTAGCCCTTGGAGAACCCTAGAGTAGGCAAACGAATATTTCCTAATGAGAACTGTGATCTGTGGAGCATCCTTGCAGGAGCAGGGGAAAAGTGTGAAGAGAAAGGAACAAGAGAGGGGCACTATTAAGGACTGATTGTAGCTCCCCATTGAGAGTGGGCAGAGAAGTCAGGAGTGAAGAAGTGAAGTTGGGGAGAGTGGGGAGAAAAGTTGTTTTAATGCTTGTCTTTGTTTCTCACTTAACTAGCACTATATTAAAGTTAATTACCCCCAGGTTGAATCTGTTTTGCCCTCAACACTGATTGGTAAACAGTCCATCTTGACCTATGAGATTTCTCACCCCGCTTCCTTCCCCATCCACTGAGGCAATGAGTGAGTGGCTGGGTGGGCATTGTTAACCCACCACACCACTGCATGACAGTAACTAGAAACTGTATCTAGAAACAACAATACTCAAGTGTTTTCAATACCTTGATGACATAGAAGCAGAGCATTCCAACCTAGATACTCATATGCTTGGTTTCTAAACATGAGCAAATTGAGACAAAAGTGCAGTTTCCCCAAAAGTCCCCATTAGCTCTTCTGGCAAATTCTTTATGTAGTGTTAATGCTTATCTTCCTAATTGTTTTCAATACGTATATATACATGTAGAATCAGTTGATACCTCCCTGAACTTACATAAAATCTCATGGTCCCTGAAGGAATTTTTAAAAAGACACTGGAAATACTACTTCAATTGAATCCTGGGAAAGCACCTAGATACTGCAGCAATAAGTACCAAACAAATAACCATAATAATCAACAAGATCACCACTTAGCACTTATATAGAATTGTGGGTGACTGAGCTCTGTCAATTTAATTTATTTTTATGATTTTAAGTAAAATTAAGTCAAATTTTGAAAAATCCTATGAACATGCCAATCTCAAGAAAGTCAAGAGAGAATACACAGGTAACATAAACCAGAAGATGTTTCCAATTGCATCCAAAGAGGTGCTATGAGCAAACATTTTGGAAACTCTGTCTGGTTTTGTACTTATCAGTTAGATCTTTTCTTTTAACGTTGATCTTCCCCTCTATCTCTCCCTCCCTCCTTTCCTCCCTTCCCCCCTCCTTTTTTGTTTACATAATAGGATAATTACAACATTTAACTTTTGTAAATGAACATCAGCGTAAAATGTCTAATAACGTGGCTGTCATAGAGCCTAATCATGCATAACTATTTGAAAACATGTCCAGCAGGCAAATCCCAAATTATGAAAAAACATCTGTCAACATTTAGTTTTTGGACACTGTTGTGATATGATCAACCTACAAAGTGTACAATGTAGTTATTATATCCAGACTCGTCCAACAATATCTGCTTATTTCAAAAATGGTTGTAGATGGTAAAAGTTCCAAATAGGCTGCTTAGACAGACATTTTAGTATATGCACATGTATCAGAAATTTATGTGCAGCATACCGTGTAGAGACAAGGATATTGAAATATCTGAAAGCACCGACTTGACAGAGACACTTAAAATATCTGGTTCTCACAGATACTTAGTCTGCTCATTATATGCATTATTGTGGTTGAGCTATTTGCTGTCTAAATCTGTGCTGAATTTTCTATCAGAAATAAGTGCTGATAGTGGTATCACTGATGCGACATGACTTGATTCAATGCAAAGTGATGCGACCTGAGGTGATTGGAAGTATGCAGGGCTCATGTGAGCCTTGATATGATATGGATAGAAGAGGATGCACAAAATTTCTTGTAGTATCTTTGTAAACAAGGTGCTGCTAGTCAAATATGAACCAGCCTGAAAAACTGCAAGAACAATTTGCAAAATAAAAAGGATATATTTCTTATAGAGCCGTGGCAAAGAAAATAAAGAGCAGACATAATTTCCAGGTCTGTTGGACCAAACTAATGGAGAAGTGAATAATGAAGAACACATCAGGGCACAGGCTAAGAGTGAGCAGACACCATCCTAGCCACTTTAATTTCTGCTCCATTAGTGACAGATAAAGAAGAGAGGAGACAAAACTAGAAGAAAGAGATCATCACTGGGTCTAATCCTACAGGATAAATTAAATTGAAGGTGTCAGCATGTCTGAGGCTGGGTCTTATACATTTACAAAAAGAAAGAGGGAATATATTTAAACATATTTAATATCTTTAAATACAAATAACTAGAAAATGCAGATGACTGACTGCTTTAGTAGCAGTTCAGTACTTACAGACTGTCCCTAGACACCTGTCTTGTAGGTTCCTCGCTGTCCACATTTATAACTTAAAAGTTTGAAATGTTCCAGATCTATTTAAGATTGCACACACTGAACAAGATTTCAGTTAAACAGAAGCATCTTGGTTTTGTCTGATATACATGGTTTTGTCTGATTTTTTTCTGAGTTACTTTTGTGTTTACATAGTCTTTAGAATATCTAAAACTGTTTATTTCATGCAAGATGTATATGTATTGTAAACAACATTTAAATTAAATTTGGCATCTTTAATAATCCTAAATTGCATTGGTACTTATAAAAGGAATGAGTACTGAAAAAGTTATCTGTATTCTCTAGTTTTCTGAAGTAGTTTCCGTGTGTTACAAGAATGAAAGCAAAAAAGCACCTTCTAAACTTTTTGAAAGGGGCTGCAACACAATTCATTTCACATTGATTAGTTTCTTGGTTCCTGTGTTTGTCTATTTTAGAATGATTTATCCAGCTTCTGAAAGATGCTTTCCCTACAAGAAAAATGGTTACTTCAGGGTTCCCTCGCTGCTAAAAAACCCAGACTCTTATCAAAAGGAAATTGCCATCTGTCTTTTTGGATAACAGCCCAGCACTCGGGTCTCAGTGATCTCTGTAGAAAGTATGTCAACTGTGAGACACACCAAATTAATCTCCTTAATCTAAAACATTTATTTGCCTTTAATTTGAATTTATGAATGGCATGTGCACATGGAAATATGATCATTTGCATATATAAATGTTAAAAATGTAATGTGAGGTCATACCATGTTAATACGACACTTCATGTTAAGTATTTGAGAAAATATTTCTGAAAGTCTTGTTCTACAATACAATATGCAGTCTTAGCATGTATGCCTGGAACTTTATTTTATTCAAATATTCATATTAAAAAAACAAACTTCAAGATACAGACCTTGTCTTTTGCCCTTTCAAGAATAAATCCTACTTAATACTTAGGGACACATTGTTAACTGAGAATATATATAAAGCTTCTTTTAAAATTCTGTGTCAGCTGCTCTGCAAAGATCCTAATTTTTGAAGCTGGAAATACGTCTGGATACTTTGGTTTATTTGTAATGTAATAGCATCACCAAATAGTTTTGTTTTCATGTAAGCTAAGTGCTTACCTTGAATTTTTGTTGACTTGAATGTGAACAAGATCAGATCTAAAACTGTATGTGAAATATTTTTCTTTTCACTACTTTCAGCTCCAAACTGGACCTTACTCGATGCACTGATATATGATACAAAGTTGAAGGACAATACAAATAGCTCCTGAGTGCAGTAGGAAGATTTCTGTCAAAGATACAAGTCAGTCCAAAATCTGAATCTGGTTCTTAATATAAGTATCTAGAAAACTGGAAGGATTTAATTCTCTGTGTTTATATCAATTCACCCCAAAGTCAAAATGACATAAACACCAGAATTGATATCATGGGTTTGAGAAGTGCTCTCTGTTTTCCAGGTTTTGTGGAGAAAAAAAGTCAGTTGAGGCACTGATTTTTAATTAGATATTTGAGTTGTGCTGAAATCTCAATATATAAAGTAAGATTTGAGAAGTATGAATAAAGTTGAAGAAAATATTCAGTTTGAAAACCTTGACATCAAACAACATTTCCAATAAAATAAATATGAGATGTGAATGATAGCCACTGAAACAACTAAGCTGAGTCAAAGTTTATGAAAGGGAAGAAAGCATGTAAAAAAAGATTTTGGGGATCTTCTAGCAGGATACTGTTAATATTTTCTGTTAGAACCCTTTTTTTCACTTTAGTACACTTCTGAATGCCCAGTGGTGGACTGGAAGTGTGATTTTGTTTGACTCTTTCCTGTCTGTCAATGGGAAGGTTACTGCTGCTACTCCTTTTCTAAAGACAGAACAATAAACACCTCTGAGCCTCCTTGCCATGACCACTATGTGAGCATATTGCATCTTAGATGGTAGCAACCCTCTGCCACATTCATATTTTAATAGCTTACTTTGAGGATAAACATACTAGAAGACACTAGATAACACAATTTGAAGCCTCTGTTTATAATACACACATACATCCAGTGTTGTCTTTTTCACCAGCAGTCCTGCTCTGTAGATAGAGTTACATGTAAATTGGTGATAGTTGTGTATTTAACTTGCCAAAAATTGTGCCCTCAATGCAGCTGCTCTAGAAGGAGAAAGGCAGAAGGGTTATTATGCAGCCACGTATCTAACATATGTTACATTCGCAGCCACATGTGTAACTTTTCTGCAGAGAGCATTCTTTCCTCTCAGGCCCTTCTGTTGCATTTGCCGTCATCAAGAAACCTGCTCCCAAAAATGAAGAGTAAGTCCTGCTCCAGAAACAGCACATGCATGCAGTGTTGAGCTGGGCCATGCTCAGCATCAGCTGGGCAATTTCAGATTTCATTTTATTAATGTTCTTCTAAGAAGTATAGAGGATGTTTTAAATTTTTAACTGCTTTAAAAACTTTTTAAATTTGATTGGTTGACTTTTTGTTTGTTTGTTGGTTTGGTTTTTGTTTTTGTTTTGTTTTCATAATCCATCCATGTCTCACCTTTCATGTGATTCCTCCCTGGGTTTTTCCTTTTTGGAATGGGCATAATTATTATTATTATTTTTTTCTAATGTGATAGAACCCCTTTCTGCTTTTACCTATTTGACTCCTTTTCTGTGATCTCTTATCTCCAGTATCAGCTACTTTGCTCATGTCATTCTGAATCTGGTCACAATAGCTTTTCTGCATGGGGGTTCACACTGAGCTGCAAAAGAAGCAGTGAATCTACTGTATCTGTAATGCTGCCATATTAATTCCTAATCAATTTCAAACCCATATTTGAAACTCATATATTTCACCTCAGCAAAATCAAAATAACATCAAGTTGCCAAGAGCAAATGAAACTTGAAAATATAATTAAAAACATATAGGCTAGGAATGTATTGTTTCTGAGGTCTTTGCAATTGTCACTGTGCTAGGCACTATAAATTGATGGCAAGAGGGTATATGAAACTGAGATCCTCTTATAACAAAAGCATATTGCTTGAGGTAACAGAAGAACTCTCAGATGAATGTGAGTGATGACTGCAAGTAGAAACTGCATAATTTTTTTTCCTGCAAGGATCAGTTCCAAATTTGTTAAAATTTGATGCTGAAATCCTGTAAAAACTGCTTAGTTAGCCTTCATGTAATCCTAACGCAGTCCTGGGTAAATTCAAGAGAGTTTGTACTAGCATGTTCTTGTGACTGTCATTTTTCTATTTCATAGATAAAGTTATGGTGTAACCTTATACTCCAGGTTATACATGTCATTACATAAAATCACATACCAACATTAGTTTATGCCTATAGTGATATTACTGCATTTTAAACAAAAGACATAGCAAAGTTTAGCTCCTATCATCCTCTCCTTTTTTTTTTTTTTTTTTTTTTTTTCATGAAAACAGAATGTCAAAAATAATGCCTATGTTATTACTCAGTATCTGCTGCTGGCTGGATGCATAGCCTGGGGAAAGTCTAATTACCATTTACAATAAATAATTTCCTCCATATTTATTATCAATGAAAATCTACTCATAGACATTCAGCCAAGGAATTCTGCTATACAGGCAAAAATATGTACTATCTTTCAACAGCAGCTCAGCTTACAACCTGAATGTCTGTAGCTTTTTCATTAAATTCATTATTGCCTTATTGTACCTAGACTCTTGTTCTTCCATAAGGCACTGTCAATAGACAGACAGATGAATTTCTTCATGTTCTAAGTATTTTCTACTTTTATCTGTTGACCAGATTCACAAAATATTTATGGGCCCTGTAGCAATTCTTGTGCTTTACAAAACAAGGGATTATTTTGGTGCTAAAAATAACATAAGTTCCAAGTTCTTGGTCTGATTCTCATTTCTCTCTACCAGAATATAAATCTGATCTAATTTTAATGAGATCAGCAAAGCTGCAATTAGTTAAAGCAGAGAAACTACTGTCAGAATTAGTCCCTTCAATTTCTTATGGAATTCAAACCTGCAGTAAGGGGGAGGGGAAATGATTCTTTCCCTTGAAATACTAAAGTTAGCTAATTACACTGATATTGTATTTAAATCAAATAGTCTCACCAAAAGCCTGTGTTTTTTGTCATTTTGGTTATTTGGGGTTTTTTTGGTGGTTTGGTTTTTTTGTTGTTGTTGGGTTTTTTGTTTGTTTTGGTTTGGGTTGGGGTTTTTTGCGTTTATGCCTCTATAAACTAGAGAAGCATTAATGTCAGAAGTCAAAACACTGACACCTATAGCTGTGAAACTAATGGATTTCTCAGTTTGTGGACTGAAAAATTTCCCTGAAACACCCTATTCACCCCCTTAAAAACAAACAAACAAAAAACCCCAGTAACAAAACACAGTCCAGGCAGACCTGGAGTGGGAAAAAATTGAAAATAAATAAAATTCAGGTCACTTGAAACATTCAGTTTAGGCCAAAATGGTTTCTTGAAAGGAAATATAAAATGGATCACTCTCACAGATGGGTGTTATAGAAATTGAGTGGAAATACTTGACTTCAAAAAATCATTCTTATATGCCTTTTCTTAATCTCATCCATTTTGGGTTGGGAGGAACATATACATCCACCTAACTATTTGCCAAAATATACCTTTGGAAATGGTGAAGTGGAGACCTCTTTGCAGTCACTGGTAGTGGAGGATGCTACTGGTAATTGTCAGTAAAAGGGATAAGTCAAGGGTCAGAAATGTTTTTTGCAGACAACCTAGTCAGACAGTGCTGCTGTCCTAATGCACCTCCAACATGTCAGAAACTGTGATGAACTCAGCCTGAGTGCAATTAAGACAGAACTGTTTTGCTATGCCTATCACATTTGTAATACCTGTTCAGGCAGTAAAGCAAATTCTACCTCTAAAATATGATATATGTGCTGTTTGCTTTTCAAACTTAAAGCTAAATATATTCCATTAGAAAAGAAATTTCACAGAAGGCGCTCATATACTAGAAACCATGTCAGGAGAAGAAAGATGAGCAAAAAAGGGCTAGCCTAGTTTTAAGTATGTATTAAGTGAACATAAAACAAGGGTGCAGTTATTCTGTCCTGAATTGTGTCCTCTTTCAACAATGGGAATCAGGAGGCAGGTAGGAATCTGAGTTTCACCTCAAAGAGACAGACAAGGACTATGACCTGCAGAAGACCTGGTGATCATCAGCCAGCTAGAAAAGGCAAACAAGCTCAAGTCTAAATCAAACCAGAAATTGCTGTTTTTGCATGGGTCAAGGAATCAGTTTTTTAGTTGTAGCAGCATGAAAGCAACTTGAATGTGCTTCTTTTTCCTGAAGACTCTGAGACCACTGAGCATAGCAGGTTGCTAAGACATCTAAACCAAGATCTTCATGGGAAGAGGGACTAAGGTCCATTTGCCATGTTCACCTGTACTCAAGGTTTTGCTGGCATTTCCAGTTCTTAATCCTATACTAGGGAATATCAGAAGGCTTCTTTTCCCCATTGGTCTGACAAAGACTTAATTTAAAGCAGATTTACCTGATATACCGCTAGAACACCAAAGTATTGCCTTTGATTTCAAGAAAATTACATTCCTTATTTAAATCAATATGGTGAAATCAGATCTCTCTCTCTCTCTTTGTTCCTAATATTCATCCAAAAGTAACATTGCTCTTAAGAGCCATCAATGCAACAGTAGTCCCACAGAGGTCAGTGTAATTGCACCAGTTTAGACCAATGAAGAATTTAGTGCATTGATGCTGGCATGTGAAAAATAAATCAGAAACTTTATGGATATTAAAAACAGTGTTAAAATAGGGTGTTTTATACAGTAATTATAAGGTTATTTCTCAGTAATACAATCGACCAAGGGCAAAAATGTATCTTTTATTGCTGCCTATGATGGTAATAATTCTCCCTGGCATCTGTAAAACCAACAATAGCTTTTCATTGATTTTGCTTAAAAGGAAAGTTCAGGGTTAGAAAATAAGTATTTCATGTGGAAACAAGAAAAACTTTCCAAAGTATATGTGATGGAAATAGTAATAATTATGTTTGAGAAGGAAGGAAGTCTTGTGATTAGGGTCACTGGGTAAAGATCTAAAAACCTCACCAGGGGTCCAATTCTTCCATGTATTTCCATTTCTTTAATTTCCTGCCTGAAAAAATAAAATAAATAATAAATTTCTCTTTCTTTCTTTCTCATTGTTTGCTTCTTTTCTCATTAGATAATACATCTGCCAGCCCATCAACACTGGTTTACATATGCACATGCACCAAACTGCAGCAAGATCAAAGATAAAACAGATTTTCTTATTTCAGGTTAAATCTACGTATGGAATACATTTTTCTGTTTACTACACAGTACACATTGATCTATGTATTAACCTAGTATTTTTAGCCACTGCCATAATATATATCCAGGTAATAATAGTGGAGGCCAAAAACCCCTCTGAGGTACAGAAATGAATGAACATCTAAGTCACTAGCAAAGCTGTTCACAAAATGTAGGGTTTTAGCTAAGAAGCAGGAAAATGGTAAAAATAACTACAAGAGACTATTTCAAAGTGGAGACTGACTTTACATAGGGAAATGGTAAATCCAGGAGACCATTCTACATAATTTTGGATCTGCTGCTCTTTATAAGTTAACTGATTAAAGTTTGTTAGTTTACATTATCAGAGCACCCTGCATTAAAGAAAGACTTGTCTTGGCTCTGAAATTGTGATCTGATAACCTATGTATTATTTTGAAAATGCTAATTTTATCACTAATGTTCTAGACACTTTTTGTGAGATAAACCAATTAGACAGGTTAACACTGCAATTGTGGGGAAATTCCCAACGCATCCTAGCATTCCTTTTGGTTTTCTATTTATTCACACTCTTGTAGTCACATATGTCACATATGATACTTTGTTTTATCAAGTCCTATATTAAAGTGAAGGACAGTAACTCAAATAATGCCAACCTGAGCTCTAGACCTAACAGTCTATCTCATTAAGCAGAAAAGATGACTCACTCGTATAAATGACCTTCATCTGTAGCTGTTAAACATAACGAAATCAGGAAAGAAAACTGTCTGTCAAACTACAAGAGCTGTACTACAGAGTACTACAGGCCCCTTGTTTATGATTAGCACTAACTGGCCCCCATTTGGTGGACAGAGATGAGTGGCCATGGATGCAAGGCCTCATTGACTCATCTGTGCAAGTGGCTGATGTGAAGAAGAAGGGTTGAGGATACAGTGGGCAGCACTAGGGAGCTCTTGTCCTGCACCTTGTTTTGCCTTCAGTTGGAGCTGCTTCCATGTCAGCCAGCTCCCTAAACCACTGGCAGTGTCGTGGGGATGGCTCTTGTCCCAGGAGGGATGGCCCTAATTGGCCTGATTTGAGGCTTGGTTTTGGTAGGGTTTTTGTGCGTCTTCTGAGCAGATACTACAATCTGCAATCTTACACCCCTTCAGGGTACTCTCACCACTCAAGACAGTTTTGCTTCCTTGCCACAACTTGTTCTTTGATCAGGGAAAGAGGCTGCAGAGTCAATAAAAACTATATACTACTGCATGCTATCCCATAGTCTGAGCACAGAATGCCCCTGAATTTTCAAAATATATTACTTAGTCAGAACCAAAATTGGAGGTGGTGCCTTATTCAGGGGAACTCAACAGATGATATGAGGGCAACTCAAGTTAAGAATCTTCCCTCACAGCTGAGATGAATGTCTAGTGCTTACTACCTATTCTTCAAAAACGTCCTGCTTTGGATGTGTAAAAATAAAGACGTTGGGAAAAATGTGCATAATCAAATTATTCTTGAGCTACTCTTCACCTCAAAAAGGAGGTGAAAGTTTGGAAAAACTGGCAGAGCTGGAGGCCTAGTCTTTACTTACACCAATATAAGAAACAACAACACTATAAATTTGGACGCTTAAAAGTAAAAATAGATGGACAAATAATCAAATTATAGTATTATGGAACAAAAATGCAGTAACAAAAAGAAAGGAATGCCATGGTACATGGAACACTTGTATTTTCCAAACCTGTATGAACAACCTCCCTGAAGGCAAATTACAAAAGAAAACAGGCATTAAAGGAAAAAAAAAGAATATATGAAAAAGAAACTGAAAAGCAATTTCAGGTGAGTTGGTTGCCTTCAGTATGCTTTTCAGAGACCTGGAAGTCTGTGACTCTGAGAGTGTGCATGCTGTGTATATATAGAAATATATGCTGTAAATAAGAAATATGCAAGAGAAAATTCATTAAACATAAGATTGCTCCATAAATTTTAATGAACAAATAACACCCTACAATGGACTACCTGCTAATTAAGGTGATAGGCTGTATCAAAACAAACCCAAGAAATATGCCATGTATACATTTTGGAATGTTCTCATTGCCCAAGCAGAACACTATTAAAAAATGTATAGAGGTTGTATAGAGGTTAATCTCACCAAAGATAAAGAAAATTAAAGGTCTTTAATTTTATTTGCAGAAGCAAAGCACCATTGAGTTAATAAAAGAAATAAATAATTCTAACATATCAGCACAAGAGTTCTGAAACATAAAAATTGGAATCACAAGAATGACTATTGAAATAATTACATTATATCAGACACATGACATACAACATATCATAAATCCACTAAATTCTAGGTTAGGAATAGAAGAGAGAAGACTATAGGTAAATCAAAACACTTATGTATTTCTGTCATCTTTTCTGCATCTCATGAAGCCTATACAGCAGTCCTGCTGTGCAGAAGATCTAGGAGAAGAGATGATAGGCATATATAAGTCACTGTATGAGAGATGAGACTTTAATCTACTTGTGACAATCTTCAAAACATGCAGTCTTTTTGACTAGTGTTCTTTTTAGTTTACAAAATAGTGTCACAACTATTCTGATATAACTTACATTAGTTTAGAAGAATAAAACTTGCAGTAATGCTCCTCTGAAGCCCATATTCTGACATAAAGCTGTAAAAATAGCCTGTGTTATAATACAGTTAGTCCATGCTGTAGTCACACTTTTGTCTTCCTGTCTGTTTGGGGAATACACAAATACCTACAATCTTATGCCGAAGTTACCAAGCCTTCATCATCTCTAAGGGAAACAGATGGTCTTGGGGGTAATCCAGACCTTACAAGACCCTTTTCTGAGCTGTCTTCCATGAAGATGCTTTTTTCACTGACCATTGTGGATGCTGAACATGAGAAGTCAGGCAGCAGCACAGTGTCTGTGGGAAACTAAGTCACACAGATTTCTCATAGTGGCCTGAGATATTGTGGCCTGAGAAATAGGAAGGAGGATTTTAAACAGTCCTTGGAGAAAGTAAAACAATCCTTGCAGGTGTTGTTTGTCTCCCTGTTGTTTATTTGCAAGAAATGAATGAGGGGTGTTGTTCCTAACTGTCCAATGATGGTAATGTATTAGTTTGCTGTCCAATGAAGTTTTACTCCATCAGAATTGTCAATAAAAGAATGTTTCAAAGAGTAAAGATCACTCTCACTTGCTAATATGCCTGACAGTCTGTGTGTCTTTTCTACTGCCATTCCTAATCAGAGCGACAGCCCATGGGAGACATCTAAACATACATCTAAGTGCCTTGGTTGGGTGGCATGTACCAAAGGCAAGCAACAAAGCATGCATCTTGTACAAGGACACATTGCCAATGGAATTTTGCGGCTTTCCTAGTTTTTGGACACACTGCACACCAAATCCCATTGCCTGTCTTTGGGTATGTGTATGCATTACTTGGCAATTTAGATTTGAGTCAAGAGTGGTAAGAAACCTGCATTAAGGGCCTACCTCTGAATACTAACTATATGGGACTGTACAGTCTAGGTCCCAAATGACACGTTTAAGTGAAGTGATCATTAAGTTAAATGACAGCGTAACTATCTCTGCATCTAGAGCAAAATGATAGATTCAGGACCTTGCAGCTCTTATCTTCAGGAAACTGTGACAAGTCTCTGAGCATGTACACTGATTTCTTTTAATGAAAACTAACTGTAAAGAGCAGCAATGTAGAAATGCTAGAAATGCTTGCCCAGGCTACAAAAACGATAGAATGTAGACTGCTTGCCTTGGCAGTGCTAACATGGTATTCCCCTTCTCCCTAGTTTTAATTCACTCTAGTTATCTTGAGTATAGCAATATGGAACACAGACCTCTGCCCCAGCTTCAGTACTGTTGCACAATTCTGTATCACACAGGACAAGCCCAAGAGCCAAGGTACAAAAAATATGCTGTTCTGCTTAAACTGTGCTTCCCTTTAACCACATGCTCACTTCTCATGAACAATAAAGGTGCTGTCCCAAAAGCAATCCAGTTACAAGGAAAGTGTTAGGAAATTTAACAAGATTTTAACTGTTTTTAACAAAAGAGTACACGAACCTCTAATAAAATAATTAAAAATTGACCCTTCGATTATTCTTAAGTCATTGCTCTTCACTGAGTATCCCTGGTTGGCTGTGATCCTGTTTGTGAGTTTTGTCTGGGGTGAAGTTAATTTTCTTCACAGTAGATAGCATGGGATTATGTTTTGGATTTGTGCTGAAAACTGTTGATAAGGCAGAGGTGTTTTAGTTATTGCTGAGCAGTGCTTGCACAGAGATGAGGCCTTTTGTGTGTCTCACACTTCCTCACCAGGGAGTAGACCAGGGGTGCACAAGAAGTTGAGGGGCACACAGCTGGGACTGCAACTGACCAAAGGGATATCCCGGTACTCTATGGCATCATGCTCAGCAATAAAAGGTGTGGGAAGAAGGAAGAAGAGGGGATATTCAGAGTGATGACATTTGTTTTCCCAAGTCACTGTTACATGTGATGGAGCCCTGCTTTCCTGGAGATGGCTGAGCACCTCCCTGTCTGCTGGAAGTGGTGAAATAAGTGTTTGTTTTCTTTTGATTGTGCTCACAGCTTTTGCTTTACCTATTAAAGTGTCTTTATTTAAATCCACAAACTTTCACCTTTACACTTCATTTATTTCCCCCATTCCATTGTGGGGTTTGAGTGAGTGGCTGCGTGGGGCTGGAATTAAATCACAACATCCTGTTTTCTGCAACTGTTGTACTTTGCAATACTACACTGCAAAGTCCTGATGTGCACACCACCTAAAGTGCACAAAAAGTCCTGATGTACACACTACCTAACTCTGCCTTTGCTTTTAAGTTTTATTTATAAGAAAAAAAGGAAAAAAAATTATAAAACTCTCTCTCTAAAAACTTTTAAAGAAGGGTCAATAATCTCTCTGTGAGTTCATTAAATGCTCAAAAACAAACCAATGAAATAATTCATATAAATCAGCTGATGAAGATCAAATAACATTCTATTTCAGAGAGAATACAAAATAATCCTACAATCTTTGGGATGCTGCTTTAATGTAGACTCCTTTCAAGAACTTTAGAAACTAGCCTTCAAACTGTAATAGCCTGTAGAACACTGTAAACAGCTTATTTTAGACAGAAATCACATCACTTCTAAAATAGGGTTCATGTACCGACCAGCAATCAAATAGGGTGAACCAACTGAGTAACACAGAGGAAGTTTTCCCCTAAGGTTTCAGCTTTTCTTAGAAGATTAAGGTCCACAAACTCCATTTTTTCAACTAATATATTATCTATAAAGGGTGGTCTCTTGCTAGTTGGCTCATCATTGTGCCAAATCCTAGCACTTTAAAGTACATCTATTCAATAGCTAGAAATTATTGGCCGGAAAAGAAGAGAAAACATCTGCCTATAATTAATCAAAAAATGGGATTTTTTCCCCATCACTACTTTCTTACATAGAAAAAAAAAAAAAGATTCAAATACTCTATATTAGAAAAAGAATTTGCTTTATTGTAGTGTTGTGAAAAATCCATTAATCAAACTGAAAGGTAAAGAAATTGCATTTTTACCTTTGTAATGTTTTAATATGGGATTCTTCTATTAAGAAACATATTTTAGGACACTTTCTCAGAGATTGATCCTTACTTAGGAACTCAGAAAATCTTGGTCCTAGTGCCTCTCAGGCTCTCTAAGTGACCTTGGTCAAGCTAGTTAATCTCCTACTAACTCATTTCTCCATCTGTAAAGTGGAGATAATTGTAATTCCTTTGTCTTGCTTGTCTGCTAAGACAATGTGTTTGGGAATAGGAAATGTTACAGACTGTGCCCATACTTCATGTAGCCCAGTGGCCATAGCCTGTCTTTCTAGATCCTTTCCTAACACCTGCTCCTACTCTGCCTCTTTTTTATCAATTTCATCTTTGTTTTGCAGGAGCAGAGGGAGCTCTGAACTGCTCTAGGATGGTAAAAGTCAACACCCAGTCTAACTGCTGATCACCGTGATTTGGTTCTGATGCTCCAGTAAGGCACTGTGTCATGGAGGGTAGGCAAAACTAGTGTGCTAAAATACAGACTGACTAAGGTGTAAGAGAAGCCTGGATAAGGAAACATCTTTGAAAAACATAGTTTTTAAAGCTGTGTTTTCTTTAGTTTTTTTAAAATCAGTATTACTTGGAATCATACTCAGCCAAGTTGGGGCAATAATTCATGTTTAATAGATTTATTTAGTTTATTTTTATTTTCAGTGTTGTCTGTATTGGTAAAAAGGAACTATGTGTATTTCAAAAAGATTAAATTAATGGCAGAATGAAAAAGGCAGCAAACAATAAAGCTTCCTTGACAGTTGGAAGAGGAATAAGTGCTGTTGGTTTCATTAGAGATTCAGAAATCTCCAAATGCTGCAACAAGTAGAGTGGGGGACTGAGAGCAAGTCTGGCTGTTGATGAACAGCAGCAAGTAATGCTACCCCATGCTTTATACTTTAATCCTTTTCACCAAAGGTAAGGACCCTCTATATCCCCATTTCAGCAGACTAGTATCCTGTTATTTTCTGGAAACACTTTCTCTCCTCTTGCTGCCCAGGCCCAGTGGCTTTGTGGTCCTGCGCTCTCTGGAAGGAATTAATGAAGAAAAAGCAAGGAGAACTACTGGTGTAGCAGCTAGGCCCAGTATGAGAGTCCAGAGGGTGGAGGACTGGACCTTCATCCAGCTTGGGAGGATGTAAAGGAAATTGGGGTGAAGGAAATGTACTGAGAATGGGACTCTCTTAAGAAAAATGTGAGGGGTCAGATTTAGCTCTACATGGGCATTCTGCTTGAAAATTATGGCAGGGGGAGGTGCAATCTGGTGCTTACATCTATGGCACACAGGCCAGGACACTTCTCTGCAGTACTTGCTTCTGCTGCTGTGTCATTAATTCTAGCTAGCAGTAGGAGGAAGTTAAAAAAAAGCCTTTAAAAATTGCTATGACCATCATTTGCATTTATAAGATCACATGATAAAGGTTATGCTGAGGTTTCCTGTAGACATGTAGAGCAAAAGCAGTAAAGTCCTGGCTCTCCAACACTTGTCTGCTTCCTGCAGGCTAGAACCAGGGATGAGCAGTGTTTTCAATATTTATATAATGCTTTTATTTCTCCTATATTTAGATACTGGTTTTAGTTTCACTAACTGCTCCTGCAACCAATTTCAAAAACTTGAATTAATTCCTAACAGCCACAGGGAATGTGTGGAGTCAGTCTGTGTGACCCAATGGGATGCAGAATACCATTACTCCTCATACTCTGTTGGCGGCCTGGTGAGATTTAGCTTCCACCACTTGCCAGTGGCAGACAGGATAACCATAGCCCCATTGTACCATTCATGTATTTGGGACCCTACATACACACTTCTCATTTCAGTATCCTATCCATGAGCTTTTCCATTTTGAAGAAGATGGCCCCAAGTTGACCATGACATTGCTAATTAATGTACCCTAGTACCTGCAGGCAACTTCTCCACACATCTTAGATGCTTTTATCCCTTTCTTAGTAAGCCCACTGCTCTGGGACTGGCTGATCAGTTTTCACATGTTAAATTGTTACATACAGAACAACCAATGTTCCCTCATAATACACCAGGAAGAGAAATGGGAAGATAGAACAACTTTCATTCTTACCTGGGTGTGTTCACCCAGTGATTTGCCACTGCTGCCTAGGAGAGAAAAAACACAAAACTGCCCAGTGTATAATCCAAGTCCCAAAGCACTTGGTATGGTTTCACTAATGCCATTTTCAAAGTTGGAGCGTATCTTGTCTTGAGTGCTCAATTTAATACAAATATACACTTTCCTCTTTCAGTAAGGCCTGACAGTGCCAGACACTGATGCACCAGTCATGGAAACAGATTAACACTTTTGTGTTTCCAGGGTCAAATCTTGCTTTACTCTGTAAAAGGCTTCTCAATGTCACCTGGCAGGGAAGGCTCTGATGATGCTGTGGCAAGAGCTCTACTGATGTTTCTCATTTGCAGACAGTTTAAGAGAAACTCAAGGATGAAAACAAGTCGCAGTCATAAACTTCTAGTTGTGCTATGAAGACAAACTTCCCAAAATTCACAGTTACTAAGATCAATCTCATTTACACCACTTTCATACCATGTCTTGCACTTGACCTACAGAGTGGGACCCTAGGACGATGTATTAGACTTAGTGTTTGATTCTGGACTAGACAAAAATATGTCTTATGTTAGCAGTAGAAAAAGGAAGATCACATGTATGCAGTCCCTTTGCAATGAATACTGATGAATATTGAATATATTTAATTATATGCTGTCCTTTTATGAGGTCTTCATACAAGTTAGGTATAAATGGAAATATGAATCAAACATTGGGACACTGCAAATGGTGAACAAAGCAGGGAATTGCTAATTATTAGGAAAAGAAAGAAGTGCTTTGGACTATTCATCTATTTCCAGTGACTAATTTAAACAAAAGCATTATCTGAGCTCTGTTTTATCAAGCATTGTTTGACAACCCTGGTTTTCTCTAAGACTCTATAATCACACTGTTGATCTTATAGTGTTCCTAGGATATAACATATTTCTCCAGTCTTATACGAAGATTAAGAAAGAGGATTTCCTGAAAAAACTTAAATCCAAGTGTGCAGACAGTCTTGACACTGCTCCTTCCTCCTCTGTGTTCTCCTGTCTTGGTTTGGGAAGACAGGTATCTGCCAGGGAAAGCTGGGGTTTCCCTTGGAATGCAGAATGTAACACCCCCCCCCCCCCCCGCCCTTTTCCAAATTACTATAATTTTGCAATTAAAGGCTTTTCAGGCAAAGATTTGGGAATAGGAATAACAATTTCTGTACTAGAAATATTAAGAATACAAATGTAGTAATACAAAAAACAAGCAAACAAAACAGAAAATCCTAGAAACCCTGACAGAGCCAGAAATACAACCTGATGCCCTGTTGGTCAGGGTGTTGGAAGCAGTCCAAAGTAAGCCCTCCTGGAGTGGCAGATGTGGTTCTGTTGGAGTAGAGATGGTCCTCTAGAAAAAGGGTCCAATAATGGTGAGATGGGTCTGGTCTTCCTTCGGGAATCCAGTGGAAAACCAGATGCCTGGTGTTCCTATGTTTCAGTTTTTATCTGGGTAGGAACAGTTTGGCTCCCCCCACTGGGTGGAGCATCTCACAATGGGATAATGTAATGTGTCATGTCATTGGTGAGCCTTAATGGCCCATTAGCAGAAGATATCCTCCTGGAGGGTGGAAAGAGATAAGGGGACAACCCCCCACCTGGTTTTAACGGCTGGCCCATTATCAGAAAGGCAGTCGCCCCCTCCCCCCTGGAGTTACAAGAGATAAGGAAAACACCTCCCCAGCCGGTTTCAACAGATGGAATGGAATAAACATTTTTTTTGGTTACATAACCCAAGACATCTCCTTTCCTAAAAAGTAAGAAACAGCAGCTCTGTCCTGATCCACCCCGATTTTGCTTTAGCCTATTTCTGTTTATTTTAGGGGCCACATGAATCTGATCTTTCTTACTCATAATAATCATGTACAGAGACAAGGCAATACAGAGAGAAAGCACCACTGGCTAAGAAAGAGTCTGTTGAGAGCTTTGAGAAATATCTGCCTTAAAAGTTCAGAAGAGAAATGCAAGCATGAGTACCAAATAGTTTAATATAAAAGTAGAAAAAAAGCATCTAAATTAAGTTTACTATAATGCTCTGTATCATTAAAAAGGAAATGTTCTTGCTATTTCAAGGATTTTCCCGCCTATTAACCTCATTCATGACCAATGAGCTGCAGACATACAGGTATTTCTTAGCAATGGAGCAGATCAGAAAAAAATCTCCTGTTAGTATCATAGCATGCCACTAATATTGATGGTTTCAAAAAATTCAAGTGGAGACTCTAGTGGCCCCATTAATTGCAATCAATGAGATATTGTACTCATAGTATTACAGCATGATCACAGAATTTAATATTCCTTGACTTTGCTTCCCATATTATTGGCTATTAACAGGGAATCAAAGCAATGTCCTAACCTCATAGATATAACACACAAATATTACCTGGGAGCATGGCACTCCAACCTGATGGAATATGGTCACCATTTCAAGCCTTTCAGATACAGTAACAGTGGAGGAGTACAGTCAAACTCTTGAAAGTTTACAGAGTATTATGCAACCTTCTTCATCTAGAAATATCATGAAACCATTTATTCCTCCACAGTAAAAGGAGGTGAAAACCTGCCTCCTCCATGATATTTTGACATTTCCATAGGCTGTTCTATAATAAAGCCAGGACTAAGGTAAAACACTTGAAACTTATGAATTCCCTGAAACTACCACTCAGCTTTCATATGTGAATGATTTGCCACCAGAGATTTGATTCAATTTGTCTTCTGTTTGAAATGCTTTCACTCTGCCCATTTCCATGAATTCTAGACATTTTACTTGCACAGATGCCAGTGGTGGAGAGGTCTACACTGTAATCAGGAGCAGATGTAGTCCTATCCAAGCCTATCTACTTCATGCTAATGCCACCATGAGGATGCAGCAGTATGGACTCCAGTGTAAGCTGTGCCTGGGATCCTGCATGTTTACTTGTGTGGCTCATTGCTTTTAATGCCCTGTCATAGTGCCTTCACTCTTCCTGGCATTGAACCTTGCTTCATGAATCCTTGCCTCATTATATTGACACCTCTGCAGGTCTACTTCTGCATCTTCAGGGCAGACCTAGCCTGGACCACCATGCATTGCTAGAGGCCTCAGATTCCACAGGTAAAGAGGTTTATTCTGAAACACCTGGAAAGAACAAGGAAGCAACTCATATTTCTAGACAAATGTGCTGCTGTTAAAGACTCTTCAGATATAGCTTACTTCCTCTGTACATAACTGCAGAATTCTCTTATCCCATCCCCAAGAGATGATCAGCATTGTAGTGGTATAGCACCAGACTCACAAGGAAAATACTCTGCAGGTATAGGTTCACTTTGAGAATTCCCCATCTACCTGGCTGGCAATGAGTCTTAAATTTTCTTGAGATCATTGCTTCTCACCTGAACAAGTACTGAAGAGTAAATGAAAATAGCCATCCACTGAAAAAAGAAAAGATCATTTAATGGCTGAAACAAAATGCCATCACTGCTGTGATAACAGAAGGTTTAAAGTGCATTACTGTCACTTCTGTATATACTTCAGGGCTGGCTACTGGGTCAGATGGTGTAGCAGTCCATGTAATCTCCTGAATGGAAAAAAATTAGGCTCAAAGTGCCAAATAGATGCCCACAACATAATATCAGGTAAAACAAACACATACCTCCTATCCCTCCTCACCAAATGTTAGAGAAATAGAGAGAAATTCCAGTCATTTCTCATTACTGTGAAGGTCAGCCTAGCTGGGAAAATTGTTTCTGCTTTACAATTCCCCAAACTGTAGAAAGCAGTTAGAGTTCTGGACAAAAACTAATGTTGCATTCAAAGGGAAAAGAGGCTGATATGGCATTGCTGCAGTAATAAGAGAATTTTTTACTCTTTCCACTTCCCTGTGAACCTAATCAACTGTGACATGAGAAAATATACTGGGCTCAGCCAACCAGAATCTGACTGCCACCTGAAAATGTTCTCAATATTCCACTGTTTGGGAGTTTACAATGATCCTTCCGACATCAATTTTGTACATGTACATCAAAATGCCATTAGAAATGCTTACAAACACATCCTGCTCACAGGCCTCCACTCAGACTCCAATCGAAGCCAGGCTGTAAAGACTCCCCAGTGGTTGACAAAAGGTTTCTTTCGATTACTCATATGAAAGCATTTGGTAATGGAAAGGCATCTTGGGGGAGCCTGGGGGATCTAAAGATCTCCCCCCTGACCTCCCTTGTAAGAGCACTTGAATGTCATTAGAAGCAACATATATTGAAGGTACTTTAAAACTTGCCTTTAACATTTAATTAATGTCTGTTGACTTATCATGTTTCCTCATTCTCCTTGAGGTTCAACAAAGAAGCCACACCTTCCAAAGGTTGCAGGTATGTGGCAAAGAGTAGGGAGGTGTACTGAAAGGTGAGAGTAAGAACCCATGGTCTATTAATAGTCACACTGAGCTATGTGGATAGGTATGTTCTGGCCTTCATATACATGAACTATTGCATGCAAACACCACATACATGATGCAGATGGAAATTAATTTAGCTTTGATAAATGCTTGGCATATTTAACGCATTATTTAGTGCCACTTTTATTATTTCTCAGTGATGAAAGCTGAATAAATCTAATGCAATTGAACAAAATATTATCACGTTCTTCTTTTGTTCTAATATTTACAGGAAATATTACAAGTGTTTGACATATAAATTGAGCATTTGGCTGACTTTAATAACCATGTGATCAATAAGAAGTGATATTTTTACAGCCTAAGTTCAATTTTTACAGGGCCAGGGGTCACAGAGCTTTATCAAAACAATAAGGCTAAAACTCTATTTTTAGAACCTGTTATTCCTCTTATTTTAAAGTCTATATTTACCTAATATCATTAAAAGTAAAATTTTTCTCATAAAGTTTTAATCATATTGGAGCTGACATTTTGTTATTTAGGGATTCATTTTAGCTGTAATTTCTGGAAGAATTTCAACATTTCCTTATATTAGAATTAGTGTTGAGTGATAGAAAGTTACTTATTACTTACATTGAAGACTATTCCTTTTGCTTGGATGATACCATTTCTTTTTAAAAATTCTGATCAATCTGAATCATATATATGCTCTCTATGTACCTTATATTTCTGAATCAATCATCTTTCCCCTTTAAATTAGCTTAGGAAATATCTTCTCAGTTTTAATGATTATAGGAAGAAAATCAGCCAGATGCAGTCCAAACACCAGGCAGTCATCACAGGAAAAGCAGTGCTCATGTTATGCTAAAGTGGCAACTCTCCCATCCAAACAACTGATAAAATATCATGCAACTTATACAATCAGCCTCTCTTCTCCTAAGGGAGAGCAAGGACAAACTAATCCTAGTTTTCATCTGGAGTACTTACACAGCTACTTGTGGGCTTGGCTAGCACAAATTTTTCACTAAAATTTTCAGCAGACAATTCTCAAACAGAAAAGAGGTACTTATACATACAGTCTTCTAGTATTTCTCTGTTGTTTAGAACTGTTTCCTAAGTAAAAGTTACCGTGCACACTGGGACAAATAGGAGGATAAGTTCTCTTTCTGGCCTGATGAACAGCGAACTATTTATATTTCAAGATGGAAAAGTAAAAGCCCTCAAGTATGTATTATTCTGCCAAATCAGGGCATTCACAAGCATGTGGAGACCCTGGCTGAAGCCTCGTATCTGAATCAGGAGCAGTGAAGAGCTTGAAGCTGAGTCCAAGATACTATTTTATAAGATGATTTAACTAGATGCCATGAATAGATTTGCTTTCCAGCGAATCTACAGTTCTCATCAAAAAGTAATGAGAAGAGGACTTGAGTTGTCCAGCTGCTAAAAGAATGATAGGAATTTTGCAAATGAACAAGTTACACAAAAATGAGAGTGGTTATTTCCCTGATTATTAGAAACCTCAGCTCTTTAGGTAAATCTTGTTTGCTCAGTTTTGGACCATTTTACTGGTATGACTGACTTTATTTCATGGAGAAAACCCCTATCTGTCAAAAATGGGAAGTGTATTGATCTTTTCTCTTTCCTCCTCAGGTTATTATGACATTTCTTGAAGTGCTGAAGCACCCCATGGAAATTTAAACACAGAACCCTAATGTGAAGTTTATATTCTATACTTGGATTAATTTCCAATTTTTTTTTTTTTTTTTTCAAACAGGCTTTAAAATATGTGGTGGAAAAATTTATTGCACTATTATTCTTTCCATTGGAATTCAAACAATTTGGGCATTTTGATTGTGGTTAGTAAGTGTCTCCTTCCATAAGTTCTCAAAGAAAGTGTTTCAGTAGAACTGAAGTGTCCCAGTTTTAAGAGCTTCGTTTTGAATAAAATTTCTCAAATGGCATGGGATTCATGTGCATATGATAAAGCAAAATTAAGGAAATCAAATTTAATGGTTTTACTTCATATATGCACAGTTTTCTCACTTGCCCTGTTTTTTATTGTTTTCTTTTTCTGGTTTGAAGTTAGGTATTTGTAGATGCGATGGAATGTTCTTGGGTCTGATTTTTGTCTAATCCTTGTAATAAGACTTGATCTTGTGAAGAAATTATAAAATCAAATTGAACATGTCCAGAAAAACATCCTCAAATTTCACTATTTGTTGCTCAGATGAGGGGTAGATTCTCTTTGAAAAAAAGGCAACTTTTTTGGACAGTCCTGGAAACCAGAGCAGCATCTGGTTGACCTTCAAACTTCCAGGTGAGGCTATATCCTGGACTGTGATCCTACATTTTATTGCTTGGAGTAAAGGCTATTGTTAGTCTACAGAATCAGATTAAGACTTTCAAAATCACACACTGAAGATGAGGGTTGCATGTCCTTATTGATTCATGAAGGTAAATGAAGATAATGTACACTAGTGTTGAGCATTTTTAAGCCCTGTTTAAGTTGATGGTTGTCAAGGAGTATAAAGCCAGAGAGCTGGGAGGCATGCTACATTTCACTAGGTGGTTTGAGGTTTCTTTGTAGGTTTTCCATATATGTGAATGCTATACAAGTCATGGTTACAATGAAATAACTACATGGTATGTAGAACAAAATGGCAGTAATAACTTTTTCATAAGTAATAGCTTCACCAAAGACATTTCAAATATATATGCTGACATTTCTAACCATTATCCTCATTTTTATTTTGTGAATAATTGCTTTTTCTGTATGGGACTGTTACTATTTCTGCTGACTCCATTCCCCTTTCAACCTGCAGAGCACTCAGATAAATATCCCAGGAATATCCTATCCATGTTCCAAGACATAAGGTAGTTTAATGATTTGTGAAAGTGTCTGTTTCAGCCTTTAAATAATTTACACTATTCTATGTTTTCATCAGAAGACTGTGGTAAATGTCCCTTCTAGAAATAACTGGTAAACTGTTCTTGTAACTTACACTTTATACTACACTGCATTTGAAAATAAACAATCCAAAAAGGAATTGTCGAACAAACAAACAACTGTCAAACAAATCTGCTTGACAGAATCTTTGGGAGACACAGTTATCTCTGTAGAAGAAAAGAATCAGGCTCTTTTTCTAACAGGCAAGCTAAAACTTACTACTATGGTTCAGTCAGCTATGTATAAAAAATGAACAAAAAAATAAATATCAAAAGGCAGAATTTTCACCTCCTTAGGTATTTGGGCTGCTCTCAAGACCCACAAGCAATGACACACCCCAGGGTAAAGCAAATGTGCAATTGCCTTCAAAATCTTTTATTTTTCTTTTATTTGCTCATCTGGTATCTTGACAGAAACTTCCTATGGTTTCCTATGGTCACAGGACTTCCTATAGGTCAGACTTGGCCCCTAGACCAGCAGTTGCATAGCTTTGATGTAAATGTGCTTTACTGCCTCTGCTATTTTCCTCTTGTTGGACCACTGTTGACTGACTGTCTACACATAAAGTTTTGTACTTTTCCTACTATTTTCCTTAGTGTTTTTTTACCAACATGATCCTTTGTATCATTAAACTAATGTAAATATGAATTGCTTAGAGGACTTACAAAGTACATATTATAAAGTTCCTTAATGCCGATATATTAATATGCCCATTTGTGAAGTTACATATTTAAGAGATCAGTAATTCAGATAAACACAGGATATTGTATGAGCCGGGCTGACTTGAGCTGACCTCAGTCTGAATTTTGGCATTTGCAAATTGTCAGTTTCCTGTGATAAAATCTATAGACACAAGCAAGGCTTTTCTAAGAAATGCAGAGGTTGAAATCTGTGTCTTTATTCCTTTGAAGGCTAAATAATAATTTCTACAGGTCATCTCAATGGTAGTGACTCAGCCCTTCTGAAAATTTGATCAATGCTTATTCAAGAGACTAGCATTAGACTTTTTCATGGTATTATTTAATTTAAAATTGTCTACACTCCTTTAGTCCAAAGGCAAATAGAACATAATTACACTAGGATAGGAAAACTTAGATAAGGTTGTAGGCAGCCTTACATTCAAAAATCCCTTTTGTCACTTTCCCTCAATAACTCTGTCAGTGACATACTATTGTGTGTCTCAGTCGTATTCAAGTGAGATGAAGATTATTCCAAAAAGTAAATTTGTTAGGAAACAACAGGAAGTACACCTCAACACAAAGGACGCAATGGCCCACAGCCCATGTACTAAAGCAAAGGTATTCATTGGCTCACTATCATAACCACTGGGTTTAGCCTCTTTTCACAGATTTCAAAGGATGTTTGAAATTAGCTTGAATTGTATGATCAAACTTTATTAAGAGATGGTTTCTGTTGGACCTCACCATGCTGAGTACTGCCAACTCTGGGAACAGAGTAATGAAAAGAAAATGAATGGGAATAGGAACACATTTGATTTCCTAGCACTTCCTCATTCTTTTGAACCCCTGTTGTAGCCAAACATCTTTATATCCACTTCTAAACAAGATTAAGGCTGCAATAACATAACACAAAGGTGTATGATGAGCATATTTAAACTAGTGCAAACCACAAACTTAAAACACTGCCCCAAGATAATACAGACTCTTAATTAAATCAGTCCTCTATAACAAAATGGTGGTTATGTTGGGTTAATTGCTGTATGTACATAAGCCCTCCATAAATACTTTAATAAATATTTGTTTCATAGCATGGATTTAAGCTTCAGAAGTTTCCCTCTGTTTTTGAAAAATTAATGTGAACATTTTGGAAAAAAGAAAAAGAAAGTAAAACACATGCAGGCCACTCAAATTCTGACTATCCAGCCCCAGGAGTTGTTCTTATACATCTGTAGTTAACTGTGTTAGCATCTCTTAGCTGTTTTCCATTGCCTACACATTATTGATGTTGCTAGAGATTAAGACTGAGTTTTAAAGCTGTTTCTTTCACTAGTGCATGTTATCAACATTTTAAAGTGAAGATGTGAACAAACCTTTGAAAAGTGACTGAATACTTCAATGCCAATGTATTTTGCATGTAAAATATAAAAATCTTCATGTGTTTCATTTGAAATCTGATAAATATTTATTATCAATGCTGTTTGCTTTTAATCTGTTCAGGATATCATTCCTCCAGCTCCTTAGTACTTAAACAAAAATGGCATTTACATTACAATATTGCTTGCCAACAATCTCATTTTCTGGTTTAGTCAGCAGCCTTCATGCTTGATTAGTCTTTAATTATACAAATACCTACATATTAAAAAAGTTTTCTTTTTTCCATACTTTGAGCATGTAATTATTTTCTCTTGCATGCAATAACCTTTAATTTTAGGATTAAGCAACTGATTCTCTTTAGTATGGATGGATTTTTTCAAGTGTTAAAGCAAATTTGGGTATTGTATTACGAGTAGGAAAATTAACTTTAGGAAAACCTTTCATTAATGCATTTGACAGCACACTGAGCAGGTGACAGAAACTTCAAAATATTCAGTATACTTGAAAACAAAATGGATACCAATTCTATGTACTCTGAAGTGTACAGCAATACTGCTCTGAATTCACCACTCTCAGCAAGAGAGTGACAGAGGCTATGTGATTCTGACTTTGAATATTGCTTGCTTTTGTAGTATTAGTTTTGCAGCAGTACTTAGAAGCCTGATACAAGATCAAGGCCTCATTGCATTAAACCAAAAACTGTAAAGGTTTCCAGTATGAAGTGGTGATCAAACAATGGTGGGAGGGTCAACAAAGGAAAAGAAAGGCAGAGTGACATCCCAGAGAGTGGCAGAGCTGGGTCTGCACTCGGTGCTCCTGACTCCAACAGCATGTTTACTATAGCACTTTGCTTCCTGAGGCAAATTATTTGTCGAGAGTGAATTCAGTAAGCAAAGGCATAATTTGATAATGAGATTAGAGCTAAATATGCAGATTTAATACGGCGGTAAAAGAATTCTCTCCTCTTCCTGCATGGACTGCCAAGTTTGGGTCTACAGGACTGACATCTGTTATCTCTATACCTACTTTTACATTTGAAGTGCCAGTGATTTCCCCCTAGACATAGTCTTTGAATGCCTATGGGGAAAACATCAAGGATTTTTAGAGTGGCTTGGTTTTCTCAAGATCTGTTTATTTTTATATTTGTTTTACATGAACTGAAAATTCTGTCAGACACATTTTGATTGCATGGAGAACATGTTTCAGAGTCTGAAGACAGCTAAAAAAACCCAAAAAAGGCAGCTGCAGTTCTATAAAGTTGGGGAGGGATAAGAGCAGGAAACCTCCATAATAGCATGTTGAGCTTTATCCTGTCTCATTTGAGTGCTGTGAGAAACCTTCTGCCTACTTCCCTCGTAGTGGAGTTAGGTCTTGTTATAAAGTAAAAAGTTGCAGACACAGAGGTAGGATGGAAGTGCACAAAGCATCTTATTCCAGAATGGTGATCAGTGTTAATACTTCAGTCTTTTACAATGCCAATACTGTTTTTTTTTCTCTTTTTCCCAGCAGAATAGTCTAGTAGGAACAAAGGCACTGTGAGTAACAAAGACATTTTTTTCTCCCTTCTCCTCCTCCCAAGGTTTTCCTTTTCTTCCCTAAGATCAGGCCCTGTCCTTGAGGCATTCTACACTAATGGAAACTGCACACTCAGTTGAATCCTGGGAATGAGACTGACTTCTCCTTACTTGCCCCTTCCTAGATCTTGATCCCAGTACGGCCCTAGTCCTCATCACCTGCCCCATGGCCCATGGAGTGCCCTCACTGGCAGCTCTACTTGTCACTCTGTGAGGTGTCCCCAAGTTCCTGGGAAAAGGCCAAGAGGAGATCAGCCCTCTACTATTTTCTGTCCTGTTGCAGCTGGACCCAACAGTCCACAAGGACACCCGAACTGGGACAAGAGCAGTAAGGGACAAAGACAGCACTCCAGCTGGATTTGGCTCTCTAGAAGGCTGAAAAGATTTGTAGGGTTACTATGGTGAAAATCATGAATCCATCAAAAACTAATAATTTTTATAACACTTATTATCACATTCATTCAGAATCATCTTTTGATACCAATTTACTGCCCAACTCTAGCAAAGAGCACCCTTTTGTAATGTGGCTGGGTTTTTACAAAACCTATATTTTAGGGTTTTATTTGTAGCATCAGTATTTTTGCTCAAAGACTAGTATCCTCCCAAATCTGAGTCCTTCCCCAATATTTTTTATAATCATGTAAATATTTCTTAATAGTGATACAAAGACATTTCAGAGGTGATTGCTGCTTTAAAAAAATCTCATCTCCTTTAAGAACCAGAATGCACCATCATGATTCCTTTAGTAAAAGGATAATCCTGGCAATATATGAGGTGCTGTTTCCATATGTCAGTTTTCACCTTCTGGAAACTCACCTTTGCCTTCCAGTCTCTTTCACAAACATAACCTAACTTGGTTCTCCAACTGGAATCCTCACAGGATATTAGGTCATGTTTAAGTTATCTGAAATAAGTCAAGTTCCTGTCCCCTGGGAAAGGATCTGAAATTTTCCTAATTTATCATGCAATTTCTGACGCAAATGAAGATGAAAAATGGAATATTGAAATATCTCAGCAACAAACCTTTCATTTGAAAATTATTAACTGTTCTAGAAGATTTAAAATCTGAATTAAATCACCATGAATTAAAATATTTTCAATTTCTTTTGCTAAGACAATATTTTTTGTAAATAAATAATAGAAATGGTGTGTATTTCAGAGGTAAGATTTCTTTTTTTTTTTTTTTTTTTTTTTCCTGACACTCATAGTGCCCATCTATCCTTTCTTACTCTTTTTTCTTTTACTTCATTTTCTTTCTCAGCTGGTGGCAAACTTCTTTATTTCTGGACTTTGTCCCAGATCAGCAGCAAAAAATACAGTGACGCTACAAGACAAGTTGTCCTAAAAATCTTTCAAATCTTGCTGGTGGAACAAATACTAGGAGAATTGTAGAAGGCATCTCTTCCAGATGAAAATGTAATGAAGTATCATTATCAATTTCTTGCTTCCTAAGAAGGCCTGTTGGCTTTGCATGGCTTGGTTTTTGGTAGCGAGGGGGCCACAGAAGTGGCATCTGTGAGAAACTGCTGTAAGTTTCCACCCTGTCCAGCAGAGCCAATCCCTGATGGCCAAAGCTGCACCAATAATGAGAGATAACAGCAACACCCCTGTGATAACATATTTAAGAAGAAAATCAAAATAAAGTTGCACTGCAGTTTTAATTCCAGCCAGAGAAGACAAAGAGGTGAGAACATGTGAGGGAGAAAACATGGAGACACTAAAGTGAGTAGAGAAGGAAGGGGAGGAGGTGCTCCAAGTGCTGGAGCCAAGATTCCTCTGCAGGCTGTGGTGATGATCATGGTGAAGCAGCTCTGCCCCTGCAGCACATGGGGATCCATGGGGGATGCAGAGATCCACCAACAGCTCACGGGAGGGAGGTGCACATGCCAGAGTGGATAGATGCCTGGAAGAGGAGTGGGATACCCAGTGAAGAAAGGGGCCCCTGCTTCCAGGCTGGAGCAGCCTGTCCTTGGAGGACTGCACCCCATGGAAGAGTGACCCATGCTGCAGCAGTTTTGGCAGGACTGCTGCTTGTAAGATTGGAACCACATTGGAGAAGTTCACAGAGAAATGTCTCCCATGGGAAGGGACCCCATGGTGTAGCAGGGAAGGACTCTCACCTTGAGCAATAGAAGAAAACTTGGGGTGATGAAACGACCAAAACTGTCACCCCCTGTCTCCCTGTGTTGTTGGTGGGAAGAAAGGAGGGGCTGGGGGAAAAGGTGTTTTTTAAGGGCTTATTTTACTTCTCATTATCCACCTCTGATTTTGTTAGTAACAAATTCACTTTGTACTTCTAAGTTGAACCTGTTTTGCTCTTGGAGTGTCTTCTCCCAGATTGTATCTCATGAACCCTTTGTTGTTGTTGTTGTTGTTGTTTTTGTTGGTTTGTTTGTTTTGATTTTTGTTTTCTCTCCTCTGTCCAGCTGTGGCAGGGGAGGGTGAGTTGCTTTTGTGGGTGCCTGGAGTTTGGCCAGTGACAAACCATGACAGAAGGACATGTACTGCTAAATGTCCATTTGTTTAAATGATCCTAATTTCCTCATGTTGTAACCCACAAGGAGTTCTTAGAAAGACACATTTTCTGACTGTGTCTGAGGTGGTAACCTCTGATATATTAGTTTTCCAGTTTTCACATAAATTGTTAATTACTTTAAACAAAAGTAGAAGGTTGGTGTAGAAGGGCAAAAAATGAAACAAGAAGGATTTGGAAAGCTCATGTTTTCAGTCTAACCCCTTCGATAAAAGGATATTTTTCTTTTGCCTAAATTGTTTCTAGTTGCACCTCTAAGGTCAGAATAAGCCAAGAGAATGAAAGGAACAAGCATCCTGATGGGCTGCCTGAAACTGCCTGGTGTTACGGATCAGCGTAAAACCAGCTCTCTTTCCTCTGCCTGGGCCGTTGTAACTCACTGGAGTGGCAAATTACATCAGACCTACAGCTGTAACCCGACATTATGATTAATTTGATCAGTAATTTCTCCTGTTTTTCATTTTAATCGGTGTGACTATTCTGCTGTGGCAGGTCTTTCAGATCTAATTAAGATAAATTTCAGAGTAAAAGACTTGGCAGAATTTTCGAGTCAAATCCGAGCGTCAAGTGTGAAGACCTGCAGCACTAGTCAATCAATTTCCAGTAAAGACAGCAGACTGTAACTCAGCAATCAACCCACTAACACTTAAGCAAATTTCATAATCTCCAGGCCTGTGCTTAGTTACTCTCTCAAAACGTTCTGGCTACCAATAAAAAGGAGAAAGTACTACTGTTCTTAAATACCTGCATCTGCTAAAACCAGCAACAGTATCCAGAAGTGGACACTCTGCTAGATCTCAGCAATGCTGCCAAAAAAGCCTTAATTTTTAAAATTTAAAACACAGTCTTGAGTGGCTTTTTTTTTTTTTTTTTTTTTTTTTTTTTTTTTTTTTTTTTCTCCCTAGCAGTATCTAGGAGCTGAGCAACCTCTTTTAGGTTCTTTTTTGCACAATGAGCCTTAATGATATAACATCTGGGCTATACCACTTAAAAATATTGCTCCTCAGACTCAATAAGACCCAAGCCCACCAGGTTCTCAATGTTCACTCAGTCCACTTGCTTCCAAGTAGAAAAATTATTTTGCCACAAAACTAGAAGCCTGTGATGATTATTTTTTTTTTAATACAGATAAATGGGGGATATGAAAAATGGAAGAAAATAAAATAATGGTTTAGAATATTCTCTACTTCCTTTAAAATTTTTTGGAAGTATGAGTGAAAAAATAAATTAAGAGAAGTGGATGCTAACAGAACAGATAGACTTGATTTATAAGAGTATCTGAGGGGCTGTGTCAACTTTTTCTGTCCTTAAGATCCCCAAGGGTCTTACTCTCTACCTAGAGAGGCTTTGGAAATAGAACACCTTATGGGATATGTATCCTTTCCCAAATTTCTTCTGGGAGGATGTTATTTATTTATTTTCCCATTTATTAAATACTTCGGTTGCTTTGGGGAGTTTATTAAACACTCCCATTTTAGAAGCCAGAGCAATCTGCTTGCTGGGCAAACAGTTCCACTCTCCTGTCCTTCAGAGAATTCTCCAGCAAATGGTTTCCATTATTAGCCTCAGCATCTGCCCCTTGGGTGCTAATAATGCCAGTTGTTTTGCTCAAAGATTAATTTCCTTTGCTTTAAATGTGAGTCAGACACCAGTCCTCCTTGTGCTTCTGAAATAGCAACAGCTGCCAAGTATATCTGGATGGACCAGGCAGCCAGTGCTCCACCTGAGAGAAGGTTTCCTCAGGAAATGAGAAGACATGCTTATAAAGTCTGAGGTTGTTTAAACATCTCTGCTCTGTTTAAATGCAGTATTAAACAGCTTTACAGGGGGAAGTCCCAATGCATTAAAGACCCCAAAAAGCAGTGAACTACTTGGAAGACTGTTGAGGAGAAGATTTGGAATTCTGCTCACTGTGCGGATGGACACAAGTCTTGCACACAAATGAAACTAGCTTTTCTGTGGAAATGACATCCATGAATCTGGAGACATGAATACTAGCAACCCTCAAACAGGCTAGCCATAGCAAGAAACCATTGGCAGGTCTTTGCACTGTGTGCCAGAGCCAGGGTACAGCACAGTGCGGAGGCTCCTGAGTGTCCAGACAGGATAAACAGCCATGTTGTCATATCACAGCAGCCCAGCAGCTGGTGGAAGACCCAGAAAGGATGAGTATGACCATGTAAGCACCAGAAGAGGAAAAAAAATAAAGGAGACCCTGGTGGCACTGAAACTCAAGCCCAACAATTTCTGAAGCAAAGTTCATGTTTGTGAACAGTAATAAGTATGTGGTTCACAGAACTATTGCAGTGGCAAAAAGAAGAGCACAAAACCAAGAGTGCCTGAATTTGGCACTCTTGCATTTGGGGTGGGTAATAACCATGTGTGAGTGTGTCCAAAGCACTAATTTATTCACCATTTACAAAATATTTCTTTGTCCAATTGATTACTAAGCAACTTGTGAACAGATTCAATCAGTCATACGTTGCACAGTATCTTATGCAGAAGAGGTTAGATAATTTTAGCAAAACAAAGCAACCCACCAAGATCATTGGGATCTCTGGTGTCATAATCTCAATCAAATTTTCTTAATCTCAGGATTCAATAAGCATGGAAAAAATATAACAAGTCTTGGATGCGGTTTGGATGTGAACACGATCATAAAGCAGACCACAAGCATAATTCTTGAAAAATTGGCCTTTATTGAGCTGACAGAGACTTGGCTGTGACTTCTGTGTCTTAAATATATGTAAATATGTCGAAGTGTCAGAAAACATTCAGATTTCTTCAAAGCTGATTTTTCCTTAGTGAGAAGCTAACCAGTGAATGAGGCTGGGTGAAAAAGGAAGGGCAGCTTGTTTTGTGTGACTATTGGAGCCTCAGACCTATGTGTACATATTCTCCCTCATTTTCAGCTGAGTATTTCAGCCATTCTGCTTTTCTTTGTTCCTTTGTTATAAAAGTGTTGAGTTTCCAAATACATTATTTAAGATTAGTATGAAAATTTAATCTGAAGGAAGTTCTGGTTTTGGTATCCTAGAGTTTGCTATTACTTGAAGATTTTTGTGCTGTTGTCATCTCCTCACTTCCCTTCTTCCCTATTTTTATTGGTTTTTTTTTTTTTTTTCTTCCTCACTCATCATCTTCCATCAGCTGCAGTTATTGTAGGTAGACTTCTGTGACAAAAGAGACTCTTCAGGAAAGAGTTCTGAAAACAGTCAGAATAATTTTACAGTAAGAAAATCTCTGGGGGATTTCCTGTTTGTCTGTTCCTATTCACACACAAACAGAACAGTAGAAATCATTGAGAATTCATCCATTCCTATAGTGTAGCTCTCCCTTTGCAGGTCTGGCTGTATGTACATTCATCTTATCCATATCTCTAAAATATGCAGTGAGTGTCAGCACCAGAAGCTAACCTTTTTTTTTGGAGCCAGCTAAATATACTTTGCTGGTATAAAGTCCCTTATTCTGGTATTCAAGCAGAATAATTAGCTACTTAGTACTGGGCTAATCTGATTTTATACTGCATATAATCAACTTCCTATGACTCCAAAATTTTAATTGCATGAAAACTCTGTAAGATGTGGTAACTATCCTTTGAAGTTGCAACATGCTGACCGTTCAAGAACCCCTATGTTTTACATGTAATAACATTAAATATTCACAGGATAAGCATATTTGGAGAAGTATATTTTCCCAGAAGTAAAGATTTTGAAGTCCTCAACTTAAAACATGAGATAGGTTGTCTTTCACCTCTGGATTCCTTTGTCTTAATCAACTGACACAATGAAAATAAACATCAGACTATAATTATCTTTATGAGAAATTCCACCATTTTAGAAGGGAGGGATGAAAGACTTCTGTCATCTGCCTGACCCACCACTTCCTGAAAGAGAGCTCAGCTTTTAAAAATTCTTCTCTGGTTGTTGTTTGTTGCAAATCAACAATGACTCTCGTTCTTCAGTGTTTGGTTTTTACTGGTGTAAATCTGGAGCATCTTCATTAATGTTAGCAAAACATTCATATCCTGGAACCTAAAGGGAGATTTTAAGTCTTTCTACTTGATTATTAAAAGACCCCATAAAAAGTAGTTCTGTAACTACAGTCCAGCCCATTGAATCATATAAAAAACAGTGATAAAATTAAAGTAGAGTATTACAGAATAATGTAACAAGAATGATTCTGAGACTTTTAGCTGGTCTACATGGCACCGGCATTATTAACTTCTGATCAGCTAGCAAAGTACCTCACCCAGGTATACCTAAGCAAGTCACTTTCATTTAATTTGCCTTCTGAAGGACATGACAGTATCTGTACATGTTGAGATGTAATTGCTGTTATCCTTCAGTTTTTTGAAACAAACACAATCATCCTCCTGAATTACTGACTCTCCATGACAATTTTTTGAGGTTGCGTTTTTTTAAACTAATATCTTTCAGACAGATCCTGAATAATGTAAGAGGATAAAGCCCACATGAAAAAAGTCAAGAATTCAGAAATGAAATTTTAGCTGTCAAACTTTAACTTAGTTGTTCTTTATTCCCTTAATATTCTTCAAACAAAATCTATTTCACTCTAGTTCATAAAGAACATTACCCTAGAGGACTTAATACCTCTGACTTTTGTTTTAGGTTGATTTTTAAGTTGGAGCATTGAACATTAAAAAAAATACACATTCTAAGCAGCAATTGGGAGGAACTGCTGCCAAACATGTACTCTCTCCTTTCTCTCTCTCTCTCTCTCTCTTTTTTTTTTTTTTTCCCTACTGCCTGTGTGAAGGAAAATAATTTCAGATCCAATCCTCAAGATGGATGTACAAGGGTAAAACAGTCCTTCCCTGTAGGATTTAGAATGGAAAGAAAAAAACATCATGGAGATCTTACCACTGCTCTGATTTAGAAAAGCACCCAAACAACCATATACAAAGTACAACAGCACTTCCTCTGGAAAGATTTCTGAGTGCCCCTTGTTTGCATATAAATGTGTCTCAGAATTCCTGGTAATACAACAGAGCATGCCTCAAGTTTTAATTACTTCTAGGGAAGCTTTAGCCGTGTAACAGTTGCTGTATAAATGCTGTAGAGATGGCTAGAAGGGCAAAGAAACGATCCTACACACATCACTTAAGGTATGAAGTAGTGTGCTCAATTCTCGTTTCTCTTCTGATTATCAGTACACAGCATATTTGTATCTGTGAACAAACTTTGGGATTTCATGACTATTTAAATGGTGAGATCAGAGATGAAAGACCATTAAAACCACTTATCCCACAATTTATTAGCAAGTTTTTAATGCTGAGCCACAACTAACACCTAATGACTTTTAATTCCTTCACTACCGTTCTGAAAGTGTCCCAGTCACGTAACTGCCTTGGCAGCACTGGCTGAGTTCAGCCCAGGGAAAATGCCAGACCTCCCACACTGGTGTATTTCATTAAGTGTAATCCCAATGCCTAAAATGTTCAAGGGTTCAAGGGTTGTTTGAACTAAAAACCCCTCAGATTACTTGGTTCCCTTCTTTCACTTCTGTTGCGTCTGCCATATCCAGACTGCCCTCAGATGGGTAGTTGTGAGCATAAGGATGCTAAAGAGAGAGATATGCCAAGGTATCTGTGTAGAAGTGTTGTCATTGGCATCTACCAGGAAAGGTTTTACTTACTTCTATTGTACTTCTGGAGGTGACACAGGGAAGCTAACAGTTGAAAGCACCTGTAGATCACACATGAGACTGGAAATACATTCATTTGAGATTTACATTGGGACCAAAGACTATATAAGAGTTAAGACCTCAGATTCAGTGTTGGTACAACCCTCTTGAGTTATGTTGTCTGAGATAATCCCACTTCTTCCCTACTGCAACTCTAATTTATGTGTGCATTTGCTTTGTTTGTAGGTCCTAATGACTTTTGAAACAATATTTATCAGGACAGGCAGTTTTAGCAAAATGTAGGGTATACAGTTAGTGTGCATACATTACAGCTGTACAAGACAATAAAATGTAACAGAAACTCCCTGAAAATATCTGTGTCTCTGTATGTCAATAATCTGCATACAAAAAAAAGCCCCAAAGCACTCACTAAAGTGATAGATTGGGCAATAAGTGATGCATGTGTAGTCCTTAAGACAATACAGAGAAGAAGCTCTAGAAACATTATTTGCTACTCTAAGGAAAAGTTCAGCAAGCAAGGACACATCTCTTGCAGACTTTTAAGTCTATTATCTAAACCATTTAAAAAATCAGACTTGATGCAATTTAGTCGAAGCTCACATTAATGCAGGTTAAACTGGCCACATGCAAGAAAAGCTTCTTGTAAACCAATTCCCTTAATTGTCTAAAAAAGGATTGTTTAATTATTAAGCTAATGCAGTTTTATTTCAGCAGAAAATGGATCCAAATCCATCACTGTGGATAAAACATTTTTAGCGATGTCTCAAAATTTAGAGACTAAAGTTGAGACAGACTTTTCTGGTTTCTAAGTGCAGTTTCACTGCCTAGTGAATGAGACCTCACTCACCCCATAGACTACCCTGGTGTTCAGAATCACGCTGCTTTATGGGTACAGTCAAAGCTGTTCTTGCACAACGTGAATGTAGCACAACACGTAGTGCAAGAACACCCAACTCTAAGAACATAAGACCACTGGACCAGATCTCTCCTGTTTCTGCCCAGGACTTCTAAGATGGGCAGAGCTGAGCAACAGTATGGATACGGTAGCTGTTGGTCTGTTAAAAAATAACCATGTCATTGGAGCGAGCATCTATGAATGGCATTAACTGGAATCCTTAGCTTTGGAATCTATACTAAGAACCTTAGCAGAAGTATTTGATTATTAGCAGGATAAAAATTAGGACTGTGATTTCAACAGGAAAGGTTACACATCCATCCCTTGCACATGTCTATTAGCAGAAGCTGACAGTCAGGATCCTCTCCTAATGAACCACTAATATTGTTATCCTCTAAGCTATCATAAAGGGTGACTGCTGGGCAAATGCCATTTGTGAATGTCACATGATGAATCTGTGGAAAAAAATTAGCTTTCTATGGGTTTTACAATATGGACTTTAAAAGCAGAAGACATTTACTCTTCAGGAAGCAGCATCCTAGAACCATCTTTAGGTATGCTTTTCTGGTTTATGAGGCCTCTTAGCTGTTACAAGCTGAATGCCCATAAGGACTGAGTAATACATGGTGGAATTTCTTAGCCTGTGTGGTCAGAAGGCATAACCTTCACTTGGTTTCCCTTGCAATGGGAGAGAATATACATGCTGTTTTTAGACCTTTAGGGATTTATATGTAGCATCCTACCTGTAGTGGATTTGGTGAAGTGAGAGGAGATGGAAGACCATGCCCTGGTGACTGGCTGGGTTTCTGAGGGGAGCTGGAGGGCTGTGAGGCTGGAGGTGGTTGGCTCTGGCTCTGGGACTGTGTTTGGCTCTGCTGTGGTGGTGCTGATGGCTGTGGCTGTGATTGCTGGGTCTGCTGGCTTGGCTGTGGAGTCTGTGCCTGCTGAGCTTGCTGCTGCTGCTGCTGCTGCTGCTGGCTTTGCTGCTGCTGCTGCTGCTGTTGATGCTGGAGCTGCTGAAGATGCTGAAGCTGTTGAAGCTGGGAGTTCAGGGATGAGGTAGCTGTGAATTGAAAAGAGGGAAGGGAGTTATACAAGTTTCAGTATACCTACTGTGTTAAAGGTATTCTAGATAAAATTCTGATTTTGTTACTTTGAGGGGCACACTGCTTACTGAGGACAGCTGGTCCTAGACTTCAGGATGTGTGTGGTAGTTTACCACAGATTGAGATGTTGTTTTTTTTCTAAGGAAGTTGTGGCAGATATTGGCAGCTTGGCTGACCAATTGGAGAGTTGTTCACAGCTCTGGAGAGCCTAGGCTTAAACCAGAGATCCCAGGTGACTCAGGCCTTTTTTCCCTCTTCCGACTGGCAGAAGTTAACATCACTTTGTAAGTCAAAGGGCTGGGTCCAGTCCCCACCAGGGCCAGGCCAGCCAGAACTCCAGGGGACACTGTCCCCGAGCAGTGGCCTGGGCTGGCCGTGTCCCCTCTTCCCCCCTTGGCTGCCCAGGGGGAGGAGGAGATTGGCAGTGCTGGCCCTGCTCCAGGGGATGTGGTGGCCGTGCCCTTGGCTTGGCTGCTGGAGCCATGGGCCCAAGGGAGGAGAGAATCTCCGGAGCCTCAGGGAGCTGATCCAAGTTTGAGTCTGCTTTGGATCTGACCGGGATGGAGGAGAGTCATCTTATCAGTGTTCCTGAGCATGCTTCCCTCCACCCTACAATCACCTGCTTGGCCTTAAAGCTCCACACTGGGAGTCAGCTGGAGAGAAGAGAGAAGAAAACACTCTGGGCAAAGACATTAACCCTTTCCCTCTTCCATGGAAGACAGAGTGATTTAAAGAGATAAAGTCAGTGAAAGAATTTATAAAGACTATCGGAAGAAGGGATGGAGGAAGTGGACAGTTTGGGCTGGAGTTCTCTGGATGTGAAACATGGAGAAATGGACTATTTCTTGTAATATCATAATGCCGTTTGGGAGAATGCAAGTTCTAGCCAAAAGGTTGTGTGTACTGATATAATTGACATTTAGTGGAGAATTTTGAATAGAGTAAGATCCTTGGCTCCTGGGGTAAAAAATAAGGAAAAATAAGGAGGTCTCAGCTTTTGAGGCAAAGATGATTCTAGAGAGAAAATGATTTGAGAAAGAGAAAATCCTTTGAAATAGAGACAATTTTAGAGATAGAAGAAGAGAATCCTTGTTTTATACTAGAAGAAACATTCTTAAAATGGCACCCCAAATATGTTGAGGCCTATGAGTAGCCAGGGGAGAGGCTGCTAATGGGTGGGACTGCAGAGTCTGCAAAATTACAGGTGGTTGCAGATTCGTGACATTAAGAGCCACCTTTTTTTTCTCGTGGCAAGTGTCTCCATGAAACTCCAGAGAGACTCCTCTCCCAAGGTGATGCAAGATTATGTCTAGATGGTTGCATCTGACTGAAAAATCATTGTTTTCTCTCTATGTTGTGTGGGAAAGTGAACAGTTTGTTGTGGAGTAAAGGGTTGGTTTAGAAGTTTCATTTTTTTTTTCTTTTTCCTTCATCTGTGTTAATAAACTATCTGTTTAACTCAAGTTGAGGCCTGTTTTGCCTTTTTCTCCCAAATTCTATCTTCCAGAGGTAAAAGACAGTAGACACTTAAACCACTACACTAAATGTGGCAAAACAGAAATTCAGCAAACGTGAAACCACTACAATGTGGGAGGAAATTGTTCCCATCAATAATAGCCTGTGGTTCTACCTATATAATTCTGTGGTAAAGAGCCTGGGTGGGGTAAAGACTTCCTTGGGTGCAATGAAAGCAAACCTTTGAAATATTTGCCCACAGGATGGAGCTCAGAGCTGATCAGGATTCTTTGCTCAGACCCGCTTACAATGAAGCCAATGGAAATATTATCTGCCTAGAGAAGAGAGGAACAGATTGTCACTGTTCTTGTAAGTATAGCAAGAACTCATAACATGAACCAGTGCTTCGATTTAAAGGAGGAGAAAGCCATAATCATAAAATAAAGGATACTGTGAAAAGAACTTTATCATGTCATTATTCAGTAGGTATCAGGAAATAAAACATTCAGCTGTGAAATTTCTTGTGCAATGCCTAGGGAGCAAAAAATACCTAATAAAATGTGTGTGTCTCTGAAATAAGAACTGCTCCTTATAACTCACATCTAAAAGCTATAAATTCTTTCTTGTAACTTGCACTGCTCACTTACTCCTGATAGTTAAGGTCTGTTGTGTTTTGCTAGCATATGCTTCAAACGTGATGTTTGGAAGTGCGTGGCTTACATCAACCTGCTGGCATGAAGGAGCAAACTTTATTTCCCAGAGACACTTTCAAACTGACTAGGACATTCTTTAAATTCAGGAAGACAGGAAGTGTGTCATAGGGATGTTGCTAAGGAAGAACAGCTTTAAGCAGCAGAAAGAGCATCACAGAAGACTGCTGCTTTCTGGGATTATGTCCTGAAAAGGTCACCTCGGTCTCCAGCCATACCCATGTTAATCAACATCATAAAGGTTGAATTAGTTAGCTATAAGATCCCAAGAGAAACAGCTTGCAAGGTCATTATGATATTTTTCACTCTGTATACTGCTTTTTCAGCACCACCCTGTATTCTAATTTCTATCCACAGAAGCAAAAGTAAACTGGGAATGAATTAAATTTGTTATTTTTAAAGATTTCACTCAGATTTCATGGCCATAAATTCTGTTGCCCACATTATTTGTGGACTAGCAGATAAAGCCAAGTCATCTCCACTTCCTTTTCATGCTGACATCCCTATTTCAGCTTTCTAGATGTCTATGCCCTGAGGCTGAACCTGAGGTCTTGGTATGACTTATGAAATCAATGAGCCATAAACTGGAATAAGAAAAAGAAAAAAGAAAAGAAAATGGAGAAAGATGAGGCAGAAAGGGTAAGCCAGAAAAGGCTGTAAGAAGGAAAAGTATAAGACTTGATAAGAAGAGCTGTTGGCTCTCCATTCCCATGCTCATAGCTGCTCTAAATTTTCTTTCAACAGATGCAGGAATCAAACTAGAAATATGCCTTAACAAGAACTATAGCCATGTGTATGTGACTTCAACAAGGAATCTTAATAATACAAAGGAGGACTGATAACACCAATATATTTCAATCAAGAAAGTTACTCATAGAAGTTTTGTGTTTCAACACAAAGCAGCATGACCATCAGATTAAAAACATGCATGGTATCTCATGCAAAAGAAATCATCTTGGAGATGTAGGGGAACACTCCTACCAATTTCCCAATGAGAATTTGTACCTAAATGCCCCAAAGCCAATAGGGTAGTGGAAATATAATCCAAGGCATATGAGAACCAAGAAGGTGTGTATACAAGAAAGCAACTGCATAGATGAATTACTGTTTCATAGCATGAATCATCTCAGATGGCAAGGAAAACCATCCACCAATTCTATCTGTAGGCATGTACATAGTGGCAGAAAGACCCTTATCATTCCCACGAGGAAAAAAAAATCTAGACCAGCTCTTGCTATTGTGCAGGCCATTTCTTCACCTGTGATAGCTTAACAGACTGGATGAAGCACTGATAACCAGAACCAAGACTTCAAACTGACCCTTACTCCATCCACAGACTCCAATATAGTAATGAATTAAATGACATCCCACAGAAGCATATCTTCTAATCCACATGGCTCATAGAGAGGAATGAGGGACTGTTTTATGTTGTACATGCACAATTGGACAGGAGGAGGCAAAATCTTCTCATCTAGGACTAGAAAAGCAAAGCTTTTCTAGTATTCAAGTATTGTTACTGCTCAATACTTGAATGTTGGTGAATGCAGGAAGATCGATATCTCTACCATTCACTTTTGTACTGGAAATGAAAACATTCTTGCTGGGGTAGAAGATATTCCCTGAAGGATAATCTGATTAATGGAGAATAGTTACTTCATGGAGAAGTTTCCAAGTTTACTGCTAACAACTGCACAAATTTATTCAAATAACTTCTTGTGTTTTCATGTAATTTTTTAAAAAGCCTCTCTGAAGCTGAGCTATAAATTGCATTGAAGTGGCTTAGAGAGGTATGATTGGTTAACATGCTGTTGTTAAACAAACAGATGAGGAATTGGAAGGAGGACTGTTAGATCAGAAAAGGTGTTCTGAAAGCCACACAGTAGATGTATTGTGAAGGTGGATTTAGGGCTCTGGATCATGCCTGCAGTCTGGTGTTCATACCGCCAGATTGCACTGCCTCTCACAATGTGTGTACTATCCACAGCAGGGGTTGTGTCATGTTATTGTTTGCAATCAAATTCAATCCAACTCCCAGAGCTTGCTTGCATAGCTCATCCATTATAAATCGTATACCTGTCTAGCATTTGTCACTTTCTGCAGAGCTTGGAGCCTGATGGAATTTCAGGTGGTACAACAGTGCTATGTCTGCATGTATAAAAGATAACATGCACTGCCTACCACACAGGAATCTTTTTTATGACTTACTGGCTAACAGCTGGGTAAAACTTTGACATATTTTTAATGAAAAGTGCTACTTTTTTTACAATTGCATTCAAGAATTAAAAAGGCTTGCAAAGAATTGCAGAAAGTTCTTTCTATGGTTAAAAAAGATCAACATAAAGTACCTCACTTTAAAAGAGAGACACAACTAAAAATGTACGCAAGCTATGAAAAACTGGGAGGAAAATCCATAAAAGCTGCGTAACATTTCAACTCTCCCTAAAAAAATACATGTTGAATATATACCAGGTATTCAAGGAGACAGTAAATATAACTAATATCTATGAAGAACCAATGGTGTGAGGGGTTTTAACACCTACAGTTCAACAGACTTCTTGCTTGCTGTGGTGTTGAGGCAGACTTTCCATGAGATCGCCCCATCGTGTATGATCCTACTTTCAGCAGATTATACTTACACATAGTATCAAAGCATTTACATTAGAATAAGAGGCATGGAGTTAAGTGGTGCAAATCAATAGTCAAGACGCAGTGAAAGCAAACTTTCTGATCTCCTAGGTCATCTACTGGAATACTTATCACAGATCTCAGGCTACTTCGTGGATTAGAGAAAGTTATGACCTAAGGTACATACTCCTCCTTGACTTTCTTTGGGGGATACCTTAGGCATAATGTTGCCATGCATTTACAATATTCATACAAAATGTGTCATTTCATATTCTGTTCCTCTGCAGATTACCATTTCAGAAAACTGAAATGAAGTGAGAATGCCCTTCTGCCAAGTAGAGTGTTACAATGGGGAAAATTCCCTTCTGAGGCAACCATGCTGAAAGAAGTAGTCTTATCCATTATGGGGGGTGACTGAAGCTTTGTTGTAGTGGGCAAACTGAAGAGGCTCTTGTCTTAATTTCCCAAGCCTGATTAACAGAATAGTAGCAATTGTCTGCTGCCTCTGGCTAACATATTGTGTGTAAGTAGGGGAATATCCCTGGTTATACTTTAAGTTAAAACATGCATTTTAATCAAGTTTAATCATGATTCTCCAAAAACCAAGGAACGTAAGTGTGCTCACAAATGTTTATATAATGAAAACAATTTAAAATTAGGACTCCTTTTTCACCTTTCCTTCACAATATAAACTCAGACTCTTAAGACCTCTACAGTGCTTGGCAGAAGATCAAATTAATATTCAGGGATTCAAATTGTATCTAGAATCTGCTCTTGTGGATAAGCTTCACATAATGTCTGATTTATTTTATGAATGTTTTGTGCATGTTTGTTTCTGTGTGAAGAAGAAGGAGGGGTAGGAGGAATAAAAAACAATTTTAGCTTACAAAAAATTGTGCTGCTCTAGCTTCTCTCCTCTTATTTACGTAATTGCATAGTTGTTCTTCAGTGCCTTGATACAGTGTAAAATGGACTAAAAAGAAGAAAATTATACATTAAACCTTTTCCTATTTGACTGAGCACAGAACTTGACTCCTGCCATTTCAAGGGCTTAATGCCTTTTTCCACTTCCCCAGTAATGGAGAATGGATTTGCATTGCCTTAAACTGAAAAGTGTAACTAACTTAAGCATCTGGGCTTGCGTTTGAACTGACATGGCTCGCTTTTTTTTCCACCCTGTTGTTTCTCTTCTAATGAGGTTTATGCCTTTCTTTTCTTTGAAACAGATTTCTAAAGATTGAATATGCACACTGAACAATCTAATGCAAGCCCATGTTTACATTCTTTCCCTCCTGGGTAATGAGGGGTAGGTTAGCCAAATACCATGTTTTTCCATATGCTCAGATTTTCTTTTTGAGAGTAAAATGTGAGTTCTTTTGAATATGTTAGCATCCTCTTTGTGAAAAAAATTTCCTGAAGGGTTGAACTTGTGGCTGAAGAGATTAGTAACGGGATACAGAGCATATTATCTCTAAATCACTGGCTCATATTCAGCCTAGGTCAATATAAGGAACAAAAGTCATTGCACTTGAATGGAGCTTTTGCATGTTTTCTACCATACAGAAGATGTATTTCATGTATAGCTATATTCATGCACAGATATCCACAGAGAGCCTGCCTGCATTGGAAGAAGTTTGCCACACAAGCTAATAAACTGATGGTCCCACAACATCTAATGAGGAAGATCAAAAGCCTATGGTCTTGAATGGCATCAATTGACATCTTTATTTGTACTTTCAGAAGAGAGGCTACGAATGGAAAGAGTACACGGATCAAGTCATCTTCTTGTTCCTAAAGGTGACCCCTCGAGGTTACTTCTGCAAAACACAGATGGGGTTATGGGGAGAAACTTGCATTGCCAGTAGTCCTCTGCACCAATTCTGCAGATAAACAGAGGACTTCACTTACTAGTGTTGTCATATCCAGCATCATTCATGAGCACTAAATTCACTTTAAAGAATGTAGGCAATAAAAAGGAAGTATTAAGAAGAAAACCATCATAATTTATATGGTGCCTGTGGTGTCTCTACATTTTGATGAATACTGGAGCTTCCCTGAAAAATGATCCACCACATTAAATAAATCTGACTCTTTTTTTCCTTACCAAACTTTAAAACGTACAATAAACCACTAAAATCTTAAAGGAAAAAAAGAAGAAGAAAAAGTTCTGAGGTGGAGAGCTTGACTAAGTATCAGGACAAGTATATTTGGAATAATTCCCATTTTAAGATAATCTAGGGGCTATTTTCCTCTAGTTTATGACAACACTCTGTAAGTAAAGTTCCCTGAGTGTATTGTAAATATTGCATTAACCTATTTAAAATGCCCAAAGGCAAGAGCAAGCTCAAGAAATTAGACTTTAATAAGCCATTTGCTTTCTCAGTTCAAATGGGACCTTAGGTCTCATATTGTACAAGTGCTGGAAACATTAACTGGAGTTGGGGTATCTTCAAGACACAGGGGATCAATCAGGATGACTTGTCTTGGGATTCTCATTCAAAGACAGGCAATTAAGCATAGTATGACAACACTGTAAGTGTTTGAATGCCAAAGTCTGTGTGCTGTGTGTTAAACAAGCAATCTAGAGATGGAAAATTCCTAAGTTTTACCAGCTTATTTTATTTTATTTTATTTTATTTTATTTTATTTATATTATTTTTAAAAACATGACTCACATATCAAGGGTAGGATCTTATGATTAAGTCCTTATGCCAGATAAAATCAGTTTTCTAATTACAGAGTGCAGAACCAGACCCAGATTGTCTAATAACAGAATAGAAGATCAATTTGAGTGGCATGATATTCCTACAGAGTGGATTTCCAGACCACATTGAGCCTATAATGATGTTCCTGTGGACCAGAATTTAATGAGATCCTGTGGACCTCCCAGTTCATGGGAAAAATTCTTTAGGACTCCTTAGCAAGAAACTAATTGATAGTTAAAAGATTATAATTTAAAGGCCAACAGAACCCAATGTAAGATTTCACAACTGAAGAGATATGACAGGGAATGGATGAATGAAACAAAGAAATTAATTTTGAAACAACAGTCTGCTGACTCAGAGAATAATGACCATGATTCATAAAGGACATAAGGCAAAATCTGGGCATTCTCTGTATATCCAATATTTAATGAGTGGAACTGCAGCTTATTTTTGCTCTCCTTTTCTCTTTAAGATGCTCTTAACATTGATGGGAACCCTAATTTCAGTGGCACTTACTCAGACTAAGTGTTTCACGTACTCAGAGTAGCAATACTTGTAGAAAAAGCAAAAACATACAGCCCCAGAAGCCTTGGAAGAGGTTGTGCAGAATCCTGTCCTACAGTTCCAAGAGTCACAGGTCCTCAGTCCACCTGGTATTCTGCATTTCTCCTGACAATGTGCCTATGTGAGGCTTTGGGGCACAATCTCTTCAAGAGGAGCCTGTTGAACTGCTTGGTGGCTTCAGAGTGATTTTGCATTCTTTCAGAAAATAGATCTGCAGTTGCATCTTCTAGAATTGTTTATAGTAAATGGCTCTTTGGACAAGGAAATATTTATCCAGTTGTAGCTTCAGCAATGGTTTTTTGAAGATCAGGAATTACAAGAAGTCTCTTTGAAGAGTCTTTGAAGTGAGTGATGTTTCCTCAAATTAAAAGTGAAATTACTGTAAGTGAAATGTACTGGGTATTTTGTACATGTGTTTGCATGGATTTTCTTTTTTAATAATGCAATCAAATAGCAGATCAAAATGTTCATGGTTTAAAAGGTTGGTCTGTATGCTGAGTTTGTGAAAGTGTCCTGGGAATGGCATAGGATGACGTTACATTCTCCCAGCCTCAACCCTGCAAAGCAGTACAGGCTACAATATCCAGCAGGTGACTTGGTATGAGTGTTTGCTTTCATGTCTCAGATGCTCAATGTAACCATGTTTCTATCAATTTTCACTTCCAGTCCTTTCTGAAAGAAAAAGACTTGAAACTGTGTTTTCTATTATGAACTCTAAGAGTCAAGCACCTGTAAATTCTGTTCTTTGTGTATAAATTCCAGCCAAAGAAGTTAGCTGAACAGCAGTGAGAAGAGACCATGGGATAACTCAGAAAATAGCAACATATACACTATAAGGAAAAAGGGAAAAAAAAAAAATCACAGCGCAGCCCACTTCTTTTCTTTACAATCAATAAAACTACAACAGCAAGTACAAGAACCAGGTGCAAAAATGGCAGTTCTACCTTGCTGCACACAAATTTTCTGCTGGAATGGTGGCTTGAGCTTCAACCCTGTTAACAGGCTCTGTTTTTCTCAATATATACTTGAACTTCTGCTTTTACCAAGACATGAAAAATTAAAAATAGCAGTAAGAGGGTAAAAAAGGTGGGGGAGAACACAAAGGAAAAAAACCCCACATGGCTGCAATGCTCCCAGTCCCTATGTAGGGACTGAATGCCACTCCTCACCAGCTGGGACACAAATGCAGTACCGTGTTGAATGTGGTATTTTTCACCAGGCACAGAAGAATAAAAATGGACTAAAAAGCTTTGTCTAGTCGCAAAGGGCACTACTTTAATAGCTGTGGTCCAGAAACAATATCAAGCACAGGCTGGTAAGGAGGTGTGGTGCTGGGTGCTGTAACGTCACTATGTGAGCAGAAGATAGAGGTGTTCTTTCTTTAGATGAAGGATCTGTGTTTCTCTAGACTATGCATCTATCTCCACACTAGAAGTTATAGAAGAACTGGGAGTTGAACTTTAATTCGGTAATCTGTCATACCTCAAGCTGTTCCTGAATGTATGTACCACCAGCAAGATACATGCTGTTTGCCTGCTGTTGACTCACAGTAGCTCTATTTTGCCGTCTTTAAGAATCTTCCATGATTTTTATTATATGCTGTGCATAATCAAGAAGACTGCATGTAGTTATATGCATTTCAAAACATACCATAGTATCTGTAACTGTTTTCTTTTTGCAATATTTAAGCTGACTACAGGTCAGTTTGAGGCAGTCTGCCTATATTCCTTTTTCTAGTTTATTTTTCTTGCAAAGAGATTCAAAACAAAGTTAAATAGGTAAGCAATGGTTCTAGACTGTGCAGTTGGTATTTGGCACAGATGGACTGACTGCTCAGTTTTAGTTTGCAGTAAAATGAGAGTGGCTGAATATGAGATTTCTTCCCTGTCTCTATAGTTCATCAGCCAAACTTGCTGCTTCAGATGCTACTCCTAGTTTGGCTGTGCTTGGCATCTATCACCTTTGTGCAGCAACAGTGAATTAGCTGCTCTTTGGGTGCTTATGTGCTCCTATCTACCTAATTTCCTGCTCACCAATGAAATAAAAAACCTGCTTTTTCACGTACTGCTAAATATTCAATTTCTCATCAGTAAAGAATTTGGGTGGGAGACTTAGGGAGAAGATTTTATAGTTAATCCTCATTCACAGGCTATGAAGTCAGTCACACTTCTGTTAGGATGAGCCCCATGCACAGCTGAAGAGAAGGACTGGGGAGACCAGAAAAGCAGCTGCATTGCACTACTCAGTCAATGCACTGTACACTTCATGGCTTCCAAAAGCCCATAGAAAACCCCATGCTGTTTGATAATTTGTACAATTTTGTACACTGAAAAGTAGCAGTAAATAGCCGTCCTTTAAACCAACTCCATTCTAAATATTTGGCTCTTAAGTTGCTTCTTCAAGGTTAATTATTTTAATTTGAAAGGAACACAGGGACACTAATAAAAGAACTTTCACTTAAATAATGTATTCATTTGCATGGAGCCAGAGTCCCCAGTTGTAGAAGGAGAAAAAAATCCAAAGGATGCAAAGGAAGATTTTTCAATTGGCAAAAAATATACTCAAAAACTATTCACTATTTATGTACACATATTCAGTCTGAACAGAATATTGGCATCCTTTTGATGCAGTAACTAACTAATACCTTATTACCCTTATCAATGAAAATACTTGTTTTTCCAGACCAGCTAATGGAAGAAAAGCTGAATTTTGGTTGCTAATCTGTGATTCTCCAAAAAAAATAACACAAAGCTAGCCTTTATCTTCTTTAAGGCAACACTGCCCTAATTTTAATATTCAGAATAATGAAATATTTTAAATAAGTGTTTGTGTCTCGTCAGCTGTGTTAGCCATACCAAATCTCAATGATACTACAAAACATTACCAATGCATTAAGGCTATTATACATACTAATACAGCTGCTATTAATGGCATCCTTTTAAGAATTATAGAAGAATCCTCCAGAATTTGCTCTAAAAATACAGAAAATTCATAAGATAATATATCCTAACAGGCATAATTTATTCATTCTATAAAAATGTACTGGCAGTGATGTATCTGGGTTGTGTGAAGTTTCCAAACAACAAGTACAATTTTCTTCTATTTCACCTTTTCATAAAATAATGCAAAAGCTACCTTAAACTGTAGAGAATTAAGAAAATTTTGATGATAATGAAAATCCTGGTCATAATGTGAAATTGATTGCTAATGTATAGCCATAGATAATGATGTTTGGGAGTGGAGGGCAAGAGGAGAGAAATTGCTGTTCAAAAAAATCCCTTGTTTTTGAAATTAGTGAATTTCTCATCCTCTTGCAAATGCCCACTGACTAGTGTATGTAGAAATACCACACTATTCAGACATCATTACTATATTTACTGCACTAACTCCAATGACAATTAAATGGAGATGAACTTGTTTCCAAAAAGTGTATTTTAATGAAAAGCCTGGGCCATTCAATAGTACAAAACAAAGAAATACATGTCAGTGCCCATGCAAGATCTAGCTTTTTGCTTAAATTAACTTCTAATTTAAAAAGTTAGTGGAAAAAGCATTGAGCAAGTGAGATGAACTTTCTGTCATGGCAACCCTGAGAACAAAACTGGCACAGTCAGTGCACACTGAAACCTGAAACCACTACTTTAGATTTGTTTTGCCAAGTTTTAACTAAGTAGACACAAAGACTGTTCCTTTCATTTTCAGTGCCAGGGATTTTGTCTTTACTCTGTTGATTTTAATAGCTCGCTCAGAAGCTTGGAAATGAATGTTTCTTCCATCATCAATTTAAAACTTTTCCATTTGCCAACTATGAATGTTTTTTCTACTGTGTGTTTCCAGTGAAGCTGAAATGAATATGGGTCCCTTTGATTTTCCATCCAAGTACCAGGGAGCATGGGGCAAGCTATTTTTTCATCTCCATCCTTGAGGCAGAGCCAGGTCCAGCATCACATGACCACCACACTACTACTTTTCTCCCCTCTCTCCCACGGTCTTCAAAAAATATGGCCAGTTTTGGACTCGTGTTTGTCTAAAGTCTGCCTGGAAAGACCAACTCTACAGAGGTCCTCCAGCCTTCTGTAGGCTGTGGCAATTCCTATGCCCATCATTTCCAGTGGTTCAACCACTGTTCTCATGTAGAATCTTCTCTTTGTGCATATAAGGCCCCAACAACTTCTCTACCAGCTGGAGACACATTTACTTCTTTATAGCTTATGGAATTTTGATGGCACTCCAACAATCCTCACCTTTGAACAGGGGAACTGAAGCAAATGCAAATCTGGCTAAACATTAGTGTCAGAAAATAATATTATATATATATAATTGTGGAAAAAAGCTATGCAAAAGTGTCAATTCCTGCCTTTATTTTTTCAGGAATGTATAGGGATGTTTTTTTGCCGATAGCTACCCAATCATTAGAGCTTTTGAGAACTGTAAAAGGACATAACTAAATAGATAGGACCCTTAAGTGAAGGCTAGTGTTCTCTAAGCAATCATCCAGTGCAAAATATTTCATTAAGAGGTTTGCAGTATACTCTGCTGACCATTTTATGTATTTGGATTATGGATCACATGGATAAAGAAACTAATGCCAGGAAAGCATCTTACGTATTAAAGTTTTTACACCAAAAATTTAGAGTGGAAGCCAAGAACATAAGACCTCTGATATTTGTGAATCAACACAGGTCCACAGACCAGTACAGACAAAACCAGAAGTAATTACTTTTTTTTTAATGCACCAGTATTCTTAAATAGATTAATTGCAGCACCTCTTAATCATCTCTCACAGTGAAATGACATCTGACTTAATGAAAAATAGCTTTAGCTAGGAACTTTCTGGTTTAACTGATGTCACAATCAGACTCGATCACAATATATCTGCAAAATAGGTAAGCTTTAGATGTCTGCATGATTCTATCACTTTTTTCAGCTGCAACTGGGAGTGGGCTTCTTGTTGTGTACTGTTTAATGGGTGTCTTGCAGACCTGCATCTCGCTTGACTGAGAGGACTCAATGTTCCCCCTGTCAGTAGCCCTGAGAGGATCGCAGGCAAAATATGCAAGGCACCATCTGCATCTTGTGCTGGTGCACACAGAGCACATGCCACAGAACAGCTCTCTCCTGCTGAAATTCAGAGGAATGCCATTGGCTCATTGGCTTATATACTGATCTGCAACTTTAATTTTCCCACTGAACACTTTAATCAGAAACCACTTTCATAATTTGTAAACACTGCCAAATGTTTGATTCCAAGCTGTTTAAGTGATCAAATCTTTGGGTAGAAAAATAAAATAAATAACAATCATACCATCAAACAAAAAAGCAGTTATAAATAATTAAATATGCTGTACTGACACATACTATTCCCATCTGGATGCTGTGCTTCCATGATATAAAGCACAGATTTCCTAATTAGGAAAAAAAAAGTTAAAAAACATCCTGTATGACAGAACAAATCAGATCAGAAACAGGGACTTAGGACTCACTGTCTTATACATGCAAATCAGCAACTGAGAATCCACTTCCTATTTCTGAACCTACCAGACCTGCACCACTCTGGACACAGCAGTTAATCTCACTGCCTCACTTTCCTGTTCTATAAAGGGAAAAGAGGGATAATAAACCTCACTTCCCTCACCATAGGAAGCTAAATTAGTGAGGTACAGCAATGTGTGCTAAAATCCTCAAAAAGACAGGGGTCAAAGATACACAAAATTTTATTTCCCCATGGAAAAGATTGTTGTAGAGCTACCACGTACATGGTGTTAATGAGAGACAGATGATTTAAAAGCACCAATTGTTTGTTCTTCCTTTTTGACAATGTCTGGGTAATGCTTTTATTCACAGCAGCTCATAGAACTTTTTGAGATCTACAACAAGCAGGATGACTTTTAAGATGAACTCTCAGCTTAGGCACATTTTAGGCACTTATTTCATACTGGATTGAAAGGATACCTCAGAATGAACAACAGTCCCAGATTTTCTGGAAGATTAATACTTCCATTTCATTGACACACCAATGGAACTAGCTAAACAAAACTAGCTAATGATAATGACAATAAAAATAAAATGTCACCAACAAGGCATCAAAGATAATAAAGTGCAGGAAGCTAGGCCAGAGAAACAGGAGGATGACAAAAGAAAATAAAGAAAGGAAAACAAATTCAAAGGCGATAACTATAGGACCCCAGTGGGCTTGTTATATGAATAGTCTGCAGGCAACCACATCCTGCTGCTGTGATGCTTCATAAATTCTATCATCTTGTTAAGAAGCTGAAGACTACTGACCTCACTTTCTCTGCTAATAAGACTGTACTGCTTTGCACCAAGACTTCCATGATGCTTATGAAATTTGAGCCATTGTGTGAGCCTTCTTCCTTCTTACACCAATAATTACTGCCTCCCAAATTACTGAAGGACAAATGGGAAATGGAGACTCCTTTCCCTCTTTTGTGCAACAATCTCTTCTTTCCCTCCTCCTAAAGTCTTGTAGAATATTTTTTGGGCTCTCAGGACCAGAGATGCTAAGACTTGCTTGGTTTTTGAATATAGTACAAGTAATCATAGTAACAAACCAAGAAATCTGAGTAGATTTTAATATGTCCACAAATAGGTATGGCATTTATACATACCAGAGAGACCTTCATGCATTATAAAGCCTGTGTAAGCAATATTCAGCCATTTTGTCCTAAGAGAACACATAGCAAGCATCAAAAGGCCAAAGAGAGAGCATCCACAAAGGTGTTTTGGAAATACTCTCTGAACACAAAGACTACATAGGCTGTGTATGCGAAAGCTCTCCTTTATTGGACCTCAAAATAGGAGAAAACAGCTACTCTTCTTAGCACTTACTTTTGAAAAGCAAAATATACAAAGCGAGCCAAGACAAGGTCCAGCCCAGCTGGCTACAGCCACTCATGATCATGAAAAATCCAGAGAAAGGCAGGCCCATGACTTGTCCTGTCCATATTTTGCATAATTTTCTTCCCAAAAATCAAGGTAGTACTTTTGTCTTTACACATGACAGGGCAAAAATATGTTCACACCATAAAAAAAAGGGTCCATCAGCTGCCTACAGCTTTGACTGTTCAGTAATGTAAGTATGTACTAAGGACATGCCTTTAAAATTTTACACTATGCAACTTAAAATAAATGGTTAACCATTATTTTCTTCTGGTATTTCCACAGAAATCACTGGCACTGGGGAAAAAAAAAAACAAAACCAAAACCAAAACCAAAACCCAAACCCTTACAGACACCTTCTTTTCCCTCAGACACCTTCTTACCCTTAAAAGTTAAAAACCTCCAGTGGTCACCTCTTGCAGCTGGTGGATTACATTACAGATGTCCTTGCTGAGTAGCCTTACCTTTAGTATCTCAAAACAAAAATGCTGCAAGTAAAATATACAAATTAACACAGCTGACAAGAACAGTAAGACCAGACTTCTCCAGGTTTCACAGAGCAATGAGAACAGTGTCATGAAATTTGTATTTTTGAAACAATGAGTACAATGCAGCCTTTACTTACATAGTTCTAAGAGCTCTATGTCTTTTGGATATGACTTTCTGTTTGTTAGTTGTGCCACTAATGCTGCTCAGTGCTTGCTTTGCCACCCTTAATGGATAGTACAGCAGACATCCACAGTCTAGACTTCCTGTCCTTTCCAATAAGGAAGGTATGCAAATTCTTAGTAGAGTACACAGCAATAAAACTTCAAATAAAACAGTCAAAACCAAACCATAATGAAATACAAGTCCAAATATCCTAGTTTCTTCCTGCTTTTTTCATATGTCCTACATGGGATCAAATATCATCTTTATTGCGTTGTCACTCTTACATTTGAAAAAATATACTCAAAGCCAGCTGATATTTAACAATTTTATTATTTTCTACAGGACATAAGATGATATTAGGAGCCTGCTGAGTGTTCTCAGACAGACCCAATCTGTTCTGCCTTGCACAGTCCAGTGACCAACTTGACTGACATTCCAGAATGGCCCTGTGGAGCATTAGGTACCAGCACTAGCTCTTCCATATGTCTCTGTTTCAGGGACAATGCACAGTGCATAGAACACCTACAGAGGAGTGTGCATAGGCTTGGACTATGTACTCAAAAAAAGGAAGGAAGGAGGGAAGGAGGGAAGGAGGGAAGGAGGGAAGGAGGGAAGGAGGGAAGGAGGGAAGGAGGGAAGGAGGGAAGGAAGGAAGGAAGGAAGGAAGGAAGGAAGGAAGGAAGGAAGGAAGGAAGGAAGGAAGGAAGGAAGGAAGGAAGGAAGGAAGGAAGGAAGGAAGGAAGGAAGGAAGGAAGGAAGGAAGGAAGGAAGGAAGGAAGGAAGGAAGGAAGGAAGGAAGGAAGGAAGGAAGGAAGGAAGGAAGGATAGTAAAGATCCACAGTCAAATGTGAGTGGCACAGCTATAATTCTTTATGAAGCAGCAGGTAAGATTGATTGTCAAGGGTCAAAAGGCTAGGTCAAAGTCTGGTCATTCGTCAGCTGAATGCCATTTTTGTTTTCCCTGTCACCAGATAGCTTTAAAAAAATTGCAACTCCTTCCTCATTATCTAGGACTTGGGTCCCTTCCTGCCATCCAGTATTAATGAAACTGTGCTTCAAACCTGGCCTTCGTCTTTGAGGTTCTTCTTCATGTAATTCTTCCCTTTCTTAAGTACTACAGACTGTGGACAATTTTAAAGATTGCTTTCTCACACAGAGTAGTTGGAAAATTGCTGCTACAGTGAGAATGGTTTGAAAACATACACGCAGTATAAATGTCTGAATGAACAAAAGTGTAACTAAATCATAGCAAGTCCAAAGCCTACACAAAGATGTAATTGAATCATGGTTAAATCTCTGTAACTTATATGGAATCCTTGAAAAAACAACATGAAACAATATTTTGAAATAATTCATGAAAACTCCCCCACCACACTTTTTTGTTAGAATTACTAGCTATGCACCACTGGAATAACATTAATACTGAAATTATCCATCAATTTACTGTGAATATGTTTTACATGTGCCTGATTCAGGTAAAAATATAGCAAATAATTCCCTTTAAAAAATTAAACATCTAAATTAATTGAAGTTAAATTACACCTATGTTGTAAAGTTTCAACTGGCTTGAAATGGGATGCCACCCAGACGATGCTTCCTCCAAATAAAATCATTTTGTGTCAAAGGTAATTTTAGGTGGAGTTATCCTATTTTGAATTTAGATAAAGACAATACTCAAGTGTTTATTCAGTGCTTGTCACAAAGGCTTCTCAGGATAACTTACACGAATAATGAAACCTTCTCTAAAGACTATCCCTATGAGAACTACCTCTGTATTTACAGGAACAGAATCAGGAACCATTTGGTGACAGAATGAGATGATTTACTAAATTAATTTTCATTAAACACATTGCTGTTGTTTAAGTATGTTAACTGATTGACATAATACTTCCTTTTATCTAGAAAAATGACCTTTTAAAATATTTATAATCACTCTCAGGCAAAAACATCCTGAAATTCTGTTCTAAATCGGCACAGAGTAACATCTCAAACAAGTTTAATTTCCCTGCAAATGTGGTGACTTCTGTGAAACTATCTGCACGAATGGCATCTCAGACAGGGAATTCAAAATGTTTCATGAAAATGATCAGTTTTAACTGTGAAGAGCAGATTAAAATAAATGATATCGCAAAACAAAAGGTTTCAAAATTCTTTGTACTCTCCATCTGCAAACTGGGAGAGCTATTTCCAGGCCTGGCTGCTGCAAGAACACAAGCTAGTGTCTGTTTGCATCCAGCTACAGACAGGATAATACCCATTTTAATTTTACAGAATTCAGCTCACAGAATAGCCAATCACATAATTATTTAAAATAAGCACAAAGGTTTAAAGGATTCATTAATCCAAACCCTGAGAGCACCTGGCTCTCCTGTGATATTCAAAAGCCAGTGGTGATGTTTGAAACAGATCAATTTTAGGAACTGCTGATATTTTTTGACCAGACTGGGTTTTCAGAGCATGCAAAATATGGTGTGCTTTCAAAATGTTAACCAGAATAACTCAGTTTTGATAAAATTTGAGGAAATTTCAACAAAGATAAAAGAAGGACAGTGAAGGGAAATAAAGAGAAAAAACATTCTCATACAAAGGTAAGTTTTCTTCAGGATGTTTTTTTCACTCCAAAGTCCCAGTAGCAATAAAATTTGACTTTTGAAGTTTGAGGTCAGGTGAGAATGGCAATAATTAGAATTTGCATAGAAGACTTGTCATTAGAATAATTTTGCTTAGAGCAACGTGTTTGACTGTACATTGCTTGTCTAGCCATATTGCAATGTGGGCATTCTGCTGTATGCATGCTGCAGTGCATCAGTTTAAAACATGAGGTACTCTACATCACTAATGTGGGAAGCAGAATTAAAGGATCAGTCCCAGTACGCAGATAAAAGATACTGTAAAACAGAGTCGAGCTGTGTCTGGGAGACCCTGTGTTTATTATGTAAAAGGACTGATTATATTAAACCAGCTGAGTTTTGCATGGGGCCTTGTTCACTGAAATATTAATAGATGACATTTAGCTAAACAATACAACAGAACCCTGATAGTGTGCTGAGAACTGTCACCATAAACACACTTTACTTCCTTCAATAAATAAATAAATACCTACATATATACATACAAATTGGCTGTTACCTAATTGCCGTGCTTTCACCTGAGAAGTAACAGACTTCTCTACTACCTACAGGTCTTAGAAATCACAAAATTTCTTTTTATTTTCTTTTTGCTACTTCTAGCACAGAAACTGAGGAGGCAATGTGTCCTTTATCTCTCAGGCAGGAGCAGAGAGCATGGTTAGGTCCCTGTGGATATAACACAGGCAGCTGCTCTCTTCAATAGTCTGGAAGCAACACAGATCTTCCAGGTGTGGTTAAACACAAAGTTTCAGCTTCATAAGTGCATTGCTCCCCTCAATGAACTGAGGAACATTTGTTAATTGCACAGAATACAATAAAAAATGCTACATATTTTTTGGAGAAGACAAGATGCTATATGAGCCTTCACACCTGCTGAAAGTCAATTAGTTCACCTATAGCACTTTCACTTGTTTCTTTCTTCATACACTAAACTTGCCCCTTTGCTCCTTCCTTTCACAAAAAATTACCTTTCTAATTTTCTTTTGTTTATATATTTTCCCCTCTGTTTCCTTCCATTCTGTGGTTCCTCAGGGATCCCTGTGTGGATTTTCTGGTGACCATCAGACAGCACCTTTTCAACTCTCATTGCATGAAACTGTACCATGTAAGTGAAAAGCAGCTGAACTCCTCTCAATTTTGGCAAAAACAGTAGTTTGTCCACTGAGTTTATTTTTTTAAAAAACAATCTATGCTGTTTTGCACGTTACTGAATGTTTCAGTTTTACAAGGAGACAATGAGCTATATTTTATTCTCATCTGCTTGAGGACTCTTCCATGGTTTTTGGTCTTTCAGTTGTTGCATAATTATATACTGAAGAAGGAAGTAGTAGCAAGCTGCTCTATCCTTATATAGTATATCAGAAAAACTTTCTTCTCACTATTATTTTAATCAGACACTAATGGGTTTTTACTACAGCCTTCCTTGCCTGCCTGCTTCTTACATGTCACTTTTAATACTGATGTTTATGTAACTTAAACCCATTTCTAAGCCAACTTTTCCTCACAGAAATTTGTCCTCTCACCTCCAATTTCTTTCTTTTGCTGTTTTCTACAGTACTGTGATCATGATAATAGCTTTGCTATTGTGACATTAAGAACATTTCTCAGACTGAATTCATTCTTCTGCTTAGCTGTGTGTCAATTCTACACTTCGCAGATCCATATAACACAAAATACCATCACATTTCCCTGTCATTAGAGTCTTATGCCAAGCCTGTTTCCTAAGTGGTTGGGCACCTTTTCTCCCCATCTGCATATGCCATCTCAATTTCATCCCCAATTCTTCATATCTCACACATGATGTGGATTTCTGCTTTCAGATTTCTTTTAGGTTTTGAACCTTCATATATTGATTGAACTGAACAGTATTCAGTTGCTTAAGGTTAACATTTTCTTCACAAAATTTACATTAATTTGCCACTCCAGCAATCTTACAGCTCCCTCCAGTCATTACTTGGCCCTGATATTACCTGTATGTCCCCCTCTAATCTCCTATGATGAACCCCAGGTTTATGGCAAAACAGCATGCAAAAACATATATGTTCTGATCATGATGATTTATCTTTTTCAGTATCTCCCTTCCTTCTGTGGCTGTGCTTTAGGAGTCCTCAAGACAATCCTAAAACTCTGCACCATGAATAATGCAAATAAATCCCAAACTAGGTTATCTAAAGAATCGAGGAATCAACAAGCATGGGCTTTGCAAGACAGAAGGGAAGGGTCTAGAAGGCTATAGTGAGAGCCATTAAAATAAACATGTGCTGTTAGCAACAAGCAAAATAGTATTATTTGTTTGGCATCAAGAGGCCAGAGTTAGGCAAACCCAAACCTTGACAGCAATATTGTCTCTGAAAATGAGGTGTCTAACAGATTTGCTCTAAAATTGACTTTGGAAAAAACTCTGTACATATAACCAACCACTGGTGAACTCAGAGTCCTTCCACCTGCTTCAGAGCAAAAAATCAGCATATAAAACTAAAAGATCACAAGGAGTATTCTCACTTCAGCTTACTGCTGCCCCTAAGATTTTTTTCTGTCATTAAGTGACTACTACCTATGTATGAGAGAACAAGCAGAACATGAGGAAGTGAACAACAGGGCAGAAGACTGTGAATATTGCTTCATTGCATTCTAACATCGTTTTTAGCTCTGAATTGAACGGTCTCTAAATACTCAAATGATGAGCCAGATCATGCAATTTTCACTTGAGCATAATTCCTATTCACTGAAGGAAATTTGCCTGAGTAAGGACTGTAAGAACTTGCAGAAGCTTCCCCTGTCACAAGATTATTCTTTGTGCCTCACATGTATCATGAGTAGCTGGGGCAGACAACTAAATTAAAAAATAATTTAAAGAAAGATCAGGGACAGATATGATTTCTTAGAATTGGGACGTAGGGCTTTATAAGAACTTTAATCAGAAAGATGTGCATTGTATGAATTTGTTTCTTTCATTTTCACACTAAATAGAGATTTAATATGACTACTTTCATTTGTCACAAATGCACATAACCAAGGCTGAAGGACTCATGTGGAGAGAACTGAAATAGATTTCTTCAACAGGAAGCTTTGCAATTTTGTGGTAGTAGCAATACTGCTATTTTAAGAAATGAGGATCAAATTAAATGTTTAGTCCTGTAACAGTGTTGCCAACACTGTCAGTAAATTTATGAAAAGTTTATAATTTTTACTGTCCTTTAGACAATGGGTCATATGTGCATCAAAGTAGTCATAATAACCTGTCAGTAAAAATCTCTTGTAGCCCATTCATAGGAAAAAAATGTTGGCAAGTTCAGCAGCTCACTTATATACTAGCAGAATAGTTTCTCCCATGAAGTGGTACAGCCAACCCCTCCAGAAAACAATTTCATTTTAACCTGATGTGCTGAGATTTTAATGTTTTGGGTTTTTTTAATTTCCAGAATTCCTTTTCAGAATTCCCCAAATACCACTCTTAACACACAGTCATTGATTAGAAAATCGCCTGCTGTTGCCCTTAGATCTCTCCCATTGAGAAATTAACAACTACTCGTCCTTGACAGAGGAGTTACTATGTATTACCTAAACTCAGTAGTGTGCAGAAAGTGAGAGGCTTTCCAACTACTTTTGGAGACAGGATTCAACAACCTAAAGCCTGCCTGTCAGTGTGTTGTCACTGTAGCTACCTCAGGATTTGTACACCCTTGTGTTCTCTTCTCCACTTCAGATCTGCTCTCCCTGCTGCTGCAATAAGCTACTTTTTGTAGGATCAGGCCCACTACACTGCTCTTGCTGTTTAATCCCAGCAAGCAGAATGGTTTTCAGGCCTGAGTCCTCCCGTGATGTCACCTAGCAGAGTACTGAAATCTCAAATACTATCCATCAGTCAGTCATTTCTAGTGCTACTTGTCCCTCCTGGCAGGGTCACAGCACCAGCAAGGTTAGCAACAATCTAAAGCACCATATTCATTCACTAAAGCAGAGCCTTCCCCTCTTACTGGCTTAAAAAATACAGCAAATGGGAGTGAAAGCATTCAGCTTTGAACAATTTGAACATTCTGCAGTGAGATGTCACTTGCTGAGACATCACAAAAGAACACTTTCCTCACATACAGTCACACAAGCTAATTAATGAGATTTACATTTACTTTTAACAGGAAGAATTGCCTCAGTTTACCCCGACCGTTACACAAAGTGGATTAAAACAATCACACAGCAGATCTGCTGATGCCTTATTTCAAAGGCAGTACTCATGTTGTGGTCAAGGCAAGCCCAAAGAAAGTGATTCCTGCCTAACAAAGATCCTCTCTCATACTAGCAAATTAAAGATTACCTGCTTCCAATTCAACAAAATGAGGTGAACCTAATATTGTCTTGGCAGTGCCTCTGCAATGGTCAAACAGTGTTTAAACTGAGTTATTAGACATTTAAGGCTGAGTGCTTTCCTTTGTAAATTCCTTGTTTTAAAAATCCCAAACAAATCCAACTTGAAACAGCCACTGATGGAGACTCATTGAAGACAGTTAGAAAACCAGATAAATGTGCATGAACAGTTACATAAAGCCAAGTTCAGGTGAGGCTATTTCTCTCTAACTCCTGCTGGAAGTTTATAATGTTGGGGGGAAAAGTCTGTTCTTGACTCCAGCCTCATATTTAATGCCTCAAGAATTAAGACCTGTGTTTTCTCAGGACATCATTTATTCAATCCACATTTCCAAGTACAAATTTGGCTACTCTGTCTCTAATTTACTAAGGTTATTTGTAAAATTATTGAACACGTGTCCTGGATATAAGAACATACAAACCCTCCAAGTCTCCACTGAGTTTAAACAGACTTCTAAATTACAGATGTTAAGCAGCATTCTAGATGGACCCCTAAAGACTTCAATTATGAAGAAAAAAGAACCCTTGTTTCTATTGAAGTCAAACTTTATTCTCAATATGTTATATAAAAATTCCTGATCCTGTGGTTAAATGGTCCTTCTTTTATTCCTAATTTTTCCTGTACTGTGCTTTAAGTACATATTCTTTAAGTTACCTCGGGTGATTTCTCAACCTTATCATGTTACATTTAATTTAGAATGTTTTATCATTTTTATACAATTTAGAGTTTTATAATCTTGCATTTAATTATAACAAATTTTATCCTCTGGTGAAGTGCACAGTTATACAGTTCTGGGCAGAGATGGGACAAGGAGTAAGAAAAATAATCTCTTGCAACAATCACTTGCTTTGAGTAAACTCTGAACTCAAACTTCTGAAATACACCTGTTATTATAATTTTGTATCAATCAATTATTAATTATCATTTATTGATTAATTTTTTATTATCAATTGTGTAAATATAAACTTCTCAGCATATTCAGTAAGAGAAGAAAAACATTTGATTAAACATTAGAAAAAAATAGCAATTTTTAATGGAACAGTTTACCAAACTTTTCATATTTTTTAGGTTTAGTTTGTTTTTTTCAGAACTGACCTTATTTAATATCAAACTTTTGATTAAGGGTGTTCTCCAACTAGATATTGTTGGCACACAGATTTCTGTACAGCATGTACCTGTTAATCAGAACGATATCCATATATGCAAGACAACTATCAGAACAATAATAGGCCATGGCAAGAGACAGTGAAATAAAATATTTTCATAATTAAAAAGAAGAATTATCAATAGTTCCTCTATAATCAGGACAAAGTGTAGTGTTAATAATTATTCTAGGAGGCTACAGGATACTTGGTATTGAAGAGCTTTCTGGCCTTCTCATGTTATAGCATTCACTGTATTGCATATTTCATGTGTTATCCAAACCATAAACCGTACCCTGCTGCTGCTACTCTAGACTGAATGGCTGGCATCAAACCTTCATTAAACAATTGTTTTGTCTTCCTTTTTAATATTTTGTTCTCCTTGGTGCAGCCACTGGATTAAATGGAAAGTTCACTTATCTAAGTTTTGTGAAAAGAACTGCCCACTCCCGTGGCAGCTGACGCTGGGGAGAGGGTTACAGCCTACAAAACAGCTTAAAAAGATGTTCCAAATTGTTGCAAATTATTGCAAAGCAACTGACGCTTCTACTTAAACACTAGCCTAGGCAATATCTGCAGGATCTGATATTGCTGTCTGCATATGGGAGCAACAGACTTGTGTATCTCAGATGTTTATTTTTGTCTTGCTTCTGTTCTTTCTGTTTACAGCACTTACTGGTTCCTGTGATTTTTCCTTTTTGGCCTCTTCTCTATACCCTCAACTGGGCAACTGGCTCTGCTATGAAACGTATCCCTGATTCTTTCCCTGCAGCATTCCTCTGTTATTGAATGTTCTGGCTTGTTGTTGTACGTCAGAAATACAAAGATTTCACTAATAAAGATGCATCTTGAAGTAAAGCCTGTCCACTTATGATGACAAGACATCCTTGAGCAACTCCACTATTTTTCTCCACTACATCCATTTACATGGCTTCATCCATTTGTACATTCTGTGTTTAGGGCCTTATTTGGCAGTCAGCTCTTGCATGAAAAATTTATCAGTGAGATTACTGTCAGACATCATTTTCTGAAGGAGGTCAATGCTGGAGACTGGACATTAGGGTGGATGGATTCCTGACCCAATGCAATATGGTAATTTCTGTATCCTCACAAAATGACTCACTTTTCAGCTGGAATGGTGCTTTACTGCCACAGCATTCTGCTCAACTGAACTTATGGAAGTTGCCTTTTTGCATGCGACTGAGATTACTTTAGTATACCACATACCTAACAGTCTTTGGTGTGCTCTTAACAAGAATTATGGTAGGCCTGGTCCATGCCTCATTAGTCCATGGTTGCTGATATAGAAAGGACAGCCAGGAAGCTGACCCAGATGGGAATCTGTGACTTCCTTCTCTTTTGTCCCAGAATATACCTGATGGTTCTGACAATTCCTATTCAAACTATAGGAATTACAGAGATAATATGTAGGCACAGTTACGGTACATTGACTTGGTCAGATACATAGTCATTAAAAGGCTTTATGACTCCCTTTTCTGGTGTAGAACAACTTCAGGTTAAGGAGCAATCAGTTTAGTTATCCTTTTTCAGCTTAAAAGTAACAACAGTACATTTCTAGCATACTGGAGGATAGTTATATTCCAAGAAAAGCCCAGTAACATACAGTAAATAGATACCTTCTTTCCAGTATTACTGAAAATTATTCCATGGGAAAATTATTGCCTGTGTGAATACTTCCCAGAGTTCTCACTGAGAACACAGATATCATACTGACAGGAATACTTCTCAACATTCTTCAAGAAATGAGAGCAGTGATCATGCAACTGTGATAATTCAGAGTCACCTATAGAGCTGCACCTGTAGTATTCACTTTGTTGACAGAATATTAAGAACTGCTGCTTTTCATATAATTTCATAGCTATGAAATCATTCCCTGGCTATAGGAAAATTTTCATGGCACCAGCTGAACACAAAACAAATGATCCTAGCTCTTCAATCCAGGCAGGTGCATTCCCTCTGACCTGTCTGCACAGACTAACACAAATGATCCATCACTCAGCCAGCACTGAGACACATTAGGTGCTTGGCAGGTGGAAGATGGCCTGTTGTTTTGCATGTCGCATTGAAATTGGTCCTTCAAAGTGTGAAACTATTTGATCTTTTGCTTACAACTCAACCTAGTAATGAAGTAATGACTTGTGGTAGCACTTGCTACATTAATCATATTTTTTTGTGGTAACAGATGGTGGATGCCTGATGGCTGCTGTATTGTGGCTCAGACTGGTATTAAAGTAAAAACTCAGAGATCTTGATCTACTACACCTACTTGACATAGCTGCTAATTTTCTCTTTTTCCATGCAACCTCCTTTGTCTTTTCATCAATTTCTGTTTCCAGTCTCCTTCCTAGGCAGAAGTTAGAGATGTGGTTGGGGACCTATGCTGATTGCCCAGCATGAGAATACTGCATTCTTGCATTGTTGCACAAAGATTTAAGCCAACTTGCTGCTCTCCATACATTCTTACTCTTTTGCTTTCTTCTCCTAGGTTTCTGGGTTTTGTTTTGTTTCATTTTGTGGGTTTTTGGGGTTTTTAGGGGTTTTTTTTACCAAGCCCTTTCAGGTTATTTGCATTTGCTGTTACACCTTCAGCTATAACCCCAAAGAAGTTTTTCCTACCCCACTGTCCCATTCAATCTGTTCATCTTCCCTCCTCTTTGGACTATGTTTGCAACTAAAGGCTTAACTGTCCACAGAACATGATTGATTCAGAGTGATAAATATGCACGATGTTTTGCAGAAAAATAAAATAGACAGATTTCTGCCATGAGGAATTCATGTTGTAAGAATTACTTTATTCTCCTCCCTAATTCTCCTCTTTTCCTGTCAAGATTGACATCATCACCTCAATCCCTTCTCCTCAGGCCTCCAAGGTAATCTCTAATTGATATTTTGCCCTGGCAAGAAGACTTTGTTTATGACTGACCTTCATAATTTGCTTTGTTCCTCACTAGGCAAAACCACCTTTCTCAGCTCTGCCTTTCTGACCATTCACAGCTATTTGTGGGACTTCTACAGCCTCTTTATTTTCCCTGCATTGCAGAAGGATGCCCCAAAATCAGCAATTACTCTCCTCTCATGTAAATAATCTCCCTTCACATCTCTACTTCTACACCAAGCACATCTCTCATTATTTTCCAAATCTCATTGTGCTTGACTATAATATTAAAATAATCTTCTCAAATATCCTCTATTCAACTCTTGCCATCCTAAAAATCTCCTTTTTTAGCTCTTTTCCCATCCTTGTTCTGGCTTCTCACCTTCTGGTCATCTACTCTGGTATTGGATCAATTACCCAGTGATGTCCACCAAGTTTCCTGCTCTCAATCTGGAACTCCTAAATACTCCTCACTTGGATGGTCCATATCTCACTCAGGATCCTTCCTTTAATTCTCTGCAAAGGTCAACCATTTACTGCAACTGCCTTATGAATTACACTGCATGCATTTGTCAGGTTTTTTTCCTGAAGCTGCTAAAGTTGCTATGGTTTCAAAACAGTTAGGATGCCTCTTCCTTTCTGTTTGTGGAATCTCAGTCCCTTCTCTTTGGTGCAGCGTAAAGGTTGCAAAGTGTTTTACAAAACAATGCAGTGTAACACAACTAATAATGACAAGCAGCAAAAGATAAGCAATGTACTTGGAGTTGGGAAAATTTCACAGTGGAAGCTTCATATTTAAATATTAGTAGTCTTTATTCCAGCTGTGCTGTTAGTAGAGAAACACACAATTAAATCCATAGTCAAGGGACACTGGAACCTAAATTCGAGTCAAACATCAGGAAGGGCTGAATTACATCAGGGGATGCAACGTAAATGGCAAAATGCTTCAGAAAGTTGTCAATTTCAGTGACAATTTCCTTGTACCTTTAATTTCTGTAAAATGGGGATTATTTGCTTGTTATAAAAGCCTGGGTAGGAGTCTATTAAAAACTAACCAGTCAGGGCAGGATGCTTTTGTCAGATGTGTTGGGGTGGGGGAGGTGACAGATGAAGTGGGGGAGGGGACAGATGGAAGAGGTGACAAATTATGAGACAAACTTTTATAGTTAAGTAGTGAGAAAGAAAAAAAAAACAACTCACAACAAAATAATCAATCGATCAGAGTTTCTAAAACATGCCAAAATTTCTTTAGAACTAAAAATATATTGTATATAAAAGCATTAACCCTAATTTGGGCCTCCTAATAACTGGTGAAGATGAATTAACATCTGAACATCATGCTGATGAGTGATGAGGAACCAGAGATCATGGCCAGATTAGGTTTATCAGGTTCTTGGTGTCGTCTAAAGAACTGAAGTCTTACTAATATCTACATCTGAGGATTCAAGAGAGAAATTACAAAAGCTGAAATAAGAACAAACCCTGACTAGGAGAGAAAAATATATAGGAAAAATATGAGGAATATAATAATTTGTTAGCAAAAAGGCATAATTAAGAATTCTTCTTTAAATAAGATGCTAAACAGATTTCAATCCCAATAAAAGTAATGAAAAATATGGTATTGGATTCTCTTAATTAAAAAACAGGAAAATAAATAGCACCAATCAATGTGGCTTTATGAAAAACAGGCTTAGATGGACAAGTCTGACTACAGTCTTCAAGAGAGCTACCGGTTTGTTGTACAAAGAAATTGTGACGACATGAACTCCTTGGATTTCTTTTTAGAAAATCAGGGATATACCATAACAATATAGTGCATGTCAAATGGCTTAAGAACTAGCTAACTGACAGTTTGACACTTGGGCATAATTCTCTGAAAGGAGTATTTTTAACAGTCTCTGCATGGACCAAAATTAGATACAGAAGACTATCACCACTGCAATGCCCAAAGAGGTTTACATTTTCTCACATAATTCATATTGTTATCTACAAGAAAATATATAAGGACAACACCATAAAGGCAAATATTGGACAGTAATAAAAGGTGACCTGACTCACCAAGTAATCTGGTTCTAAATCTATTTTAACACAGCACAAAATATACAATGATATTCCAATGAACAAGAGGGCATATCTCCAAAAGAACCACTGTCTCTTGCAGGCTAAACTTGCTAATTTTGCTGCATCACAGAGCTTCCAGGGTGTTGCAGATAGATAGGAAAAACTTTAATAATGAAGACCTCGTTACCCTTCTAAAATCATGGCTCACTTCTGTTACTTTGGCTAAGTAGAAAAGGAGTCTGGGAATGACTCTGCTGAATTAGAAGTAGGAAAAACAAGTTACATAACCATCACATGTTCACGTTGTGTTATATGGTGGTTGGTTATGTTTGCTGTAAAAAAAGAGTGTAACTAATAAAAGCCTAACTGCTTAAAAAGGCCTGATTTTTGCAATAAAGGAGTTCTCTTTTGCAGCTGTCTGGGGAGTCTCCATCATTCTGCTTTGTAACAGCAGAGCACAGCTGTTTCCCAAAGAGCTGCTGAAGCAGAAACATTGTGTGCAAGAGGAGAAGAGTAACATTATTGTTGTGTTGAAGCCACTGATGAAACAGGTACTGGAGCACTGTATTAAGTTCCAGTGACCAAAGAAAGGAAGTTTTTAAAAAAGTTCTTGAAATTTTGAATAAATATGAGAAAGAACTTTTTAAATTGTGAGAAAGCACACTTTGACACAATTTGAAACAAAACCAAGCAAATAGTGAATGAGGTCATTGTACTTCACTAAAAACTTCCTTGAAGTAGGCATAAGAAGCCAAATTCCACGTATATACGGACAGAAAACAAAGAAGATTGTAAGTAATGAAGTTACTGCAACACCCCCCCAAAATATTGCTGAAAAACTGTGGGTTTTCCATTGTTCTTAATTCAAGTGCATGATTTTACACCTTTCTGGAAGAAATATGCCACCTTAACTCCAGAGTCTGCTAGATGAGAAATACTACTTTGGAAAAAAAAAATGGCCCTACAGTTCTAAACAGTTGAATTTATAAAAGAAACTAGAGTGTAAATTCACTTTTTGGATAAGAAAGTATATGTCGTACACACACAATGACAAAATGCAATGCAAGCAACATTTTAGAGTAGAAAAAACAAATATTCCCAAACTCTAACATTAGGGATTTTCTCTTTTCTGCATGGATTTTGTGGAAGAAGTTGAATACAAAGAGAAGAATATTTATGTTAGTCTGTGAAAATCAGGGTATTGAGGCTGTTTTGCAGTTCTCATTGCTGAATTGCCGTATTCACTGCATAGAAAAGAGGTTTTTCCAGTGATTTCAGAGCAGCCATCCTGTTATCATAGGCCTAATTTGCCATGCTTATAAAGTGCTTTGAAAATTGCTGAAACCTAGCACATCACTTCTTTTTCTCTGAACTCCTTCTGGAGTTTCAGTTATTGGATAGAGGCAGTTATTGGATAGAGGAAGAAAGGACTGCTTGTATTGCTTATTCCTACTCTAAATGCAACTTAACAGTTTAGGAGCTGTTTAGCACCTTCCCTTCGTAGTGAAGTTATCTTCTTCTCTATAGGCTCATAATTATGTGTTCTTTAGCCTTCCTTGCTCTCCCATTATGCACCTAATGTACTGTAAAGGTGAAAGCATTGCAGGATTTTATCGTTGCAGTTTTGTGGGGAAAAAAACCCAAAACCTGAATAGTCACTGAATACAAAAACAAGGAGCATACTCTTTAAATCTTTGAGTAATGCAAAGCCATGGAGATAGAATGAATTTAATTCTGCAGCAGGCAGTTGCTGTTACAGTCTGTTCATTTGGTTCATAGGCTGGAAGTATGTCTTTATGCTGTCTGGTGCAAATATGTGTGCATTTCCGAAAAAAGAATAGCTTTCCAGTCTACTCAGGCTCTGCAGAAAAACCCAAGAGAAGTGTGCCAAGGGGATGGATTCAGCAGAAGGTAAGCCAGATGTTTGGGGGACTGGAGCATCTCTCTTACAAGGACAGGACTCTTTCAGAAGAGTTAACTGAGTGGGGACCTTATCAATGTCTACAAGTATCTCAAAGGAGGGTGCCAAGAGGATGTTTCCAGGCTCTTAGTGATGCCAAGCAGCAGGACAAGGGACAATGGGCAGAGAATGATGCACAAGAAGTTCTACCTGAATATGAGGAAGAAGTTCTTCACTGTGAGTGTGACTGAACACTAAGACAGATTGCCAAGAGAAGGTGTGCAGTCTCCCTCACTGCAGATTCTCAACAACTGTCTGGATGCAATTCTGTGCCATGTACTCCGGGATGACCTGCTTGAGCAGGCAGACTGGACCAGATGACACACTGTGGTGTCTTCCAACTTCACTCATTCTGTGATTCTGTGATCCCAGTGTCCTGGCCAACTCTGGTTGGTCTGCTCCTCACAAATAATGCTGACTTTACAGTTTTGTAAAGTGAAACATTTGCTGTACCAGGTGTGGGGTAAGAAGTGAAAGGAGTTTTTCTCTGAGAAAGTGTAAGTTTAGATCAATGCCCATACACACTTCTTCAGTTATGAGTTGCATGGTTTTTTGTAACTTCAATATCTATTTTCTCAGAACTTTATCAGTTTCTTTTGTTACAAGCTAGTGTGTCTTCCTGGCCTCAGAACTGTAGCAGGATAGCCCTGCATGAAACCAGTAGTTTTATTCTTACTTTGCTTATTACTTAATTCAGTAATCACACCTTCTTTGACACAATAAGATCAAATAAAATTGTGTACAGAATAATAGCAGTAGTAGTAGTAGTAGTAGTAATTGCAATAATATAACTGAAAAAAAACAGAGGGAACTTAGTGGCATAGTCTTGGATGTTTATCCAAAATGTGAACCTATTATCCCAATGGTTTCTATATTAGCATGCAGAGAAAATGCCATGTAATAACTTTGTTATAATCTTAGTATGATATTAGTATTCATCTTTTATTACAAAATCCTCAATTAAACAGAGAGTTAAAAAAAATAAAATTAGAATTTGCAGGAAAATTGAGCACTCCACTTCTTACAGTAGTGCCACCTTAAGCGTGCCACCTGAGAAATGCCAAGCTGACTCACTCCATTGTCTTACTAGCAATTACTTAAAAAATAACTCATAGAAAATCTCTATTTGGTACCTGAAGAGTTAATCAAACCTTAGCTGATGTGAGGGACTTCTTCCCTGCACGTCCTCAGAGACAGTTGTAATTAATTTGATCTTCTCCAGTCATTAACTCAGATTCATAGTGAGCTCTCCACACACTGCTCTATTAATTCACTGGAGATCAGTTCTCAGGATTCATTTAGTTAAGCAGCACTGCTGGATTACATTTTAAAACCCTTTAAACTGGTTGTAATTGATGTCTGTTTATAGAAGCTTACTTTAATGGAGTCAACGTGAGATGAAAATCTACCATACTAGTCTAAGATAGTGCCTTGCTGTTTAAAGCATGTCTCCAGAGGCATCCAGTTAAATAAGAGACACTGCAAAATAAAATAAATTCCTCATTAATCACCAACCTAGTCTTGGCATTTTAAAAATAGTTTTTGGTCCTCCTGACTGCTCATACCCTGGAAACAAATCTAAAGTAGATTTCACTATGCGGTAACATTCATATTTATTAGGTGTTAGGACTTGATCCTGAACTCAGTCAACAAAGTTCCTGTTGGCTTCAATGTAAACTCAGTAAGAGTGAATTTAAAGAGCAATGTTTTCCTCCATTAAAATCTCAATGCAGCCAGCACACTGGCTGTACTTCTGATTGTCAAAGAGCAACATAATTGTGAGAAGCTATTCCCAAAACACTGGAGCAGCCAGACACGGACTGTATTCTTCAGCTGCTGTTCATTAAAGCATCAGTAAGATAATGGTGTTACTGCTGCTAAATAGCATGACTTTAATGTCCATCTTCTGCATACAAATAGTTATAATAATGGCATTTAAAGCAAAATGCAGAGTCTGGTCAAAATTATGCAGCTTGGAGTCACCTTTGAAGCCATGTAAGAGGAAAGAGTGCTATTTATTATATTTCCAGCAGAAGACTGGAAATTCAACCAATCCTCTGCAGGCCATTAACTTTATGCATTCTGCTTCCACACTTGGACTATCTTATACCTGGTCATTTTGAAACAAAGACAGAAGAGCTTGGGTCTGTCCTATATATGTGGCTAGACACAAACTGTGGAACATAAGACAAAATACCTCAGGTAATGTTTTCTGAAGCAGCTCATTGACCATAGAGTCCCTGTTTATGGGAAAATAATTTGAGACTTGACTTTCTCTCTAAGCACTCAGAATTTTAGATGAAATGAAGAGCAATTTCAGATGTTCACTTTCTCTGAACATGAAACCCAAGATCTCTTAGTTTGCCATTCAAAAACCACAAGCATCACAAACTAATATTCATACAGAACATAAAACAGGGCTTTGTGTTGGTCTCTGTGACCACAGAAGAAAGATAAACCTATTATTAAGTTATCTACTATTACATCTACTCTTATCTACTGTTCATTTGTAACTTCTTTACAGGGCTGTTGTGAGGCTAAATTAATAGCTTTAAAAACTTGCAAGATCTTGGGTGAAAGATGTTATTTAAATGCAAAATCACACCACTGCATGCCATGGGGAAGAGATTCCTATCTTCCAGCACCCTTTTCTCAAAGAATGTGTTTCAGACCTCCCTGTGTTATGCACAAAATACAAAGAGAAATGAGTTTTACTAGGTTACTGTAAAAATTACTTAATACTGTAGAAAGTCTTCATATTTACGAGGCCAGATTCTCTTTTGTTTTACAGGCAGCAGTTGCTCTGCAGGTAAACAGTACAGGAATCAGCTCTCAAGATGATAAAATTTTCCAGGCTATTTTATCTGCTAAATATTGTGAGTATAGGGGAAAGATCATGTATACCTTTTACACACAAATGGTAAAGGAGTGGAAAATATTGGATACACCTTTTCTTTCTTTTTTTTCTCAAGCCCTAATTGCAGCAACATATTTACTCAGCCTTCCTTAGGTCCACTCAATCACTCATACTTAAAGTATGGGTTGAGTGCATAGGGACAGCATGTGCTTTCACAAGATGAGACAAATTGCAACAATCTTCTTTAATGTGATCTCATACCACATGAGCTGAACAATACTAGAGGAAGCCAATGACAAACTCGACTGTTTGCTGCCAAATAAAAGTGAAGTGGAAATGGAGGTCGGTGATTTTCCTGGTGATGGTGTTCTTGTCAGGAGTGAAAAGGAACTGGGGTGCTGCTCACAGCAAATGCAGTGTGTAATTTTGTTAAGTATATGTTATTCACTGCAGCTTATAATGCACAAAAAAAGCCCTCAAGAAAGCTGTTTGATTCTCCAAGACAGGAAAGAATCTACAAGAAAGACACAAGCAAGAAGTTGCAAAATATAAGAAGGACATCACTTGCACTTTCTGTATTTACGTTTTTTATTTCGTAAGATATGCCATCATATCTTATACCAGGAACTTGATCACAAGATTTCACCTTCAAAAATGAAATGGAAATTCCTGAAAAGGTCAAACAGGTGTCTGAACAGTTGCTTAATGATAATTTTCTATGTTTGTTGAATTTGGTGTAACTACTCACAGTGGTCTACTGGCAACACTGGAAATCACACAATCTCTGTCCCATCACTTTGGGGCCTTACTGCAACCAGCAGACTTCTCTTGCACTGGTGTGGAATTATTTTAAGGACGCGCAAATATTTTGAATAACAAACCCAATTTCATTCCAAAAAGAGAGGCAGTTTTAGTGGCCCAAATTTCCCTTAGGTCAGGTGGTTGGTCCTGTTTCCCCATACTTGTTCCCTGTGCTCAGTTTCCCTGTATTGTGAGCAGTGCCAATGCAGTTCCCTCACTGTTACACCATGGGACCAGGGCAAGCTGCTGGAAAATCCAAACCTCTGTGAGGAAGGAACTTTCAAGGGCAGCAGATGGCACATGGACCTTAGCCCATCTTTCAGCAGGACCACTGGGGAAGCATTGATATCTTCTGTTTATGAAGCACTCCAAGAGCTCCACATTCACCTGGCCATGGGTCAGCTCCCAGGGTCACAAACATTTGCTGTCAGGCTGCACCAAAGAACACTCTGAGACCGAAGTTTTTCAAAACCTTTCAGGCCCCCAGTAAACAATATGTTGCTGCATTCAGTTACTGCACACATGCCCCCCTCAAAGGACTCTTAATGGAAGCATTCTGGGTACACACACCCATATTCAAGGTCAAAAGTCTATTTCTCCATGTAGATCAGGGATACCCCAGTGTGCCCAGTTTGCACCTATACTGAAAAATTGTTCCTAAATTCTGAGAGCCCTGAATGTCTGGTTTGGCAGCATTAAGCGTATTAACTGGGTGAAATCCTTGCTTGTCATCCTCAGGATATTGTAAGAACATATATAAGCTGCTAAGTTCAGTGAATTGATCTGCATGTATTTAGGGAGTCTTTTGACTCTTTTGAATCCTATTGTATCACACTCTTGCTCTATTTCTGTACCTATACCTGTGCTGAATATGTTAGTTTGTGTCCAAATTTACTTACAGAGCTTATGTTTGTGTGAAATAAGGTGACATTTTTTGCATGAGAGTGAAAGCCACTGATTCTTAATAGCTTCTTCCCAATGTGACAGGTTTGTGATACAATGCAAACTCCAGTTATAACTACAGAAAGGCCATCACATCACTGAAATATGTGCAAAACATCTTTATTTTTTATTTCAGAGAACAAGAGGAGTTATGGACTGAAAGAAAGTTTCCCTTTTCAGAAGATGTAACACAGTGTTATACTGAAGCAAATATATCTTTTACATTTCAAATGTGAAAAGCAGTGGCATTTACTGCCCACGAGCCAGAGAGCTCAGTGAGTAATATCAAACAGTTCTGTCTCCCTCAATCCACACGCTTCTCAACAATCCTGCTCAAAGCTGCTTGTGAGTGATTATCAGAGTTTGATAAAGTGATTACAAGATAATGGTATCAAACAACTATGATGATTAAAAAAATTACATGAGTCTTGAAGGACGTTATGCAAGGAATGAGTTTCTCTATCAACACAATAAAAATATATAAAACAAATTGGGGTTTGAACAGCATGTTGGAATTAGGTCAAGAAGACATAACTTTGTCTCCTCTGAATAGCTACAAATACTACAAATTCAGTACTTTCTTTGGTATGTTGTTTCATAATGCATGTGAAATCCAAAGCAAGGTTGTTACACCTGTCCCTGTGGTTTTCTGCACACCTGGGCTATTTTATGACATAAAGATTTCTTCTTCTCTACCTGAAGTACAGACACACAAATCATCTAGAAAACAATTTACAGCTATTCATGAATTTTACATCCAAAATGTCAAAAGCTGTTAAACATAATATGAGCTCAGGGCCTCCTTGTAATCCTAAAATTGAGATGAAAGAATTAACAATCTGTCAGAGTGCTACTGGTTCAGATTATGTGGGAATTCAGAGTGACCTATTATACAAAACACTTCCAGCAGCTGAAACTACCACTAAATAAATTGATGATGGTACTTATTATGTACAATTCATAAATGGAAGGCAAAAGATTTACTATAGTAAATCTTGATTATTCTGAAGAAATACTAGGAATAAAGTCAGACAGTAGAGATCTCAAGTCATCAATAAAATCATAAATATAAATATTTGATGGATAGTCCCTCTCCAACTATCTCTTGATGCCATTCATATGCAAACTATTTAAGATCTTTTAGTCAACTTCCTCTGCAAAACAGACTAAAGACTGAGAATCTTCTACCAGGGGAGACTTGTTCTTGCCATCTCCTCTCTGCTGAATTTAGCAATTTGTGGTTCTCTCATGCTTGTTTCAAGTTTAAGCAACTGCTTCACTTTCAGGTTCTGCATAACTGTGTATTTGAGGCAATTCATGTCTTAATTTTTGTCACTCTGTGGCACTTTATGTGCCTTTAATCCTCTGACTTCTGCTCCTTAACTTTCTACATCCTGTCCCCAACACATCAGCTGTTGTTCAAGTCTCGGTTACCTCAAATTCATCCCAGCCCATTCCCCAGATCCATGCTCTTGGGCTCAAGCATAAACCAATTCCTGAAACAATAATGCATTATTTCTGAACAACGGCCAGTACCAACACCCAAGCTATTACTCCTCTCTGCCTTCCACACAGTAAGTCCTACAGGGCATGAACTCCCTTTATATTTATGTCTTGTACAGCCCCAAGCATACTGTAAGCATTTAATGCATAACATAATAACAAAAGACATGCAGCTCTGCTGGAGACAAGAGGGAGCATTGAGGAAGCTAATCAAACTTGTACTGTGCGAGGTGGGGCTTCAACTTACAAAACACTCAAAAGATAACTGGGGCAGGGAGGAGGACACATAAAGCTCTTAATATTGACCCAGCAAATATTCTGGCATGTCTTTGATTGAAAGACCTTGAATAACCATTGTTAGCACAAAGGCACTACCCATACATACACGACCAGCATTTTATTACTCACCTGCATGGCCCAATTTCCAGAAGCATGACACCCTTTCGGCATCAGAGTATTCTTTTAAAGACTTCAGAGAAGTTTGACATTCAATAGTTATTGACCATTCAATGGTTAATTTCCATGGCCTTTATCTAAATGCAACTTTTCACCACGTAACCTCAGCTATGTGTCATCCAAAGTTATAGGTGTGTCTGTTAGACTGATTTATTGTAAGTGCAAAAGTTTTCCTCATTAGGCAATTGTAGGCTGTGGTAAATTTTCCCTTTTTACAGCTAGGAACTTTCAGACTTGTAAGGTTTACAGATGCAAACCAAACTTTTCAGCTCTCCAATGATTTTTCAACCACTACATCCTTTTTTCCTACATCTTTTCCACTGAAACCATTTCTGATGATGTCTATCAGAAGTGTGAAATTGTTTTTGTAAGGACAGTGCTACAAACAGTGATGCAAACTCCTGTCTTATGTCTGCACATAGAAGTAATTCCACTCATCAGTTTTAAGTCAGTAAAAATGGTTTACGTTAATTTAGCAGTTCCAAATAAGCTTTTGGTTCACGTTTCACCATTCAGTATGACAAATGCTCAGCCTTGATCTTGGGCAGTATTAATCATTTAAGCAATAATATTGCACAATGCGAATTTAAATGCTACAACACAAATGTGAAACTGTGGTTTTGTTCTTAGGTGTTTTGTTGTGGGTTTTTTTTTTGAGTGGGGAGATGTTTTTTGTTTGTTTGTTTGTTTTACTGTTAGAGCACTAATATGCATTAGCAACTCCATTTTTGTGAGGACAGGGGAAGACAGTCTTTATTGTGCTGACAGCAAGTCAACCCTGTCCTCCACAGCCATGAATGACTTCGCTTAGGGAGGTGACATTACACACAGTCTGTTGTGCACCAGGACATTGCAGAGCATCAGTCACTGTGTCTTTGTGGTCTCACTAATGAAAATGCACCTGTTTCAGCAAGACATTAAAACCACACTTATCCCACTGACATATTCTTTCTGTTGACTAAAGTTCATCAAACTATCAGAGATTTATCTTCCACAAAAAAAGTTCCAGTTTAAAAAAAAATAGTTCTCATGCTTCAGCTGTTTACAGTATTGACTTTCTATTATTTTATCTATGATAACTTCTGATGAATAAATAGGACAATTTAGTCCTACAGTAAGAAGCCTTAGGCTCTGAAGTTTTCCCAAACACATCAATTATTATGTCTTAAAATCCAAACAAATAAAAAAAATCCCCCAAAACCAAGCAAAACCAAGCCCCAACAAAATATTTCTGTTTATTCAGGTATGCATCTTTTTTTCCCACAAATTTACCAGGAATGCAAATAAGAGATGTGTTTTATTAATCAAAAAGTCCTTTCTTAGATCCATATTGACACCTTTCCCATTTGAATGATGTGGCTCAGCATTTTTTTTATTATTATTATTATTTATACATCATCACATGTGAACCTGATGCTTTACAGAGACCTAGAATGACAAGACCATGCCCTGAGGTGCTTGGAGTCTAAATTAGATGTACACATATTTATATCACTATTGCTGACGCAAAATTTGCTCTCAAAGATGTGGCACTGAACCTGAGTCCCCCAGATATTCATGTAAGGAATAAACCATGTGTGGATGGGAGTCAGGAAAATGGAGTTAGGCTCTTTGTTTCACAGAAGCCTAAATTTTATTGTATGGCATCGGACCTGTTTAACATGCCATACACTCTCCAACCATGGCTCTTGCCAGACTTCTGCAATGTTTAAGGGCACTATCAGAGTGATCCTTCCCTCAGCACATTGTCCCAGGATTCAGAAATCAGTAGTCAAGGGAATTCCTCATCCTGAGGTCACATGTAAACCATTGAATCTAATTATTATGAAATGACACTAAATTAATTTATGTAGTCCTGTTTTGGACTAATTTATACTTTTTGCTTCCAAGTTTCCTTGTGGCTACAAGTTCCACAATTAAATTACACACTATGAGAAAAAGTATATTCTTTTCCTTGTTTTGAATCTATTCTCTAACAATTTCAAGGAGCAGTCCATGTCACTTGTTATGTTGCTCTGTGAAATTCGTGACTTACAAACTTCAACATCCCGCTCTTTCTTTTTTCTTTTAAAAGCAAAAAAAGACTTATCCATTATATTTGCCCTAGTCTAAAGCCTGACATTCACTTGTGAACATCTTGGTCACACTTCTCTGGGTCTTTCTAGTCCTATAACATCCTTTGTCTGTGTTAGAAAGACCAAAACTGGGGAAACCCAGCATGTGAGCAAGCTGCCTATGTGAAAAGTAGCAACATGATGGTTTTTGCTTTTGCTCTCTCCATTCATTTTCATTGAGAACATTTTAATGGTCATTCCTAACAAAGTGATTCTGATGTCCCATCTCACTGCAACACTCATCTTGGCCATAACAAATCTTCTCTTCTACTTATTTAACTTTTAAATAACCTGGGATATGGTGAGATGAAAGACTACTTGAGCCATTGAGGTAACTTTTGGGTGTCTTTGCTACTACATTAAGAGGCATCTCCAGTAATGTTATGAACAGTCAAACAGGGCTCTTACTCAGGGATGAAACCTATAAATCTCTTTCCTAAGATTGCTTCTTGCTCCTGGCATGATAGTGGCTGCAAGACAGAGAACTGGAGCAGCAAAATAGGGAAAAAATAAACAGGACTGTGTTTGCAGATGGTGCACTCCTGTCTATTCTTTTTCTCTTAGTGCTACAGCAGCATAATATTATTTCTTTCTCCTTTTTTTTTTTTTTATTTTAACCAACAAAGTAACAGATTCAGAACTAAACATCCAAAGATGACCTATTCTTCAGTACAAATTGCTGTCTTAATCTGATGAACTGAATCTTTATTTTCACACACAAAAATTGGGGATTTCAGTAATTTCTTCAAAGCTTACTTTTAATATATTAAAGTTATCATGCTTTCTAAAGTTATGTAGTTTTTTGTACTGAAAATACTTCATTGATAGCAGTTAAGAAAGTAAAAATTGTTCAAGATAGGCAGTTATGCAAGAAACAAACTTGGAGTCTTAAAGTTGAAAAGTGTATCTACAGTTAGATCATTCTTCCTGAGAATATTCTCAGTTTTCAAACTTGAATTAAAAAGAATAAAACACCTACCTTTTGGAGAACAAAGTTATAAGAAATGTTTAGCAATCCCCCCCACACACATTCAATTATTTTAATCTTCATTCATAAGTCAATACTTGCAGCATTTAATCATTTTTGATTCCCTTCCTTGAACTCCCTTCAATTTATCAATGCCTTTTTAAATACAGATTCTGTAAGATGTAGTGGAGTAATTTTTTATGAAGAAATGAGTGGTCATTAGCAATGTGCTCAAGTGAAAATAAATGTTAAAGAATAGACATACTTTTGAATAAAGAGTAACTATTATTTCATGTTGATGAAAATCATTTTTTCCCCTTCCTGGAAACCAAATAAATCTTTCATTAAAATTGCATTCACTGGACCTCTTGAGGCAATCATATGCAAGTGAGATTGGGCTTTTTTCCATCTATATGGCTGGATGTATTTTAATCAGATGACCAGATTTCAATTATGCTACAGCTCTGCTGGAGAGTCAAAAAACCCAGTATCAACAGGCTTTTGGATTGTGTACAATTTTCTGCGTTATTTATGGTTGGTGGTCAAATTAAGCATGAGTAATTAAAAGATTGGAAGCAGTCAAGAAAATTATTGTTGCATGTACTTGTCTGTGCACATTAAGGCAGTCCTGTACCATTCATTTTCAGCTTAGGGTTATCTTGTTATTTCAGTGTGTGAAACAATGACGTTTTTCCTCTCCAAGAAGACACTTTGAACAAAGCTAACTCATGGAAACTGCTGTGAAGCAGCAGGTGGCTGAGGTAAGCAGAAGCAGGAGATAAAAATCAGTATCAGCAATAAGTACAGACACCTCTGCACAGTTAACCGAAGTGACACTGATGAAAACCAAGCCTTAGTTAAGATCTGTCAAGGCAGCTCACTACCTTTGTCAAGAAGACACAAACTCATGGTGGTACAGGACCCTATACAACAACAACTAATTCCTTGAAAAATCAGGCTCCAGTGCTGAAATTAAGCCAATCACATTATTGCTTATGGGATGACTATTCTTTTGGACTTTCAAGCACTCGGAAGGATATATCTGTAAATACATATATAGTTTACTTGTATAGCTCTCCCTGTTGTTTACTTATAAAAAAATAACCCATTAAAAGAAGTACCAGTGGTCCAAATTAGACTACAGAATTTGGACTTCAAATTATACTCTCAATTTAAGGAAAGTATACATCTATGATCACAGATATTTTAGATGAACTTGCAAATTGAGACATATCACAGACTGGTCACCTAAACTTGACACATACGGAGCCAGTGGTTTTCATTTCAGCATCTTTGTTTTCCTATATCCAAAGACCTCTGAGAGTTTTGGAAGGGAAATCTTTTGCATGAAAGGACTGGCTATCTTCATACTCTGTAAAAATATTCTTAAAATATATGTTGAGATCTGAGGCCAAATTCACCCATCTAAATCTCTGCACCTCAATTCATGTAGACACCATTGGTAGCCAGTGGGAAATGATAGGCATTTCTTACAAGTGACTCACACCTCAGTCAGCTTATGCCATTGCTGTGGTGCCTCTGTGTGTACTAACTCCAAATGGCACTGGCACTTAGGGGAAGCATGTTCTCGAAGTACACATCTCAGATAAGTTAATGTGGAAGAACTGAGGTGTTTGTATACTGTAAAATCACTTGGAAATTCCACTACTCTTTCAACAGAAAATGCAAGGCTACTACATTTTTCAGCCCAGGAATTGTCTGCAGTGATGCCAGCTTTGGGGTTATGAGCCTTTTTGGAGGAGCTGTCTCCAGGTATCCTGAGTCAAGGTTTTACTAGAGACTAAACGTGATGTTCTCCTCCAGTTTTAGATCTGGCTTTTCCCTGTCCTGAGAACTCCTAAAGAATGAGAAAAGCACCTCAAGAATTCACTTTTGCACCTCAGTCAGGTATTCTCTCTCATGTGAGGTGAGAAGATGAATTCTAAACCCGGCACAGGGGAAAGAGGCTCGGTGAGCATATAACTACCCACCCAGATATTGCTAAAGCCACTCATGCGTCCTGGAAAAGACTTATTTCTTTGAAGGCAGACTATGCTGATCTGAAATTGGACATGTCTATATTGCTTCCTGCAAAACTGCATATCCTTTCTGAGGGGCATAAATTTTTTTTTATATGACTACAACGATGCAAAGCAATTTTAAATGCCCCGGAGGACAGAAACTAGAAAAGACGAATGAAAAGGAATTGAATGATTCATTAGAGTCAGAAGAAGATTTGATGAGGAATTCTATAATTCTAGACTTTTAATTTAATTGCATCTCTCTCTTTGCTTTCACTTTTCATCGTTCTTTACTTTCATGGAGCTTCATAAAAAGTATAATTCTAAAGAGGTCCTTATCTTACAGCACCTAGTAAGAAATATAACACTGTTTATTCTGTTTCAACACTACATTTGGGTTTTGAGGTTGGTGATTTATTACACTTCTCAGGTACTAGCTATACCTGTATACCTGGAATGTCCCAATTCCTGTTTCAGTAAAATTATGCCTTTGACATAAATTCCTGACTATTTGTGAACTTTATAACATTTTCTGTGGTTATGAGATGAGTGCTATGACC